>NC_135336.1:78136280-78761280 GCF_023851605.1 Tamandua tetradactyla
TTGTATATTCTCAAGGAATGTATACAATTGTTTGGGCTACTATTGGGGGCTGAAATGATGGAGCAAAGGAAGTAGGTACCAGACAGAAGGAGAACATTAACGTTTGAAAAGGGCTGACTCTTACAGGCCTTGGTGCCTCCAACACACTTTTAAAAAAGATCTAGGAGGAAATTTTCCCAGATATAAACAACATGAGCCTAGTGAGTAAATGAGCTTTATTGGCTCAAGTATAGCAAAGGGTAATTTATAGATCCAGTCAAATTTGGTTGCTCAAAAATGCAAAAATATATCATAAAGTAAAGTCTTAAAGCTTCATCATACTCTTAGCAATATTTGTCTCACGTGCATTTTTAGCACCAAATCTGTCTTTATCCTCTCTTTTAAGTCCCAACTATTTTAGATTTGGGTGTCTCTGACCAGATTAGAGGCTTGTGCTGGAAGTTGTTGGCAGAGATAGGGTGAGCATCCCTTGCAGGCAAAGCTAAAACATGGAAACATAAGCTATTTTGAAAACCACAATCAGTAAATGGTAAGGTGACAAGGAGGGTGTTCAAAATACGTGTTGCGTTATGAATTGGTGAGTGAATAAATAAATCATGATCATGTGCATGCACAACACTTTGTTGTACTCCTAGAATACCATGTTATTTTCCCTTTTCTCAATATCAAGCATTATTTCTTTGCATTGCCCAATTAATTTACACGTATAATCAGTTAATCAATTCATTAATGCAACTAGTATTACTGAGGTCATACCAGGTACATTGAATTGTGAATAAAATTTTTAATACGGGCGGGCCGCGGTGGCTCAGCGGGCAAAGTGCTTGCCTGCTATGCCGGAGGACCTCGGTTCGATTCCCGGCCCCAGCCCATGTAACAAAAACAAAAAAACAAAGTACAATAAAACAAGAAAATGTTTAAAGATGTTTCCCTTTCTTCCTTCCTTCCTTCCTTCTATCCTTCCTTCCTTCTCTCTGTCTTTCCTTTAAAAAAAAAAAAAAAAAAAAAAATTTTTAATTCCCCAAATGAATATTTTATATATATTTTACTGAGTTTTGTCTGTAATATCCAAAAGTCTACAATAATTGTCCAGAGTTCATGAGTATTTCAGTGTTAAAGATATTAAAATGTTTGGTTTCCTTAAAGTAAAGTTTGGTGATAAAATCAGTCTGATGTTTGAAGCCTTTCAATATGTATAAGAAATAAATGACATTTGAATTTTTTATATAAATGGAAGTTTATTACTTAAAAAATTGACAAACTGATTTTGTAAAGTTTTTAGTTTTATTTTATTTTTTATTTTGACAAGACAAAAATGTAGAAACACACAGCTATATATACCTATATGCAAATTCAATTTTAGTTAAGGAGAGTGAAATAATCGCATCATATTGGAAGAGTATAAATTTGGAAAATTATTTTGGAAATACTTTCAACAGTATATCTCAGGATGCGTTAAACTATATATGTTCATAGTTCACAATTTCCAGTTCTGGGAAGCCAGCTAAAAGAAATAACCATATATATGTAAATAACCTCACATCTGTTTTATACAGAAAGATGTTCACTTTAATGTTACTGATAATTATGAAAAAGATTAATGCAATCTAGACATCTGATTGTTCAAGAAATTACATCACATCTATTAATTTGAACATTAGGCATTAATTGAAATTATATTTACAATAAAATTTTAAAATCTTGAGAGAGTGTTTATTTTTCGTTAAGTTAAAACCAAAGTATACATACACATATAGTATCTCTAATCCTAATTATGAAAATGGTCTACACTCAAAAGAAAAATTTATAGGAAATATCTTGATTTATAGCACCACCAGTGTTTTATGTAACAACTTCCATCTTCATCTCAATACTTTCTGTTACCAGACTTGTAAATTTTGCTAACGTGAAGATTATAAAATATTATATCTTTGGTGTCCGTTATTTGTATCTACTTATCAACTAGGAAATTTGGGAATAATTTCACTTCTTATTAGCTATTCATATTTTCCCTTCAGTGATCAGGTTTAATATTTTCTATATGGTTCTCATTTTATTGTGCTTATTTATGATTTTGAATAAACAATTGTTCTAAAATATTTCAAAGATTTTGACATTTGCAGAATATACAGTTTTTATCAGTATTTTTTATGCTTGTGTATATATAAGCATATATACACATATTTTTTCTCAGTTCTTTAAAGCACTATATTTCCAATTAAGTTTTTATTGTGCATGATGGAGACAGTGAAGTGCCTATAAACATGGTTTCTGAAATCAGACCACCTGGATTAGTTATAGTTTTTACTTACTATCCAAGTAAGCTTGGACCAATCTCTACTTTGTTGTTCAGTTTCTTCATCTCTAATTGACAGATGAAGAACCTACTTCATAGAGGTGTTGTTAGAATTAAATGAAATGATACAGGCAAAGTCTTAGAAGAGTTCCTAACCCACATTAAGGGCTCAATATCTGTGAACACTACTATTATAGGGAGTCCCAATTTGTAATAAAAGTAGAAATGGGAATATTTTTTTCCTTTTTGGAGATTTCATTGTATTTCTGAAGAAAACTCTCAACCATCAGGAAATCAGTTACATTTTAGGATAAGTCCAGCATATCTGTGAGGCATATATTCTTTTTGGTACTTCTGTAACAACCACTAAACATTCAACTGAAGTTTAATTTAAGAGAACACTATATCACACGCATTAAATCTTTAGAAAATATACTGAACCAGGGACAACCAATTCAATGCCAACATTGAAAATGTTATTCAGATAATCTATGCATTAAGGGGGACAAGTTGGCATACAGAATTTCTAACACAATTTTCCATGAGCCTTCTGATTATTGCCCCTTTTGGTAGTTTTTAATCCTTCTCCATATATTCCAAATGTCTTCTACCAGGTTAAGCTTTTGTTACCAGTTATGATGGTTTTAAGCTACATATACCCCAGAAAACATCCATTCCTGTAAGTGCAACTATTGTGAGTAGGACCTTTTTATGAAGTTATTTTAAATTAGATGTAACCTATCTCATTCAAGGTAGGTCTTAAAAGTGTTACTAGAGTCCTTTATAAGAGGATAAAACAGGAAGAAAACAGCCCCACAGAAGCTAAGAGAGACAGAACCTAAAAGAGACAAACACGCAGAAGCTCAGAGAGGAAGCCACAAAACCTGGGAGAGAAGGGCCAGCAGATGTTGTTCCCAAGACAGCCTTGCTATCTGACAGAGGAGCCCAAGCTCACTAGTAGCCAGTCTTCAGAGTCCAGGTATCATTCTACTGATGCCTTGATTTGGACATTTTTCACGGCCTCAAATTTGTAAATTTTAACTTAATAAATCACCATTGTTAAGGCCAACACATTTAAAAAAGAAAAGAAAAGAAAAGCCAACACACTTCTGGTATATTGCATTTTGTCAGCTTTAGCAAACCAGAACACAAGCCCCAATGCTCAAGAGAGCGTCCAGAAGGTTAGTGACTAGAGGTAAGAAAATAGGGCTTACTTGGTTCTATCAGATGGGGGACTTAGGAATCCAAAAATGAGAGTGGAAACTTTGGTAGGTCTAACTGATGCCAATGGGACAGACTCTTCAGCATCTTCTCTTCCACTATTGCATTATTTTAGGGCTAATGATCATTCCTGGAGTCTTGTGTCTTAAGACAATAGGAGGGCGGATCTGATAATGAACCTGCTCAAGAAGGGAAACTATGGTGGCTTAAACCCTTCTTGCTTTAAGTCTTTAATGGACTAGAACATGTGGCAGGCCTGAATTTGGCATATACAGAAAGCAAATGTACATAAAGGGGAATGGCCAACACAGAGGGTGGAAAAATAACACTGAGTATTGGTAGGTAATAAGATACTGCAGAACATAAAAGTCATCCACTGAAGGTCATTCTCATCCTTGGGCAATCATCAGTCAGCCAGAAATTCTCCCTTACTTGAGGCGTTCACATAATTTCTGGCAAAGTCCTTCAGTCTCCTAGGACTGTTTAAATTTTGTAGCTAGGATAATAAAAAAACTGTACTAATACTGATTTACTTTGACAAATTGTGTTTTGTAGTAAAAAAGATAAACAAACACATTACATGATTTCTGAGTTGCACTATTTGGTAGCTTGTTGATGGTATCTTTAATAATAGATTTCACCTGTTTTGGAATATGAACATGTGGACATAGTTTCAACAGTGATATTATTTACTTTGACTTTATGGTGTTGTAGGTTTACAAATACAAGAAACAAATCACTTCTGGAAAGTTCAGGAAACCACATTTTTTGTTATGTCACTGATGTGCATGGTACTGAATAAAGAATGACAGCAATGCATTTGGGAGGTAACTTTCCGCATACCAAATGATCAACCTATCAACTGTCCAGTAACCGTTATTTTAAGTTTTCCTCCAAGTGCCTTAATAATTTTGAGGGATTCATAAACCAACTAAATTAGGTTTCAAAATAATTAAACATGTTTCGTGCAAATTTTACTCTCATACTGACAGGTATCATATTCTAAATTGTAGCAAATCAAATGATGTCCCCATATATAAACCTATCTATAAATAATACCTGAAAATGTAATAAATGATAAATGCCATCTTATAGGATTTTGAATTAATGCCAAGTACAATTTATTCCATGGAATTTGTAATTTATGTTTTAGTAAAAATCACTCTTTCTGGATATTTTGTAAAAATCAACCTGTCAAATCCTTTCTGTGTTAGAGCTCAGGCGGTTTCCATAAAACGAAAACAAAGTTAAACAACTTCACAAGAGACAGAAATGGCCTTTTAAGATTCACAGGAGTGTGTCTCCATATAATCCAAACAGCCATCGTGATGGGATTGATGTGCATTGGATGAGAAGTGTTTCATGAGATGCTTGTCTGCTCAGTGGTACCAGAATGGAGCTATCTGTCTTCATTGTACCCCATTAATATGCCCCTCAGATCTATCAGACAAATGTCTGCAAACCTACTTTATAAATCATTACTAGTGACAGTTAAATATTTCAGAACTTGTTTGGGAATATTACTTGACTTGTAGCCTTTAATTTTGCACACGCACATGCACACATACATACCCATGTGATTTTAAGCATTTTATTCCTGCTAGATAGAGGTGAGATTCCTCTGTTGCTTGTAATCCGTTAGGTTTTGAACAGTGCAGTTTATTAAGGTAAATAAAAAATTCAAACTATTCATTAACAGGGACACATTTTCTCTGAGAATTAAACAGACAGGATTTCATAGCAATATAGCCAGAGGTATGACTCTTATTTGTGCCTTTTCAATATAAAATAACTCTAAATTTAAAAGAAGGTATTCAAACTAGTTGTCTTTATTTGATTTTTTTTCTTAGTAATTGCTTTTCTTTAACTCATTTAAAAATCACTTTAAGTTTTGCACACAGCACTACTACTTGTAGCAATAATTTTTAAAAATCCAGAGGTTTACTTTAATAGTTTTACTGTGTTTAAGATCTCAAATTACTGTTATTCATGTGACATTTATTCTAATATCCTCCTGAACTACAGAGTTAACTAGAGACTATATTGAATTGGGTGTCAAGATTCAGGGAGGAAAAAAGCATTTCTAATATAATTCAGAGAAATTTAAAAACTGCATAAATTTGAACAAGTTTCACATTTAAAGCGTGTAGTATTGACTAACCTAAAATTTCCATCCTGCGCTCACATTTATCTGGAGAGTAGAAGTGATTTTTCATTAATCTCCTTTTTTAGTTGTATGATGCTATGTAGCTGATATAAACATATTAAATTGGATAGACCTTCTTCATGAATTACAGAAAACAGTATTTGGAAGGAAACACAATCATGAAAGTATCACCAACAAATTGTTAAATTTGCTAATCACAATGGAATAGCAGTACTGGAGTAAAAGAAATTATTTTGTTAGATCTTCATAAGAGTTTTTTTGTAGTGGATACGTTGTTTTCACTTATTAAAGTTGGCAGAACAAGTTCAGGGAAATCAAGTTGATTTAAAAAGTATCACAGAGTAAAAAGTATAAATTGGAATCTGTCCAGCTTTGTCTGATTCCAATGACAGTGATATTTTCATTAGATAAGTGTATGGGGTCTACAGAGAAGCAAAAAATACTTTAGATTAGGATGCTGAATGAAGAGGATCAGAATTCTTTTTAATTTTCACTTTAGTCTTTTCTCATTCTTTTTTTTTCACAACCTTATTGAAATGCAATTACCATACAACAAAATGCAAATATTTAAAATCTACAGTTTGATATATTCTGATATGTGTATATTCCAGTGCAACCATCATTTTAGTGAAGATAATGAAGCAAATGTATATTTGTCACTCAAAAAAGTTTCTTCATTCGCTATGTAATTGCTCCCCCTACCCCTTTTTACTCTGTCCCCCAACCCCAACCAATGATTTGATTTCTGTCACTATCCAATTAGTTAATATTTTCTAAAATTTTATATAAATGGACTCATGCAAGAGATACCATTTCCTAATTGTTTTTTCCACTCAGCATAATTAGTTAGAAATCATCACTGTAGGTGCAGGTATCAATAGGCCATTTCTGGGTGGGTCATGGTGGCTCAGCAGGCAGAGTGCTCACCTGTCGTGCTAGAGACCTGGGTTCGATTCCCAGTGCCTGCCCATGTTTAAAAAAAAAAAAAACAAAAACCAATAGTTCACTCATTTATTTTGCTGGGTAGTATTCCATTGTATGGATATATCATAATTTGTTTATCTATTCATCTTTTGATGGACTTTCCAGCTTGAGACTATTAAAAATAAATGTGCTTTCAGAGGGCACAGATGGTTCAGTGGTAGAATACTCGCTTTCCATGCAGCAGACCTGGGTTTGTTTCCTGGACCATGTACCAAAATAAAATAAAAATAGATAAATAAATAAATAAATGTGCCTTGGGTATACTTTTCTAAACTTTATATGGATATATGCTTTGACAGCTTTTTCGTAACAATAGAAAAAATATCCAGATTATGTGATAGGCAAATGTCTAACTCTTTTCAAGAAAAGTTAAACTTTTTCCAGAGTGGTTGTACCATTTTACATTCCCACTAACAGTGCATTAGAATTCCATTCTAAACACATCCTCAGCAGCACTAGGTGTAGTGGTGTGTCTGTGCATATGTGTGTGTGTGTGCACATGTGTTACTATTATGCTTTAACCGTAGCCTTCTAATAAGTGTGCAGTGGTATCGCATTGTAGGTTTAATTTGTATTTATCTAATTAGTAATGATGCCCAGCATCTTTTAATGTGTTTATTTGCCCCTGATTTATCTTCCTTCTTGAAGAGCCTCATCAAGTCTTTCACCCAATTTTAAATTTTCTTATTTCCTTTCTTATTATTGTGTTTTAAAATGCTTTAAATATTTTGAATACCAGTCTTTTAGGCCATATGTGATTTGCAAATATTTTCTCCCACTATCTGGCTTAGAATCTGTTTTATTTACTGTGTCTTCCAAAAAGCAGTTCTTCATTTTGATGAATCCTATTTGTCATTTATTTAAATTGTTGTGATTTTGTGGTCACACCTAGGAACTTTTCATCTAATTTAACATCACAAAGATGTTCTATGTCTTCTACAATGGTAAAATAGCTTTAGGTTTTAACTTTAGGACTATGGTGAAATGTATGCATAAAGCATCTTTAAAAGAAAAAGTGAATACACAATTGTTCCACCACTGTGATTGTGATATATATATGTCAACCTGCCCGTTATTAAATTAATCATTATTCTAGGTGTTATTGAGTAGTTACTTTGGAGACATGATTAAGGTCTATAATCAGTTTAATGTAAGAAAGGCTATTCTAAATAAACTTTGTGGGCCTAATTCAATCAATTGAAAGGCCTTAATGGGGTTTCCCTGAGGAAAAGAAATCATGCTTGTGGCCTGCAGCTTCAGTTCCTGTCCAATATTTTCACCCTGCCCTGCTGGAATTTTGAACTTGCCTGCAAGACCCAACAGTTGCACATGTTAATCACCTTGTAATGTTAATCTGTCTCTCTCTCCTCCTTCTCCTCCTCCCTCCCTCTCCATCTTCCTCTTCCTTTCCCTTTTATCCCTCCTACATTTTCCTCTCCTCCCTCATCCTATTTCTCTGGTAGAAGCCTGGCTGTTACAACCATCGTTAGCCATTTATTATTTTCTGAAGAGATAGCCTTTCTAATCTCCTTTGCATTTTTGTTAAAAATCTATTGGCTTTATATGTGTGAATCTATTTATGAATTTCTGTTTCTTCCTCTTGATCTATTTGATGATGTTTCCAACAATACCACAGCTACCTTGAACACCTCATTTTTATAATAAATCTTGGAATCAGGTATTGTAATTCTTCCAATTTTGTTTAGCTGTTATAAGGCTGTTTTGTTTACATGACATATTTGCTTTTTTACAAATGGGCCATTGCTTTAAGTAAATAAAAAGACCACTATTATTTTTTTATTGGGATTACATGGAATCTGTAGATGAATTTGAGAGAACTGACATCTTAACAATACTGAATCTTTCTATCTGTGAACATGATCTAAATTTCCACTGATGTTGGTTTCCTCAATTACTCTCAGCACTGTTTTATTTTTTGCTCTATTTATGTCTTGCATATTTTATGTGAAATTTATACCTAAGTATATTTCATATTTTCTGCCTTTTAAATGTTAATTTTAAAGTTTTAATTTCCATTTGTTCATACATAGCGTAGAAAAATACAACTGATTTTTGAAGTGATCCTGTAACCTGCAAACTTGCTAAATCAGATATTCTATACTCTATAGAAAAGAATATTCTATAGAAACAATTTATTTGCTTCTATGATAGTTTTCCTTCTTTCCAATTGTTTTTTGTTTGTTTGTTTTTACTTTTTATTTTCTTCTTTGCACTGATTATAATCTCATATTAGAAGAAAAAACATTTAATCTTGCACCATTAAATATGACATCAAATGCAGGATGATTTTTGTTTGTTTTGTAGATACATTTAATCAAGTTATAAAAGCTCTCCTCTATACTTATGTTACTGAAAGTATTTATCAGGATTAAAGTTGGATATTGTCAAATGCAATTTTGCTATCTACTAAAATAATATGATTTTTTAATTCTTACTCTGTTAATGTGAATTAGATCATTTATTTTAGGTTTTAATATTGTACCAACTTTTCATTCCTGGTCTAAAACTCAACAGGACATGATATATTTTGATAAATTAATCATTAAAAATTGTTGCATGTATGTGCAGGCAAGGTAGAGGGTTTTAATGTTTTCTCTTCATGATGTCTTTGTTTAGTGTTTATACCAGAGTCCATTGGTATTTTCTTCTTTTCAATTATATGGGAGAATTTGCTGGAAGAATTTGTACAAGATTGATGTCACTCTCAGTTTAGATGTTTAGTAGAATTGATCAGTGAGGTAATCTGGACATGCAGTTTTCTCTGTTTATAGGTTTAGAAGTGCAAATCAATTCCTTTAATAGAAATAATTCTATCTAGATTATTGTGCTGGTTTGAAAAGATGTATGTCCCCTAGAAACACCATGTTTTTAATCTAAACCCCATTTCATAAAGGCAGAATAATCCCTATTCAATACTGTATGTTTGCAACTGAAATCAGATTATCTCCCTGGCGATGTGATTTAATCAAGAGTGGTTGTTAAACTGGATTAGGTGACGACATGTCTCCACCCATTTGGGTGGATCTTGATTAGTTTCTGGAGTGGTATAAAAGAGGAAACATTTTGGAGAATCGAGATTCGGAGAGAGCAGAGAATGCTGCAGCACCACGAAGCAGCGAGTCCAAGAGCCAGCGACCTTTGGAAATGAAGAAGGGAAACGTCTCCCGGGAGCTTCATTAAACTGGAAGCAAGGAGAGAAAGCTAGCAAATGATGCCATGTTCGCTGTGTCCCCTCCAGATGAGAGAGAAGCCCTGACTGTGTTCACCTTGTGTCTTCTCACTTGAGAGAGAAACCCTGAACTTCATCGGCCTTCTTGAAACAAGGTATGTTTTACTGGATGCCTCATATTGGACATTTCTATAGACTTGTTTTAATTGGGACATCTTCTCAGCCTTAGAACTGTAAACTTGCAATTTATTAAATTCTCCCTTTTTGAAAGCCATTCTGTGTCTGGTATATTGCATTCCAGCAGCTAGCAAACTAAGTTACCTATTTCCTTTTTACTAAGCTTTGGGAATTTATGTCTTTCAAACAATTCGTTGCAACTAAGTTGTAAATTTAATTATCATAACATTCTTCATAATTGCTTAGATATATTCAAATTTTTACGATCTGTAATCCTTGATTATTCTTTATATCAGTAATTTGTGTCTTTCCTCTGTTTTCCTTAATCAGTTTGGCTAAATATTTATCAATTTCTACTGGTCTTCTCTAAGAAACTTTTGCTTTTATTGCTTTTTTTATTACTATTTCATTTTTCATGCATTAATTTCAGTGCTGATTTTAATATTTCCTATCTGATGCTTACTTTGACTTTAATTTGCTCTTCACATCTTAGTTTCTTAAAGGGAAAGTTGTGATCATTGATTGAAATCTTTCCTTTTATCAGTATTGACTTTCTTTGTTATAAATTTATCTCAAAACACTGCTTTAACTTCATTCCAAAAATTAATATTTATATTCACTTTCATTCAGTTGAATGATATTTCTTTTTTTTTTTTGCATTTTTTTTATTAATTAAAAAAAGAATTAACAAAACAATTAGAAATCATTCCAATCTACATGTACAATCAGTAATTCTTAATAACATCACATAGTTGCATATTCATCATTTCTTAGTACATTTGCATCGATTTAGAAAAAGAAATAAAAAGACAACAGAATAAGAATTAATACATTAATAGAAAGAAAAAAAAACAAAACAAAAAACCTATACCTCACATGCAGCTTCATTCAGTGTTTTAACATAATTGCATTACAATTGGGTAGATTTGTGCTGTCCATTTCTGAGTTTTTATATCCAGTCCCGTTGTACAGTCTGTATCCCTTCATCTCCAATTATCCCTTCTCTTTTTTTTTTTTTTAATTAACGGAAAAAAAGAAATTAACCCAACATTTAGAGATCATACCATTCTACACATGCAATCATTAATTCTTAACATCATCACATAGATGCATGATCATCATTTCTTAGTACATTTGCATTGGTTTAGAAGAACTAGCAACATAACCGAAAAAGATATAGAATGTTAATATAGAGAAAAAAATAAAAGTAATAATAGTAAAATCAAAACAAAACAAAACAAAACAAAACAAAAACCTATAGCTCAGATGCAGCTTCATTCAGTGTTTTAACATGATTACTTTACAATTAGGTATTATTGTGCTGTCCATTTTTGAGTTTTTGTATCTAGTCCTGTTGCACAGTCTGTATCCCTTCAGCTTCAATTACCCATTGTCTTACCCTGTTTCTAACTCCTGCTGAACTCTGTTACCAATGACATATTTCAAGTTTATTCTCGAATGTCCGTTCACATCAGTGGGACCATAAAGTATTTGTCCTTTAGTTTT
Source organism: Tamandua tetradactyla (assembly GCF_023851605.1). Taxonomy (NCBI): domain Eukaryota; kingdom Metazoa; phylum Chordata; class Mammalia; order Pilosa; family Myrmecophagidae; genus Tamandua; species Tamandua tetradactyla. Next base: position 78,147,822 of record NC_135336.1, read on the forward strand.
TGGCTGGATTCACTCAGCATAATATTCTCTAGGTCCATCCATGTTATTACATGGTTCATAAGTTTATCTTGTCTTAAAGCTGCATAATATTCCATCGTATGTATATACCACAGTTTGTTTAGCCACTCTTCTGTTGATGGAGATTTTGGCTGTTTCCATCTCTTTGCAATTGTAAATAACGCTGCTATAAACATTGGTGTGCAAATTCCGTTTGTGTCTTTGCCCTTAAGTCCTTTGAGTAGATACCTAGCAATGGTATTGCTGGGTCGTATGGCAATTCTATATTCAGCTTTTTGAGGAACCGCCAAACTGCCTTCCACAGTGGTTGCACCCTTTGACATTCCCACCAACAGTGGATAAGTGTGCCTCTTTCTCCACATCCTCTCCAGCACTTGTCATTTTCTGTTTTGTTGATAATGGCCATTCTGGTGGGTGTGAGATGATATCTCATTGTGGTTTTGATTTGCATTTCTCTAATGGCCAGGGACATTGAGCATCTCTTCATGTGCCTCTTGGCCATCCGTATTTCCTCTTCTGAGAGGTGTCTGTTCAAGTCTTTTTCCCATTTTGTAATTGGGTTGGCTGTCTTTTTGTTGTTGAGATGAACAATCTCTTTATAAATTCTGGATACTAGACCTTTATCTGATATATCATTTCCAAATATTGTCTCCCATTGTGAAGGCTGTCTTTCTACTTTCTTGATGAAGTTCTTTGATGCACAAAAGTGTTTAATTTTGAGGAGTTCCCATTTATTTATTTCCTTCTTCAGTGCTCTTGCTTTAGGTTTAAGGTCCATAAAACCGCCTCCAGTTGTAAGATCCATAAGATATCTCCCAACATTTTCCTCTAACTGTTTTATGGTCTTAGACCTAATGTTTAGATCTTTGATCCATTTTGAGTTAACTTTTGTATAGGGTGTGAGAGATGGGTCTTCTTTCATTCTTTTGCATATGGATATCCAGTTCTCTAGGCACCATTTATTGAAGAGACTGCTCTGTCCCAGGTGAGTTGGCTTGACTGCCTTATCAAAGATCAAATGTCCATAGATGAGAGGGTCTATATCTGAGCACTCTATTCGATTCCATTGGTCGATATATCTATCTTTATGCCAATACCATGCTGTTTTGACCACTGTGGCTTCATAATATGCCTTAAAGTCAGGCAGCGCGAGACCTCCAGCTTCGTTTTTTTTCCTCAAGATGTTTTTAGCAATTGGGGGCACCCTGCCCTTCCAGATAAATTTGCTTATTGGTTTTTCTATTTCTGAAAAATAAGTTGTTGGGATTTTGATTGGTATTGCATTGAATCTGTAAATCAATTTAGGTAGGATTGACATCTTAACTATATTTAGTCTTCCAATCCATGAACACGGTATGCCCTTCCATCTATTTAGGTCTTCTGTGATTTCTTTTAGCAGTTTTTTGTAGTTTTCTTTATACAGGTTTTTTGTCTCTTTAGTTAAATTTATTCCTAGGTATTTTATTCTTTTAGTTGCAATTGTAAATGGGATTCGTTTCTTGATTTCCCCCTCAGCTTGTTCATTACTAGTGTTTAGAAATGCTACAGATTTTTGAATGTTGATCTTGTAACCTGCTACTTTGCTGTACTCATTTATTAGCTCTAGTAGTTTTGTTGTGGATTTTTCCGGGTTTTCGACGTATAGTATCATATCGTCTGCAAACAGTGATAGTTTTACTTCTTCCTTTCCAATTTTGATGCCTTGTATTTCTTTTTCTTGTCTAATTGCTCTGGCTAGAACCTCCAACACAATGTTGAATAATAGTGGTGATAGTGGACATCCTTGTCTTGTTCCTGATCTTAGGGGGAAAGTTTTCAATTTTTCCCCATTGAGGATGATAATAGCTGTGGGTTTTTCATATATTCCCTCTATCATTTTAAGGAAGTTCCCTTGTATTCCTATCTTTTGAAGTGTTTTCAACAGGAAAGGATGTTGAATCTTGTCGAATGCCTTCTCTGCATCAATTGAGATGATCATGTGATTTTTCTGCTTTGATTTGTTGATATGATGTATTACATTAATTGATTTTCTTATGTTGAACCATCCTTGCATACCTGGGATGAATCCTACTTGGTCATGATGTATAATTCTTTTAATGTGCTGTTGGATACGATTTGCTAGAATTTTATTGAGGATTTTTGCATCTATATTCATTAGAGAGATTGGTCTGTAGTTTTCTTTTTTTGTAATATCTTTGCCTGGTTTTGGTATGAGGGTGATGTTGGCTTCATAGAATGAATTAGGTAGTTTTCCCTCCACTTCGATTTTTTTGAAGAGTTTGAAGAGAATTGGTACTAATTCTTTCTGGAACGTTTGGTAGAATTCACATGTGAAGCCATCTGGTCCTGGACTTTTCTTTTTAGGAAGCTTTTGAATGACTAATTCAATTTCTTTACTTGTGATTGGTTTGTTGAGGTCATCTATGTCTTCTTGAGTCAAAGTTGGTTGTTCATGTCTTTCCAGGAACCCGTCCATTTCCTCTAAATTGTTGTATTTATTAGCGTAAAGTTGTTCATAGTATCCTGTTATTACCTCCTTTATTTCTGTGAGGTCAGTAGTTATGTCTCCTCTTCCATTTCTGATCTTATTTATTTGCATCCTCTCTCTTCTTCTTTTTGTCAATCTTGCTAAGGGCCCATCAATCTAATTGATTTTCTCATAGAACCAACTTCTGGCCTTATTGATTTTCTCTATTGTTTTCATATTTTCAATTTCATTTATTTGTGCTCTAATCTTTGTTATTTCTTTCCTTTTGCTTGCTTTGGGGTTAGCTTGCTGTTCTTTCTCCAGTTCTTCCAAATGGATAGTTAATTCCTGAATTTTTGCCTTTTCTTCTTTTCTGATATAGGCATTTAGAGCAATAAATTTCCCTCTTAGCACTGCCTTTGCTGCGTCCCATAAGTTTTGATATGTTGTGTTTTCATTTTCATTCGCCTCGAGGTATTTGCTAATTTCTCTTGCAATTTCTTCTTTGACCCAGTCGTTGTTTAGGAGTGTGTTGTTGAGCCTCCACGTATTTGTGAATTTTCTGGCACTCTGCCTATTATTGATTTCCAACAGCATTCCTTTATGGTCCGAGAAAGTGTTGTGTAAGATTTCAATCTTTTTAAATTTGTTGAGACTTGCTTTGTGACCCAGCGTATGGTCTATCTTTGAGAATGATCCATGAGCACTTGAGAAAAAGGTGTATCCTGCTGTTGTGGGATGTAATGTCCTATAAATGTCTATTAAGTCTAGTTCATTTATAGTAATATTCAGATTCTCTATTTCTTTGTTGATCCTCTGTCTAGATGTTCTGTCCATTGATGAGAGTGGTGAGTTGAAGTCTCCAACTATTATGGTATATGAGTCTATTTCCCTTTTCAGTGTTTGCAGTATATTCCTCACGTATTTTGGGGCATTCTGATTCGGTGCGTAAATATTTATGATTGTTATGTCTTCTTGTTTAATTGTTCCTTTTATTAGTATATAGTGTCCTTCTTTGTCTCTTTAACTGTTTTACATTTGAAGTCTAATTTGTTGGATATTAGTATAGCCACTCCTGCTCTTTTCTGGTTGTTATTTGCATGAAATATCTTTTCCCAACCTTTCACTTTCAACCTATGTTTATCTTTGGGTCTAAGATGTGTTTCCTGTAGACAGCATATTGAAGGATCCTGTTTTTTAATCCATTCTGCCAATCTATGTCTTTTGATTGGGGAATTCAGTCCATTGACATTTAGTGTTATTACTGTTTGGATAATATTTTCCTCTAACATTTTGCCTTTTGTATTATATATATCATATCTGATTTTCCTTCTTTCTACACTCTTTTCCATATCTCTCTCTTCTGTCTTTTTGTATCTGACTCTAGTGCTCCCTTTAGTATTTCTTGCAGAGCTGGTCTCTTGGTCACAAATTCTTTCAGTGACTTTTTGTCTGAGAATGTTTTAATTTCTCCCTCATTTTTGAAGGATAATTTTGCTGGATATAGGAGTCTTGGTTGGCAGTTTTTCTCTTTTAGTATTTTAAATATATCATCCCACTGTCTTCTAGCTTCCATGGTTTCTGCTGAGAAATCTACACAAAGTCTTATTGGGTTTCCCTTGTATGTAATGGATTGTTTTTCTCTTGCTGCTTTCAAGATCTTCTCTTTCTCTTTGACCTCTGACATTCTAACTAGTAAGTGTCTTGGAGAACGCCTATTTGGGTCTAATCTCTTTGGGGTGCGCTGCACTTCTTGGATCTGTAATTTTAGGTCTTTCATAAGAGTTGGGAAATTTTCAGTGATAATTTCTTCCATTAGTTTTTGTCCTCCTTTTCCCTTCTCTTCTCCTTCTGGGACACCCACAACACGTATATTTGTGCGGTTCATATTGTCCTTGAGTTCCCTGATACCCTGTTCAAATTTTTCCATTCTTTTCCCTATAGTTTCTGTTTCTTTTTGGAATTCAGATGTTCCATCCTCCAAATCACTAATTCTATCTTCTGTCTCTTTAAATCTATCATTGTAGCTATCCATTATTTTTTTCTATGTTTGCTACTTTATCCTTCACTTCCATAAGTTCTGCGATTTGTTTTTTCAGTTTTTCTATTTCTTCTTTATGTTCAGCCCATGTCCTCTTCATGTCCTCCCTCAATTTATCGATTTCATTTTTGAAGAGGTTTTCCATTTCTGTTTGTATATTCAGCATTAGTTGTCTCAGCTCTTGTGTCTCATTTGAGCTATTGGTTTGTTCCTTTGACTGAGCCATATTCTCAATCTTTTGAGCATGGACAGTTATCTTCTGCTGCTGGTGTCTGGGCATTTATTCAGATTTCTCTTGGTGTTGGACCCAGCAAGGTTGTAATATTTTTCTGTGAAATCTCTGGGTTCTGTTTTTCTTATCCTGCCCAGTAGGTGGCGCTCGTGGCACACGTTTGTCTGCGGGTCCCACCAGTAAAAGGTGCTGTGGGACCTTAAACTTTGGAAAACTCTCGCCGTCCTGGGGGTTCGCTAGCCGAAGCGGCTTGAGCCGGCCCGGGGTCCGAACGCAGGGAGGGTGTCCGAACGCAGGGAGGGTTGCTGGTCGCCGCAGCCAGGGAAAGAGCCCGTCCGAATTTCCTAGTCGGCCCTGGGCAACAAGCGTGGCGGGAGGGCGCCAGCGGCAGCGGCCCGCCCGAGAGAGTGCACATTCCCCGGGAGTCATGGGGTCACCGTTCTCCGCGGCCTGGGGGTTTCCGATCCAATTCTCTCAGTTGGTCCGGGGGCTGCGCGTGGTGTGGGCGCCAGTCGCCTTGGTTTCAGGGGACCACCTCTCCAATTCTCCCAGCCGGCCCGGGAAGGGGGAAGGGAGTAACTCCGGCCGCTTGCCACCCCGCCCGGTAAGGCCCGCGCGCCTCGGCGATCTCACCCGAGCTGCTTCTCTCAGCCAGCCAGCCGTTCCAGGATGGTGTACGCTGTCTTTTTTATCTCTGTTGTGGCTTTGGGCGCTTTCTGTATCATTTCTACTCCCCTAGTAGGTGTCCTGGAGAAGAAACTAAGATCCGCGCGTCTTACTAAGCCGCCCGAAAGATATTTCTTGACTTCACTTTTGATTTCTTCTTTCATCCATGGGTTAACACTGTGATTTTTTTTTTAACTGATAATTTTCCAGATATCTTTCTATAACTGATTTCTAAGATAATTTCATTTTGGCCAGAAAACATGCATTGTATGCCTCTATTTTAGCTTTTCAGATGCTAGAACAAATATCTTACAAGGGGTTGGCTTAACAACAGCAATTTTTTGGCTCGTGGTTTCAGAGCATAGAAGTCTTGCTTCCTTCTTAGTTATCTTCTGATTATGCTGCAATATTTAGGTTTCCTTGGCTTTTCTGTCACTGGCAATTCACGCGGTGTCATTTTCTTCTTTCTCTTTCAGATTCCATTGATGGACAGCTTCTTCTTGTCCATTGACTGTTCCTTTCCTTGTCCAATTTCTTTTGCTTATAAGACTTCAGCCATATTAGATTAAAGACCAACCTCATGCAGTTTGGGTATATCCTAACTAATAAAATATTCAAAGTTATTATTTTGTAATATGTTACAAATATGTTATTTGTAACATATTACAAATGGGTTCACACCTGTAGGATGAGTAATTGGGAATTGAAAATGCCTTTTGTGTATGACGTAATTCAATCCACAACAATTTGAATCTTCTTAAGTTTATTAAGATGTTCTGTATCACAGTATATTGTCTATTTTAGTATTTATTATGTGAAAATTTGAAAAGAATTTTTAGTTTGCTACTGATGGACAGAGATTTCTATAAATGACAATTAGGTCATTTTGCGTGATAATATGCATTTCTATTGCCTTGGTACTTGTTTTCAATTTTATCATTTCTTCCTTATTCCCAGTTTCTTCTTCTGAAAGGTAAAATTGTTAACCGAATGTCTTTAGCCAGCAAAGATATCTTTCAAAAACAAAAGTGAAAGAAACCCTCTCTCATTCATATGAACACTGAAAGAATTCATCACCTGCAGACTAGCAGGAGAAATGTTAATGGAAGAGCTTCAGATAGAAGAAAAGTATGCTCAGTGAAACACCAACTATAGTAAACATATTGAATACATAATGTATGTTTTCCTTGTTTTTATCGTAAAGATTATCAATGTTTAAAACATAGTGAAGCTTATTGCTGAGAAACTTATTGGATTCATGAGAAAGGGAATCAGCTTTGACTCCCTACCATAATCAGAACACAAAACAAATTGTCAATTATCATCTTTCTTGCCTCATACCTAGCCCCACTTTCAAAACCCCTGAAACAATTTTCTTAATTAAAAGTGTCCAAAAAAATGTATGTAATCTACCTGAAATTTAACAACATTAAATAACAATTCAGTTTTAAGAATTACAGATGAGGGGATTATAAGACATGTTTTTCCCATATACAAAATGCATCACAATATCAGAAATTCTTATACCATTTCAGTAATAATGCAAATATAATATAGGATTAAAACCGGTACAGAGTCTCATCAAAGTCGGTTACAGGTATGGTCTCTACTAAGGCAAAATTCTCCTCTGCCTCTCGACCTGTAAAATTCAGAACAAGTTATTTGCTGCCAATATACAAAGAGAGACAGTCATAGAATACATTTCCTATTTCCATGGGAAGAAATTGGAAGGAATACAGGAGTCATGGGACCCAAGCAGTCTCTAAAACCTGTAGGGCAAACTCCATTAGATTTCAAAGTCTGACAGTCATTTATCTTTGGGGCTTTAGAAAGCATCAGTTCCACACTTTGCAAGTAAAAGTTTTCCTATGCAGCAGCCTGTCTCCCTCTGAATGCACCCTTGTGGGACAGTAGGGAGACCACCTTTTTCTCGGCTCTGACCTCTTTAAGCATCTGGCTGCAACCAGGCTCTCTGCCATTCTGGAGCACACACTCAATTCCTATATGTGGTGGCAGCCAGGCTCTCCCCAATCCCCAAGGATTGTACTCCACCCTCCCTAATATCTGAGGTGGGCCAACTCTTCCACTTCAATGAGGTGGAAGTCACACCCTCTGTCTTCTGAGCAATCACACCCTCTCCAAGTACTTGGGTGGGTCAGCCCTCCTGGCCTGGTTTCTTGACTTCAGACCCCAGCCTTCATGGTTCTGCCTCTGAAGACATTTTACTTCACTTTTTCCCTTTCCTGAGATCCCCAGTAGAGACTGACAGAGGTTCCACTTATACAGGTCTCACAGCACTCTTACTGGCTTTCTATGTAGTAAGAAAGGATTTTGCCTGTCAGACAGCAGGAGTTTCCACACATCTTTCCTGGATAACTCCATTTCCAATCTTGGCTTTTTCTGAAATGACTGACAGATTCCACATTTGATTACATCCTCATGTGGGGCACTATTCTCTGGGGTCCCCCTTCCTGGAAGCCCAGAGTTTTCCAGAATGTCAATTTCTTGTTTATTTGTACCTAAAAGTTCAGCTCTTAGTTTATCTCTTTCCTGTCAAATTTCACTATAAGCTGCGAGAAGAAAACAGGCTGCACTTTCCACATTTAATTTTGAAATTTCTTCTGCTAAATATCTAAATTCATGGCTTTTAAAATCTGCCTTTCCTAGCCAAAGCCACTAGTCAATTTTGCCAGATTATCATCCATTTTAAAACAAAGATCATCTTCCTTCCAGTTTAGAAAAATCTGTGCCTTATTTCTGTCTAAGGCCTTATCAGAAGTATTTTTAGAGTCCATATTTCTACCAATAGTCGCTTCAAAGCATTTTAGGCCTTCTCTATCAACCTTCTCACAACTCCTCCAAAGTCTTCCCCTTACTCATTTAAAAAGGCTTTCCAACATGTTTGGTATTTGCAAAAGGCAGCAGCACCCCCTTTCTCCAGTACCAAAATCTGTTCTGGTTTGCTAGCTGCTAGAACACAATATACCAGAAACAGAATGGCTTTTAAAAGGGGTAATATAATAAATTGCAAATGTACAATTTTAAGACCATGAAAATGTCTCAATTAAAGCAATTATATAATAATGTCCAAATTAAAGCAACAACAAGAGGTTACCTTTTCTCAAGAAAGACTGATGATGTTCAGGGTTTCTCTCTCAACTGGAAAGGCACGTGGCAAACATGACGTTGTCTGCTAGTTTTAATGATAAAAATATCTGGGGAAGAACAGAAAAATGTGAAAATAAATGTCACCCATGTATCCACTACTCAGGGTTTTGTCGTTTATTCATTGATCAACTTCTTTCTTTGGAGAAATGAAATGTGTCTTGTACAGTTAAATTTTCATCTTCCATTCATTCTAATATTACATTTTAAAGGCATCATTTTTAAAAAAATTGCATCTTTTTTCCATGCACATTTTATACTTTTTCCAAATATGTATGTATTTATAGAGTTTATAATATTGCTTATAATTTATATTTCCTCTATTTTTTTCTATTTAAAATGTTGAAAAGTGAAGGAAATAATAAAAGGAGAAAAAATTGAGGTAGCATTTTTGACTTTGCATGACTTCTGTTCGAATTATGCCATTTTTGCAACACAAATGCATAGATCTTCATTCTCTTCATGCAATTCATTTTCAGCGTTCTTTTTCTTTTAGGTAAAGAGGTCAGCATTAAAAAAAAAATAGATCTTAAGCCTTAAAATAAAGCCATGCAATCAATATGCATAAATGCAGTCACTAAATATTGAATAGGAACCAAATAGTGATAAGAATGTTAATTGGGGTGCATTGACATCTATTGAAATGTTTATACACATATGTACATATATATGCATATGTAGATATATATAGTCACTATAGAATTTTCAAATGTAATTTTATCACTGAAATAGTTACATTTCACAATGCAATCAACAAAATATGATTACGCTTATTTTAATATTACTATATTAAATTTTTCTTTTGTCTCAGTTGGCAAAAATGCACTTTGGTGACAGTTAAACAATATTGTGACATATTTATGGCTCAACAGTGCAAACCAATTTGAGGCTGGTAGAAATGCAAACTAGTCTGCAAGGATTCATCATTCAAATTGCATGTTGATATTTTAAGACTTAGAATAGTTTATTTTACATCCCAGGAACACCAAGAGTTCATCTATCACCTGCTTAATTGTCTGTAGCAAATATTCAAGCCTTAGTATTGAAATATACACCATCAGCATAGAGGGAGCAAACAGTCTGTTTCCATAAAGTACCTTCCCACAAATTCTCAGCTCTTCATAAATGTAAGGACAAAATAAAACAAAATAAGCAAAAGGAGATAAAGATAAAAATTGCAATAGCTGATGATCATCATGATAATGTTGATGATGATTGCAATGAATAAAGGTAACAATCATTGCAGGTAATTATGCAGGCTTTTGTTTTAAACTCCGTTAGAATCCTATCCCTGTCATTGATTAATTACTTGATTTTAGGATATTTAATTTCTTTGTGCCTCAGTGTGGCAAGTTGAATTATGTAACCCAGAAAAAGATGTTATTAATCTTAATCCATTCCTGTGGGTGTAAACCCATGGTAAATAAGATCTAGGGAAGAGGTTATTTTTAGTTAAAGTGTGGCCAATTAATTAGGATGGGTTTTAATCTTATTACTGGAGGACTGATAAAGAAGGCCACAGAGAGAAAGGCACTAGGGAGGAGTTGAAGCTGCAAGTCAATGGAATCAGAAGAGAAAAGAGAAGACACTGCCAGACACATCATTATGTGACAGAAAAGCCAAGAACCCCAGGATTCCCAGAAGCTGATAACATAATAGGGCAGTCTTTGAGGACCTTACCCATGTCTCAGATTTGGACCTCTAGTCTCAAAATCACGGTGAACCAAAAAAAATTTCTGTTGTTTAAACTGACTCATATGGTATTAATCTAATCAACCTCAGTGCTTTCTTTAAGGGAACTAACATGCATAATGCATTTAGTACAGCGCTTTCCTATATATAGTAAGGACAAAATAAATATTAGTGACCATTATACTAATACTAGCATTCGTAATATTGTTAGAAACCTTTGATTATTAGAATTGTTTGGCTATTTATGTTCATTTTTATTCTTCAAGACAAGCTTGGAAAAGTTTTAAATTATTACATTGAAGTAATAAATAGCAACAATATAGTGAACACCTACCTCAGGTAAGCTTAGTGCTAAGCACTCTGTCTCCACCATCTTATTACTTTTACAGTCACTGAGGTATGGTATTGCAGTTGTCATGAGAAAGATCTTGTAGATGAAAAAGTTGAAATTTAGAAAAAAATTAAGTTGTCTCTTCAACGCTGCTATTAAGACGCCTAACCAGGTTTGTAACCAAGGCATGTCTAAATTACTTTAATTCTTACTCTTTTCCTATTATATCATCATTTTCAGTGCTTTAGTTTTTCTTTTTTTTTCTTTTTTATGTTTCCATCTCTATATTTTCAGATGAATTTGTGATTAGAAGAAGCAGGTATTGAAAAGGAAAGATAAACAATCTTAGTAAGTTTATTGTTCATATAGTGCTAATGAGCTTATCCAATGATGTATTTCAGAATATTGGAAGTCTAGGCCAGGCTGCAGTATAGAGTTAGACTTATGGACACAGATTAGAAAAGGAATTTTTCTTGGGACTGCAGTAAATGTATAAAATATGAAAAATATTTAATATACCAACTTCTTTAAAATGTTGGGTGAACTTTCTCATCTAAATTCCACAATGACCATATTCTTTTTAAATTTTCCTTAGTTCTAGTATCAAATTTACCTCATTTTTACTCTTACTTTATGTCAGCTTGGTTTCCTTTAATATGCTTCATAATGCAAACTCTTAATTTCTAAAACATTCTTTATATAAAGACATTTTTCTAAAACATGCTTTAATTACCTTCTATATTCAACATGTGCTTCCTTTGTTTCTTACAGAAATTAATATTGGTCCAAGTTAAGGATTTCTTTTAAGTTTTTATAAGGACATTGCTAGAATGGGTTTTCCTATTAGTATTTTTGAACATTGTGTAGATATCACCTAGGCTCACTTTTCCTATTGCCTTGTCATAATTGGAACCCTTCTACAAACTCAAGGAAGATTGAGTGGGTCCATGAGTAACAGGAACATGAAACTGTCTCTGTTTTAGAGAAATAAAAGTCCAGCACACCAAATTTATTCATCTGACTGACTCCCTGAATCTGATCTCCAGGGACAAGTAGCTGTAACTGATTTCTCTATTCCTGTTTTTACATTCTGTTTGCTAAATTGAGAAACTATCTGTCCATTTGAACATATATTTAAATTGTAGATTTTTTCACTCTCTTCAAGATAAACCAACTTAGTTTGTCATGTGGGAGAAAAAATACAAGCTTTTCTCACACACTAGACTTTTTTAAGGAAAAATAATGCTTCATTGTGTCTTATCTTTGTAAAACATAATTTGGCCGAAGGGCATATTTTTAGTTTTTTGGTAGTAGTTCATGTTTTTAAATTTTTAAGATTAATAATTATTTTATTAATTGACCTGATCTTGCAGATTGAAGTATTAACATACAGTCTATTTTGTATTTTACAATACAAAAAAGGCTATTTTGTATTTTACTGGGGATATTATGAAGAAGAGTATCATGAATCCCAAATATAATTACCTCCAGTTCATTCTTTTAATATCTCTTAACCTATGGCCAAACAAGCTGTGAAATATATTTTATGAGCATTTGACAATAAGGAAGAATATTATATATTTCTAAACACAAGTCATTGGTAAGATAAAAAAAGGTAATAAAATTCTTCATTTAAAAAATCAAAGTTAGATTTAATTATTTCTTATAGAGCCTATGCATGGTTTTCTCCAGAATTCATCCATTCACACTCTTTAAATACTATGCTCCTCATGCGGCAAACATTAAATATATTCCAGATAGGAATCAACAGCTGTTCGGTTCATCTTTTTACAAATCCATTGTTGGTGAGGCTTACTGTTGTAAAGGTCAGATTCTGGAGCTACTGAAGGGGGAAAGAAGGATGCTAGAAAAGATACATTGAGAATGTGTTTTCTTTTGCCTTTAAAATGTCTGTAGAGGGTCACTGGAGATTTTCATTGGCAAGACACAGTGAAGTGTTTGTGAAAAACTTTGCTTTCAGCTGACTGATTGGAGTCCTGTAAGTCTAACATGATTTGAATGAGGAAAATGTGGCCATTGTCACTTGAGATTTGCAAATAGAGTACTTCCTATCATTCCCAAAGAAGATGACTAAAAAATGGCAAATAAAGACAAACACAGGGGTGCTATTTGAATTGAGCTTTCACAATAGGGGAGTGTGGTAGTTAGATTCAGTTGTCAACTTGGCCAGGTGAAGGCACCTAGTTCTGTTGCTGTGGACATGAGCCAATGGTACATGAACCTCATTTGTTGCTGATTACATCTGCAGTCAGCTAGGACGCGTGCCTGCTGCAATGAATGACATCTGACTTAATTGACTGGTGATTAAATGAGAGAGCACAACGTAGCACAATCTAAGCAGCTCAGCATACCTCATCTCAGCACTCACATCTCAGCCCAGGCCTTTGGAGATGCAGAAAGAAATCACCCTGGGGAAAGTTGTTGGCATCCAGAGGCCTGGAGAGAAGGCCAGCAGAGATCACACTGTACCTTCCCACGGAAGAAAGAAACTCAGTTGCAAGTTAGCTGCCTTTCCTCTGAAGAACTAATCCATCTCTGGTGTGTTGCATTAAGACAGCTAGCAAACTAGAACAGGGAGTGAGATGATGTCAGCTAAACAGAGACCCAAAATAAAAATCAAACACTAAAGGAGAAAATTACAGGATGGGAAATGGCAATCCCAACATGAGTGAACATGAATTATGAGAATGATAATTTCTGAGGATCAAAATAAGGGAGAAGCTGTCCTGCATAAGTGGATAAAAAGAAACCTGTAAGTGATCCATTACACCAAGAGTTCTCCCAACAATGTTACAGAAGAGCATATCATCCAACTGATCACTTGAGCAATCCTGTACATGCCTACAAGTCCAGAGAAGGTCATTTTAGGAGTGCCTCTTTCTCTGGGATACTGAGAGTTTGAGAAAACGTTCTGACTTTATTGGACTTTGAGAAAAATGACTCAGTCTGGACCGCTTTCCATATTTACTAAGGAAGAGAAAGCAAGCAAAAGGCCTGAAAAAACTGAAACTTGGACTTAAATAAGGGAAATTAAGAAAAATGGGAATAAAGAGAGAAAATTTCTGCATTACAAGGAGAAATGGGTTGTTTTATCCTCACCATCCAAACTTTCAATAATGTATTATTCTCAATAACACTGGCAAAATTTGGCCAGCCCCAGACAAGGACTTTGGATGCCCAAGAACAGAAAATTTACTTGTCTCTGCCTATTTGGCTTCAATGGGATGGGAGAGCATGGTGGTGTGAAGGTGTATGCACCATGGAAAAGATATGTATTTAACAAACGATGATGTTAGTGTTAATTAACATAACATGTTATGTTCAGTTAATCCATTCCTGTGGTTGCAGACCTATTGTGGTGGGATTTTTTGATTAGTTTATTACAATCGAGATATAACCCACCTCATTCAACGTGGGTTTAATACTCTTGCAGGAGTCCTTTTTGTATTTTTTTTTTATTATTAAAGAAGTTGTGGGTTTACAGAACAATCATGCATAAAATACAAGATTCCCGTACACCACCCCACCACAATCATTCACAATGGTGAGGAAAATTTGTTAAAATTGATGATAGCACTTTTTTTTGGTAATTCTACCATTTTTTAACAGTAGTTACATTTGTTACAATTGATGAAAGATTGTTAGCGTAGTGCTATTAACTATTGTCTAATCTACATAGGTGTATATTCCCCAATATTCCCAGGCTCATAATTATTTTTATTTTTTTATGCACATCTTTATTACTCATCTACCCATACACTGGATAAAGATTATTACAATCACACAGTCACAAGATGAAGCCATATAGTTATACAATCATTATTAAAGATAAAGGTTATTGCATTACAGTTCAGCAATTTTAGGTATTTCCTTCAGACTATTCTAATACACTAGAAACTAAAAAGAAATATCTATATAGTGAGTGAGTAGTTATAATCATTTGTTAAATACTAACTTCTGTGTTACACCTCCTCTCATTTGATCATTTTCTCAATCTTCATATTTATCTGGGCAATAACCATTTTAAATTCATCTTGCCAAAAAGAGGTGTCTAGATTATGAGGTGGAGGAATAAAACTGATTGATATTCTTGGAAAATCTGGTACCCTTGGGTGTCAGGAATTATCTAGCATAATCCAAACATGAGCCATCAGGAGGCTTTAAGTTTCTGAAAAAGTAAACTTAATCAGTACAACATTTTGAGATCCTTAGATAGAGCCCAGGGTATTTTATAGGGTGTGCCAGTTGGAAAAATTCTATGTACCCCAGAAAGGCCATGTTTTAATCATGACTCAGTCTTGTGGAGTCAGCCATTTCTTCTAATCCTGATTCAATACTGTAGGTTGGAAAATTTTGATTAGATTATTTGCATGGAGATGTGTCATGCTCAGTTGAGGGTGTTAGCACTTTACTAAATGAAGATTTGATTCCACCCATTCCAGGTGGTCTTGATTAGTTTACTGGAATACATTAAAAGAAGAAATGTTTTAAATAAATGTCAGAAGCTGTTCTAGTTTGCTAGCTGCTGGAATGCAACACACCAGAGACGGATTGGCTTTTAATAAAAGGGGATTTATTTTGTTGGTTCTTCAGAGGAAAGGCAGCTAACTTTCCACTGAGGTTCTTTCTTACGTGGAAGGCACAAGTTGGTCTCTGCTGGTCTTCTCTCCAGGCCCCTGGGTTCCAACAACTTTCCCCCAGGTGACTTCTTTCTGCATCTCCAAAGGCCTGGGCTGAGCTGCGAGTGCTGAGATGAGGAATGCTGAGCTGCTTAGCTTTGCTACATTGTGATCTCTCATTTAAGCACCACCCAATTAAGTCAAATGTCACTCATTGCAGCAAACATGCCTCCTAGCTGACTGCAGATGTAATTAGCAACAGATGAGGTTCACGTACCATTGGCTTATGTCTGCAGCAACAAGACTAGGCATGCTCACCTGGCCAAGTTGATAACTGAATCTAACTAACATAGAAGCCTTAGAGCTGACAGAGGGAGAAATCACAGAAATGATAGGACTGATAGGAACTTCATAACAGAACTGAAATAGATGACAAAACTTGGAGAACAGACATGCAGATGTTTAGAGATGCTTGGAGCCCAGCAGACATCACCATGAGATGTTAAGGAAACCAGAACCTGAAGAGAGCCAAGGGAAGCTGAGAGATGAAAGCCAGCCCAGGAAAAGCAAAGTGAGGAGCCCCACAGGAACAGAAGCTGAAAACAACAGGAGCCCAGGAGAAAGGGTCCAGTAGATGCTAACCACGTGACTTCTCATCTGACAGAGGTGTTCCTGATGCATCGGCCTTTCTTGTGTGACAGTAACCTCTTGTTGGTGGCTTAATTTTCACTTCCTTAGAACTTTAAACTTGTAATTATTAGATTCCCCTTTTAAAAGCCTTTCCAGTTCTGGTATATTGCATTCTGAAAACTTGCAAACAAACACATAGAGTTTGCAAGAATACTGTTGGCTGGAGCTTGACATACTGTGACAATTTGTAATATCTGTTTGAAGCTTGCATAAAAGTAAACTCAAGAATGACCTCTTGGTTCTATCTGAAACTTTATTTTGTCTTATAACTTTCCCCCCTTTTAGTCAAGACAACGTTCTCAATCCCACAATGCCAGGGCCAAGTTCATGTCTTGAAGTCATATTCTACAATGCCAGGGAGACTTATACCCCTGGGAGTCATGTCCCACATAGGGGAAAGATAGTGAGTTTATTTGCAGAGTTTGGTTTAAAGGGAGAGGCCACATCTGAGAAACAAAAGAGGTTCTCTTGAATTGAATCTGAGACATAATTATAAGCAGGCTTAACTTTGCCACTATAGAAATAAGTTTCATAAATGCAGGCCTCAAAATCAAGGAGTTGGCTCATTAAATTGGTAGATCCTAATGCTCGAAGGAATATTGAGAAGTATCCAGTGGAGAAGTTTAATAGTTCCACATTTTTCTCCAGTCCCTCAAAAGACTTTGCAAAACCTTTTTTATTCCCCAAATACTGTGGAATGCATATGGGCATTACAATATGCTATACAAAATAACCAGATATCATTGCCTATTATAAGTTCCACGTAATTTGGTTGTTTAAATAAACAGACCAGACAGGTTACGTTAAACAGTGTACTACAGAAAATTTAAATTTTGGACAAAATAAACTTCACTACCTTTGGCCTCACACAGAAGTTGCTGTTTTAAAATACAGAGAATATCATCCTTTACCCTGAATTCTGATTTACCTTACTCCTAACCAGATCCACTTCATTCAAATCTCTACTTGAAATCTAATCTCTTTTTCAGCTTCTTTACCAGTTCCTGTGTGGAGTAATATTGATTTTCAGAGCTACAGTTTTGGAAAACAGTGGTGACATTCAGCATCCTTGTCTCATTTCTAATCTTAGGGGGAGGGCTTTCAGGCTCTAACCATTGAGTAGAATGATGGCTGTGGGTTTTTCATATATGCCCTTTATCATATTGAGGAAGTTTCCTTTGATTCCTACCTTTTGAAGTGCTTTTATCAAAAAAGGATGCTGAATTTTATCAAATGCCTTTTTCTCTGTCAGTCAAAATGATTATGTGATTTTGTCCCTTTTACTTTTTTTAATGTGTTGTATTACATTGATTGATTTTCTTTTGTCAAACCAGCCTTGCATGACCAGAATAAATGACTTGATCTGGGTGTATAATTATTTTAATGTGCTGTTGGATTAGTTTCCAAGTAACTTTTTCAAGAATTTTTACTTCTATATTCATTAGAGAGATTGTTCTATAGTTTTCCTTTGTTGCAGTATCTTTATCTGGTTTTGGTGTAAGAGTGATATTTGCTTCATAGAGTGAGTTCAGAAATGTTCCCTTTTCTAACATTTTTTGGATGAATTTGAGCACCAGTGGTATTATTTCTTTTTGGAATGCTTGGTAAGAGTTCTCTGTGAAGCTATCTGGCCCTGGGCTTTTCTTTTTTGGGTTTTTTTTTTTTTTTGATGACAGATTGACTCTCTTTACTTGTGATTGATGTGTTGAGGTCTATTTCTTCTTGAATCAGTATAGGATGTTTCTGTGTTGTTGAGAAGTGTCCGTTTCACTGAAATTGTATAGTTTGCTGGCATACAGTTGTTCATAGTATCCTTTTATATTTTATTTCTTGAGGGTTCATGGTAATGTGCCCCCCCATATTTCTGATGATATTTATTTGCACCCTCTTTGCTATTCACTTTGTCTATCTAGCTAAGTGTTTGTCAGTCTTATCGATCTTTTCAAAGAACCAAATATTATTTATTGATTCTATTTTATTTTATTCTCCAATTCTTTTATTTCTGCTTTAATCTTTATTTCTTTTCTTCTATATGTATCAGGGTTGTTTTCAGCTCTTTTTGTAATTTCTTCATTGTTCAGTGTATTAGGGTTCTCTGGAGAAACAGAATCAACAGGGAACACTCATCAATATAAAATTTATAAAAGTGTCTCTTGTGACCACAGGAATGTAGAGTCCAAAATCTGCAGGGCAGGCTGTGAAGCCAATGATTCCAATGGAGGGTCTGGATGAACTCCACAGGAGAGGCTCACCAGCCAAAACAGGAAGAGCCTGTATCTTCTGAATCCTCCTTGAAAGGCTTCCAGTGACCAGATTAAGCATTATTCATTGCAGAAGACACTCCCCTTCACTGCTTACAAATGGAATCAGCTGTGGATGCAGCTGACATGATCATGATTTAATTCTCTGAAATGTCCTCATCGCAGCAGACAGACCAGCACTTGCCCAACCAGACAAACAGGTACCACCATTTGGCCAAGTTGACACATGAACCTGACCATGACATTCAGTTTGATCTTTGGTTTTAGCTCTTTCTCCCTTTTAAATGTAGGCATTTAGAGCTATAAATTTCTCTCTCAGCAGTGCCTTTGCTGAATCCCATGCATTTTGATATATTGCATTCTTGTTTTCATTCATCTCCAACTATTTACTAATTTCTGTTTTGCTTTCTTCTTTGATGCACAGATTGCTTAAGAGTGTGTTGTTTAACTTCCACATATTTGTTAAATTTCTGATTCTTCAGTAATTATTGATATCCAATTTACTTCCATTATCATCAGAGAATGTTTTGAATGATTTCAATCCCTTTAAAATTATTAAGACCTATTTTTTTTTGCCCCAGCATATGATCTATCCTGGAGATGTTCCAACATTTGAGAAGAATGTATATCCTGGTGTTTTGGGGTGCAACAATGTATATATGTCTGTTAGGTCTAATTCATTTATCATATTGTTTATGTTCTCTATTTCCTTATTGATTAGTTGTCCGCTTGTTCTATCTTTAGAAGAGAGTAGTATGTTGAGATCTCCCACTATTATTGTAGAAACATCTGCTACTCCTTTTAGTTAGTGTTTGTCTCATGTGCTTTGGAACTCCTTGACTTGGGGCATGAACATTTATGGTTGTTACTTCTTCTTGGTGAACTGCCTCTTTTATTAATTACAGTGCCCTTCCTCTTCTCTTATGACATCATTATATATAAAGTCTACTTTACTGATATTAGTATAGCTACCCCAGCTTTCTTTTGGTTATAGCTTGCATGGAATATCTTTTTTCCATCCTTTAACTTTCAACCTATTTTTATCTTTGGGTCTAAAATGGGTCTCTTGAAAACAGCGTGTAGATAGATTATAATTTTTATCCATTCTGTCAACTTTGTCTTTTGATTTGGGAGTTTAATCCATTAACATTCAAAGTTATTACTATAAAGGTAGTTCTTGATTCAACCATTTCATCTTCTGGTTTTTATTTCACAGATGTATTTTTTTCTTTCTCTTTATCCTTTAAGTTACCCTCACTAAAATACTCTTCAATTCTGTGCCCTCATCCAGACCTCTGTTTTCCTTTTTTTTTTTTTTTTTCTCAGCTGACAGATCTCCCTTCAGTTTTTCTTGTAGTACAGGTCTCTTGTTAAGAAATTCTCTCAGCATCTGTTTAACTATGAAAATTTTAAACTCTCCCTTACTTTTGAAGGAAAGCTTCTCTGGATAAATAATTCCTGACTGGCAATTTTTCTCTTTCGGAATTTTAAATATATTGCACTAATGCCTTCTCACCTTCAGGGTGCCCAATAAATAGTCAACACTGACTAACATGTAGTTTATTTGATGCCTTTTTGTGTGGTGATTTGCTTTTTCTCTTACTTCTTTCAGGACTCTCTCTTTCTCTTCAGTATTTGACAGGCTGATTAGTATGTGTTTTGGGTCTATTTGGATTTATTCTATTTGGAGTTTGTTGGGCCTCTTTGATTTTCAAAGTTATGTCTTTTATAAAAGTTTGGAAATTTTCACAATTATCTCCTTAGATAACATTCCCAGGCCTTTACTTTTGTCTTCTCTTGCTGGGATCCCAATGACTCTTATACTTGTGTGCTTTTGTTGTCAATAATTTCCCTGAGATCCAGTTTGGATTTGTCCATCCTTTTCACCATTTGTCTTTTGTATGTTTGAATCTCATTGCTCTGTTCTCTAGGTCACATATTCTTTCTTCTGCATCTTCAAACCTTCTGTTGAGTATCTCTAGTATATTTTAAATCTGATCTACAGTATCTTTTATTTCTGGAAGATCTGCTCCTTTTCTATTTATTCTTTAAAATTCTTCTTTTTGCTCCTCTGCTGTCTTGTTGATATGTTTTGTCTTTAGCCAAATCATTGAATTTATTTGTTTGAACATCTTTAATTAATTGTTACAAATTCTGTGTCTTCTCTGACTTTTGAATTAGGTCATTTCCTTTGCCATATCTTCTTCCACACTTTGTTGTCAATTTTTCGAAACTAAACCAAGGAGGACCTCATTCAGGAGGTTCAACTCTATTTAGAAGTCCATTAGGGGCTGGAAGAAAAGCAGTTTTCCAGACTGTACTTTCCTTGTTTTCCCAATAGATGGAGCGCTTGGTCCACCTCTTCTCCACAACCCCACTTTACCCTGATTCTGACAGCTTGCTGGCTGTAACCCAACCAGAAAACAAAAACCTGCTGGTCTGGGACCCAACTGGAAAACAATCTAATCAAGGCTGCAGCTCTCCAGGAGCCCTGGAGGCCTCCAATTCTAGGTTAGGGAGTGGGCACTGTGTATCTTGGCTGAGGCTATGCCTGTGGACACAATGTATCTGGTGATTCCCAGGCTCCTGCATTAAAGACCTCCAGTCGTGGAACTGAGAAGTTTAACTTCACCGGTCAACAGCAAGTGCAAAAGTGCTATGTGTCTTGCTGGCCAACAAGACCAGTCCTAGACAGAAATCTCCTATCTGACATTTTTCTCTTTCTGTGATTGAGCATTTGTGGAATCCTTCTCCAGTCTAGAACTTCCTCCAGAGTTCTGAACAAGTGAGAATTTAATTTTTTTATCACTGAAACTCTAGGGAGAGGTTTTCAGTAGCTGTTTACATTGCCATGTTGATGACATCACCCTTCTAGGAGTCCTTGTTAAGAGTATTAAAAAAAAAAAACTGGAGTAAAACAGAGAAGCTGAGAGAGGAAGTCACTAAATTCACAAACTGAAAGCAATGAAATCTAGGAGAGAAGGATCAGCCAATGTTGTCATGTACCTTGCTATCTGGCAGAGGAGCCAAAGCTTTCCAGTAACCAGTCTTCAAGGAAGATATCATCTTGTTAATGGATTAATTTGGACATTTTCATGGATTTATCATTTTAAGCCTATAAATTAATAAAACCCCATTATAAAAGCCAACCCATTTGTGGTATGTTGCATTCTGGGAGCTACCTTTTTCTTGGCTCGACCTTTTTCAAGCATCAGGACCACACTGGGCTATCTGCCATCTTCAGGGCACATGCTCAACCCCTTCAAAACAATGTGGCAACCAGATTCTCCCCAATCCCCAAGAAATGTGCTCCATCATCTCCAAGGCTTGGGACACAACTTCTCTGTAACAGTGAGATATAAGACCCATCCTCTGCCTTTGGGGTAAATTCACCCTCCCAAGTAATAGGATGGGTCTGCTCTCCTGGCCTGAGGTTTCTGGACTTTAGATCTTAGCTTCCAAGCTTCTGCCTCTGGGGTTATTTTTCCTTCAATTTCTCCCTTTTCTCTTCCTTTTAGTCCAGACTGGCAGTGTTTTCATTTAAACATATCTCATAGCACTCTTGTTGGTTTCCTAGGAAATAGGCTAAAAAAATGCCCATCAGACAAAAGAACTTTCCACAAATCTCTCCTAGATGACTCTATCTCCAATCCTAGCTTTTTCTGAAATCACTGACTGTTTCCATATTGGGTTAAATTCTCATGTGGGGCACCATTCTCTGGGGTCTCCCTTTCTGGAAGTCCAGAATTTTTTAGAACATCAAATTCTGTTTTCTTTATACTCAAGAGTTCAATTCTGAGTATCTCTTTCCTCTCTCATTTTACTATAAATCTGAGAAGCAGCCAGACTGCATTTTCCACATTTAGCTTAGAAATTTCTTCTGCTAAATATCCATGTTCATTATTCAAATTCTGCATTTTATTTACAAAGAATGCCTTCCTTCCATTTTGGAATGACACATTCATCCTTTCTGTCTAAAGCCTCATCAGAGATATCTTTAGAGTCCACATTTATACCAATTGTCTTTTCAAGGCATCTAGGCCTTCCCAATTCCATCAGAATCTTCCCCTTGCCCATTTCAATACCTGTCCCAACATTTTGGTATCTGCAAACTGCAGCAGCAGCTCGCTCCTGGTACCAAATCTGTGTTAGTTGGCAAGCTGTCAGAATGTGATATACTTGAAATGAAATGGTTTTTAAAAAAAGAGAATTTATTAAGGTACAAATTTATAGTTTTAAAGCTGTGAAAATGTCCAAATTAAGGCATCCAGGGAAAGATACCTTTGTTCCAGAAGGCCAGTGATGTTCAGGATTTCTCTCTCAGCTGAAAAGGCAAATGGCAACATCTGCTAGATTTTTCTTCTCAATTTATAAGGTTTCTCTGGGGGTGTTTTCCTTCTGCTCCAAAGATCTTTGGTTCTGTTGGCTCTGTTGGTTCTGGTGGCTCTTAAACTTTTTCCAAAATGTTTCCCTCTTAAAGGGCTCCTATAAGCAACCCTTACATCCATCCTAGAATGGATGGAGGCACATTTCCATGTAAATCATCCAATCATAAGTTACCTTCAACAATTGGGTGGATTACATCTCCATGGAAATAATAAAAAAGATTCCACCCAGCAATATTGAATGACAATTAAAGGATATGGAGTTTCTGGGGTATATAATAGCTTCAAACCAGTGCAGGAGGTGAAATGAGAATAATTGACTTAAAGGTAACTTAGAATTATAATTTTCATGATGTCATCTGAGTCATATTCCTTGTAACTAAATAAAAATTTTCCAAATATTTATTCTGTGCATAAAACATCTTTGTATGTGTTAACATTATTGACTGAAATAAATTGGATCAGTACCATCAAATTTTCCCAGAATTAAAATAAGCCCATAATAAAAATTCAGAAATAAAGATTATAAATTTAATCAGAAAAATCCTTAGGAGAGAATTATACTATTCAGTAAGCAGAAACAGGAAGCATAAGATATTTTAGAGTAAAAAATTCCTGGTCTGGAAAATGCCTGTACACGTGTATCACAATGAAAAAGGATGTAGGAATAGTAGTATGAAAGGAGATGGATGGGTTAGATGGAGGCCCAATTATGTAAGTCATGATATTTAGGAATATAGATATTTTTCATTTTATTGTAGGGAGATTATTAAAAGGTTTTAAGCCAAAGAAGTGACATAATCTGAAGCATGTTTTCAAAAGCTCATTTTAGCTGCAAAATTGAAGGACTGGAGACCAATTAGAAGGCTATTACAAGTGTCCAGATGAAAAATATTGGTGTCTGGAGACAAGATTGAATTAATAGAGATGAAAAACTGTAGACATATTGAAGATATATTTAAGATCTGCAATATGAGAAACGGAAGGGTGAAAATGTGCCTCTGTTATTAACCTAAGAAATTGTCTATATTCCTGAATTCTTTAAGCATATGGCTTTGAACAAAATATTGCACATTTGTCCATTCCTTCATTATACAAACATTTATTGATCATCCTCTATGTGTGGGCATTTTTCTCCATCAGTGAAAGAGCAGGTAAGGATCAATGCTTCACTCTGGCAATAAGAGGTATGCAATAAACAGAGAAACAAGGTAACATTTACTCCATTAATAATTAAAGTATGTTAGAGAGTGATAAATGCCTTGGCGAGGGTGGAGGAGTAAAATCAAAACCGTGTATAAGTCACTCTTATCTCTTGGTGGGGGAAAGGACAGGCCTCGGAATTGAAGAATTTTCAGGTAGATCTTACTGTGTAGATGACATTTTAGAATGGATTTATAGGCAGTAAAGGAATTAGCCATGTAGATAATAAAAGGAAGCTTATGTTAAGTAGAGGTAGTAGGAAAGACAAAGGCCCCAAGACTGGCAAAGGGCTAAAGTGTTAACAATAGTCAAACAAAACAAGAGAGCAGAGTGCTTGAAGTGAACAAATAAGAAGAAAATAGAAAGTGAGGTAAGAGTGCACATAGAGAGGGGTTTAAGCCACAAAGTTCCTCTTTTAATCCTTTGCAAAGACTCTGATGAACAAGATTCTGGGAAATCATTACAATATTCTGGGTGAAAGAAAAAATAATAAAATATTTTAAAGAATTTATCTAGCAATTCTATCAAGATTACATTTAGTGGGTGCTAAGGCTGCCAGGATGTAATATGCCAGAAATGTTTTGGCTTTTCAATGGGGCTCTATTGGGTTACAAATTTATAGTTCTAAGGCCATGAAAATGTCCAAATTAAGGCATCAAGAGGAAGATACCTTCTCTGAGGAAAGGCTGCTGGCATCTGGGGTTCCTCTGTCACATGAGAAGGTACACGGTGATGTCTGCTGGTCATACTCTCCTGGTTCTGGTTTCAATGGCTGTCACCAAATGCCTCAGGGCATTTCTTTCTTAGTGTCCATAGTTCATCCCTTAGCTTCTCCCAGAGCATTTTCTCTCTGTGCTCACTGGGCTTTCACTGTCTTTTATCCTCTTCAGAAAGGATTCCCACGAAAGGTTAAAACTTACCTTGAATGGACTGGGTCACATCTCAATTGAAATAATCTAACCAAAAGTTCCTATACGCGATAAATGTGTCCCATTAAGAATGGATTAAAAGAGCATAATCTTTTCTAAGGTACATAACAGATTCAAACCAACACAGTGGGGTAGAATGAAAACCTAGAAAACTAATACAGAGCCTATTTAAATAGTAAAGAACAGAGGTGTTAGTAGTTCCATTCAAGGTAGTACCTGGTATTTGATAAGAAGTGGTCAGAATAAGAATATATCTTGAAGATAGTGATAATAAGATATCTAGATGCATTGGAAGAAGAAAGTAAAAAAGAAAGATGTCAAGATGATGTTATTTATCATTTTTATTTTATTATTACTTTTCATTGCAATTTAGACAAAGATCTGAAGGGATTAAGGTTTACTTTGGGATAAAGAAGAATAGAAGTTTAGATTTAAACATGCTAAATTAGAGATATCTAAGCAGATGATTTGGTAGAACTTTGATACTCAAATTTGAAGTATAAAAAGATTTGGTTGGAAAATATAATTTAGGGTATCATTGGCATACAGATACAAATTAAAGCTATACTATTTGATAAGAAAACTATAAAAGATGTATGCACAGTACCCATATGAAGTCCTTGAATAGGAATTAAAAGTAAAACCTTACTGTTTATAGAATAGAATAGAAATTGTATTGGAAATTGGTAGGCTGAATTGTGTACCTTGGGCAGATGGGTATATTCACAATCTTAATCCTTCCCTGTAGGTGTAAATTCCTGGTAAATAGGGCCTTTTGAAGATGTTATTTTTAGTTAAAGCATGGCCCAATTGAATGAGATTGGAAATGAATCCCATTTCTAGAGGCATTATGAGTGCAAAGGCATCTGGAATAGCAAGAAGCTGGAAGTCCATGGGACCTGGAAATTAAAGAAGATACCAGCACATGCACTGACATGTGAAAGAAAAGCCAAGGGCCCAAGGATCACTGGCAGCCAACCCCAGATCATCACTGTCTTCTGGGAGTAAACTTCACCTGGATGATACCTTGATTTTGTACTTCTAGACCCAAATACATGAATCAATAAATTCTCATTGTTTAGGCCAACCCATTTCATGGTGGAAATTATGACAGGAAATTAAGACAGTTTTTGGTTACTGAAAGTTGGGTACTGCTATTACAAATGCCTAACAATATGGCAATGACTTTGGAGTTGAGTAATATGTAAAAGCTGAAAAAATTGTGAGGTGCTTGAAAGTAGAAAACTAGATTACTTTGAAGAGACTGTTAGAAATAGATTCATTAAATGTACTTCCATGAGGCCTTAGAGCGAGATGATGAAAGTATTATTGGAAAATAGAGGAAAGATGATCTTTGCTATAAAATGGCAGGAAACTCGGCAAATTGTGTTCTGATGTTGTACGGAAGGAATAATCTATAAGTGATGACTTCGGATATTTATCTGGGGAAACTTCCAAACTAAATGCTGAGGGTACAGCCTGGCTTTTCCTTGTAGTTTATAACAAAATGAAAGAGGAAAGGAATATGCTGCAAAGTAAACTTTTAAACACAAAAGAAACAGAAACTGATGATTTTGAAAATTCCATGCCTATTCAGGTAGTGTGCTCATTCCATTGAGTTGTGGATAAGGCCAATGGAAACTGTATCAGGGACCTACCCAAGCTTTTGGGAAATGAGTCCCCAGAGAACAGAATTCTGCTTGAGGGTTTAACTGAACAACCTTTTGCTAAAAAGGCGTGGCTGAACATGGACCCAATCAGACATTTCAGTGTAAGTCAAGAATGGGAGTGAAGTTATCCAAGAAGGATATGTGGAAAGTCCTTTTCACTGATGAGTTGAACCCCTGAACTGCTTGTAAATCCTACGAGGCTTGGATGGAACTTGTATGAGCAGAACTGCTGCCAATCTGAATAGAAGAGGAGTAAACTGAAGGAAGAATGACAAGGATTTCAAGGGCAAAACCTATGGAACCAGAGGTCTGGACCAAAACATCTTCTTGTGCCAAGAGAGTAGGCTGACCTCTGCACATGGAGAGGGAAAGCCACCAGCCCCAGTGTTTGGAGGTGTGTAACTTGCACTCTGATGTTAAGAGAGAGTGCTGCCACCCCAATGCTTGGAGATGGTGGGGCCTGTACAGACTTAGACATTCTTGCAGGGTCTGGTCACCATTCAGATACTCAGAGAGTTTGTATCCTACACTACAGTGTTTGGGGAGAGCAGGCCCAAAGGACAAAACATCAATCCATAGATGATGCTCAGATCTTGAGATAAAATTGTTTGCCATGTGGGTTTTGGACTTCTTCGGGACTCATAGTCTCTCTTCATCTTCCAATTTCTCCCTTTTGGAATGGAATGCTTATTCTATGTCTGTGATCCCATTGTGTTTTGTAACCATAAAACTTTTTTACTAGATTTCACAGGAATTTTGCTTCAATATAGGCCACAGTCACAATCAATTTTGAGGAGAGTTTGTACTTAGCATGGTTACTGACATAACTTAAGGCCTTGGAGATGTTTTGATGGGATGAATGTATTTTGCAAATGGTAGAACATTACTTTTGGGGGTCCAGAGGGTAGACTCTGGTAAATTGAACATTGTACCCCAGAAAAAGGCATGTTCTTAATCTTAATCAACTCCTGGGTGTGAACCCACGTAAAAGGGCAATTTGAAGATGTCCTTTTTAGTTAGTATGGCCCAGCTGAAGGAGGTTAGCCTTTATACTAATACTAGAACCTTTGTGAAGACAGTCACAAGAGAAAGAAAGAAGCTAGAAGTCAGTGGAGCCAAATGATAAAAGAAAAGATATTAACATGTTCTTTGCTGTATGATACGAGACCCAAGGATTCCTATCTACTAGTTATAAAATGTTAAAGGAGGAAAAGCATTTTCCTATTCAGGAGGAAAGCATTGCCTTGCTGATACCTCGATTTTAGACATCTGCTAGCCTCAATACTATGAGGCTAATAATTTCCTATTTTTAAGTCAACCCATTCTTGGTATTTGTGATTGCTGCTTGGAAACCAAGAGAGACATGGTTCTCTTATTACTGACCACATATGAAGAAATGAGAGGAGAGTAAGGAAATAATCAAAGGACATTTGTTTCTGGCTGCGCCTTGATATTCTTGCCAAGTCTCTATTTCCTCATATTTGCTCACTAATATCACAACCTTGTCCAACTCCAACTTTCTCCTTGTCAGTTGTATCGATGCTCAAGCAAGCTTATATCTCGGGTATGGATATTCTAAATTTCTTCATTGGGAGGATTTCCTTTTTTTTTTCATTTTATTTTTAAAACAGTACACTAATATATAAACTTAAACAAAAATAATTTTTTTCTCTTCAATTTTAGGTAACTACAATCTCAGGCAAAGCTAAGAACAAAGCCAAAAATGCAAGCTTAATTCTTATCAATAACAGCAGTTTATATAAGTTTCTAAAATGCTTAAGGAAGGAATTTTTATAGCTTATACTAAACATTTTACAGCTTTTACTAAATAGTAATGGAAGAAAGACCATTAAGGTTTGTTGTTGTTGGTTGGTTGGTGTTTTAAGTACTAAAGGAAACTAAACTGAATAAGGGTTGTTTAAGATATTCATTATAGAAGTATTTTTTAAGTAAATAATAGCAGTAAAAATCCACCTCAGTTTTCCTTTAAGAGCTGAAGTGGATCTCTTTCTTCAGCTCAGTGAAAACAAATTTGTAGTAGAATTTTCAGAATATCATTTTACCTAAAACAGTCATTTGAAAATTTTATTAGCGAATTTGTATTAGAATTTTGATTTTTTCCTATATAATAACAACCTCTTGGATTATTTGACATGTCAATCTTTGAAGACCCTAAAGTCTCATAAATGGGGACAAAAGAATTCAACTAAGAACATATCAATACTACTGTTCATTGTAAGTACATCTTCTCTCTCTGACATGCACACACACACAAACACACAATTTCTTCTCTGAATTTCCAGTGGCATTACTGCTACCACCTGCTTCAAGAGAAATTTGTATTAAAGATTGTGCATTGGATTTGCCACATGTATTATACAATGTCATTAAATTGCAGAGGTTATGCCTTTCACATCTTTGATTTATGTCCATTTCATAGCTTTACTTGCATTCAGTTCTCACCCAATAATCCCTTTCAAATGATTTGATGCAAAGAAATGCCATATGTTAACATATAATGCCATCGTAGGACATCATGACAATTCCAGCATTTCCCAATATTGTCCGTCTGAAAACAGAATGCCTGATTCTTATGCTCTTTTCCTTATTCTCATATTCCTATTCTCTTTCTCATAAAAGCATTGTATTATTCTTCCATTGTTCTAATATTTTGCCTTTGGTTTTCATAATGAACAACTCATTCTAGAACACTTGACCTGAAAATCCCTAAATTAACCTTGATATGGGAAATGCTTTTTCTGTAGAAAATAAATTATCCTGAAGCTGGCATGTGTAATAATTGTGACTACAAGTACAAATGTGATGTTGATTGGAAATGGACACAAGAAATTTGAATGATGGTAATATTGCAGATCTTGATCTGTATGATGGTTACAAATTGCCTGAGTAATATACTTTACAAATTTCTCAAACTGAAAAACCCTAAATGAACCTGGAGGTGGACAATGCTTCTATAGACAATAAAATATCTTGGAGCCGGCATGTGTAATAATTGTGACTACAAGTAAAAATGTGATGTTGATTGGTAGTGGACACAGGAAACTTGAATGATGGCAGTATTTTAGATCTGGGTGAAGGTTTCAAGTTGCATGAGTAAATATAGATTAAAATTTTATCAAGTTTTACACTTAAGACTTGTACACTTTGCTGATTGTTATACTGTACTAAAACAAAATAACATAAAGGCATAAATTCAATTTCAACAAAAAATTGTGATCTGGTCACCCTTATAAAATATTCTCTATAAGTAAACTGAAAGGTGGAATAAACATAAAATTTTAATGGCAGAGATGATTTTTGTTAGCCCTGTTTTTAAGACCTGGTTCTGCCAAGTGCTCCGACTGTGGCTTTGAAAAAGTAATCAATATCTCTGAGTTTTGTTTCCCACCTATCAAGTAAGAATATTAAAAGTTCCTCCTTCATAGAGTAGTGATACTTAGATGCTGTAGAACATTTACTGATATATGATACTTGTAGCAAGATTTCAGTTAAGAGCTGCTTTGATTGCCTTCAGATTTAAGACATTAGATTTCGTTGAAAATGTGTCATATATCTTAACATCTAAATAGGTCAGTTGAAATTAATTGAAATATTCTGAGAATTGGAGAAAATTATCAAAGAATAAGATCGATTTTTATCATAGAATCATATTTGCAAATATAATTGACATAACCTAAAATAATACCTAGAAGCATTAATCTTTTTGAAGCCAATTTCACAATAATGAAAAGCTGTTAAGACTCATATTTAATTTCACCTTTATCAAATTTCCATTTTTTTCTATGTTTTCATGTCACTCAAAATCGATGGTTTGTGTTCTACTTTTTCAAGTAGAAAGGACAGGGCATAGCCTGTCATAAAGAAAATCTAGAAGTAAAACTGTTAATGTACCTTAATACTTTATTATTTTCCATAGAGCTTTAGATGCTTTGGGGAATTCAGGTTATCAAATATATTTAAAGATGCCTTTTAATATTATTAAAAATAAATAAAACGTATTAACTTTATCCACATTTAAGATGCAGAAAGCAATAAGGATACATAGTTTTCCAAGATGAAGAATCTCTCCTTATTTGTCTAATGTCGGTCCAGGCAAAGAGAGTGAGAGCATGAAAGCTGAAATAATCTGAGAAAAGCCTTATGTAATTGTAAAGAAAAAAATTTTACAGCTTCAGCAAGCTCAAAAAATTATGTTGAATCCATAATATTTTACTTTAAGTAATTTGTAAAAGTAAACTCAGTTTTTAATTTTTCTTGATAGTTTCAAATTTTGCACATATTGGAGCTTAACTTCACAGCAAAGAAATGATTACCTGGCTTCCTTTGGTATAAAATCTTAAAGTTTTATGTGGATTTAAATTGCATAATATTCAAAATGCTTAAGTCTTTGTAAAAATTAGGTCTTACTTTCAAAATTTCATCTGCAGAAGCTAAAAAAAGGTATTCAGGAGAATAAAGACAAAAGTGTAGGGTAAGGAAAGACAGTCTTTTGCAGCCAATGCACTTGTATATCATCTTTTTCCCTGTTCAGGTTGCTGCTTCCTTCACCGACCTGTTACATGTCCTTTTCTTACTATGCACCATTAAAACATAAAATGATGTTATAAATTCAAGAATATCAATCTATCAATTGTTCAGAAAGAAACAGATTTTTTTTCAAGGAAATTTGATTTCAATTCAGTTGCTAATTTCTAAGAATCAGAAAGTGGTTTAGGGGACATCTCTCTGCTTTTCTGTTCATTTACTTTAAGGTTGGTTGTCATACCTCCCATTCCCCAAATCATGAAATTAGATAAATGCATTTATGAATATGACTATGCTTATGTTTATATATCAATATATAAAGCATCATTCACACATTTATATGTAAATGATAGATACAATTATGTGAAGGTCATGTCAAACTGATCAAAGTTAAAAAGATACTAAGTAAATATGAAGATTTGACCTCTTTGACAATTAATCTTTTATAATCTTGATCCATATTTTTAAATTCATTCATTCAAAGGCTATCTTCCTTATACAAATAGTAGGTATCACTAAGTTACCTAATGGTACCTTTATCCATTGAGATATGATAAATTGTGATATAATAAAAAGTGTTCTTAAAATCTTATTGGCATAGAGATGAAGACTTGTTTCTTTCTCATACTCATGTATGCTAATTATAGATTTACAATAGAGCTGCTCCTTGCCCTTTTAACTCCAGTCCACAGATTGACAGGACAGCCTCTTTCTGGAAATCATGAAAAAATTAAAGAAGAATTGAAGAATCACACACCAGCTGTTAAAGCTAAAGTAAGTCATATGAGAATCTTGAGTTCATCATAGTGGACTAATGGAATCCTACTAAAGAGTAGGAAATGGCAAGGAGGAGATAATCTCTGAAGACAATATTACATCCATGACAATCAACTCACTTCATCTCTGCTAATTTACAAATGAGGAAACTAAGTCTTAAAGAACATACAAGACTTGTCCAGATAATACAGCTTTTTAATGACAAGTGTGTGTCCTAGCATATAAATTTAATCAGGGTCTTATTCCCTTACTCCCTAGCTTAGTAAACATAAATGTTATTAGCAATGACTAGAGATTCTCCATCCTGTTTTATGACAGAAGTG
The DNA here is from genome assembly GCF_023851605.1 of Tamandua tetradactyla. Lineage (NCBI taxonomy): Eukaryota > Metazoa > Chordata > Mammalia > Pilosa > Myrmecophagidae > Tamandua > Tamandua tetradactyla. The sequence continues at coordinate 78,179,857 of NC_135336.1, forward strand.
GGGAGGAAATACTGGTATAAGGCAGATGGCATAATGTGTGTCTTCCGTTATTGTTCAATCATTACTTAATAAATTGAATCTTCACATCAAGTTTATTTATATATTGTTTGGATGGTGTCAACTTATTTTCATATTTAAAATAATTATTATCCTGGGAAAATAAATTTTAATGAATAAATAACATCTGGAGGAAAATACATTCATTTATAAAATAAGGCAATAGCTTCATCTGGAAAGTGTTTCATCCGCAATCTATCTAAACCCTCCTCCAAGAGCAGAGCAGATATATACATATAATAGAGACATATGCACACAAATACACACTAATATTTTGGGGACTTGGAGATTCCCTGTTTTTACCAATCCATAATTAATTACTCTACAATTATTCATATTGCTGTTTTAACTCTTTCATGTGTCACTGTCATGTGTTGTCTGAAAGTAGATTTCATGTGCCTATAAAGAGGCTATAGATTTCATTTCACTCTGAGCAAAAAACAGACTAATAATAGATAATTTATAAATATATTTATTTGTGAGAATGATAGATTGTGCACTAAAGCAAAAAATCCTTTCATTCTGTGTTTAGCTGAATATACTGATTATCCATGTAAAAGGAAAAATAAAAATTATTGTATGCAAAACTGACCAAAGTTTTAATGATTTTGATATAAATTATGTGCTAAAGTTTGTGGAAAATTGAGTTAAAATAAAAATAAAGAACTTACAGCTATTTTTATGGAAGTATAAAGGGTTAAGGAAAATTTATTAAAATTGGCTCAGAAACATGAATTTGTACGCACATTTCACAATATAGCTGTATGAATCTCGTGAGGTTTTCAATGTTCCAGTTATAATTTTCTCACTTATATAATGAAGGAATTGAACACAAATACTTCTACAATTACTTTCACATGAAAAACTATAGTCTCTGACTTAAGCTGAGTAGCAGCTAATGTTAGAGAAAATGTATACAAATTGTTTAAAACATAAAGCCACAGGCAGATTGTTTGGTAAACCATGTAGCAATGGATACTTTTTACTATGTATTAGAAGTGCAAAGAAAAATAATGTTTTACCCTTTCTATGCAGGCATACCACTGTAATTGTGTCTTATAGTGAAAACCTAATGTATTATTATATATTGATATAGCAATATATTGTTATAAGAAACTATATCATGATATAATATAATGATGTGCAGTGATTTTATGAATGCTTGTCTTAATTTTATTCCAGTTCATAATATACTGTTATGAGCAATCATTACAAATATATAGCGAAATAATCAATTATAAGGCATAATCCCTCTATGTTTTGCAAATATACTATAAAATTAGAAAGTATTAATATATTGCAGGAAAGTAAAATCCATTAATAAGTATTAATAGGAATTTCATTACGTACATATGACACAATAAACACTTGCAAACATATTATTTTATTTAAACAGATGTTATTTAGGATACTACAGCACCAGCCACAATCTGACTGTCATCTGTCTCTATACCTTATAAGAAAAACACCAGTTTTGTGCAACTTCATATACTCCCCCCAATATAAGTGTGTATTAGTTAGGGTTCTCTAGAGAAACAGAATCAACAGAGAACACTCACAAATATAAAATTCATAAAAATGTCTCACATGACTGTGGGAACACAGAGTCCAAAATCTGCAGGGCAAGCTGTGAAGCTGATGATTCTGATGGAGGGTCTGGATGAACTCCACAGGAGAGGCTCACCAGGCAAAGCAGGAAAAGAGCTTGTCTCTTCTGAATCCTCCTTAAAAGGCTTCGGGTGATTAGGTTGAGTATCACTCATTGCAGAAGACATTCCCCTTGGCTGATTACAAATGGAATCACCTGTGGATGCAGCCGGTGTGATCATGATTTAATTCTATGAAATGTCCTCACTGCAACAGACAGGCCATCACTTGCCCAACCAGATAAACAGGTACCACCACTTGGTCAAGTTGACACACGAACCTGACCATGACAGTCCATCCCCAGTCAACTTGGCAGCTATCTATATATATATATATATATATATATATATATATATAGCTTAAACCATGGCTAATTTCTAAATAAAAAACATTAAAACACACATTTTTTCTTCCACCTAACAATACCCAACTGTCCTGCATATAACTGGTACTCTCTCCAGAATAGGGTGCAAGTCCTTGGGTAATATTCATTCATAAATTTGGTATCTTACAACTTAAATAGTTTAGCAGGAACAAAACAGCATCACAGTCCTTGTTTCTGTAACCAATCATGTGGTCATAGTTCATATTTATCACTATATTCTTCCACTACCCATTCCATGTTCCCTTAACCCTCAGCAAGCACTTCAGCTGGCCATATTTTTTTGTCTGGTGGGGTGACCCAAACTGTCAGTCCTAAAGTTTTAGACCCATTGGTAGTCCTGCTTGGATTGGGCTGTTGCAGTTTTCCATTGATTTTAACCACAGAGCATGGTAGTACTAAAAGACACCCTAGGGGATCTCCTATATTCCAAGAAAACCCTTCTTTACCTCCATTGTGTAGTTGCAGTCCTATTTCCCCCTGTGAGTCAGGGTTAATCACCCCAGACAAGAATGCAATCCCTTTCTTGGCTTGTTGATCCAGGGGCATGAGTAACCCAAAGTGACCAGGTGGCATTCTTAGATTCCAGTTCAATGGACTCATTCTTGTTTCTCCTGGTGGAAGCACTCCCCCTTTTGGAACTAAAACCTGTACACCAGCAGAGCTCAGGGTTGCAGGGAAGGAAGGAAAAATTTTCCTAGTGGATCACTAGGAGTACTAGTGAATGGTGCCACTTCTGTTTCCACCCCTTGATTCCTGGACGCATGGATCCTGGCTATGAGAGAAACAGCACCGTACAGCAGATGCTGATTCAGAGCATATACAGCTTCCTGGAGAACATTGCACCAGATTTTCAAGGTATTGCCACCTAGTTGGCACCGTAATTGAGTTTTCAAAAGGCCATTCCATTGTTCTATCAATCCAGCTGCTTCTGGAAGATGGCGAACATGGTAAGACCAGAGAATTCCATGAGCATGTGCCCATTCCCGCACTTCACTTGCTGTGAAGTGTGTTCCTTGATCAGAAGCAATGCTATATGAAATACCATGAGGATGGATAATGCATTCTGTAAGTCCACGGATGGTAGTTTTGGCAGAAGTATTGCATGCAGGAAAAGCAAACCCAAATCCAGAGGATGTGTCTATTCCAGTTAGACCAAATTGCTGCCCCTTCCATGAAGGGAATGGTCCAATGCAATCAACCTGCCACCATGTAGCTGGCTGGTCACCTCAGGGAATGGTGCCATATCGGGGGCTGATGTGGGTTTTGCTGCTGGCAGATTGGGCACTCAGCAGTAGCTGTAGTCAAGTCAGCATTGGTAAGTGGAAGTCCATATTGCTGAGCCCATGCATAACCTCCATCCCTACCACCATGACCACTTTGTTCATGAGCCTATTGGGCAATGACAGAAGTTGTTGAGGAAAGAGGCTGATTGGTATCCACAGAACGGGTCATCTTATCCACTTGATTATTAAAACCATCCTCTGCTGAAGTCACCCTCTGGTGCGCATTCACATGGGACACAATATGTTCATCCTTTTAGCCCACTCAAAATGGTCTATCCACATACTTCTTCCCCAGACTTCTTTGTCACCAATTTTCCAATTATGGTCTTTCCAAGTCCCTGACCATCCAGCCAAGCCATTAACAACAGTCCATTAGCCAGTATACAAACGCACCTCTGGCCAGTTTTCCTTCCAAGCAAAATGAACAACCAGGTGCACTGCTCGAAGTTCTGCCCACTGGGAGAATTTCCTCTCACCACTGTCCTTCAAGAACACCCTAGAAAGGGGTTGTAGTGCTGCAGCTGCCCACTTCCGGGTGGTATCTGCATATCTTGCTGAACAATCTGTAAACCAGGCACAAATTTTCTCTTCCTCAGTCAATACACTGTAAGGAACGCCCCAAGAGGCCATAGCTCTGGTCTGGGAAGGAGAAGATAATGCGGTAGGAGTGGAGACCATGTGCATTTGGGCCATTTCTTCATGTAACTTACTTGTGCCTTCAGGACCTGCTCTGGCTCTATCTCGTATATACCATTTCCATTTTACAATAGAGTGCTGCTGCTCATGCCCAACTTTATGGCTTGGTGGGTCAGACAACACCCACTTCATGATAGGCAACTCAGGTCTCATGGTAACTTGGTGGCCATGGTTAAGCCTTCAATCTCTACTAAGGCCCAGTAGCAGGCCAAAAGCTGTTTCTCAAAAGGAGAGTAGTTATCTGCAGCAGATGGTAAGGCTTTGCTCCAAAATCCTCAGGGTCTGTATAGTGATTCTCATATAGGGGCCTGCCAAAGTCTCCAGACAGCATCTCTGTTTGACACTGACACTTCCAGCCCCATTGGATTTGCTGGATCTTATGGCCCAAGTGGCAGAGCAGCTTGTACAGCAGCCTGGACCTGTCACAGAACCTTCTCTTGTTCAGGTCCCCACTCAAAATTAGCAGCTTTTCTGGTCACTCGATGAATGAGCCAGAGTAGCACACCCAAATGAGGAATATATTTTTGCCAAAATGAAAGAGACCAACTAGGCATTGTGCCTTTTTTTTGGTCGTAGGAGGGGCCAGATGTGGGAACATATCCATCACCTTAGAAGGGATATCTTGACATGCCCCACACCACTGAACACCTAGAAATTTCATTGAGGTGGAAGGCCCCTGTATGTTTGTTGGATTTATCTCCCATCCTCTGACATGCAAATGCCTTACCAGTCAGTCTAGAACAGTTGCTACTTCTTGCTCAGTAGGTCCAATCAACATGATATCATCAATATAATGGGCCAGTGTGATGTCTTTTCGGAGGGAGAAACGATCAAGGTCCCTGTGGACAATATTATGACGTAGGGCTGGAGAGTTGATATACCCCTGAGGTAAAACAATGAAAGTATATTGCTGACCTTGCAGCTGAAAACAAACTGTTTCTGGTGGTCCTTACTAATAGCTATTGAGAAAAAAGCATTTGCCAGATCAATAGCTGTATACTAGGTACCAGAGGATGTATTGATTTGCTCAAACAATGATACCACATCTGGAACATCAGCTGCAATTGGGGTTACCACCTGGTTGAGCTTACAATAAAACATTTTCATTCTTCAAGACCCATCTGTTTTCTGCACAGGCCAAATAGGAGAGCTGAATGGGGATGTGGTGGGAATTACCACCCCTGCATCCTTCACATCCTTAAAAGTGGCAGTAATCTCTGAAATTCTTCCAGGAATTCGGCATTACTTCTGATTTACTATTTTGCTAGGTAGGGGTTCTTCTAGTGGCTTCCACTTGTCCTTTCTCACCATAATAGCCCTCACTGCATGAGTTAGAAAGCCAGTGTGGTGATTCTGCCAGTTGCTCAGTATGTATTGCAATTATGCATTTTGGAACTGGGGAAATAACTACAGAATGGGTCCAGGGGCCCACTGGACCCACTGTGAGACAGACCTGAGTTAAAACTCCATTGATCACCTGGCCTCCATAAGCCCCAACTCTGGTGGACAAGTGACATTTTGGTTCCCCTGGAATTAATGTCACTTCTGAAGCAATGTCTAATAATCCCCGAAATATCTGATCATTTCCTTTTCCCCAATGCACAGTTATCCTGGTAAAAGGCCATCGGTCTCCTTGGAGAAGGCTTGGAGGAAGATTAACAATATAAATTTGTGGCAGTGTAACAGGGTTCTCCAGCCAAGGGACCTGGCCTCCCCTTCATCCAAGGGGCTCTCTGTCTGTAAACTGTTTTAAGTCTGGAAATTGATTAAGGAGTCATGACTCTGTGTTTTTGTAATTCAGTTTAGACTTCTGTTCACTTGACCTAGAACTCTTTTGTTTATACAGCTCGAACAAGAATTTAGTAGATTGCCCTTGTATTGCATTTCTAGGTACCCCATGATTTAGTAGCCAATGCCACAAATCTCTGTGAGTCACATAATTTTGACTACTGCTTTGAGTTTGCTGTCTATTATAATAGCCACGTCTACCCTGTCTTTGGCGATCAAGTGCTGCCCCTGGCTTCTGCCAACTTGCAATCCCATCATCCCATTGTGTTTAATGATTCCAACTCAGTGACAGCAGTTCCTACAGTAATATCTGACCTACAGAGAAGTGCAACTACAGAGCTCTTCAAGGATGATGGTGCTAGTCTCACAAATTTATTTCTCACTGTTTTGGTAAAAGGTGCATCCTCTGGACATTCCTGGGGTGTAAGCTTTGCATGATAAATTCACTCTAACATTCCAATCTCTCTAAGCCTCTGGATCCCCTCATCTACATTACTCCTGGGGAGTTCTGGCATTTCAACCTCAGGTAATGTTGGCCACCTTTTGATCCATATTTCAACCAACCATCCAAACAAACTGTTAATGCCTTTTCTAACTCCTCGAGTTATACCACTGAATGCAGAATCTCTGCTTAGTAGGCCCATATCAATAAATTCAGCCTGATCCAGCCTTATATTCCTCCCACCATTATCCCACACCTTTAAAATCCATTGCCACACATATTCCCCTGATTTCTGTCTATATAAATTGGAAAATTCACACAGTTCTTTTGGAGTATAACGTACCACCTCATGTTTGATACTTTGTACCTCACCTTTAGGGGTCTGTTGGAACTTTAGTCTAGTTATAATCGTGAAGAAATGAGGGGTGGTGGAGGTGGGTCATGAAAAGAATTAGAAATATCTTCCAAGCCATTTGCTTCAGGGCCTTCATTTGCAGTTTCATCTGGTGAAACAGGATTAATCACTCTTGGGCTAATCCCTTCAGGATGAGGTTGGGTGGCCAACTTCTTAAAACTGGCTGGAGGTGGAGCAACTATGTCCTCAGGGCAGACTATTGCAGGGTTATCTAGAGAAGACTCAGCATGACCTAGGGTTTCAACCACACCCCCAATATCAGTGTCAATACCTATGTCCCCATTCCATTTTTCAGGATCCCACTCGTTTCCAATCAATGCCATCAGTTTAACGGCAGACACCATGCAACATTGAGATTTCAGTTTACTTTGTAAAGTTGCTACTTTAACAGTAAGATTCTGAGTCTGATTTTCAGAGATCTCAAGTCTATATCTACAGGAAATAAGATTTTCTTCAGGATACTCATAGAAACTTCTACATCTGTTAGATGGCTCTTAAGCTTCTCGTTTGAAGCCTTAAACCATCCCTTTCACTCTTTAACATAGCCAGTGTATCTAACAACAACCATCCAACATCTGTATACCTCTTATTTCCACAAAACTCTGTAAAGTTGTCAAAAACATTATCCCCCAGGGCCTGGCTTCATACAAGTGAAGCATTAGAAGAATTAGATTGGGATATTTTGACTATCTCTTTTGTCAACTCACTCCATGGATTGGGAGTGTCATTTTGATTATGGGCATCAGAGTCCTTAGTGCCTTTGAGTCCAGTCAGAGTAGAAAACCCTTCATAAAAACACATTTTTAAGATTCTGTTTCTTAAGAACCACTCCTGGTACCAAAATGTATTAGTTAGGGTTCTCTAGAGAAACAGAATCAACAGGGAACACTTGCAAATATAAAATTTATAAAAGTGCCTCATATAACTACAGGAACACAGAGTCAAAATCCACAGCGCAGGTTGTGACGCCGATGATTCCAATGGATGGTCTGGATGAACTCCACAGGAGAGGCTCACCATCCAAAGCAGGAAGAGAGCCTTTCTCTTCTGAATCCTCCTTAAAAGGCTTCCAGTAATTAGATTGAGCATCACTCATTGCAGAAGACATTCCCCTTGGCTGATTACAAATGGAATCAGCTGTGGATGCAGGTGAAGTGATCATGATTTAATTCTATGAAATGTCCTCATTGCAACAGACAGACCAGTACTTGCCCAACTGGACAAACAGGTACCAACACTTGGCCAAGTTGACACATGAACCTGACCATGACAAAGTGCAATTACGAATTCAGTTCAGAACAAACAACTCACTTTGCATACTTACTTTATTTCCCATGTTCAGAATTTCATTTCCTCCCAGATCCCAATATCATCCTAAGTGCTGCTTCTCAAAAAAATAATGGTTATTTATATAGAAAACAGCAGGAATTTACTCCTAGACTTTATGATTTTGTATTATAATTCCCTGATGAAACTCTCAGAGCACTTTAGAGCATTTCTATTAGCCACAAATCCTTTGAGAACTGTTACTTCACTTTTTTTTTTACAATGTTGTAGGACCTACAACACACTTCCTATTGCTGTAAGATCCACTTACAATTGGAAGCCTTCCTGGTTCCCTGTTAAGTATGTGAAAATACTCATTCAAATACGGTGTGTAGCCACAAAATAAAAACAAAAATGCAAACTGTGAGTGCTGTGCTATATTATTGACAGACAGTGCAATGTACATTTCTTCATTTAGTGATGATATCCTGATATACCAGAGACTACAGGACCACTGAAGCGTGACCAAGAGTGTGGGTTTCTGAATTTCAATGATGTTTCTCTCCCAACCTCTGCCATGCATGTGTGTTACTAAAGCATCTAAGGTAACTGCTTTTCCCTATATTCTTAAGATACAATCTCAACAATGTAACTGAATAGTGTGACATTCTGTAGGATGTCAAAAAGATCAAGATTTCAGCAAACTAGACTATATAGCAGACAGTTGAGAAAGTTGACATAAAGCTGAGGTAGAAAGTTGAAAGTATGTTGATATCTGCAAGGTAAATGTGAACTGATCTTGGTGGTTCTTCATAAATCACTATGGAAATAAAATAATTTCTTAGATAAACATTCACAGATCTGTTTACATTATTGTGTTGATTTTATTCTGTAATGATATCACCCTTGGAACAATAGCTTAAACTGGGTTATCTTCTGATTATCATGACCCATAGACATTCTTCAAGATTCATCTGCTTTCTTACAGGTGCATTAGTTGGAGATAAGGTGAAAATCACAAACCTTTGAAAATAGTTTAAGATTTCTGGCACATACTTAGTAATCAATACATGTTATATTCATGTCCAATCATTTCATATCTAGTTGGTTTGTAATTTTTAAATTGTATAGTGGTTTGGAGTTGTATATACCCCCGAAAAATATGTTCTTAAGTTTAACCCATTGCAGTGGATGCAAACCTATTGTAAGTAGGACCTTTTGATGAGGCTATTTCAGTTAATGTGTGACTTACTTTGCAGGATGAGTCAATCTTAATATTGGAGTCCTTTATAAATGGAATGAATTATGAATTATGAGAGAGAGAGGAGGGAGAGAGAGAGAGAGAAAGAATCAAGAGGTTGAAAGTGACAGATTAAGGAGCTGAAATTAATGAAACCTGCAAGAGAAGGGAGAGACAAGCAGACACTACCTTATGCCTTGCCATATGGTTGAGGAGCCAAGAACTCTAGCAGCCAGTCTTAGGGAAGAAAGCATTGTCTTGATGATACCTTGATTTTGACATTTCCCAGTCTCAATCATAAGCAAATGAATTCCCACTATTTAAGCCAACCCATTTCATGGTATTGCCTTACACAGCCCAGAAGACCAAAGCAAATAGAGAAGTAGTAGCAAGCTCAAAGGATTTTTTTTTGGGGGTGCTTGAGCAGAAAAATATCACTTCCCAAAGTTAACTTGAGGATTTTCTTCAATAATAAATTCCTTCATAATTGAGACCCACAAAATAATATGTTGTTATTCAGCCAACATGCATATTATATTTTAATTTTTAATCTTAACTATATTAGAAATTCATATAGTGCACAGTTTCCTTAAATTGATAAAATGAATTATTCTTAACTCCATCTGATTCTTTCCTTTGATTTTTTTAAAGACTGAAATAGCATAAGGCCCATTTCCTATTTAGTGAAGACATATTTTCCACAATACCTCTGACTTATGTTCAGCCAATTCACTGGAAATTCACATAAACCAGTGACATGGATAACCATTCTTCCTCGGGACAGCTCTAATTGTAATATATATTAATTTGTTTTCCCTCATAATGATTTTATAATATCTTCCATTCAGCTTCTTGGATCAATTTATAAACATTTGTATTTGAAGCCCAAAATTCTTAGGTTTAAAAGAAAATTTCTAACATTTAGAAAATGTGAACACCTAGAAAAGTTATTTACTACTTATGAAATTCATTTTATTTACCAGAAAATGAATAAGACAAAGTTTACAGCAACTGTTAAAGGAAGTCTCAGGCATGTATTGACAATAAAACTTGTGAGACTCTATAAGCTTCAGTCTCAGCCAAGTTTACCTATTTTTAAGAAAAGGTACATTACAGGTGAAAGAGTATGTTCAATTACAGCAGTTTTTCTATTCAATCTACATAGGAGAAAAGTGACCACAAATGATGGGACTGATTCACCTCAAATAAGCCATCAGATTTGGATCTGTTGGCTTTAATACTTTTCTAGTCACATAGTACCCTCAAATGTATGCAACTAACTCCTATTTTTTGATGCATGACATCCTTTACAGGATGCATATCAATCACAGATTATACAATACACAATATCTACAAACAACAAATATAATAGGGTTGTCTAACTACTCTCAGTATTTAGCAAATTCAGAACAAATCCCATTTATCTAGAGTAACTATGCATTCTTTGATTTAGTCCTGCAATTAGACAAACAGATATTTAATTCTTGTGTATTCTAGAAGTTGGGGAACGGTCACTGTTCTAATTATTTACCTATACCTTTAAGTACATGACCAACCATTGACAATTGTTTTTGGCATACATTTCATAGCTGGTTCTTTTTGTAACTCTAATTAAAACTTTTTTTTTTTACTATTATTTGATGCACAAAACTGTAGACATAAGAAATGTAGATATCTGCCTAATGAAACTGTAGACAGATATTAACTTGACTGTTAAGTAAAAAATTATTTCCTGACTTCCAATTGACAAAGATGGCAGCATAATATGCTGCATGACATTCTGCAACAAAATCTCTGAACAGCTAACAAAAACTACCAAAGCCATTTTCCTCAAAACTTCAGAAAACATCTAAAGAGCTATAGTTACTGGACATGTGCCAAATCCAGAATATATAGCTTTAAAAAGAAGTTGGGAAAGCTTGCAGTGCCTTTGCTGACCCTTCCCTTATGTCCTTCCCAGCGTCATGTGGGCCCCTGGCACCATTCCAGAGGGCAGGTAAACATTATGTACATAGGATAATGACTTTATGAAGATACCAATCTATTGGATTGAAGCATGAATGAATGAACCAGGAAATATATCTTGGACTTGCCATCCCAGAATTTACCGCACAGGCAGAAGTAGCTTGCAGAAAGCTATGGCAATATAAGAGACAATTACCTCAAAGTGGCCTGGGGCAAAGCATCTTCTTTAAGGCATGCAAGATAGTACTCAGGAGGTGCAGAAAGTCTATTTTATAGGAAGTATAGGGGACATTCAAATCCCTATAAATGGGAGAATTTCAAAGATATAAACAAGCAGAAGCACAAGACAAGGCATGAGCTCAGAAAAGACAGAGAAGACCCTATAGTTCACACCTGCCTTAGCCGGATATTCTTGATAGTAGAACTAAACTCCAAAGGAGAGCACCAGAAAATACAGAACTAATGTACAAAGACTGTGAAAGGTGATTTTTTCATTGGGTTGTTTGTTTTTGTTAAGCACGAAATAAAACTCTCTCATATCACTGAAAAAGCTGATACAAACTTAAGGAACAGACAGGCCCAGGAATAAATCTCAGAGTTAATACTAAAGAATTAAAATGTACCATGTGCAACAAAAGATTGCAAAAGAAACAATGAGAAAAGAAATAATGTTCCATCCAAAGGAATAAGATAAAAATTCAGATATCATCAATGAAAAAGACCAAATTTTGGACATATCAGACAAACTTTTAAGGAATCACCCTTGATATACTAAATGAGATAAAGGAAAACAGAGAAAGAAATAAAGGATATCAGAAGAAAATTTTATGAATGAAATGATAATCTCAATAAAGAGAAATTTAATGAAGTATCAAGCAGAAATCCAAGAGTTGATGACCACAATAACTGAAATAATACATCCCTAGAGGGTTTCACCAAAATTTTAGAGCTGGCAGAAGACAGAATAAGTGAAATTGAAAACAAGATAATTGAAATTATTCAGGTCAAAAGGGAAAAATAAAATGAATAAAAAAGTGAACAGAGTCTAAGAAATATGTGGGATACCACCAAATGTAACAATATGTATGTTATAGAACTCCCAGAAGGAGAAAAAAGGCAAGATAAAAAGAGGAAAAAGGAATAGCTAAAGAAATAATGACAGAAAACTTCCCGAAGTTAATATGAATAAACACATTAAAGAAGCCCAATGAATCCTGAAGAGTATAAACTTGGAGAGAACCATGCCGAAACACATTGCAGTCAGACTGCTGAATGCCAGAGAAAAGGAGACCATTCTGAAAATTGCAAGAGAAAAACAATGTTACATAAAAGTTTGTCCCAATAAGATACAGTTCTAATTTCTCATCCCAATAAGATACAGTTCTAATTTCTCATCTGAATCCATGAGGACAAGAAGGCGATGGTTTGAAATATTTAATGTGCTCAAAGAAAAAAAAAATTGCCAATCCAGAATGTTGCATCTGGTGAGACTGTCTTTCAAAAATGAAGGAGAAATAAAGACATTCCCAGGTAAATCAAAGCTGAAAGACTTCAAAAGTAGAATTGTACTGCAAGCAGTGCTAAAGGGAGTTCTTCAGACTAAAAGAAAAGGACAGTAGGCAGCAGATCAAAGTGGTATAAAGAAATAAAGTCCTCTATTAAAGGCAACAATATGGATAATTATAAATGCAAGTGTCATTGTATTTTTTAGTATATAACTCCACATTTGAATTCTTACAGTTTCTAAAATGTGAGTGCATGAAAAATAATCATAAAAATATGGCTTGGTCATGCAATGTATAAAGATAAAATTTGGAGCAAGGGCAACAAAATGTGGGGGAATGGAAAAGTAGTAGGTATATGCTATTGAAGTTACACTGATATCAAATCAGACATAAGTGATTTAAAATATTCAATTTAAAACCCATGTTAATCACAAATAAAATATATATAAAAAAGAAATGAGCATGGACTCAGATGGTACAATTCAAAAAAAAAAAACAAATAAATGTGAGAGTAGGCATCAGTGTAAAAACTGAGGGACAAAAAAGTATGGGATTTACAGAGATCAAGTAACAAAAGTATTAGAAAAAGTCCTACATTAGTACTAGTTAATTCTCCAGTACAAAGGCAGAAATTGGTAGAATGAATAAAAAGCATGATCCAACTCCATTCTGTTTATAAGAGACTTACATTAAATTCAAGAACACAAGTAAATTGAAACTGAAAAGATAAAAAACATATAAGACGCAAATAGTAACCAAAAGAGAGCTGGGACAGCTATATTAATGTCACTAAAATATACCTTAAGTCAAAAACTGATAGGATGGACAAAGAAGTCACTTTGAATTGGCAAAGGGGTCAATTCAACAAGAGAAGATATAATAATTATGAATATATACGTACTAATGACTGAGTCCCAAAATATATGAAGCAAATATTCATAGCATTGAAGGGAGAAATAACTAGTTCTACATTGATAGTAGGAGAATTCAATACTCCAATAAGGGGTAGAACATCTAGACAGAAGATCAGTGAGGAAACAGAAGATCTGGACTATAAAACTAGACCTAACAGATATATATATGTAGCACTCTTCACCCAACAGCAGCAGGATGCATGTTCTTCCTAATACACATGGATCATTCTCCAGGGATGGACCATGTGTTAGGTTACAAAATGTCGCAATGCATTTTTAAAAAATATTAAAATCAGACAATATGATTTCTCTGACCACAGTGGAAAGAAGCTAGAATTAATAATAGAGGGAGACCTGTAAAATTCACAAATACATGAAAATTAAACAACATACTCTTAAACACAGGGTAGAATAAGAAACCACAATTGGCATTAGGAAATATGATGAGCGCAATTAAAATAAAAATACAACATACCAAAATTTATGGGATACAAAAAAGTCCAAACTGAGGAGATATGTATAGCTCTAAAGGTTTACATATTAAAAAAAGAAAGATCTTAAATCAGAAGTCTAACCACCTGACAGATCAAGAAAAAGAGGAGCAAACTAAATCCAAAGCAAGCAGAAGGAAGGAAATACGAATTAAAGCAGAGATAGGTTAAATAGAGATAAACAGAAACAAACCAAGCAATAGAGGGGTTTGCTCAGGGCTCTGTAGGTAGGCCAGTGGCTCCTGATGCCTCACTCTGGGTACTTGACTGCATCCACTGGCATGGCAAATGTGGCAAGTGACAGTTAGGGAATATGGAGCAGGCAGTTGTGAGTGTGTGAGGGTATGAGTGTGTGGGTATATGGAGGTGAGGGAGAGACAGACCTCAAGTGATAAAGTGAGTAAATGTTAAGGATGCCTGGCCGTAGGAGCTATGGTCTCTAGAGACAAAATGAGGTGGCTCCCAGCATCCCAACTCCCTAACTGTCTCTCCAACTTCATCCTGTGCGGTGGCCTGCACTTCCTTCCAGAGTCCCAATCTGGATTTTCCAGCCAAGAGCTAGGAAGGAGATGCCAGAGATAAGCACAGAGACCTAAATTGAGTTAAAACAGTTGGAGAAGACCTTCTACACCCATGAACATCATGTGAAGACTGAACTTAAAATCAAATATAAAGGAGAATAGAGTCTACATTCTAGAGGAAATAATTCAGGGAAAAAAGGAACAAGCAGATCAAGATGTGTAGCTCTGAAGCTGCAAAGTTGTGGTTTTTGATAGATCATCTTATCAGGGAAGACTATATCCCAAAATAAATCCTACTACCACTGAAGGCCAAATCTCAGGAGGAACTGCACTTTAGGGCCATAGTGATCAAGGAGATGGTGTTGACAATCAAGCAGGGTAATGGAGAACTAATCACTGCCTATTCCCAAGTAATGGTCATGAGAGCAAAAATTTTTTGGGTGTAAAGTGATAGTGACATCACCATTTTGCACCATCTAGGGAAGATGTTATGCCAGTTGATGAATCCACCTCAAGCTATCCTAAATTGGGTTAATAATATCCTGGAAATGGATGTGTGTGGCATTGAAATTAAATGAAAGATGATGGCTCCTTCAGTGTCTGCAAGGCCAATGAAAATGTAGGTCCATCTCATTGACTTTGATAAGGCTTGTCATCTAGATGTAGCTGGTGTCATAACAGATTATGCCACATCCCTTCTGCTCTCTTGTTGGTTTATCATGCTTATGTCCCTGCTTATTCTCCGTGGTGTCTGCAATGAGTGAGACTAGTTAGTTAAAGCTGGATTCTCCATCCAGCACTGCTCTCAATAATATGAGCCCAAGTTCTAGCTCCGTTGACAGTGTTCCTGAAAGCAGGAGAAAATGCTGTTCATGAAGTTTCCAAGGAGCCTGCCTACTCAACATGAACCAGTTGCTGGCCAGTGAAATGAAACTTTT
This sequence comes from Tamandua tetradactyla, assembly GCF_023851605.1. Lineage (NCBI taxonomy): Eukaryota > Metazoa > Chordata > Mammalia > Pilosa > Myrmecophagidae > Tamandua > Tamandua tetradactyla. The sequence goes on from NC_135336.1 coordinate 78,195,410, forward strand.
TGAGGAGTGACTTTACTGGTAAATAATTAACCAACAAAACCCTTGCAAAACTTATGTTCTTTTTCTTTCTTTCTTTATTTTAACCAATGTGCAATGTTGTTCATAGAAAAGCTCAATAAAATGAGAAAAAAATTGAGTGTGATTGGTTAAGAGGGAAGGGAAGGACAGAGAAGACCTCTTTTTTAAAAATGTTATAGACTTTTATTTATACATCCTAAAGATCTAGTTTGAATCCTACATATCTAGAGGCAGAAGAGGTAGGAGATTACATATGTAGAGACAGAAGAGACATAACATTAAAAATGTTTTTCACAGACCCTTGCTTTTGTTTTTGTACAGTATAAATTTCAGAGCAGCATGATTTCACATTGTGTTTAAAATATGCATAATGGCTGAAGAAATCAGATACTTACGTTATAGATATTTATATATAAATCAGAAACTTCTGTTATTTCCATATTAACTAGCAACTTTATGTTCATATTTGTTTATAAAATCTTGAAGGGCTCTTTTATTGGGATTGTCACCCAGTTGGGATGGAAAGCAAAGGGAATATAACCTAATAAAGCATTTTTAATGACAAAGAATCGACCAACTCAAAATTTGTTTCTTTGAAAAGATCAATAAATCCACAAATGTTACATAGACTGACAAAGAAAAAAAGAGGATGCAAAAACTAAAATCACAAATGAAAAAGGGGGCATGATTACTGAATTCACAGAAATAAAAAATGTATAATAAGAGGATATTATGAACAATACATGACAACAAAATAGAGAATCTAGAAGGAATAGATAAATTTCTAGAAACACACAAATCACCTGTAATGACTCAAGAAGAAACAGATTTCAAAGCATAAATAATAAGAGGTTGAATCAGTAATCAAGAAGCTCCCAATAAAGAAAAGCCATGATCAAATGACTTCACTTGGAATTTTATCAAAATTCCAAGAAGAGTTAACACCAATCCTGCTCAAATTCTTCCAAAAAAACTGAAAAAGAAGGAATAACCCCTAATTTGTTTGAGGCCAATATCACCCTAATACCAATGGTACTACAAGAAAAGAAAATCATAGACCAATATCCCATATGAGTATAGATATAAAATTCCTCAACAAAATAGTAGCAAACCAAAGCCATGACTATATTAAAAGAATTATATACCATGACCAGATGGGATTTATCCAGGGTATGCAAATGTTGTTCAACAAAATAAAATCAATAAATGTAATTCACCACATTAATAGAATGAAAGAGAAATTCCACATGGTAATTTAAATTGACACAGCAAAGTTATTTGACAAAATCTATCACTCTTTCTTGATTAAGAACTCTTAGAAAATTGGGAATAGAAGGACATTTCTTCAGCATGATAAAGGGCATATAAGAAAAAATTACAAGTGTTGGAGAAGGTGTGGAAATATAGGAACATTCCTTTATTATTAGTGGGAATGTAAAATGTCAAAGGTGCTGTGGAAAAAAGTTTGGTAGTTCCTCAGAAAGGTAAGTATCAAATCACTATATGACCCGCCAATCTTACTCATAGGTGTATACTCAATAGAATTGAAAGCAGGGACTCAAAACAAATAGTTTCACACTGATGTTCATAGAAGCATTATTCATAATTGTGAAAAGATGGAAGAAACATGGTTCACCAACAGATGATTAGATAAACCAAAAATGTATATCTGTATGTGAAAGCAGAATAGTTACTAGTTTTGCTAATCACCTTGATCTGCTTGAACTTCCTTTTTATCCAAGGAACTAAAGAAGAAACAGGAGAGCAAGTGAGTCAGGCTGACATACTAATAATCATGGTACTAAGACTCCTACCTCTGTAGAAAAAAAAGCAAGTCTTGCTGACACAAGCAAGTCTATTTGCTTTCACTAGATGACCCTACTCCTGCAGAAATATCCTGCCTATTCATGTTGCAAAATTAATGAAACATAACCCAAAGGCATCCTGCCCCAGGCAAATCATGTTGCTCATTCTCCCTTGTTCCCCTTCCCCATTCCCCCACTACTTCCCTTTGTGCCTAGCAGCCATATATACTGCTTGCCCAAAGCTTGCCTTTTGAGCTGTAATTTTTTGTTGCTGTCCCACATTAATGCTAATTTAGTTAATAAACTTCTTCTATACTTTGGTTTTCAGTCTGTTTTTAGCAATATATGTACAATGGAAAAATATACAGCTATAAAAATTAAGGAAGTTCAGATACATACAACAACATGAATGGGCCTTGAAGACATCATGTTGACTGAAATAAGTCAAATGCAAAAGGATATGTACTGTGGAGTCTCACTAATATGAATTGGTCTAGTTTGCTAGCTGCCAGAATACAATATACCAGAAATGGAATGGCTTTTAAAAAGGGGAATTTAATAAGTTACTAGTTTACAGTTCTAAGGCTGAGAAAATGTCCCAATTAAAACAAGTCTTATAGAAATGTCCAACCAAAGGCATCCAGGGAAAGATACCTTGGTTTAAGAAGGCCGATGAAGTTCAGGGTTTCTCTCTAAAGTGGAAGGGCATATGGCGAACACAGTTACAGTTTCTCTCTCATCTGGAAAGGCACATGGTGAACACAGTCAGGGTTCCTCTCTCATCTGGAAGGACACATGGTGAGCATGGCTTCATATGCTAGCTTCTTCTCCTGGCTTCCTGTTTCATGAAGCTCCCTGAGAAACATTTTCTTTTTTCATCTCCAAAGGTTGCTGGCTGGTGGACTCTACTTCTCATGGCTATGTCGTCCTGCTCTGATCTCTCTGAATATCTTTCATTCTGCAAAATGTTTCCTCTTTTATAGGGTTCCAGAAACTTATCAAGACCTACCCAAAAGGGTGGAGACATGTCATCAACTAATCCAGTTTAACAACCAGTCTTGATTAAATCACATCTCCAAGAAGATGATCTGATTACAGCTTCAAAATACAGTATTGAATAGGGATTATTCTGCCTTTATGAAATGGGATTTAGATTAAAACATGGCTTTTCAAGGCTCATACATCATTTCAAACCAGCACATGAATTAATTAAAATAAGCAAAGTCATAGAATCAGAAATTAGAATACAGATTACCAGTGGCCAGGGTGTGTATAGGGACAAGAGTTAAAATAATTGGCTCAGAGTTTCTGTTTGAGCTGATAGAGAAGTTTTCATAATGGATGCTGTTGATGATAGTGTAACATTGTGGAAGTAAGTAGCAGTGCTGAATTACATATTTGAATGTAGGCATGGGGGAAATTTTATATTGTATATGGTACTAGAAGAAAATTTTAATAAAATAGGACTATACAACAGAAACTGTGAATTATAATTTAACTATGGGTTAAATTTAAAAGTATAATCATAAGAATATTCTTTTATTAATTGTAACAAAGTTACCACACTAATACAAAGAGTTTTACCAATACAGGTTTCCTAAGCATCATTTTAGACCACAGTGTATCCTTTTCCTATAAACATAACAATGATCCTTGATTTCTCTCCTCAGAACTAATTAATATAATCTTAATTTTTTAATTTGCAAAAATTAACATATATTAATTTTAATTTGTGCAATGTTAGCATGAGTTATTTACTGGAGAGATCAAACTTGTCAGTGATGTTTTATTGTATTTTAGATTGGCCATAATGTTCCCACAGATAAACTCAGAAGCCTAGGCCACCAGAACACTTAGCCAATGTCCATTTAAATGCATCAAATTCCATTTTAACCAACATATTGAAGATTTATTCCTAATTGGTGATCCATATCCTCCTGCAGAGCTCATGGGAACTGGAATGCTCAATGAGCTCAGTGATATATAATACATTTACACATTGCATTATCATCTTCTAGGCTGACCCCTGAATGTCCCCTGTATTCTGGAAGAAAACTCCTTTTATTGTCTCAAATCATGTTAAAAAATTCTTCTCTTTGGAGGTTAAATGTCAGGGAAACCAATAATCGCACAATCCAAAATGAACTTTTATACACTGAGACTGTAAAATCGTCATCAGTTCAGCTTCTGCCATGACAAATTTTATTGCCACTGAGAGCTTGTGGTTTGGGTATAATTCAAGAATATTGTAAAAGTATCCAAAAGTAGAGTGCCCTCCTGGATATTTTAAGTTCAGCATATTCAACACCTAAATGAAATTCAATCTATGTCACAAGTCTTCCCTTAGTCCTTCCTAGATGTGAATCATTAGTGATATAAATCCACCATCTCACGCCATTATTCACCATCTTTGACATTATTTTGATTCTATAGTATTCTATCTACTTTCAAATTTGATATAATTAAAACAGCAAAGTAGAATCTGACACACCAAAATGTCTACTTCCATCTCAGTTGTTTGACTTAATGGAATCTTACCTTGATTCACAGCATCAGAATGATACAACTATTTATTTCCGAGTAACAGTCACAGTACATTCAGTCTGATTCAAAACTAGAACTTCTTTAAAGGCTGAAAAATAATAAACATTATGAAAATAATAAAAGAAATATGACACAAATCAAATTCCAGTTTTCTTTTCTTCAGATAGATCACTAGGAGACAACAATCAGTATCCTCCTTACAAATAACCAAAGTAGAGCCTTTGTATAAAGCTTAGAATTTGGTTCTTACAGCATAAGCTATAATTCAGAACCACCATGTTGAGGAACAGTAAAAAAAATTTATTCTCTTGTTTGAATAAGAGACTCTTTGGATACAAGTAACTGTATGCTTTCTAGCACCATTACTCGTTTTCTTTAATCACCATTTTATCCTGGACATTGAGAAAGAAGTATACCAGGCATGTTCACAGATGCTTGTTATATTCATGAATGAATGACCTGAAACCTGAATAATCTAGACAGCTCAATGTCTTAGTTTTATGATTAATCAATAATGTGTTTACTATAAATTCTAAGTAAATTTCAATATACATAAGCAGATTTATGGATGTATCTATAGATTCATCGTTTAATTTTATGGAAATAATGTGTTTGTTTCTTGGGATTTTCATACATATTTTTGTTCATCAACTATACTAGATCTAAATTATTTTGACAAGGACCACCAATATACACTTTAAGTTCAATATGTTATTCAGTTCTAAAGTCATTGTGTGTGTGGTATGCTGTGTGTGTTGTAATGTCTCAGTAAAAATGAACAGGGAAGCTTTTTATTAAGGCAATTACTTATCACTCTTAATATTGGTAGTCAAAAAACTTATTAGAGAACTCCATTTTTCATTTCAAAGCATTTTTTATTTTTATTTGCATGCGCAGGCACTGGAAATTGAACCTGGGTCTCTGAAATGGCAGGCAGGAACTCTGCCTGCTGAGCCGCCGTGGCCCGCCCGCAAAGCATAATTTTGAGGACAATTATTTTAATACTTGGTTATTATCACCAGTTTGCAAACAGATTTCACTGCTTTGTCTAATTCCATACAAATCATAACAAAAATGGTTGATTCATATTTGATGCTATAGTGACATTCTATTTGAACAATAGTTTTTGAATTTCAATTTATTATTCTAGCTTTCTTTAGTTATTTTTTAAACTGAAATAAAATTGTTTTTATATACCTTAGGAGAAATTAAAGTACACTTCGATTTTACTGTAAACTATTTTTACATTATATATTTATTTAGAATCCTAAATAGTAAAAATATGCATTTTAAATGTAGAACAGCATATGATTCAACAGTTAAAAGTTTGACTATAAAACACCGTTAATTCTAATGGTTAGTGTGCCTATAAATAGTCATTTTCGTTTTATTTATCTAATATATAACAGTCCAGAGTTCATGAATTCATATCATGAATATGATTAGAAATAAGACCCCGAAAGTTAACTATTCTGATTTTATTCATTAATGAAAGGAAAAGTTAGTATTTAGTTTGTAATCATTTAATAACTCATTTTAATGCTTATTGTAATGTACCTGAATTTATCTCACAATTTTCAGATCTTATTCTGTAACTATGTTGATAACCAACTGTAGTAATGAAGAGAATGCATTTAAATGCTAATTCACAGGAATGGAATTCTTATAGATAAAATTAGGTGACCTGAAGACAACTTTTTTTTTTTTTTTTTGGTTGCATGACTGGGAATTGAACACGGGTCTCCTGCATGAAATGCGAGCATTCTACCAGTGAACCACCCGTGCACCCTCAAAAGACAATTTTATAATTGATGTTTCATAATATTAGGGGAAAATATTCAAGCTACCTTAGAATAAAAACAAATGAAAAATCTTAAAGATAACTATGAGAAAATTAAGACCTTAATATACACAGGTTAATTTAAATAAAATTGATAACACTGAATTAAATGTAAAATTACAGGATATTGCGCTCTTGACCTTTCTATCATTCAGAATATACTTTAAATTGATCTATTCCTAGGTTAATATAAAATGTACAGTGGAAGTAAAAACAAAGTACCCAGAACAAATAAAGCATAGAAGATAAGCAATTCTTAGGTTGTAGAAATTAAAATTGATTCTCATGTTCAATTAACCCCAAATTTCATGATTTCACAACTACAGGAAATATTCAATGTATTAATCTGTTCTCATTTCATTTCATTAATGAAACATTTTCCAGTGAAAAAATGAATCTCTGAGTCTTATTAAAACTGATTAAATAAGGACATAATATAATTTTGTTTTGTTGTTAATTTCAAACAGAGAGGGATGAACAAAACGATAGATTCAAGTAATCTCTTAATTAATTTTTAGAACTTAACTGAGAAAAAATAAAATATTGGCTGCTTTAGGTCATTGAATTAATTTGACTTTGTTGAATTTTAATTATGTGGCCAAAATTTATATGGCTTAATAGAAACAAATTTAAATTAGAATACAGTTGAAATATTAGAGTATATAAAAAGAAAAAATTCTTGTGGTTTTAAAGAGATGCCAGTAATTAACTCAAATGTATTTTCATGGCATAACTTTGATACATTAAAATTTAATACTCAAATTCAAAACTCAAGGATGAAAATTGATTTTCAGATCTAAATCCTTGAGTTACTCTTGGAGTACATGATACTATATAATGATATATAATATAAAATATATTATAGCATGTGGTGGTTCAAAACTGTAGATGCTCCAGAAATGCACATTCTTAAAGTTAATCCGTTACTGTAGTGCAGACCATTGTATATAGGGTCTTTTGACCAGGCTACGTCAGTTAAGGTGTGACCCACTTCATTCAGGATGGGTTTTAATCTTCTTACTGGCTTCCTGTATAAATGAGATGAAAAGAGAGAGAGAGAGAATGTTTCAGAAGCAAGAAGCATAAATCAACAAAACCTGGAAGAGAAGGGAGATATCAGCTGATCTTGCCATGTGCCTTGCCATGTGACAAAATACTTTAGGATTACCAGCAACCCGTCTTCAGAAGAAATCATCACGCTGATGATGCCTGATATTTGGGTTTACTAATACTGCTGGAAGTCAGTGTACCAGAAATGGGAAGGCTTTCAGAAAGGGAACTTAGCAAGTTGCAAATTTACATTTCTAAGGCCATAAATATGTCCAAACTAAGGCATCCAAAGAAAAATACCTTGGCTCAAGGAAGGCTGATCTGGTAAGGCATGTGGCTGGCATCTGCTGGACCTTGTTCCTGGTTCATAACTTCCACTTCTGATGACAGTGGTTCCCTCTCTCAGCATCTGTATGCCTTCACTTAGTTCTTCCAGAAATGCAACTCTGGGTTTTGCCTTGCTAAGCATCTCATGGTAAGGCACATGGCAATGTCTGATGGGTTCTGCCCATGTCTAGGCATCTGCTCCCTCTGTCAGCACTCCAAGCATCTCCAAATATTCATGTCTCTGTCAGCTCTGAAGCAACTGTTCTACAAGCGTCTGCATCTGAGGTTCTCCAAAATGTTTCCCCTTTTAAAGGGCCTAGTAAACAAATAAAGACCCATCTTGAATGGATGGAGTCACAGCTCCATCAATCAAAGGTCATATCTCCATGGAAACAATCCAAACAAAGTTCCCACCCTAAATAATAGGTCTGATCCCGTAAGATTGGATCGAGTTTAAAACATGGCTTTTCCGGGTACATAATAGCTTCAGATTGGCATGCCTTGATTTTGGGCAACTCCATGGCTTTACACTTGTAAGTTTGGTAAGCTAAATAAATTCCTATAGTTAAAAGCCACCCCATTTCATGGTAACTCTTTTAAGCAGCGTAGGAAACTAAAATGCTGTACTAGAAAATTCATTGAAAAATTTCTCACCAAAAACACCATAAATCTATCATCTTTAATAATACCAAGTTTCTTCAGAGAGAGTGATTTTTTATTGCCTAGTAAAAATTTTAAAAATGAAAACCTACCAATGAATGATTATGTTTTACAGTTCAAAGACAGAGATAAGAAAATAATTAATATAAAAATTAATCCTTAAAACCCAAATTGTGCCTTTTCCAAAATATCTTTCCTTGATCTTCCTAAATAATGTTGAATTTCTGTACTCACAGGAAGTAATTACAATCTCTATAATAAAAGAAACATTTGTTTTTTCTCTACCAGGATCATAATCAGCTGTATAGAGATTGAAACTTTTCAGCTTCAATTTTGGAAGAAATTTTCAAATTTCTTCCAAATTCTTTTACTTCTCAGTCTATTTTTCTGAAAATTTCCTGGGAATGCTGAAGTAAATGATTTCCACAATTGTACTCTTCCATGAGTTAAGTTCTTAACACCCTCCTCATATTTTGCAGACTTTGATAGGATCCTTGCTTATTTATTTGCCTTTACATTTACTTTTTTTGTGAATTGGTAACAATCTTCCCAGAGATGGTCTTTACCCAGAAATTAATGGCCCCAGAATCATCATGAAACCATTTAATGTTGGCTTAGGTATAAAGGTCCATTGTCTAAGGTATCAACTAGGAACAACTACACAGAAATAAGTGGGTTTCTTCTGTTTTCACAGATAATGATTCTGGTCATTTTCTGGAATCAAATATAACATTTGGCAATCTTTCTTGCCAAGATATTGTTTACACAAAGAAAGGACTTGATTTAGCATTGTGTACATAATCCAAATATTTTGGGCCTATCATTTTCAAAGCATCATTACACAGGGCATTAGAGCTAAAGTTTATTCACTTTAAAATGATCATTGAGACTTTATATGATCTTTTTAAGATACTGATTTTAGTTAAGATGTGGTTCAATTGAATGATGTCAGGCCTTAATCCTGTTACGTAGTCTTCATGAAGAGAAAGCCACAGGGAAGAGAAGAAGCTGGAAATTAACAGAACCCAGGAGTGAAAGCAGAGGACATCATCATGCGCTAGGAAAACCAAGGAATAGCTAGCCTCAGAGTATCACTGTGCTTAGGGAGAAAGCATCACCTTATTGATGCCTTGATTTTACTCTCCATAGTCTCAAAACCATGAGCCAATAAATTCCCGCTGCTTAAGTCAAACACTGTGTGATATTCTTCATAACAGCCTGGAAACTAAGACAGCTTCCATACCGATAAAATGTTCCATCACCCATCTACCTGAGGGTTCTTTCCTCCCACACATTATAACTCTAAGTGGTCTCCCACCAAGGGTGGCAGTTTTTCTGGAATAATTCTAAGAAGTTCATGTTCGTTCTACCACAATTCTCTTGAGTATATATATATATTCCACTCATTAAATTTGAATACTGAAAAATCACATAGAAAACTACTTCTCATTTATTCTTCTTTCTTAATTAGAAAGTCTGTCCTTCGTCTAGCTAATGCCAATGTCTGGATCTCACAGGGTTATTCAACCTCTCTCCTGCAATTGCATCTTTATTTTTAAAGCTGCAGAAGTCTCAATAAAAAGAATCTCAAAAAAACCCTCCAGATGAAATATATCTTTTTCTTCATTTTAATACCACACTTTTTTCAGAAGATTTTAGGTAACTCCTGTCTCACTCCTCTAAAAGTACCCCTGTATTTTTACCTCCATGTCAATAAATTCTATGGAGAGTTTTAGTTCAGATATTACTTGACTTCTCAGCAAATTTTGTCCTTGTTCAACGCTATTCGTTTGTCAATATTCTACTCATTAGTCTCCTCACCTTGTTTTCTCTTGGTTTCTTTCGGTCTCTTTTTCTAGATGATGCTATACCACCTGCCTATGAAGATTTGGAAATCCTCAAATCTTATTACACACTCTCTTCTCTCCTAAAATTACACTTTTTCCCTACGGCATCTTATAGACACACACACACACACACACACACACACACACATTCACACTTACATTTTCCAAATTTGGAAATAAGTTAGCAATGTATTTCTTAATCAACTTTCTGCTCACTAGTATTTCATATCCAGCTCCCTGTTTGACATCTTTTCTTAAATGGCCTAACATTACCTGAAGTAAGCTCAACTTGCCCAATTATGAGCAACTGTCTCTCACCTAATCCAGTCTGTTCTCTGCTCCATTAAGTGACACTTTTACCCATACACTAGCAATTCCAGAAGCTTAACATTTTTTCATCATGCCTTCCCTTGTTCCTTCATTATGATCACAAAGTAATGTCAATTTTAGCTGCTGTATCTCTCTAACCTTTGAACTCCTCCTCCTGCTCACCTAGTTACCACTATGTCTCTTGCCTAAACTACTGCTACAGTAGGATCTAACTAGTAAACTGGCACCCAATATCACTCTTGCCCAAGGTGTTCTCTTTACAAAATATGAAACTAGTCAAGTTGACAATTGTATAAACTTCTGCACTAAATTCTTCCTTCTATGATAAAGATGGGATGTGTACATTTGGCCAGAAAAATCCAACATTGTCTGTAACTCTCCTGGCTTCTCTCCTTGACTCACATTACCTCTGCATTCCAGCCAAATGGGCTTCTTTAATTTGTTGTACTTACCATGCTTTCACCTGTAGTGAGTTCGAATTGAAGGTCTAAGAGTTAACCCGGAAATAAATTAATTAATATGTACCACTAGATGACAGTAATCAATAAGGTAATTATTGGAGACTTTACAAGTTTGCAGTGGGAGGGTCAGGCCCCATAGCAGGGAGTATGGGGAAAATGCCCAAACTCCTGGGGAGAGGAGAAAGGAAGATGGGAGGGCTGCTTACATTTCTGGGTGATAGTGCAGAGTCAGCCCAATGCCAGAGAGCTACAAGAGGCTGAAGTTGTGTGGGGTTATGTTCAGGGTCTTATCAATTGAGAGCAGATGGGGGCACCATTTCATAAGGTATGCAAAACAAGTTAATTTTAAAAGGGCTAAAAATTACTTATTTGGGCTGGTTTTTTGGTTTGTTTTTGGGCTTTCTTCTTTTTTTCCTTTTTTGGGGGGAGGGAATGCTGTTTTTAAGACAAATATATTTGAAGGTTTTGAGTTTATTGACTGTGACTTCTTCTAATAGACCCGGGCTTGAGATAAAAAGCACCCAGAGCCACCTTCGCTCATTAATACATGACCACCTATCCCAAGGCCTTTGATAGACTCTCTCACCCCACTAATCAATGCCTCTTGGTTTTTCACGTTAGTCCAAATTTTACTTTTCTTCAAAGAAATTTTTCTTCTGATTTTCGTAATGAGACCACAATCTCTATTTTAGGCTCATTATTTGTAAGACTTTTGCTATTTAAACATTAAATTTCTTTAGATGATACCTGATTAATAACTGTTCTTCTGAGTACATCTTAAAACTATATAAAGGCAAGAGATCCTTTAAGTCTTTGCTGTGCCATGATTTCCCCAGGTCTTGACAAATTGTCTATATCCAGTAACAGTGTTAGAAGCTTTTCTGAGCTTCTTAGAATTATCTTTATATCCTGATTTGAGTCAATTTTAGATATCTACTGAAATGAGCATTTTTTTCATGTTACAAACATTCACATGAAAAAATAATAGCACCTTCCGAGCCTATGCTTATTAGGATTCAGTCACTGTTCTAGACTCTGGGTATAAATTATTAAAAACAAACAAACAAAAAGAGCACTGAATTCGTGGTGGTATAGTCTAACAGGAAGTAGAAAATTAGCAAATAAGTGTGATGGTGAAAAGTTCTATTTAAGAAAATAATCGTATAGAAAAGTTATTGAAAATTATGTGGTTTAAACAGTTATTCAGAAAGACCTCTCAAATGAGCAGATACCGAGCAGAGCCTTCATGGAGGAGTATAATCAGCCACGTGCAGGCCTTTGGAAAACTGGCCGTAGAAGTAGAAAAAGAATGAATCAAATCAGAGCAAATACCAAAGCAAGATTAGTTACAAATATGTGGACTGTGAGAAGAATTTTCTATTTTCTTCTGAATGGGAAGCTATTGAAGAGTTTTGAAAATCAAATTTATATGGCTTTTGTATTATTAAAAGATCATTCTGAGTCTTCTGTGGGAAAGAAATTAGGAAATAAGGGCAGAGTTAAAGTACCAAGTTTGGAAGCATTTGCAACAGGCATAAAGAGAACCTTTTGGCTTCCAATGGGATGACAGTGATGCATTAATGGGAAGAAATTTAATGCAGGGAGTATTTTGAGGATAGAATGAACAGGATTTACTGATACACTGAATTATGAGTTTGAAAAAGTATAAGGTCAATTTCATTAAATTTAGAAAATCCGTATCTGTTTTTATGTTATCTTTCCTCTATATAATACCTTTCTTATTTCATATCTGAAGTTTTTCATCTTTTAAATGATCAAATCTTTAAATATTGGTTTTTAATCAGTGTCCATTTCTATTTTTGGTCTTTATCACAATTTGTTTCTGAAAATACTCTTTTGATTCTGTTGCTGTTATTCTTTTTGTCCCTCAAATTCCTGGTTACTTAAAATAGAGTAATTTTTCTTTCATTTGATTAGCTGTTTGCCAAATAATCATTAATGTGTAGAGTATAAGCTTTGTTGCAGCATTCTAGGCATAGCCTGTCTTCAAAAACATATATTAATGAGTTTCACCATTTTGAACAGAAGGTGATAATATCGTGGTATCTCTGGATTCTGCCTAAGTCCTGTCATAGTTCTCCAGGTATTAAGGGAGAGCTTATACTAAAAGTCAAGCTTCTAGATATGGCTGGACAATTAGAGATGAAATATTGTTCAGTTCCTTGATTTACCATATTTGAGCCCAATGAAATTCTTTTTATTTACCAGTCTCTCCATGATGATACTTCCAACCATATTAGTATGTGAATTTCTCTTGCAGTTTTAATGGAAAAACAGTCTTAATATGCTGTGGTTATTTCTAATGCACTCCCAGAATATGGAAGTGCTGTATACATTACCATGTGCTGAAGATAGTATTATTGTAGTTCTGACTCAGAATATATCATGTAGCAAAGTCATGAGAAAGATAATACAAAAAACTTGAACCAAAACACATTAAATATGGTCATAAAAAGAGATAGTCAATTATGGCTTTGCAAAAGCCATTGTAAAGCTAAGAAGATTGTTGATATAAAAAGCTAATCTGTTTCTATTACTGACTAAGGTGTATGATAATTATATTTATGTTATCAAGGATGAGCAGGCAATGGATATAAAAGTGATAAGAACAGATGAACCAATCTCAGTGTTATCTAATATATATCTGCCTTCTACAGAAAGACATTATGAGAAAGAGCAATGTTGTTATTCTACTGTGAAAAGGAAATTATGAAAATTTTGAGTTGTGCCAATGGAAGCAAAGAGAAGTAGAGAGTTGGGTGAAATTGATCACTCTAAGCAGCTGATTTCAATAATTCAGTCTGTTCAAAATAAATGCTTATGATAGGAAATCAGTAGCACATGCAAGTTGCTAATTTATGAATGTGGGAACTAACCCTCTTCTAAAATACATCAGAAAGTATTTTTTGAAATGGTATGCTAAGTAAAAAGGTCTTTGGTTTGTAGATGAATGATTGCTAAAAACAGATCATATGTAGTTAATTCCATTTTTTCTAAAACTGTATAGGCATAAAATATAGGAAGAATAGCTTTCTTGATATAAAACTTGCATAGGAAAACACAATCTGAGAATAACAAATATATTTACTTGCATATTTAAAATTGCAAAGCTAATTTATCTTAGATTTTACAGTTACATTTATAAAAGTTAAAAACATAAAAGTATGTAGTTTGGTAACCACTGGCTTATTTTATTTTCCACACCAAGTGTTTTCTTAAAAAAATTTAATCAGAAAAGTCTGGTTAAATTCAATATTAACTCAAACTCTTAAAAACCTTTTTATAGGAAAGCCAATAGGTTCAAAGAGAAAAGCAGGCAGCTACTGACAATTCTTTGGTGGAAAAATAAGTTGTATACTTACACAAGCTGTCATCATGATTATCAAGTCCAACTCCGTATCACTTTCATTTTTCAAAGGTTTCAAGATATACCAAAGAAACCACATATACACTAGAAGTAAAATATTTAACAATAAGTTTAAAGATATAGGAAAAGCTAAATATGACAATACACATGAATAATTTATAAGCCTTCTCAATCCCAGAAAACTAGAATAAGGAGATCTCACTGAATGGCAACATACCTAAAATGAAAGCTAATAACAAATAGAAACCTAAACATTTTTCTAGCAGCCAAACCTCAAAATTGCAGCTTAGGAATACTAGTACCATGCAGTTTTTCTTCTTTCTCAACCAACTGGTTTATTTAGATAAATCTGGCTGTCAATGATTATATGTATAAACCTGGGTAATTATTTTCTTACTCAATTGCTATTATTTCTTCCTGTTTACCACTCCCTTAATTTTCTCTGGCAATGTCTTTCCTTTGGTTTGACCAGTTAAATCTTATTGGAGAAGCACTTGAGAATTGCAATCCTAGAAGAAGCAAAATTTTAACAACTAATTTGGGCTGACAAAATTAAGCATCCACTGGCAATGTAGCAATGTCCTGTGTTAATCACTAAGAGAATGGCTTCCCCTGGGTCCTATGGCCCAGTAGGATACTGGTGTGCACCTTGGTAAGAACTCTGTGTGCAAACACCCACCCATTTAAACTTTCAATAAATACAAAGCCCCATTTTAAGTTATTTCAGTAGAATAACTCTTGCTTGTCTATGGCCTGTTTTGCTTCTTGAACTGACTTGGAAGGTTGTTCATAAAAGAGTCGGTTGCTACTCAAGCTCTTTAGACTTCAGCACTTCACACTCTTCAAGCCTCAGCAGTTGCTTGTGAAGCAATAATGTTATTCTTCATTAGAATCACCACTGTCATGGGGCCAACATCCCCAAGAACAGGAGTGTTTTAACCTGTTTTCTTCCTGACTCCTTCAAATTTCATATCTTGGATCAATTTGGGCTTAGCAGTTATAAGATCTTCACCTCCATTTATTCCCATATCAGTGACTGTTGCTCCCTCTTTGATCATATCTGCTGTGTTAGTTAGATTCAGTTGTCAACTTGGCCAGGTGAGCATACCTAGTCTTGTTGCTGTGGACGTAAGCCAACGGATCTGCAGTCAGCTAGGAGGCGTGTCTGCTGCAATGAGTGACGTTTGACTTAATTGGCTGGTGCTTAAATGAGAGATCGCAAGGTAGCACAGCCTAGGCAGCTCGGCATTCCTCATCTCAGTGCTCGCAGCTCAGCCCAGGCCTTTGGAGATGCAGAAAGAAGTCACCCCGGGGAAAGTTGTTGGAACCCAGGGGCCTGGAGAGAAGGCCATCAGAGACCATCCTGTGCCTTCCACGTAAGAAAGAGTCTCAGTGGAAAGTTAGCTGCTTTTCCTCTGAAGAACTAACAAAATAAATGCCCTTTTATTAAAAGCCAATCCGGCTCTGGTGTGTTGCATTCCTGCAGCTAGTAAACTAGAACATCTGCTATGATCAGATTTGGAATGCCTGCACAGGATACCACAATATTTGCAAGAATTTTATGTTTCTTCAGCTGTTCTTTGGGAGCGAAGCAGTGAGATACTGTAACAGTGGCACACCTCTAGGATGTTCACCTGTCCTGTCTGTGCATAGTAACATTGCAATGGGCATTCAGCATTCTTTGATTTTCCAGCCACAACCACATTCTTCCCTAGGGCTGGAATTTCAGTTCACTTAATTATTTCCCACACATCACATGGGGTTGCAAGGAACCTGGAATACTGGTGCAAACACACTGACCCTATATTAATGACATGAAATCCATCAACACCCTTGTCTGGAGAAACAGAATTGCAGAACTTTGTCTCATCAATGTGCTCTGGAAGGGCAGCTCAACAAGGTGGCCATCTATATTCTTATCATTATTTATCCTATCGGTCAAATTCAATAATTCTTCCTCTGAAACAGAAGTTGGTTTCAAAATCATTTCACTTATGTTTCTGGCATCTGCAGTTGCTCTGATTTTGCTGAGGCCCTAGGAGTGACTGGAGGGATTTTCACCAACCAGAACCATGCTCAGGTGCCTGTGCTATTGCTGATTGCCACCAATTCGTCTACGTTCTGCTGAGCTTCATGCTAGATCTGCCTGGCAAGTATCCTTCTAGAAAAGACAACAGCTTCATTTTGACTTGTCAAGGGATGGAAGGGGCAATGGTGGCCAAGTCAACTTCGGTAAGGAAAGCAAAGTCAGCAAGCAGTCCCTGTCTTTTGTGTGCTGCCATTAACCTCAGTATCCTTCCCTCTGCCTTCACTTGCACAGCAATGATCTTCTCCTGCTTCACCCTGAGTGCACTCTGTGCCAGGCATCCTAGCTACCTCGTCCCGGGAGGTACCTTGATGTCAGTCATGAGCCTTCTTTGGATCCATTTGGCTTTTCCAGGCAAACCTATAGTTAGGACTGGTGGTCATGTGTGGCTTTGTCTTTTTTGATACTCAACTCATTATCAAGGAAGCTAAAAATGGAGATACAGATTACATCTGGCACTGCATCAATATCTTCCTGGATTTTGTTGTTCTTTTCAGAAAATTCATGATGGTCCTGACTATGAATGCAGACAAGAAGGAAGAGAAGAAGTGAAATGGCCATCTAGCCTTTCCCAATTTGATTTCTTCTCCCTCAACCCCTCATTTCCTCTCTGCACACATTATAGGTGGCATGCTCTGTGATGATAAAAAAGCAACAGAAAAAAAAAAAAAGGGCAGCAATGGCAGGGGCGGCAGCTCTATACAAGCCAGAGCAAGCAGGCATCCCCGTGAGCATTAGAGAAGATGTAGCCATGGCCCATAGTGGCTTAATTTTTTAAAAGTCTATTTAAAAATTATATTTGAATTTCAAACTATTTTCACTATTGCAGGAAAACATTTGGGCTCAGTGTAATGATGAGAAGGATGGAGAAAGCAATATCCATTCTTTTAATGTGAAGATTATGAAATTTTCTGCTTTAAAATTATAAATTTTCTATTTCAAAATTAAGAAGAAAATAGTGAAGGCATATATGTTGTGAAAAAATAATGTCATACTATGTTAGAATTTTTGATGCTTGAAAATCTATTATACAATTTCCTAAGAAATTCAATTAATCTGCTATTAAAGATGGAATCGTGTTCCCTAAATGATACAGTGTAATCTTAATCCCCAGTAACTCTCAATGTGATCTTTTCTGGAAATAAGATCATTACAGATGGTAGATTAAAATGATGTCATGCTTTTAAAATGAGGTAATATTGGTACAGGATGGCACCTTAGTCCAATTTGACCAGTGTCTTTATAAGAGAGAATGTCAAGTTATGACTGAAGCAGAGAATGCCGCAGACTTTTGGCAAGCTACCACAAGAAACCAGGAGAGAGGCACAGAAACACATTCTTCCCTACAGACTTCAGAAGAAGCTTGGCCCTGCAGATACCTTAATTTTGTACGTCTATTCTTCATAACTGTGGGACAACACATTTCTCACGTATTACACCGTCCAGCTTGTGGTGCTTTGTTACAGCAGCCCTGGAAAAACATGACACAGGTTATGCAATTGAAATTCATGTTCATGGTAGCCAGTAATAGTATTCCTAGATGAGTATTGCCTACCTCATCAAACTGCACAGATATAGAACAAATTTCATCAGCATAAAAATTCCACAAGGCAATATTGTTACAGAAAATATTAAATAAAACTGCTTCACATTTTAACCATATTCCTTCTTTGATTTTTTTCCTTTATCAAATGTGGTAATCCCTGTGAAAATTAAATATTAACTCATAATTTGCTTTAAATCATAAACCTCATGGCTATTTTGGACACAGAATCTCAAAGCCATGCCATATCTTTTATTTAACTGCTTTTCAGAGTCAACTCAGAAAAAAAGAACAAATAATTAAAAATTAAATCACTACTGATTGAATATCACCAATAATGAGATTACCATCCCACCTTGCCTCTTAACTACCTTAAAACCCATAACAAGTAATCTTTTTACCATGGCCAAAAGATTATAATGTAAAGCTGAACATTTCAGGGTATATTTTCATTCACTTATATAGGAAAATATATTCCTATACAACCTTTTCAGTACTCTGATCTAATGAAACAAGGCAATGTTTCTTGACTGACAAATCCCCACACCTCTGTGAAACTGGACATGTATACTTCATTTTCAAACTACTTCTAATGGTAAAATATCAATTAACTGATAACAATTTCAGGTTTGATTTCTTAAAAATGCTAAGCTATTTCTTAAATTATGAACTGTTAGGGACTGGAATCATTCAGGTTTTCCCAACCTGTTGTGTTTTAAACTAATACCAACATATCTAATTCACATGAACCATTATCCTATTTTCCAAATAAAATGACCATTGGATTTTAGACTTCTCTCTGACATTATGTATTTCTTAAACTCAGAGAAGTCACTTAAAACCATTTGTTTTAGTTTGTTCATGCTGCTGAAATTCAATATACCAGATATGGGTTGGCTTTTATAAAAGGAATTTCTTAAGTTATGAGTTTACAGTTCTAAGGGCAGAAAAGTGTTCAGACTAAGGTATCCAGAGAAAACTAAGGCATCTGGACTCAAGAAAGGGCAATCTGGGAAGGCATGTGGCTGGCATCTGCTGGTTGTTTGGCTTTTGGTTTCAAACAACTTCAGCATCTCTGAAGTTTCTGTGTCAGCTCTCTCAGCCCCTGTGGCTCCTTCTGGCTTCTGGCTTACTTAGCATTTCATAGGAAGGCACATGTGGCATCTGCTGGTCTCTGCAGCCCTAAACGTCCATGTCTAGGCCTCTGCTTTTTGTGTTGGCACTCCAAGCATGTCCACATTTCTGTGTCTCTGTTACTTCTGAGACAACTTTGGACTGACTCCTCTTTTAAAGGACTCAGGAAACTAATCAAGACTCACCTTAAATGAGTGGAGTCACATATTCATCTGATCAAAAGGCCGCACTGACAATTGGGCATGTCATATCTCTATGGAAGTAACCTAATAAAAAATTCATGCCCAAAATTGAGCAGGTCATCCTCCACGGAAACAACCTAATCAAAGGTCTCCACCGTATACGATAGATCTGAATGCACAAGACTGAATTAGGGAAATAACATGGCTTTTCTAGGGTACACAACAGTTTCATACTAGAACACAATTAGCTTTCTCTTTTTGTCCTCTCTCTCCCTCCCTCTCTCTTTCTTCCCCTCTTGTATTGATATACAGTATTATACACTCTCTAAAATTGCTTCAGAGGCTCAAATTAGGTTTTAAGACCTTTGAGTTTAGAGTTCTTGCTTGCCTGGATAACAAGTATATTCACTTCTCCTATAAGGATACCATTGCACACAGTAGCTACACAATAAACATATGTGTTCAACTTGATTTGTAAATAAGCACCTAAATCTGTCATAGGGCTGTCTTATAGTGGTTGTTTATTGAAAAAAATAAAATATCTATTAGGAGCCTATAATAAGGCATAATTACCTATATTCAATCATCAATTAAAAGATAAGTATTATTTTCTCCAATGAGTCCACATCTGCTAATAAAAATAGCAAATTTTCTTAGAATTCTATTTTTTTCCAACTGTACAGCTATGAAAGATTTATACAATGAACAACTGAGTCATTAAATATGCGTCTTTGATGACTTTCTATTTGTTTCTTTAATGTACTAAATGGTAGTCTGGAAGCCCAGAAAGGATCTATGTGGGAATTACATAGCTTTATTACAAAGAACAGTTGGATAAGTACTTAGACTTAACATTTGAAGTGATATGTTTCTCTGCATATGAAACTATCAAAAGTGGAGCAGTATAATTGTAGAAATGTAATTTATTTAAGGTTGTATGACCCTAAATAAAAGGCACTTAAATTCTCTAGGTGTCAGTTTACTCAGCTGGAACATGCAATCAACAAATATCTGCTTCATCTGAGTCCAACATTTTACATAAGAATTAAATTAAATCACTGTTGTGAATATTTTTAAAAATTAATAATTTAAAAAGCACATATAACATACTCACAGAGAAGGAAACACCTAATAGCATTATTCTTGATTAACTTCCATTTAGAAATTCTGAAGATAGAATATATGTTATTCATCATACATCTATTTTAGTAATTAGTGCCTTTTCAAATGCTCATTGGTTACTAAATGATATTAACTGATTGTATGATTCATACTGAAATATGAACAGCAATAGACAACTATTTTGAGAAATTAAAAATAATTATTTGACTAAGAATTAAGCCCATCATTTTCATTGGTAATATACCTAACAACAGGAGTCTCATTTTTATCTTGCATTTGTAATTACTGTTATAAGACCTTTGATTGCTTTCCCTGCATTTAATCTTGTAGATGTAAGCCACATTTTAAAAACATAGCTCTAATTATCTTCAAACACTGAAATAATATTTTCTGTCAGTTTTCCTCTGGGACATGGGTAGATTTTTATATCCTCTCTGAAAGTCAGCATGATCATTCAGCAAGGATTGCACCTTATTTTCTGTATATGGGGAATGATATTAATATTTGAAGTCTAGGAAATTATTTAAAACTCATCATGTTTTTGCCCTCATTGGGTGTTGATTGATGAGGTAATATTTGCAATGTGTATTAAGTTCCATGGGTGAAAGCTGTTGAATAAGTAATAGAGAAAAAGCTATTCTTATTAAATGATAATTGATTTGAAAATTAATTGGATTTCCTCAGAAAATTGGAAATCCAAGTAATAATATATTTATGACCCATAAGAAACCAAACTAATAAAATTATCTGCCTCCTCAGAGAACACTTCATATCTCTAGGTTATTTGGTTGGGATTTCCCCACCCCCACTTCCATGCAATTATCTCATGTTAATAACAGAAGCAAAAGCAGGAATTTCAGCAAAAATAATGGAAACAAAATTATTTTTCAGGGTTAAAACATTTCTTTTCTTTTTGCTCCCATATCTTTATCAATAAGAAAAGTAGTAATCTTATTGATTACTATTGTTACACATAATCTTACTAATAGTTTTTTACTGTACTATGCAATTGTTATTCTATTGGGTTGAATAGGATAAATAGTTGGTTTCTATTTAATATTAATTAACTAAACTTTTTATTAAGCATTTTAATTAAATAAAGCCATATTGCATAGGTTTATCTAAACGAGGCTTTTTTTTTTTTTTTTTTTTTTTTTTTTTTTGTCAAGTACAGGGTCCAGGAAATGAAAATAGGTTTTTGAATAGGCAAAAAAATCTTATTTCTCTTAAAGATAAATGCTAGAATTTTAACTTAGTTTTTCAAAATGCTATCATTCTTACACAAAGCTATTTTGAGAATGGATTTTAAAATTTAGTTAAATTGTTAAGCCAATAACAGTCAAAACAATTACTAGTGACACATTATAAAGTATTAATTGTATTTGTGCTTATCTTTACAAATAACAGCAAGTCATATCCAGTGTTCTAAAAATTAACAAATTGGCTATAAAACAAATCTGTATTTTCAATGTGTATTTTATTAGAAACTTCGAATATATCTTCAAAACTCCATTTAAATCATGACTAAAGTAAGGTTAGCAATGTAAATTTTCTGTTACATAGGGTTTCATTCACTGAAATGGGCAGATATTTTGAAATCAAATGCAAACTCTCTTCAATTAAAATTGCCCTAATTTTATGTTTTAATTTGTGATGCATTTAGCAATTCAAATTATTTCCAATAATCCCTGTCTATATATTATAAAGTCAATTGATTTGGAAAATTCTCATCACAAAAATTTTAAAATCTAGAATTATCTAATAATTTTTAACAGGATGGAGGAATATTTTTAGATTCAGACAAAATTTCAATGCCCTGTTTAGATCAGAATTTCCACATATGTGTGTGTTTTCTCTGTAATATAATTCATTCTACTCCAGAGATAGATAAATTGAAGAACTGTTAAACTGATTCTAAACTTAGAAGTAATTTGGAATTTTTCTAGTAATTTAGAAAATGTGCAAGACAACGTAACAAATCTGTTAATTTTTACGTTTTAACATACTATTTTTTTTTACCTTGAAATATGCTGAGGAAGTCACAGATACACTCAGTAGCCATCTCCCAGCCATTACATTTCCCCCTCCTTTACTCCTTTTGCTTGTTTGCACAAAGAAGTTTCAATGTTTTCATTTTTAGGTCCAGAAGAGATGTCAAGTCTCACTGTGAAAAACAAAACTACAAAGATATGGAATGTCTTCACCACACCTGAAACCAGGAACAAGCAGCCCCCCAGCTACTTGCCAGGATGGGAACTCTGCACAAAGGTCATTTGATCAAACTTTTTGCACAGTGGTAGGACCCCTTCCCTCTGGGGTGTATAAAAACTGACCACTCAAGCAGAACAGCATTCCCCATCTCTGACACAAAGTGAAATACGAGGAGCTGCTATCTACCAACATTGACCTGAGCAGGTGGCCTCCCATAATAGCCCATCTTCTCCTGATCTTTTGGACTCTTTGCACTGTGTAAGTAATAAAGTGATCATTTGTTGAGAACCCCCATAATGCATGAGTATTTATTCCCTCAATGCATCATGTAGCAACTTACTCCACTGATTTTGGTGCAGTCACATCTGGTTCAGTGGAAATAAGGAGTCAGTTGATTTTTGGCAGTTGTTTTCCATTGTTCTTATATTTGTTTTGTACAGGAGCATCTGGACAAGACAAGATTCAGGGCACTGTGGGCAAAACTGAAATGTTGTCCCTAACCTACCAGCCTGGACAGAGGTACTGGGATTCATGCTGGGGAAACCTAGGGCATGGTGTCTCCATTCTTCATGGGAAGGACATCAATAATGGGATTTTGAGAATCCTCCATGAATTCCAGGGATTTTGCCAGCTGGTTCCATGGTGAAATCCATGTGGTTGGGGCTTCTACCACCTGATATATACTACCCTGGCTCATGGCCTCTTATGTTTGTTTTCATTATAGAATGAGGCATACCTGCACTCATACATTAAAACTGAACTTTAGGTTAGTGTGAAGCTGGTCATTATTCCTGAGCCTATTAGAGCTGAAGATAGGAATCTGGAGGTGAAAATTAAATACCAGACAAGAACATATGAGATATGAAAGACTGGTGTGGAAAAAAGCCTGGAGAGGATTTCCTCTTCTGGCTGGCCTGATTTTTTGAGGAAAGTGCCACCACAACCCAATCAACCAGGTTGAATAAAGGAGTCTTGACTACCTCGTATCCAACCCAGTCCTCCAACCAAGTCTCAGAGTTAAAGAAAGAAGAAGGGAGTGGCTGACAGTATCACTTCTTATACTATCTGTTTGACTGGATCCTTCAGGGAATCAGACAAGCACATCTCATTCTGGGTGGCATCCCCCAAACTGCAAGTAAGTCTTGGAGTAACAAAGAGAAAACCCTGGTCAATCTGTAATGGCATATGATAAGACAAAGGAGTACTAAATAAACATCTAGCTCCTTCTGACACACTGACTTTCAGATCCATGCTACACATGATTATGCTTTTTAGACAACAAAATGGAAGATTTGCTCTGGATAATATTATCTGTCAAAGAAAATGGACAAAAATATATGAATAGGTGTGCCGGTGGTGCATTTTTTTTCTTAATTTAGGCAATAAGCATTCTTACTCAGCCATTATTTTACTCTCCCTTATATATTTGGACTGGATACTTTGTAACTACATCTCCAAACTTCCCTTTTCTTTAGGGATTTGAATCTGATTTTTGTCCTTAGCCAATGGAATGTAAGTCCTCAAGATCTGGAATGCATAGGTTAGCAGAAACCATTTTTTACTCCTCTGGCAGTGGTAACAGAGTTTTTGGCTCTAGGTCATGGATTTTTGCAGTATCCATGCATCCATACAATGGTCTCTGTATTTTCCTGGTATCCGCTCATGTTTGTGTCATAAATATCCTTCCTTGAGGAGGAAGCAGATATTTTCTGACTGAACCTCTGCTGGGTCCACAAATCCTAAAGTTAGTGCAATGGTTCTTTTCTCCTTTTAGGCCTTCTGGTAGCTTTCATCCTATTAATGTATGTTCTTCTTGAAATTCCTAAAATTGTTTCTTTAAAGTTTTTTTTTTCTCTGACTAAACTCTTGGATAATAAATATATTGCATCATATATTAATATGTCAAAGGATGTTATGAGATGTTGTCATCAACAAAATGGTGTAATAAGATGTCCTGTGAATGGTACCTCTCATTAGAAACAGCTAAAAGCAAGCAAAAATCTGTCAGAATCAACTGTTTCAGAATTCTGGAAATTGAATGGAGGGTAGAAAGCAACTCAGCAAACACTGTATCAAGAAAAAGAAAACTTAAAAATGATAAGAAAGCCATGGGACACATACATTTGCCCTGACCTCTCCTGCTCCCTCAGCAAGTTATGAGATTAACAGAGGCTTACTAGTCTGTGTGCATTCCAAATTCAGGTCGCCAGCTACCAGGCCATTAGCCCACCTAATAGGCAAATTTGGCATGTTGTGAGTCAACCCAATATGCTTCTTGGATTGCTGACTAAAGGTAATCTTTTGGGTGGCTTAATCCAGAATTTATCTGGAACATAAAAATAGAATGGAAAGATGAAGTGGAAATGATCAGATCACAGTGCCCTGGAATTAAATATTGAGACTCAGGCAATGAATCCAGAGCCCAGAGCCAGGGAGGAGAACTAGAAGAGAGAATCTATTTTATTGTAGAAGAAATATCCATGCATACTGAAGAATTCTTGAAAAGTAGCATGCATGCCAACATCAAGAGGCATGCTCATAAAGACCTGAGAAGAAGATAATTTCCACCATGGGCTGATCTGTAGGTTCAGAATAAAGAGGGCTAAGTATTGAAAGAGAACTTCAACACAACCAATCCATGCTAAAACAGAAAAGGGGTAAAAAAAATCTGATATTCACTTGTAACATAACAAAATCAAATTTCTAGACTTTAACATAACTCATAAGTCCATAAGTCATACAAAGAAACAAAGAGATCACCCATTCAAAGGAACAAAATAAAGCAAAAGAAACTATCCTTGACAAAGGACAAACATTGGCAAAACTAATCAAAGGTATTAAATTAACCCTCGTAAGTAAGTGTAATGAGCTGAAGGGATAAATAGACAACAAACTAAAGGAAATCAGGAAAATGTTACATGACCAAAAGTAAGAAATACAAATTTTTAAAAGGGACAAGGCAGAAATTCCTGAGATGAAAACAGTAATAGCTGGTATAAAAATACACTAAAGTGGTTCAGCAGCAAATTTTAACAGACAAAAGGAAAGGACAATTAAAGTTATTTAGTCTGGATAAGAAAGAAAAAAGAATGAGCAGAGTCTAAAGGACTTGTGGGGCACCAACAAACATATTAACAAACACATAAGATTCTGAAAAGGAGAAAAAAGACAAAGTGGCAGAAAGAATATTTGAAGACATAATGGCCAAAAGTACCAAAATTTGATAAAAATATATGAATATACACACCTAAGATGCCCACTGAACTCCAAATAGAATATGCACATAGGGTTCCAAACAAAGTTACATTATAGTCAAACTGCCAAAGTTCAAAGACAAAGAGAATTCTAAAAGCAGCAAGAGATAAGCTGCTTATCATCTCCAAGAGATCCTCAATAAGATTAAGCTTTATTTTTCATCAGAAAACATATAACAGGGTTGCATGAGTTTCTCAGTGGTGGAATGTTCACCTTCCATGTAGGAGACCCATGTTTTGCTCCCAGACCATGCATCCCCACCCCCCCAAAAAGAAGAAATTTTGTAGCACTGAAAACAGGGAGAACATACATTTTAAATGCTGAAAGAAAAGAAAGAGTCAACTAATAATTGCATATCTGGCAAAACTGCCCTTCAAATTAAGGGAGAAAGCAAGACTGTTTAAGTTAAACAAAAGCTGAGGAAGTTCATTACCAAAACATCTGCCCTACAAGAAATGAAAATGAAAGTCCACCAGGATGAAAGGAAAGGAGGCTTGAAGGCATTTAAGGAAATAAAGATCCACAATAAAGATAAAGACATGATTAAATAAAAATGCCAGTATTATTATATTCTTGGTATGAAGCTCTACATTTTTATTTTACATGAGTTAAAATTAAAATGCAGAAAAATCATATTTCTATGTTACTGGACACACAAAACATGAATATATAAATAGTTATAAGAACAACAAAAAGAAGGGGCAGAGTGTCATAGGAGGAGTGATTATGTATGCTCTGGAAGGTAAGTTTATAGCAATTCAAACTAGAATAATATAGATTTGGGGTGTTAAATATATACCCCATATTAACTATGATGAAACTACCAAAAAATATACAGAACAGAAAATCAGAAGGGGATCACACCATTTCACTACAAAAGATCAACTATGAAGAAAAGGAAATAAAGAAATGGAATCAGACTTACAAAAAACAAACTTCAACAAAATTGTGAAGCTGCACCTTATCAGCAATTACCTTGAATATAAATGGATTAAACCTCTAATCAAAAGAAAGAGATTGGTAGAATGGAAAAAGAAGCATGATCCAGTAATACATTGTTTAAAGGAGACTGACCTTAGACTCTGTCATGGTCAGGTTCATGTGTCAACATGGCCAGATGGTGGTACCTGTCTGTCTGGTTGGGCAAATGCTGGCCTGTGTTTTGCTATGAGGACATTTCACAGAATTAAATAAACATCACATTAGCTACATCCACAGCTGATTCTATCTGTAATCAGACAGTTTCACAGTCTGCCCTACAGATTTTGGACTCTAAATTCCCATGGTTATGTGAGATACTTTGACAAATTTTATAGTTACGGATATTTCTGTTTCTCTAGAGGACCCTAACTAATACAACTTGATACCAGGAGTGGTTCTTAAGAAACAGAATCTTAAAAATGGGTTTTTATGAATGGTTTTCTAAACTGACTGGACTGAAAGACACTAAAGTTTCTGATCTCATAATTAGAATGACATTGCCAATCTATGGAATGTGTTGGCAAAAGAGATAGTCAAAATATCACCATTCAATTCTTCTAATGCTCCACTTGTATGAAGCCAGGCTCTGGGGGGTAATATTTTTTACACCTTTACAGAGTTTTGTAGAAATAGTTAAGTATAGAGATGTTGGCTCATTGTTGTTAGATACACTGTATGCATTAATGAGTGAAAAGGATGGACTTAAGACTTCAAACAAGAAGCTTAAGTGCCATCTGACAAATGCAGACATTTCTGTAAGTGTCTTGAAGGAAAATTTTATTTACTGCAGCTGTAGACTTGAGATCTCTGAAAATAAGACTCAGAATCTTATTGTTAGAGCTGCAATTTACAACGTAAACTGAAACCTCAATCTTGCATGGTTTCTACAGTTAAAGTGAGGGCATTGAATGGAGAGGAGTGGGACCCTGCAAAATAGAATGGTGACATATGAATTGATAATGACGTTGCTGGAGAGGTTGAAACCCTAGGTTATGCCGAATCTTCTCTAGGTAACCATGCAATAGTCTGCCCTGAGGACATAGCCACCCAACCTCCAGTCTGCCTTATGGAGTTGGCCACCCAACCTCCACCTGAAGGGATTTGCACTAGAGCGATTAATCCTATTTCACAAGATGAAATTACAAATAAATATCCTCAAACAAAATGGCTTGGAAGATACTTCTGATTCTTTTCATGATCCACCCCAAGCACCCCTCATTTCTTCCAGATCTATAACTAGACTAAAGTCCCAACAGGCACCTGAAGCTGAGGTGCAAAGTATTACACATGAGGAGGTATGCTATACTGCAAAAGAACTATGTAAGTTTTCCAATTCATATAGTCAGAAATTAGGGGAATATGTGTGGCAATGGATTTTAAGGGTGTGGGATAATGGTGGGAGGAATATAAGACTGGATCAGGCTGAATTTATTATATGGGCCCATGAAGCAGAAACTCTGCATTTAATGTTATAGCTCTAGGAATTAGAAAAGGCATTAACAGTTTGTTTGGATGGTTAGCTGAAACATGGATGAAAAAGTGGCTGTCATTACCTGAGGTTGAAATGTCAGAACTGCCCTGGTATAATGTAGATGAAGGAATCCAGAGGCTTAGAGAGATTGGAATGTTAGAGTGGATTTATCATGCAAAGCCTGCTCTTAATCCCGGGAATGTCTGGAGGATGCATCTTTTACTAGTACAGTGAGGAATAAAATTTGTGAGACTACCACCATCATCTCTGAAGAGCTCTGTAGTTGCACTCCTCTGTAGGTCAGATATTACTGTGGGAACTGCTGTCACTGAGCTGGAATCCTTAAACACAATGGTGATGACTGGATCCTGAGTTGTCAGAAGCCAGGTGGCAGAACTTAATCTCCAAAGACAGGGTGAAGGTGACTGCTATAATAGACAGCAAGCTCAAAGCAGGAGTCAAAATTATCTGACCAAAAGAATTATGGCATTGGCCAGTAAGTCATGGTGTACCTAGAAATACAATAGATGGGCACTCTACTAAATTCTTGCTTGAGCTGTAGAAACAAAGAGTTCTAAATCAAGTGAACAGAAGTCTAATTTGAATTACACAAAGACAGAATCAAAGCCCCTTAACAAATTTTCAGATCTGAGACAATTTACATACCCAGAGCGCCTTGAATGAAGGCGAAGCCAGGTCCCTTTGGGAAGAACCCTGTTACACTGCCACAAATCTATACTGTTAATCTTCCTCCAAGCCTT
This sequence comes from Tamandua tetradactyla, assembly GCF_023851605.1. Classification (NCBI taxonomy): domain Eukaryota; kingdom Metazoa; phylum Chordata; class Mammalia; order Pilosa; family Myrmecophagidae; genus Tamandua; species Tamandua tetradactyla. The sequence continues at coordinate 78,224,426 of NC_135336.1, forward strand.
CCCCAAGGAGATCAATGGCCTTTTACCAGGGTAACTGTGCACTGGGGAAACGGAAATGATCAGATATTTCAGGGATTATTAAACATTTGTTCAGAAGTGACATTAATTCCAGGGAACCAAAATGTCACTCTTGTCCACCAGTCAGAGTGGGGGTTCATGCAGGCCAGGTGATCAATGGAGTTTTAGCTCAGGTCCATCTCACAGTGGATCCAGTGGGCCCACAGACCCATTCTGTAGTTATTTCCCAGTTCCAGAATATATAATTGCAATAGACATACTGAGCAACTGGCAGAATCACATTGGCTCTCAAACTCATGCAGTGAGGGCTCTTATGGTGGGAAAGGCCAAGTGGAAGCCACTAGAACAGCCCCTACCTAGCAAAATAGTAAATCAGAAGCAATACTGGATTCCTGGAGGAATTTCAGAGATTACTGCCACTCTTAAGGACTTGAACAATGCAGGGGTAGTAATTCCCACCACATCCCCATTCAACTCTCCTATTTGGCCTGTGCAGAAAACAGATGGGTTTTGGAGGATGAAAGTGTTTTATCGTAAACTCAACCACGTGATAACCCCAACTGCAGCTGCTGTTCCAGATGTGGTATCATTGCTTGAGCAAATCAATACATCCCCTGGTACCTGGTATGCAGCTATTGATCTGACAAATGCTTTTTTCTCAATAGCTGTTAGTAAGGACCACCAGAAACAGTTTGCTTTTAGCTGGCAAGGTCAGCAATGTACTTTCACTGTCTTACCTCAGGGGTATATCAACTCTCCAGCCCTATGTCATAAACTTTTTTGCAGGGACCTTGATCATTTCTCTTTCACACAAGACATCACACTGGTCCATTATATTGAAGAAATCATATAGATTGGACCTAGTGAGCAAGAAGCAGCAACTACTCTAGACCTACTGGTAAGGCATTTGTATGTCAGAGGATGGGAGATAATCCAACAAACATACAGGGGCCTTCTATGACTGTGAAATTTCTAGGTGTCCAGTGGTGTGGGGCATGTAGAGATATCCCTTCTAAGGTGAAGGATAATTTGCTGCATCTGGCCCCTCCTACAACCAAAAAAAGGTACAATGCCTTGTTGGTCTCTTTGGATTTTGGCAACAACATATTCCTCATTTGAGTGTGCTACTCCTGCCTATTTATCGAGTAACCAGACAAGCTGCTAATTTTGAGTGGGGGCCTGAATTAGAAGAAGCTCTGCAACAGATCCAGGCTGCCATACAAGCTGCTCTGCCACTTGGACCATACAATCCAGCAGATCCAATGGTGCTGGAAGTGTCAGTGGCAAATAAAGATGCTGTTTGGAGCCTTTGGCAGGCCCCTATAGGAGAATCACAATGCAGACCTTTAGGATTTTGGAGCAAAGCCTTACCATCTGCTCAGATAACTACTCTCCTTTTGAGAAACAGCTTTTGACCTGCTACTGGGCCTTAGTAGAAACTGACCATTTAACCTTGGGCCACCAAGTTACCATGAGACCTGAGTTGCCTATCATGAACTGGGTGTTGTCTGACCCACCAAGCCATAAAGGTGGAAATGTGCAGCAGCACTCCATCATAAATTGGAAATGCATGGGCTTAACAATATGGACTTCCATTCACCAAGGCTGACCTGCTACATCCACTTCTGAGTGCCCAATCTGCCAGCAGCAAAGAGCCACACTCAGCCCCTGATATGGCACTAATTCCCAAGGTGACCAGCTGGCTACATGGTGGCAGGTTGATTACACTGGATCACTCCCTTCATGTAAGGGCCAGTGATTTTTTCTAACTGGAATGGAAACATATTCTGGATATGGGTTTGCTTTCCCTGCATGCAATGCTTCTGCCAAAACTGCCTTTCATGGGCTTACAGAATGCCTTATCCATCATCATGGTATTCCACACAGCATTGATTCTGATCAGGGAATACACTTCACAGTAAATGAAGTGCGGGAATGGGCAAATGTTCATGGAATTCTCTTGTCTTACCTTGTTCCCCATCATCCAGAAGCAGCTGGATTGATAAAACGGTGGAATGGCTTTTTGAAACTCAATTACAGTACCAACTAGTTGGCAATACTTTGAAGGGCTGGGGCAACGTTCTCTTGGAAGCTGTGTATGCTCAGAATCAGCATCTACTGTATAATGCTATTTCTCCCATAGCCAGGATTCATGGGTCTAGGAACCAAGGGGTGGAAATGGTAGTGGCACCACTCACTATTACCCCTAGCAATCCACTGGGAAATTTTTTGCTTCCTGTCCCTGCGACCTTTAGCTCTGCTGGTCTACAGGTTTTAGTTCCAGAAGGGGGAGTGCTTTCACCAGGAGAGACAACAACGATTCTAATGAAGCAGAATCTAAGACTGCCACCCGGTCACTTTGGGCTACTCATACCCCTGGATCAACAAGCCAAGCAGGGGATTGCCTTATTGTCTGGGGTGCTTAACTCTGACTAACAGGGGAAAATAGGACTGCAACTACACAATGGAGGTAAAGAAGAGTTTTCTTCGAATATAGGAGATCCCCTAGGGCATCTTTTAGTACTACCATGCCCTGTGGTTAAAATCAATGGAAAATTGCAATAACCCAATCCAGGCAGGGTTACTAATGGCTCTGAAACTTCAGGAATGAAGGTTTGGGTTACCCCACAAGGCAAAGAACCACGGCCAGCTGAAGTGCTTCCTCAGGGTAAAGGGAGCATGGAATGGGTAGTGGAAGAAGATAATGATAAATATGAACTATGGCCACATGATCAGCTACAAAAACCAGGACTGTAATGCTGTTTTGTTCATGTTATACTGTTTAAGTCATAGGATATCAAATTTAAGAATGAATATTATCCAAGGACTTGCACCCTATTCTGGAGAGATTTAATGTGTTTCCGGTTATATGCAGGACAGTTGAGTATTATTAGGTTAGGGAAAAATGTTTTTTTTTAATAGTTTTCTTTTTAGAAATTAGGAATGGTTTAAGGTGATGAGCATAGTTGCCAAGTTGACAAGGGGTGTCCTGTCATGATCAGGTACATGCGTTAACTTGGCCAGGTGGTAGTACCTGTTTGTCTGGTTGGGCAAATACTGGTCTGTCTGTTGTTATGAGGAAAATTCTTGAAATTAAATAATGATCATGTGGTCTCACAGCTGATTCCATTTGTAATGAGCCAAGGGGAGTGGCTTCTTAAATGAGTGATGCTTAACCTAATCATTGGGAGCCTTTTAAGGAGGATTTAGAAGAGGCAGGCTCTCTTCCTGCTTCTGTAGCGAGCCTCTCTTGTACAGTTCATCCAGACCCTCCATCAGAATCATCAGCTTCACAGCCTGCCCTATGGATTTTGGATTCTATGTTCCCATGGTTATGTGAGAGACTTTTACAAATTTTATATTTATGAATGTTTCCTGTTGATTCTGTTTCTCTAGAGAACCCTAACTAATACAGACCCAAAGTGAAAATATCTTGAAAGTGAAAAGATAGAGGTAAATATTCCATGCAAATACTAACCAAAAGAGAGCTGGGCTGGGTGTAGTAAAATCATAAAAATAGACATTATGTAATAACCTCTTACAAAAATCAAATAAGGACACTATGTATTAATAAAAATTTCAATCCACTGAGATAATATAGCAAGTATAGACATATGTGCATCTAATAAGAGAGTCCCAAAATACATGAAACAAATATTTCTAGACTTAAAGTGAGAAAGAGATAGTTCTATAATAGTAGTTGGCTACTTCAATACATCACTTTCAATATTGGATAGAACACACAGAAAAAAAATCAATAACAAAGCTGAAGACTTTTATGATAAATCAATTAGCCCTAATAGACATATATAGAACACTCCGCACCAAAACAGTAGGATACCAAGTACTCTGAAATGGATATAGATCATTCTCTAGTGTAAACTAACCAAATATTGAATTACAAAACAGCTCTCAATAAATTTAAAAAGGTTGAAACCATATAAAACATCTTCTCTGGCAATGAAATAAAGCTAGAAGTCAGCAACAGAAGGAAAGCTGAAAAATTCACAAATTCTAGAAATTAAGCAACATTCTTAAACAATGAATGGGTGAAAGAAATAATTACAAGAGGAATGAGAAAATTTTAGAGATAAATGAAAAGTAGAACATAGCATATCAAAATTTATTGGTTATGAAATGTCAGTGTTCAAAGGGAAATTTATAACTGCAAACAACCCACATTTAAAAGTAGAAAGTTCTCAGGTCAATAACCCAACTTAACATCTTGAGGAACTGAAAAAATAAGAGCAAACTATATAAAAATTTAGCAGAAAGTAGGAGATGATACATAATATAGAGGGAATAAATGAAATAGAGAATAGAAAAATAATTGAGAGAATCATGAAACCAAAAGTTGTTTCCTTCAAAAGATGAACAAAATTGTTAAACTTTTAACTGGATAAAGATAAAAAGAGAGAGAGAGAGAAGATGCAAATAATTAAAATTACAAATGAAAATGGAGACATTATTACTGATCTTGTAAAAATTAAAAAGATTATAAAGAATTCAATGAGCAATTATTTGTCAACAAATCAGATAATATAGATGAAATTGGCAAGTTCCTAGAAACACACAATTTACTTAAACTGATTAAAGAAGAAATAGAAAATCTTGGGGTGGGCCGCGGTGGCTCAGCGGGCAAAGTGCTTGCCTGCTATGCCGGAGGACCTCGGTTCGATTCCCGGCCCCAGCCCATGTAACAAAAACGGAGAAACAAAAATACAATAAAAACAAGAAAATGTTTAAAAGATGTTTCCCTTTCTTCCTCCCTTCCTTCCTTCTATCCTTCCTTCCTTCTCTCTCTGTCTTTCCTTTAAAAAAAAAAAAAAAAAAAAAAAAAGAAATAGAAAATCTCAACAAATATACAAGTAAATATATCAAATCAATATTAAAAACCTCCTGTGGAATAAAATTTCAGGTTCAGGAGGCCTCACTGAAAAATTCTACTAAACATTCAAAGAAGAATTAATATCAGTCCCTCTCAAAATGTCATGTAGCTTATGACGTCTATAAAGCTCTTGGAAATTTAAATTGCAGGATATCCTAACTGATTGTCTGGTTATAGAACATTTTGTATCGGGAAACAAAATTTTCATTTTGTGATAAAATAATTTTTAAAACATACACTAATTAAAGCAGCTTCATATAAAATATGATGTGTAAATTTTCTTGCTGCCCAGAATTTATTTCAGCTGCTTTTTATTGAATTCTAAATAATAATGATGATTAGCATAATGCTGTTTTTTAATATACTCAAACATAATATTAAGTTTATTTTCTTTCAGAAGGCATACCCTGAGAGAAGAAAAACTCGAAGTACGGATGCTTCTCCCCTTCTTAAAATTGTTAATCTTTGAAAGTCACTAATTTCTGCAAGAAGGTAAATGCATGGAGTCAATCTTTAAATTAAATAAAGATTACCAAAGAATATTACCACAATGTGCAGGTGTGTGTTTGTGTGAGTGTGTGTGTTTTCTAATTCTGATACAAAACAGAGAAATAACTGGCAGGCTTTTTATCCATGCCTGTGTTGTGTGTCAACTAGATAAGGCTATTTTAAATATCAGCAAATAAACACAAAAGAAAAGGAGAGAAATAGAGAAAAGATATTCAGCTAGATCAACAAAGAATGAAAATAATTAGTATCATTCAAACCCACAAGAATGGCATTGGTAAGACAAAGATTGTATCTGGAGATATCAAAGATGACAGTATAAAAAAGTAATTAACAATGAAAAGAAAGTTACAAAATGCTTGTCATTATCTCTCAAAAATATACCACTTAATAATATTAGTGAAGTTAGGAATCTTTCTGATTTTTTTTATATAATCTTTCCACATTTCAGACAAATCCAAATTCCAAATAGACATAAAAATTTAAAACTTCTAAAATACTCATAAAGGAATGGAATATAATTTTCATAAGATATTATTAAATGCCAAATAAGTTGCAAACAACTGAATATTCTATATCAAAATATTGCATATTCGTCAACCAAGTAACCTAGTTGTCTACAAGTACTTAAATGTTCATCCTTGAATTTGGACAATGTCATCTTAAGATGGCTTAAAATCTCCACATTTAAAAGTTACATGTCTTTTGAAAAAAATAGGGTATAGTATAAAGCTTATAGATCAAACTGAATTGTGGTTCAGATATCTCACTGTGACATATTTCTGATAGTTTATAACCATACATCTAAGGAAAGACAACTTTCTGAATAGCAAAGACAGTTTCTTGAGTCTGGCACAGGGAAACAGATTTATAGCTTTTAAATACATATAATAAATTGAATCACTTGGAGGACGGTAAGATTAATATCATGAGAATTCACAAAGTTTACATAGTAGCCTTCAAATACTGTGATTGATTGCTTGTGTTTATATTAACAATGAGTATAAATGCTGTCAGAGTATTCAGGGAACGCTCAACTATATAATAAGCTACTCCTATGTTAAGTAAGCAATATTCTTCAAGCAATAAAGCATATTTTATTTTAATTTGATAACTGCCCAACAATATTCTAAATAGGTTTCCTATGGTACAATGTAGAATCTTACAGTAAGTCATATTCAAATATGTTTAATGAAATCCAGCATATCACTTGATGACATGGCATCTTAATTATTTGAAAGATAATTTTTTAGTTACCCACTTCATCTAGTTTTACTAGGATCTTATTCTGCCAGGACTAATATAACAGATGCCAAAAAATGATGGCTTAAACAAAAATATATTATCTCCTCACAGTTTGGGAAGATAAAAGTCCAAAATCAAGTTATCATTAGGCCATGCAGTCCATAGTGCCAGCAGTGATATGATGACAACCAATCTGTACCTCTACTGACTGGTGGCTTCTGTTTCCTCCTGTGGCTTCTGCTTCTTTTCCATGTCCAATTTGCCTTTGCTTATAAGGCCTCTGGACATATTGGATTAAGGCCCTTCCTTTTTTTATTTGACCTCATTTTACTAGAATTACCTTCAAGTGAGTTCACCTCCATAGAACCAGGAGTTAGGATTTTAACACATCATTCAGGAGACATGACTTTATGTTCAACAATTGGGATGCCTATAAAACCTATAACCTAAAATAAGAGAAGAAAAGATTTATTTTATTTAAAACCTACAGAGGAGGTTTCTGTTTTGTTAATCTATCTTGTACTTAGCAATTTTCATCTCCAGGTGCTATAGTTTAAGTTCTTCAGTTGAGATTTAAGCATAAAACTAATTCATTAACTCATTCAAGAGACATTTTGGGAGAGTTTTAGTGAGAATGTGTATATGTGTGTGACAATGGGAGATGCATAGATGGGATAACAACCCCCTGCCTTTGAAGGGATCTAGGAGACTGATGTAAATTTCAACTTCAGAGCATGGCAGTAGTGGTATAAGACATTAAGTACATTGTGAGAATTTTAATATTTTAAAGAATATAATTGCATAGGCTAATATTTATTCAGTGATTGCTATAGGTTCAAGCCATCATATTAACCACTTTTAACATGTTATCTCAAATAATTCTGATAAAAGCCTGTGAAACTGGAAGAGTTCTGGGAAGATGTTGGAATAGGATAAATCCAGTTCACCCCTGCTCCAAGGATAGCTAGAGAAGGGATGGGAATATGACTGGGATAATGATTCTAGGGTGTAATGACATGGGAGGAGCTTCTATACCACATAGGGAGGTTCTAATTGCAAAAGCTGAAGAATTGAGATACAGAGAAGCAGAGATTATCCAGCTAGTGTAAACAGCCTAGTGCACCCATTTCTAAATGGAAACTTGGAGCCCTAAGGAGTGCATGGACACGGAGATGGGGACAAGGGAGCTCACAGGTGCAAGCATAGCATCCCTTGTCCATCCTATACTGCAACCCATCATTGCACTGTTGTGCCCCACATCCTGTGCCACATCCATCCTACAAATACAAAGCTTTAGTCTACTGAAGGAAATCAACTTCCAAAGTGAAGATCACTAAACATATCATGATGCAGACAGATATAGCCCAGCCTAATTACCAAAATAAACACCAGAGGAAACAGAGATTTTAGAACAACTGATCAAAGATGTTCATTCAACTTTACTAAATACAATCAATGAGATAACTAATGGCATAAAGGAGTAAAAAAAAAAAAAAAAACACACCAGAAGAGCATAAAAAAAGAATTTGAAAGAATAAATAGAAAAATAGCAGATATCACAGAGATGAAAGATGCAGTAGACTAAATAAAAATATACTAGAGAAACATAACAGCAGATTTGAAGAGACAGAAGAAAGAATGAGCAAACTAGGGGCAGGGTGACTAATGTGTGTCTCAAACACATAAAAGAGCAAATGGCAAAAAAGATGGAAAAATTGAATTGGATATCAGGGAAACGATGGACAAAAATATCACACAAATATGAAAATCATCAGTGTCCCAGAAGGAGAAGAGAACAGTAATGTGCTAGGAAAATTAATTGAGTATATAATGGGCAAAAGCTAAAGAACCATTATAAAGGACATAAATATGCAAATCAAAGAAGTCCAATGAACTCCAAATAGAACAAATCCAAATAGGCCTTCCTCAAGACATGTACTGATCAGTCTGTCAACTGTTGAAGAGAAGCAGATAATCCTGAAAATGGCAAAAGAAAAACAATCTGCTCCATACAAGGGAGACCACATAAGTCTGAGTTCAGACTACTCAACTGGCACTATGGAGCTGAGAAGGCAGTAGTATGATATATGCACCATCCTGAAAGAAAAAGAATTCCAGCCAAGAATTCTGTACCAAGCCAAACTGTCTTTCAAAATGGAGGGAGAGATTAAAATTTTTACAGATAAACAAAATCTGAAAAAAATTATCAACAAAAGACTGGCCTTACAAGAATTTCTAAAGAGAGTTCTGCCAGCTGCCAAAAAAAAGACAGGACAGGGAGGTCTGGAGGAGGGCACAGAACTGGAGAGTATAAGTAAGGGTAACCTAAAGGATAAAAAGAGAAAGAGGGAAAAGAATATATAGGTCTGACAAATAAAATCCAAAGTATAAAATGGTGTATTCAAGAAATACTTTTACAGTAATAACTTTCAATGTTAACAGACTAAACTTGCCACTTGAAAGCTAGAGGTTGGAAGAATGGATTAAGAAATTTAATCCAACTATATGCTGCTTACAAGAGACTCATCTTAGAGGATACAAATAGGTTGAAAGTTAAAGGATGGAAAATGGTGTTCAAACAAGCTGCAGCAAAATAAAAGCAGGAGTAGCTATATTAATATCAGACAAAATAGACTTTAAATGTAAAGACATCATAAAAGACAAAGAAGGACACTATACACTAATAAATGGGACAATTTACCAAGAAGAAGTAACAACCATAAATGCTTATCACTCCCAATCAAGGAGCTCTGAACATGAGATAAACATTGACAAAACTAAAGGAAGCAATTGAAGTTTTAATAATAATAGTAGATTTCACTACACCACTCTCTTCTATAGGTAGAACAATCAGACAGAGAATCTGCAATGAAATAGAGAACTTAAACCATTTGATAAATGAATTAGACCTAATATATATAATGGCATATATATGTCATTACACCCCAAAATACCAGGATATACATTCTTCTCTAGTGCTCATGAACACTCTCCAGATAGATCATATGCTTTGACAAAAAACAGGCCTTTATAAGCTTAAAAACAATGAAATTATTCAAAGCACTTTCTCAGAACACAATGGAATGAAGCTGGAAATCAATAGCCACCAAAAAATGATAACTTTCACTAATATATGGAGATTAAATAATATAGTCTTAAACAACTAGTGGGGGTCAATGAAGAAATTGCTATAGAAATTGATATCTATCTGGAGACAAATGAAAATGACAACAAAACATATTAGAACTAATGGGGTGCAGAAAAGGCTGTTCTGAGAGAGAAATTTTTTGCCCTAAATGCCTATATTAAAAAAAAGAAGAAAGAGCAAAAATTGAGGACCTAACTGTTCACCTGGAGGACTAGAGAAAGAACAGCAAACTAGCCCCAAAGCAAATAGAAGAGAAAAACTCAGATTAAAGCAGAGTTAAATGAATGGGAGAACAATAGAAAGAATCAATAAAACCAAATGTTGGTTCTTTGAGAAACTCAATAAAATTGATGGACCACTACCAAGGTTAAGAAAGCAAAAAAGAGAGAGGATGCAAACAAACAAAGTCAGAAATGAGAGGGGTGTCATAACCCCAAACACTGAAGAAATAAAAATAAAACATAAGACGATACTATGAATAACTGTATACCAACAAACTACACAACTCAGACAAAGTGGAAAAATTCCTGGAAACACTTAAACAAGCTACACTGACTCAAGAAGAAATAGGAGATCTCAACAAACCAATCACAAGTAAAGAGATTAAGTCAGTCATCAAAAATATTCTTACAAAGAAAAACCCAGGGCCTGATGTCTTCACAGGGGAATTTTATTGAACATTCTAAAAAAGAACTAACACCAATTCTGTTCAAACTTTTCCAAAAAAATTGAGGAAAAAGGAACATTGCCTAACTCATTTTATGAAGCTAAAAGCACTTTACTACCAAAACTGGGTAAAGATGCTACAAGAAAGGAAAAGTACAGGTCAATCTCCCTAATGAACATAGATTCAAAAATTCTCAACAAAATACTAGCAAATCGAATCCAACAACCCATTAAGAGAATTGTACAACATGACCAAGGGGTGTTTATATCAGGAATGCAAGGATGGTTCAACACAAGAAAATCAATTAATGTAATACAGTACATCAAAAAAGCAAAAGGGAAAAAATCACGTAATTATCTCCATTGATAATGAAAAAACACTTGACATAAATCAACATCTTTTTCTGATAAAAAAAAATATGAAACACTTCAAAGAGTAGGAGTCAAAAGTAACTTCCTCAATGTGATAAAGGGCATATATGAAAACCCCACAGCTAGCATTGTAGTTAATGGATAGAGACTGAAAGCATTCCCCCTAAGATCAGGAACAAGACAAGGATGCCGTCTGTCACCACTATTATGCAACGCTATACTAGAAGATCTAGCTAGAGTAATCCAAATTGGAAAGGAAGAACCAACATTTTCACTATTTGCAAACAGCATGATAATATACTTGGAAAATCCTCAGAAACCTACAACAAAGTTAATTAAGCTAATAAACAAATTCAACAAGGTTGTGGGATATAAAATTAATGTGAAAAAAGCTGTAATGTTTCTGTATGTAAGCAATGACCTAACTGAGGAGTCAATTAAAGGAAAACATTCCATTCAAAATAGCAACAAAAAAGTATCAAGAATCTAGGAATGAACTTAATTAGGGAGGTAAAGCATTGCTAAAAAAATCAAAGAAGATCTAAATAGGTGGAAGAACATTTCCTGCTCATGGATAGGAAGGGTAAATATAGTTGATGTCAATTCTACCCAAATTGATCCACAGATTCAATGAAGTACCAATCAAAATTCCAAAAACCTACTTTGAAGACTTAGAAAATCTAATTAACAAATTCATCTGGAAGGAAAAGAGACCCCTAAATAGCTTAAAGCTTCCAAAAAAAAGGAATGTAGTGGGAGGATTAATATTTCCTGATTTTAATAAAGCCACAGTGGTCAAAACAGCAAGGCACTGGCCCAAAGAGAAGTTTTGACCAATATAATTAAATTGAGATGTAAAATTATGTAGCAGTAAGATGAAATGGTGTTCTGAACTACATGACAAGATGATGAGCATTGAAGACATAATGCTGACTGAAATGAGCCAGACAGAAAAGGATAGATACTGTATGTTTACTGTAGACAAAATCAGAGGCTTATAACACAGAATACAGGGTACCTAGAGACACACAGAAGTTTGAAATAGGTGAAAAGTTAGCTAATGAGGTTGAATTAAATGCAAGAGAATAGAGGTGAAGGTTGTTCATTAGTGAATATATAGGTAATATTAGCATATTGAAGGTGAACATGATTGAAAAAGGTGTATAGACTTATGTGTTCCACTGTTTAATACTACCAAAATAAGTAAGTTATTGAATGAACTACTGCAAAAGTATGAACCTTCTACAAAGAGTGTATAATTTTGAGGCAAAGGAGGAAAAATGCTATTGCACACTATGGGCTATGTTGATTAGGAAAATATCAACAGTACCATGGTAATACAAGGGGTACATAATGGGAGGAGGGACAAGAGTGTTGTAGTTTGCTAGCTGCTGGAAAGCAGGTTACCAGAAATGAAATGGCTTTTAAAAGGGAAATTTAATAAGTTGCTAGTTTACAGTTCTAAGGCCAAGAAGCTGTCCCAGCTAAAACAAGTCTGTAGAAATGTTCAATCTAAGGCATCCAGGGAAAGATACTTTGATTCAAGAAGGCCAGTGAAGTTCAGAGCTTCTCTTTCATCTGGAAAGACACGTGGTGAACATGGTCAGGGTTCCTCTCTCATCTGGAAGGGCACATGGCAAACACAGCATCATCTGCTGCTTCTTCTCCTGGCTTCCTGTTTCATGAAGCACCCCAGGAGGCATTTTCCTTCTTCATCTCCAAAGGTCGCTGGCTGGTGGACTCTGCTTCTTGTGTCCATGTCGTTCTGCTCTGCTCTCTCAGAATCTCTTTCATTCTCCAAAATGTTTCCTCTTTTACAGGACTCCAGAAACTTATAAGACCCACCCAAATGGGTAGAGACATGTCATCACCTGCTCCAGTTTAACAACCACTCTTGATTAAATCACATCTCCAGGGAGATGATATGATTACAGTTTCAAACATACAGTATTGAATAGGGATTATTCTGCCTTTATGAAATGGGATTTAGAGTAAAACATGCTTTTCTAGGTGTCATACACCCTTTCAAACCAGCACAAAGAGTTAGGGGGATATTTGGATATTCTGTATGGGGAAGGTGTGTTTCTTGGCCATCTTTCTCTTGGAAACAATGAAATTATCTAAAACAGATGGGCTGCTGACTTTGGATGTAATATATGAAGCCTAGCAGATGGAGGTGGCTAAAAGATGCACTCATTGAGAAGTAGATTGATGAACAGTGGGTGTACATATGATTGAACATTGTGTTTCTACCAAAAGAAACAAAGTTTTGAGGGAAGCAACATGAACATGTGGGACATTTGGTGAAGCAAATAAGCTGGAAACAAAAGATCAAATATTGTATGATCACATTTAGAAAATACTTATAAGAAAACTAGAGCCTAGACTGTAAGCTCTTATAGCAGTCACCTTTAGTCTGGAGTGGTAATTGTTATTTCTCAATTTTGTGGGGCTGCTTTATATATATATAACCTGGTATTTAGAGATGAGAACAAAGCTCTTCAGGTCAGGATTAAGGTAATTCAGAATATAGGGGTAAGGAAGACATTGCCCGTATTTTAGAACTTCGTCTACTCTTTGAGACCAAAGGAAGAAAAACTTTAGTCCAAAACCTAAATATTCAGTAGCACACAATCTAACTCAACCTGACTGAATAGATCATTTAAACAATTGAAACACAAGGAGCTCAGAATAATAATGACAGCCTTTAATCCTGTATAGCTTAATATAATGCGTGGATACATCCCGGAATATACTAAGCAAGTAATCAAAAAGTATTGGCAAAGTCCCTTGAGGGATGGGAGAAACAATGTATAACTATTAAACTTTACCACCAGGGAAACCCCTGATACTGTGTCAAACAGTAGGGACAACCAAATCAATAGGCCAATTCTTGGATCTTGAGGCTTGCTCTTATGAAGCTTATGTATGTAATGGAGAAGCTTAGCCTACTTATAGGTATGCCTAAGAGTCACCTTTGGATGACATCTTTTGTTGCTCAGATGTGGTCTCTTTCTCTCTCTCTCTCTAAGGCCAGCTCTGCAAGTGAAACCATTACCCTCCCACAATACATAGGACATGACATACAGGGGTGAAAGTCCCCCTGGCAGCATGGGAGAGCACCCTCCAGGTATGATTCTGGACCTGGCAGCACAGGATCAACAATGCCATCTTAATAAAAAGGGGGAAACAAATAAGGTATCAGTGGCTGAAGGAGTTCAAATAGAGTCAAGAGGCTACTCTGGAGATCACTCTTACACAAGCTTCAGTTAGACATTGCTGCTACCATACTTGCCAAATGCCAGCCAAAACCATTTCTATCAATCCTGAAAAATACCTAGAACATTATATAAGATTCTACAAAGGTTCCATGGACTAGGCTAACTTTCCAGAAACCTACAACCTCCAAATGAGTCCCTGGACCATTAAGCCCCAACATGCAAAGGGCCAGCCTTTTCAGAACATCAGTTAGCTCCATTCCCCTATCCTGTAGTATCAGCAGTCCCTTCCAACATGAAAAAGTTAAATGGCCATAGCCCAAGTACCTCAAAAAAGTGAGAGAAGGATCAAAGGTGATGGTGGAGTTACACAGAGAAGGTCAGGTTTAACAAATGAATATGAGAGCTGAATCGTTGAATTGATATTTCTTTTAGTTTCCAACACCTTAGAGCAGTTAGAAATAAAAACCTAAAATTGTGGTTGTAACTCTGAAATCTGTACTACAACTAATTGTTACAATGCACTTTGAAATTTTTTGCTTTTTTGTGTATGTTAAATTTCACAAAAAAGAAAAAAAAGAAGAAGGAAGAGTATAATAGAGAAGGCAGGATTTAACAAATGAGTATGACTGCTGAATCAATATATTGATATTTTTTTGGGTCTCCAGTGACTTGGAGCAGGTAGAAGAAAAAACAAAAAAGCATGGAACTATAACCCATAGCAAACTTTCAAATCTATGGTATAACTACTTGTTAAAATGTGCTTTTTTTTTTTTTAACATTTTAGCAATACACACAATTGCATTGTTTTTTTGTATACATGTTATTTTTCAAACTAAAAAAAAAATTAAAAAGTTTATAAAGCTGATTTTATTATAATCTGTTTCAAAAGTAATTTTATTGAGCTATATTCACATACAATCCACCCAAAATGTACAATCAATGGCTTTTAACATATTCTCAGAGTTGTATATTCCTCACCAAATTCAATTTTAGAACATTTTCATGACTCCAGAAAGAAAAAGCCATGTACTCCTTAGCAGTGACCTCTCAATCCCTCTATCCTTCTCTGGCCCACAGAGCTATGAATCTATTTCTGACTTTGTAGAGTTATTTATATTTACACTTTATATAAATTGAATCATACTAAATGTAGCACTTGTGTCTGGTTTCTTTCACTTGGTGTAATGTTTTTAAAGGTGGTTTTTCCTATTTTTAATTAGAGAATTTGTAGTTTTACCAAAAACCCATTAAAAAGAAAAAACATTACCATATAAACTCCTCCTGTTGTTGACACTACATTTTTGCAGTACCTTTGTTACAACTGATGAAAGAATATTAAAATAGCACTGTTAATTGTGGTTCATAGTTTACATTAAGTATATTGAAATTCTGTTTCCTTGTGATCTTTAATCTGGTTGTTCTATCTATTGATGAGAGGAGTGTATTGAAGTCTCCAACTATAATTATAGAGAGGTCTATTTCTCCCTTAAGTTTTGCCAGTGTTCGCCTCCTCTATTTTGGGGCACAATGGTCAGCTGCGTAAATATTATGATAGTTTTTTTTTTCTTTTTGGTAGATTTTCCTTTTTATTAATATATGGTGCCCTTCTTTGTCTCTTATAATAGTTTCGTATTTAAAGTTTATTTTTTTCTGATATTATTATAGCTATTATTTTTTGATTACTGTGTACATGGAATATCTTTTCCAACCTTTTACTTTCAATCTATATATGTATTTGGATCTAGGCTGATATCTTGTAGATATCATATAGTTGGATCATACCTTTTTATCCGTTCTTCTAATTTGTGTCTTTTGATTGTGGAGAGCAGTCAATTAATACTCAAACTATTACTGTAAAGGCAGTACTTACTTAACACATTATCCTTTGGTTTTTATATGTCATTTCTTTTGCTTTTTGTCTCTCTTTTTATTCTTTTAGTTACCCTTACGGATAATCTTCATTTCTACTCTCTATTCCAAACCTGCCTCCTGTCTTTTCCTTTCAACCTGAAGAATTCTCTTTAATATTTCTTGTAGGGCAGATCTCTTTTTGACAAACTCTCTCAGTTTCTGCTTATCTGTGAATATTTTAAACCCTCCCTCATTTGGAAGGACAGTTTTGTCAGATAAAGAATTCCTGGCTGGCAGATTTTCTATTTCGGTACCTTAAACATACCCAGCCACTACTTTCTCACCTCATGGCTTCTGATAGGAAATCAGAATTTAGTCATATTGTCATTCCTTATATGGAATTAATTGCTTTTCACTTGTTGCTGTCAGGGTTCTCTATCTTTGGAGTTTCACATTTTGATTAGCAGTGGCTCAGAGTAGGTCAATTGGGATTTAATTTTTTGGAATATTTTGCACTTCTTAGACATGTATAGTTATATCTTTCAGAAAAATTGGGTAATTTTCAGCCATTATTTCCTCAAATATTCTTTCCCCTTCTCTTTTCCTTCTGTTACACTAATGATGCATATATTTCTGTGCCTCATGCTGTCATTCAATTCCATTTCCTGGTCTTTTTTTTTTTTCATTTATTCTCTATCTGTTCTTCTGCTTTGAGATTTCAATTGTCTTATCTTCTAGAGCACTGATTATTTATTCTGCCTATTAAAATCTGCTGTTGTATGCTTTAGAGTATTATTAATCTTTCTATTGAGTCATTCATTTTTATAATTCCAAATTCTTCCTTATTTTCACTCAGTGTTTTCTTAATATCCTTTACCTCTTTAACTGTATTTTCTTTATTCTCCTTGAATTGGGTTTGGAGATTTGTTTAAACTCCCCTGATTAGATGTTCCAAAATCTCTGTCTCTTCCAAAGTTTAAATCTGTTCCTTTGGGCCATATCTTCCTGTTTGTTACTATGGTTCACAATTTCGTGCCATTTTCTAGGCATCTGATTATCTTGATTAATTACTCTGAAGTTCTGCTTCTCTCTCTCTTGCCCAGAATATTATTGTTGCTTGGCTTTTTGTTAAGGCTTTTCTTTGACACTTGCTTCAACTTATTCTCCATCACTAGAATACCCATGTTTAGCTCTCCACATTATTTCAGTTGGTCATCTTATTCTTTCCCTGGATATGTGGTGCATTTTTAAAGGTTGCACTATTTATGCAATTGCTTTACCCCTAGGAAAAAAGCTTCTTTTTATCTGTTTCTTCTCCAGAAATCTGGTTCTGTTTTGCTTGTTTTGGTTTTGCCTCTATCTTTTGTGTTTTGTTTGTTTGTTCATATTTAACACTACCCCATTGTCTCTACCTGCTTTTGCCTGGCAAGCAAATTCTGGGAGGACGGTAACCCCAGAAAGGACTTTTTCCAAGTCAATATTTCTCAGCTAAACAGGTCCAGGGACCCATGCAGAAGACAGACTGGCTCCAAATTGCCCTGCCAAAAGTGTCAGGAAAGATGCCAAAAGACTTTTTGAAGGTTCCTAAAAGCTATGCTTTCTTGGCCCCACCTAATGACACTCTTTAGCAAACTGTTCCCCACAACTCTAAGGAGGCACTAAGTCTTTGAACATCCACCATCTTTGCCCCAGTTGAGCTGGGGAGTGGCTGCCACCTCTTTTGTCCAGGCAGGTTGAAACAATAGTTTACCGCCAGGACTCAGTGCTCTTAATTTACTAATCTAGACCTGTGATCAGTGCCTGGCTGTGCCTCCACTCTATTCTTGTGGAAGTGGATTTATACATCCCTTTCTTATAGCAGCAGCTAGCCAGAGGTTGGATTTCAACGCATCCCACCCAGAGAGTGGGGATGGGTGCCAGCAGCTACCATGTAGAGAGAACTACTTACAGTTCGTTATCACAGTTTATCTAGTCTTTGTCCCACTCTTCCCTGGATGTTGTACAGAGGTCTTTGGCCTCCAGGCACCCAGAACAGTTTTTTTAGACAATTCATTCCTGCTTCCAAGCTGTTTTGGAGGAAGGAGTGAGTCCTGGAGCTTTCTACACCACTGCCTTCTCTGGAAGTTCTTCTATAATCTTTATTTAGAAGATAAGGGAACTGAAGTTTATAGAAGTTATGACATTTCCCCAGGATAATGCAGTTTTTAAGTTCATAGCCATGTTTTAGTCCAAGTAGTCTGAATCCAATCTTGAAACCTTATATTATGCATTATACATTTTATTTATCATGAAAGGTCCTATTTACAAAGGCCATTTTTGCTTTTCTTAATTACTTGCTTAAGCACTATCAGTTGAGGAATTAGTAAAATTTAAATATTAAAATAGGATATTTTGAAAGAAAACTAAATTTCAGAGTGGGGTTCATATGGAAACTTTGAATTTCTTGCACGTTGTTTCTGTAAACTTACATTCTAATATAATATAAATTTTTAAAAAGTAAACTAAATTTTGCAAAGATTATTATACTATTATTTTCCATATTAAAGCATTTAAAATAGATTTATCCTTTCATTCATTCAAAATCTCATTGATGTTAAATCTGTCAGCATCATTGACAACCAAAATTAAATATGATCCCTGATGTCAACGCTATGTCATGATATATTTTGAGAGTCAACATGTCTCCGATAATGTCAATATAATAGAGTTTTGATGACAAGGAAAATGAGCCACAGTGTCTTAGAAGGAAAGGAGATAGGAGATATATGCTTTGGGAAAATGTTAAATGAGCTGACATTGGAAAGAAGGATGACAATTAACAGCTAAAAATGAAAGAAGAGCCCATTTCAGACAGAATGAATAGCATATGCAAAGATTTCATGAAGGCAAAAAGCTTGGCACACATGAGAGGATGTAAGATTTCACATGTTCTTTTCAGTGTTCAGAAATGGGGAGATTGAACACAGATCCTCAATACTCATAGGCCACAATTAAAAGTTACATATTTTCTGAAAGACAATAAGAATCAAGTATCAAAGAATCTGCATCAAAGGGAAATGGATGGTGGTAGTTGTCTGTGACAATTTCTCTCAGTGATTAATTTAAAATTTTGATGTTACATCAGTATCATTTAGTTTTATATAATCATAGATAGTGTAAAATAGGAGCTACTCCATTTTACTATTTATGAAGCCCAGATCAAAGAACTGGCACTACTGAATGAAAAGAGTCCAGCAGACATTTTTCAAATAAAATGGGCATAGCTAACATTTAAAAATATATTCTATTCAGAGTTGGATGAAACATGCATATTAATATTTACAAAAAACATTCCTGCATTGTGAGGGATGCATGAAAGAGCTAGTGATGGCATAATTATAAAGCTTTTCTCTAACATTTCAAATTAAAAAAAAATAAAACAAAATCTTATAAGCTGTTAGTATCTTTTATCTATAGATTTTAAATAATAAACTGTATATTCTAAAATCTTATTTTTATGCTAGTTGATATATTGATGTGGTTGCTATTATTTGATTTTCAATTGGAAAAGAGACTTTCTGTATCACAAGAGCATGTTGGAATTAGTCAAGGATGGATCTCAGCTCTACTCTCCCAAATTCTTGGACTTGGAAAAGTTGTTATTTTCTTAAGTTTTGATGCTAGAAAGCGTGGTTCCTTGAACTAGCAGCATTGAACTCATCTATAAATTGGTAGAAAAATAAATGTTTGCATTTTTAACTTTGGGATAGAAGCCCATGAATCTGTATTTTACTCCTCCTTCCAAGTGACTCCAATGAAAGCTAATGAGAATCATCTTTTGATTTCAAATCAAAATAGGTTTAATAATATTACCTATTTTATAGGATTATAATGAGTTCTGTTTTACATGTCTGGTAAAGAAACAGCACTGTGAATATTTTCATTGCCTGATAAGCATTAGTTGTGGTTAATATTTTATACTACTTTTATTTAGCCTAGAGAGGATAGCTACCTTAAATACAGACATGGATGTTAGATCACTGGTTATCAGTGTGGAGCTTCTGGAGCATCAGCACAGTGTGGCAGCTGGTTAGAAATGTAAATTCTTTGGCCCCATTCCATCCCTACTATTTCATAAAGTCTGAAGTTATAGGCCCAGAATTTGGGTTTCTATAAGCTCCTCAGCTAATTCTAACACCTGTAATAGTTTGACAACCACTGAGTCACAAAATATATAAATATTTTGAGCCCATAACATTAAAATGTCTTTAATTCAGTTATTTATCCCACTCATTGAGGTGGATTGATTATGCCATTTAAAAAATAAGCACATGATTGAGTACAAATTAACCTCAACATTCTGAATTTTACTTATTTTCTTCTAATCTCCCCTCTTACTCTTTAAGTCAGACCAATATAATAAAAATACTGTAATCTCATGAATTTAGCATGAACACCCATGGTACAGGATGATAATAACTGCAATCATTTTATGACCTCTTTTAGGTGACAAAACATGTGAAAAAATATTGTAAGAACTGAATGCAAAAATGAGCATAACAATAAAAAACTTAAAAAATACTGAAACCAAATATTAATAATGTATGCCTTGCCCTGAAGTAATAAATTCAAATTTAAATGTATTTAACTTAATTCAAGAACCATATAAGTACTTGGAGAATTCATCTCAATAAATCAGACAAAAAATAATGAATTTGATCCAGACGTAAAACTTAGAGAGTTTTAGAAATTTATAAGAAATCATAAAATTATCACTTAAATGCTTCTATTTAATTATTTGAAAAAAGTCTGTCTTATAGTCCTGTATATTTATATGTATTACCACACACACTCACATACACACATATCAAGAAGAGTATAATAATGTTTGGTTAGAAAATACTGCTTCATCCCTTAATGTTATCTTATGTTCTTTTCAAAGAAACATCATCCACATATATTAAGTTTGAAAATTGTTTCAATTTTTACTACTTTTAATATAAATAGTTATTTGCTATTTAAGTTTAATAGTATATTTAAATTTATCTAACAAAGGGATAAAAGCATTTAATTTTAAACTACAAGATGTTCCCCTTCCATATAAAATTTTAAACCTAGTTCTAAACTTACTCAAAAGGTGAAAATATGGTATTTATGCAATAATTCACAAATATTTGTTCTATTATTACAAGGCTAGATTACATTATTTTATATTTTTAATAACAGATTTATGTTCAAATATCTTTAGAAAATATTCTTTTTACATACTTATTTAAATATCACTCAGAATAATATAATAATGGTCATAGAAAAGTGCTCTCAATTCACACTTGTTTAAAAAAACAATATATTCAAATATCTTGGTTCTCTAACAGAACACATCAGGGTTCACAGGAGTATCATTGAGATAATGCCAAGAGTATGACAGAAATTCTCTTAATAGCCACAAAGGATGCACAGAGGTCATAAGATACATTGTTGGCACATTTGATCTCTTCTACTTAAAATAAATCCTATATTCTTGAAAGAATGTCACATT
Source organism: Tamandua tetradactyla (assembly GCF_023851605.1). NCBI lineage: Eukaryota > Metazoa > Chordata > Mammalia > Pilosa > Myrmecophagidae > Tamandua > Tamandua tetradactyla. Next base: position 78,245,860 of record NC_135336.1, read on the forward strand.
GACAGCCTCAGGGACTGACATCTTCTGGTAAGTCACATAGTTTAGCAATTTTGGCAAAGATGGTTCATGATTTCTTGACCTTTCCTATTCAGTATATGAACCTTAACCTGGAGGAAACAGCTTTGAAGTCAGGGGACAGTTATATATCTGTCTGATTTTGATCCTCAGTTTGTGTACTGATGTTTCAAAATGGTCACTTGATATATCACAAAATATTTCCTTTGATGTGGACTCATGAACAGTACAATTGATAGTTAACAAACAACACTTGTGCAAGTATAGTATTTCCTTCTTGTAATTAATACTGTCTTTCATAGTAATATGATATTCAATATTGTGTTCTATAATATAAATTGCTTCATTTTTATGATATGTGCAATACTTTGTGACATCTTGAGATAACAAAAGCAGATACTGACATATTGCATCATGTATGTGTTCTTAAACGAGGGTTGTTAGTTCCTGTAAATAAGTATAAGTGATGGTATAGAAATTGTTCACTTGGCACCTCCAAAAATTGTTATGGAATTAAATTTCTATGCTTAAAAGTCTGAAATTAACAATTTTTAAAATCCTTCATGGCATTGTCCATTTATGAATTGTGTTAACTTTGATATGTTACATTTACATAAAAAAGCTTGGCTTTTTATTTTTAAGTATCTACTTTATATTCATGCAGATATAATATTTATATTTATAAATTTTAAACAAAATTTTTAAATATCATTAACTGCTATAAATATTTTAAAATATTTAACAAGATAATAATATAGATTATTTGTATATATACAAAATTTAATATATAGAAATTTATATATATTTTTTTAATTTTGTATACAAATATAACAATATTTATATAAATCATGCATAATATATTTAGTAAGAAAATAAAGAAGAGGGATTAGATTGAAAATTCTGCTACTCTTCACTGTCCCTGCCTGCATGATATAAACTTTAAACAAATATGTTTTCCAAGCATACAATTTTTCATTATTTATTTTCATGATAAAAGAATTTTTCTTTAATCATTGTGGAAAAATCAAGATATAATTTTAACAAACTACAATGAGATATATTTTCATTCACTGCATTATTATTAAGGAAGATTTTTGCACTGTTAAAACATGAATATCAAAAGGAAACTGGATTTTAAAACTAATTCTAAAAATTCAAAAGACCAGAACTAGAAACTAAAATTTCCTACTTATTTCAGATAGATCAAGTTACCTGACTCAAACTATAAGTGCTTAATTTGCATTCTGTTCCCCTAAGCGTGCTCAGTAAATTTCATCTACTTTGAAGGGAGAATGACAGAGACTGCATTTGCCTTTGAGACTGCCCAGATGTCCTTTGAGTTCCCTTCTTAATTCTGAAGAAGGAAAAAAAAAATGTGTGGACAGGTGTTCTAGTTTGCTAGTTGCCGGAATGCAACACACCAGAGATGGATTGGCTTTTAATCAAAGGGGATTCATTTTGTTAGTTCTTCAGAGGAAAGGCAGCTAAATTTCAACTGAGGGTCTTTCTTACGCGGGAAGGCCCAGGGAGATCTCTGCTGGCCTTCTCTCCAGGCCTCTGGGTTTCAACAATTTTCCCCAGGGTGATTCCTTTCTGCATCTCCAAAGGCCTAGGCTGAGCTGCGAGTGCTGAGATGAGGTATGCTGAGCTCTATGGGTTGTGCTATGTTGAGCTCTCTCATTTAAGCACCAGCCAATTTGATCAAACATCATTCATTGCAGTAGGCACGCCTCCTAACAGACCTCAGATACAATCAGCAACAGATGAGGTTCATATGCCATTGACTCATGGCCACAGCAATAGAACCAGGCACCTTCACCTAGCAAGTTGTCACCTAAATCTAACTACCATAACTGGTTTGGCCAATTCTGATCATTGAAGGTCTTCTTTACATTTTCTTTTAACAGAAAGTGACTTTCTAATGAGACCAATTAGATAATACCTAGTTAAAATCAGCTTGAAAGTTATCATAGCCCAGGTATTAAGAAAACAAATGAACATCACAATTAAACCTAGAAAAAATATTGAATAAATCGTGAATAGTCAGTAAAATCAGAACTGGAAAAGTAGAATATGGATTCTATATTACCAAAATTGTCAAAAGCTAAATTTTTATTGCTGAATTTAGATAAATCTGTTAGAAACAGATGCTTATATAATTAACCATACCACATCAATGTAATAACTCACTGACATAGTTATGTAATGGCAGCATCCTAATGCTGAGTTAGTGGATATCCTAATGATTTTTTAGACATCTAAGCTGCCTTTTCAAAAAATCCACCTACCTTTCTATCTTTTAAGAATATAAATATACTTAGGTATTGAAATTAACTTAGTTATCATAATCGAAGATTGATAATTATTTCATTATCAGTGAAAATGGGTAAGAATTCTAGAATATGCAGCAGTAACAAAAATCCCAATTCTACATGACTTCACAGGCCCTCCATGATACTTGCTCATTTTGTATGAAGGGAAAATGTACAATCCCATCTTGTGTCCAGAAGGTGGGGCAAAATCAAAATTGTCTTTACTGACACTCATTTTGTCATATTATTAGAAGGTTTGTGATCTTCACAAGTATATTTTGCCATGATACTAATTTTCCTATCAAAGGTTATATACATTTATATTGCGTATTAAAAATTTAGCTTATATTTAATTAAATTTTAACTATCAATTTTAAATTAATATTCAAAGTTCTTAAACCATGTATATACACAACTCTTAGTGGTGTGTATTATTAGTTAATTGTGCATGGAACTAATTATTAGTTAATTATGCATATTAGCATATGAATAATTACAAATTAAAAACATTTAAAGTTGTTAATTTATTTCTAAAAATATATAATTTATTTAAAAGATCTGATACATTATATAGGAAATTCTGTTTTATCTCTTTCTATGGCTATGATAATGCTGCACATTTTTTAAAGGCATTAATAAATTGATTTCATTATTTATCATACTTAATCACTATCCAATATAGTAAAGGCATAATAACATGATGGAGAAAGTTTATTATGGACTGCTTCTAAAAATATATATCATTACATAATACAACAGAGTAGACAATCAAATTATCTTGGATTAATTATTGATAGTATTTCTTTGAACAATGTTCTGCACAGGGTTAACACTGTATTAGTACCATCTCATCTCTGAATTACAAACACAGTGTGGATATTCTCATATAGCCTCATAAAGACAAGGTGTTTTCCAATACAATAACAATTCTAAGAATTTTTAAAAAAGTATTAGATGCAAAAAAACTATGAAATTTCACTTTATGTCTATTCTTGATATGAGATATATGAAGTCACACCTTTTACACTGATAGAGTGGTCAAAAAGAATAATATTTGAACTCATGACTTCACAGCATTGTGTTGCAATGCATCACAACATCAGCAAATTTTAGAAGAAGGATTAGAATGTTAACTATTAGGAAATACAGCAAAAACACTTTAACTGTATATTTACCTCGTTTGATGGAGTTAAGTGAGGATATCAAGATGTGAAAAGAAATCTATGAAAAAAAAATGTGTAGCAGAAGCATGCAATTTTTTTAAAAACTGTGAAAAACCCCTTAGTTTTTGACAAGAGAGACCCATAAAAGATGACTCTGAAGTGATCAGACAAGATTTAATTGGGAAGGAAAGAGAATGTTTAACATTTAAATTAGGATTTTATTTAATGTTTTTAATACATAGTCTCTCTCTATGCACACAATACAATGTATGAGAATTATTCAATGTTTTGAGAACTACTGTGAACAAGTTGAAAACTATTTGTCCTAACAACTCAGATTGTAACTTTTAAAATAATTTCCCTTATCCTATTTTGGAAATGTTATGCTAGATAACTCAAAATGAAATATTTTTTCAAACCTTTGTTAAAAAAAAATAAAAATAACTATCAACAGATATTCAATATATTTAAAGGAGGTGTGACCATGAACATCAAATACCCTACAAGTGGCCTATAACTACATGATTCCAAAATTAATTTAAAACAAAACAAAAGATTCAGTCTAAACCTTTCAGTAATCCCGTTTACTTTCATTGTGTAGAACACTATTTTTTTCAATCTTCTTGAGCACAAAAACCACTATATAGATGTATAGAAGCAACTTTTATACATTATATATCATTTCTATTATTTCAAATAAATAACCTTTACTTAAGAAGTACAAACTACCAGAAATGCCATGGACCTTAATTGAGTCACTATTTAATAATTATCAATTTCTGTTGTGTTAGTGGAATTTGTAAACTGAGGGGAAGCGCTGCACATGTGACTTTGAACGGACATTTAAAAATCTCTACGGAATATCAGAGGACATTTTGTGAAGTAAATGGTGAAACAGACAAAGGAAGAAATTTTGAAAAGTGACAAAAGACAAGTCTTTCTGTGTTTTGTTTTTTTTTTAACTTTTGTTGGTTTGTGTGAGCTCTAGAATTCTCTTCTTCATTTCAATCTATTTCATTAATCTTTACATCAGACATCATGTTTTTGGAATTGCAATTTTGGCCAGTGGAATGGAAAAGCGACAGATGTTTCATACCAGACCTTAAAATGAGCATGGAGCAATGCCAGAAGTTCTAGAGGAGGACCATCACTCAATGAAGAAAAATAAGCTGTTCAATAGTGTCTTACTTTCAATTTCTCCAGAAACAGGTCTGTAACAAGAATTCAAGTAGAAATATTTTATTTGGAAGAGTCAGGTAACATCAACAAGAAAATGAGCCGAAGTACAGAGAGGGCAACTAATCAAGTGTGTGTTATTGAAGCAGCTGCTACCATGGACAAGCACTATTGAGCCCCACAAGGAACATTTTGGGAAAATGTGTTGACTACATGCATTGCAATTATCCAACTGAAAGAGAGAGAAAATTGGCATAATCATGAACCTAGGCCCAGCAGTGTGGTTGAGTACTGTTGCCAGGGATGATTAATTCCACAGCACTTCCATCTTCTCCTTCTTGCAAGTGAAATGGACTTTTGTGGTTTCAGATAAAAGCTTTCTGAAGACAGAGGTTCAGAGATTTGGAGGTGGAAATTGTCTGGAACACCTGAAGTGTGAAACCCTTAACAGAGGGTCCATTTAAGTGCCACCCAGACACCTGATCTGAAAAAAAATAAAAATAAAAATAAGAAAATAAAATTCTGTGTTTTTAAGCCTCTACATTTGTGGTGCTATATAACGTAGCAATGGAAAATGAATATAAATGTAATCAATCAGTAGAGACAAGTTGGGAGAAAAGAGAGAGAATTGTGAACTCATACAGTGGTTTTATGTCAGATAATAACCCTCCAAGGAGAATTCTAAATGGTCTAATACGGTAGATTGATTTTACTGGGTCTTACTATGTACTGGACTTGGTTCTTCAGAGAATTTATATTGTCTTATCTTTATGTTTAGCCTTTAAACTTCATGTTAAGTTGCAGCACTGGAAATCTAAGTGGAAAATTGTTCTTTGGACGATAGCTACATTGACCATAGTAATTTTTAAATCTGAAAAAAATGATAAATCTAGAACAGATGTTCTCTATAACCTCAAATATAACTTTACAAATTAATTTACTGAGTGTATACATTCCATAAACCTCAAAGATAAGTAATTTTTATTTGATTTATATCATGAAAGTAGAGTGAATTGTCTTAGGTGTCATCTGAGTGTATGTTATAGGAAAAAAAAATGATGGACTTTCACATTTTGGAATTTGAATAATGAGTTTAAAAAACAATACTCAATATCAAAGGCCAAATAACTACTTTCTCTTTCCTCATCCTAGGTCTTTCTCTGAATGGGTGAGTAGTCTATAAAATCACAAAATTGGAAGCTTTCCTGAAATACGTCGATTTAGTGAAGGTTTTATTAGAAATATTATTGGAATGGAAGAACAAGTTTTATGCCATATACTTTTGCTTATAAATAACTGGATGGCTTTAGTTTAGTTAATAGATAGCATGGATAAAATTATACTATCAGACTTCTTGAGACTAGATTTTCAATAAAATGAGGAGATTAAATGGGTTAACCATGGGGTCACTTACAGTTCAAAAGTTGATACTTCTGTTAGTGTGTCAATAATACAAGACACTATAAAATTACATATGGATATGTTATATATTGTAAAGTTCACTTACAGAGAACACTTCATAGATATCATCTTAGTTACTCTTTCTTTGCCTGTTACATCTGTATCATCTCAATCATTCCCATTGGTCATTTACTATGGTTGAATGTTGTAGCCACACACACTCTAAGGTAATCCTAGTGAGCCTAAACCTTGTATAATCTCTTCCCCTTGAGTGTAGTCAGAACCTGTGACTTGCTTCTAACCGAGGTCCTGTAGCAGTCATCTTTGAGTAATCCTTCATAGGCCTGAGTTAATCAGGTGAACACTTTAAAAAAGGAAACTGTCCTTTCTTGATATGAGAGACTCAAAACACATGGACTCTCTTCATTGCGAGGAAGATTTCTCCATCTATAAATATAAGAATTTTTCTTTTAGTGGTTTCATTCAAGCTCATAACTTTAAATCCTATTTATACGCTGGTAAATCCCCAATATAAATCTTCAGGTCAGAAATTTTCTTCCAAACTCCATACTCTATATTTAACTGCCAGTTGTTAAAACACCAGAAATATCACAATCTCAGCATCCAAAACTGAACTTTGATAATTTCCAGCAAGTAGAAATTTATTTCAGCCTTCTTTATTTCATTGATGGAACCTCTATTTCACTGATGATAACCATATCCTTCTAACTTCTCAAGTCATAAATCCTAAAGTAAGTCCTACATTTCTGTTTCTTTTCTCAATTATTCCTCAATTACTGGGGAATCTTTTCCTTTCCTTTAAATTATATATAGAATCTGGGAACTTCTTTCCATTTCCATGATTGCAACTGTGACCTGAGTCAACATCATCTCTCACCTAGACCACTGTAAAAAGAGGATGAAGAATCATTCTATCGTCAAAACTTTACAATGGCTCCCCATTTTCTCAGAGTAAAAGCATATGTCCCTAAGAGATCTCATTTCTGATTTCATATTTTGCTCTTCTCTTTTTTATCCAATGAATTTCAGTCACTCTGGACCCTTGCTTTTCCTCAAATGTATTGTTTTAGTTTTCTAGGCTGCTCAAATTAAATACCATACAATGGCTCAGGTTAAAGAATGGGTATTTATTCACGCATGTTTTTGAGGTGACGAAAATGTTCAGTGAAGTCATCATCAAGGCAATGCTTTCTTCTTGGAGACCAGCTGCCGGTATTCCTTGATTCCTCTGTCACATGGCAAGGCACATGGCAGACTCTATTGGCCTCTACATTCTCTCTTGGGCTCCAATTCAGTATCTTGCTTTCTGTGGCTTTCTTTCTCTCTTGTTCTCTCTCTCTCAACCTCATTCTCCTATAAAGGATTTCAGCAGCAGGAGAGAGATCCACCCTGATTGGGGTCGACCAGGCTCTAATTGAAGTAACTTCATCATTACAATTGGTTCACATGCACAGGAACAGATTAAATTTAAGAACATGTTTCCTTAACGGACATATGTCTTCAAACTACCACACATAACAAAAATATTCCCACCTTATGGCCAATCATTCTCCTGAAATGCTCTTTTCCTTTGACGTCACTGCCCAAAATTCATCTTAATGGGGCCAGCTCTGATCATTTTGTTTAATACTGAAATTTTTCCACTCTCCATCCTCCAAGTTTTCCTTACACTGCTCTCTACTTTTTTATAACATATATTCTAAAATAATGAAATATTTTAATTACGTGTATTTTTTAAATTTCTGATTTACCCTACTAGAATGTAAGTGTGTATGGCCATATGACCAAGAGCTTTGTTTTGCTTTTTAATGCAACCCAGTATCTAGACAAGTTCCTAGAACATAATATGCTTCAATAGATATGTGTGGAGTTAACACAAGAAATATGTATTTAATTTATTAACTTTCACTCTGTCAATTAAGATTGCATTTTAAATATGTTTTAACTTTGGCCCTTCCATTATTTCAATTTAGATAAAGTGAGAGTAAAGGTACTTGTTTTTCTTTTCTTTTTTTTTTAAAGGGATTTGAACTCTAAGGAAGCAGAGAATGCCAATTTTTTTTTTTTTTTCCCGCATGGGCAGGCATCAGGAATCGAACCCGGATCTCTGGCATGAGAGGCGAGAACTCTGTCACTGAGCCACTGTTGCACTGCCCCAACATAGATATTTTAACACTAACATTTTAAAATATAGAAAACAAGTAAGTGAACGTTTCTAGAACTAGTGGCTGAAGAAACTAATACCCAACCTCTTGGCTAACCTTTTCATTTCTCAAGAACCCCAGAAATTGTCAGGAAGTGAAGGCTCTGGGGATTGTGAAATGTGAGCATATGAAAGAAGGTAAAAAATGGATGATAGGGTGAAAATACAATTGGTCCCTTGTGCTCACCCTCTATAACTAAACTTACCCACACGGATTTATGAAGATGAAACTCTAGAATTACTGTAAACAAGCTTGTTATTTTAAGACAAAAACAAAACAAAAAAAAAAAAACTGAAGGATTTTTCCCTGGTGAAACTTTCTAGCCAAAGGGATAAACTTAGATCTATTGATAATTGTAGTTCCTCAAGGAAAATGCCCAGCATAATCAACCTTCACTGAGACCAATTACTCAATGATTCCACCCATGCATATGAAACTCACCATGAGTTGTTGACTCATTCAAAAATATTAGTCACTCAGGATTCCCTAGACATTTGAAGAAAGGTTCAAATTTGAAAGAGTCATAAAATACAAGTAGGAAAAACTTCAACACAAAGAAAACTAAGAAAATGCAGGGAAAATAAGGCTTTGAAGAAAATATTCTTTCTGAGCTCAGGGAGAAAGTTTAATCCATGAAACAAAGATAGAAAATGAATTTGCAGGAGGTACAAGTGAACTCATGGGAACTAAAGTCAGAAAGCAATAAAGAAAAAATTAGTAGAAGGATTAGGAGATAAGTTTAAGGGAGTCTTCTTAAATGTTGAAAGAAATTAATAGAAAATATAAAGCCACTAAGAATTCAATGATTCAATTCACAGTCCAACATTCCAATAATGCAAGCTTAGTCCTTGAATTCTTATGGTGAAAATGAGGGTAGGAAGATCACCAAACCTATAATTCTGGTAAATTCCTCAGAAGAGAAGGCAATGACTTTCTTGATTATATACAGCCCAGTGAAAACTTAGTGAGAAGAAAGTAAGTAGAAGCAAAGGCATATGATTGTGAACCTTCAGAACAGAGTGAATAAAAAGAGAGATCTATTTAGAGAGAGGATACAAAGGCGGTTCATGGCATACAAGGGATTAGTAAACAGATCAGCATTGATCTCACATGGAGACTAAATCTGAAAATCTTTAAACAGTGCATTCAAAATTCTGAGAAAAATCATTTGCAATTAATAATTTTGTTCTCAGTGAAATATATCGTTGTGAGAAAGAGTAATGAAAAAGTGTAGCTTTTATATACTTTCCCTTCTGGAAACTTCTGGAAATGAGTTTCATAAAACTGAAACCTAACCTAGAGGGAAAAAAAGAGCTAAAACTTTAAGGGAAAAAAGAGAAATGAATGGAATTCCTGAGATGATAAAATCTTGCTGAAGTCAACACTAGGCTTTAATTATAGCCCAAAGAATGAAGACTCCAAGAGGGAGAAAAAAAGAGAAAGTAAATTGGCATATTACCAGTTATTTATATTTGAAAGTGCTGTCCTAAAGAATCTGGGGATGGATCAATGAAAGGTGCCTAGAAAATATTAATAAATCACTCCAGAAAAGCAACAAAAGTTGTATAGGAAAGGAAATATAATCATAACATACCTGCAATGAATATTTCCATACTCATAAAAGTGTAGTCACCATGATGTCATCTTGAGCATTGAGTGTTTTAACTGAAGCAGTCATAGATGTACATTCCAGTATAGGTAGAATGAGAAAAGTGAGCATTAAAGATGGGGATATGAGAACATAAGAAAGGTAAATGTTCATTATTATTTAGGTAGAAGAAAATATATAAAATAAAAAAAAACTAAGAAAGCAAATTATAGCCATGCTGTTTGCAAATATTAAGGCAAATTGAATTGGAAATGAGAAAAAATAAAAGCATAAGAAGTTTAAATTGGTTGCCTATTGAAACTGGGTATTAAGTATTTTTCCATAGCAGTGGCCAGGGGCTGTTTCTTCTATTGTAAGCATTTAGGAATGATTATTTACATTAAATACATGTAAAACTTTGATAAAAGTAAAACTGGTAGTAAAGATAACTGTTACTATAATTATTTTTACTCTTAACTTTTGCTGTAAAATGAATTTTCACTGTCTCTTTTTTAAAGTACTATCACTTTATAGGATTTCTCCTATATCCTTTCTAACTCTACTGTTCAGTTTTTACCATAGACATTTCTGGTTTAATGTAAAATTGTTATTGTCTTGTCAATTATTTTCTGAGCTGCACAGTGTTCTAAATTCACATCTGTGCCAACTGCAAAAGCCTATAACCTAATCTCTAATTGCCAGATGAACTAAAAGACAGGAGTATGTGGAAAGGAGGATCTGATCCACAATAAAATTTTAAATATTTCCTTTCTTTAGTGACCCAGGTGTTGACTACATCTTCTATATCACTCTTACACATCACATTTGCTATTCCTCTAGTGCCTGCCAGAAATAGAGAAAAACAATGGAATTCAACACCTAAAGAAGTCTGTATGGAGTTTCCACACTAAAGCTTGAGAAATATTAATACCACTGGTTGAAATTTTGATTGCTGACAGATTTAAGTTGTAATTTTGAGATTCTCATGAAGAATGCTCATTTGATTGGTTAGAACAAAGAGAAACAAAATCAAGAACAAAATCTCTTTAAATACCCACCATGATAGACCACATTGAATGCACTAGTTTATTCAACCCTGTATCTAAGACCTTCGCCTTGGTTTCTTTGTTGTGCCCTAACCTTCTAACTCAGTTTGACTGTGTGACTTTGGTTAATTGAATGAAGTAGAAATGACAGCATGTCTATTCTAAATGCAGGCCTTAAGAGGTTTTGTATGTTTATGCTTGCTCTCTTATTCTTCTATGAGAATATGCCAGGACCAGTCTGTCAGAGGATGAGAAGCATATGGAATCCTGAACAATGCTGGCCTAAATTATGTGAAGACCAGCAACTGCAGACACATGCATGAGCCCAGTCAAGACCAGGAGAAATGCCTAGAAAGTCCCATATGCATGAGAAAATCACCTATTATTGAAATCCACCTAGTTTTTGTGCTTACTTTGTATACTACTTTATCCAGCAATAGATTACTAATAAAAACATTGGAACATTTAAGTTTTCAAAATATGATTAAAACAATTCTTTGACAAGGACCCTTGAACTGTCCAATTGTTCCAAGGAATTAAAATATTTATGCAACAAATTATATTATAGTATGTGTGCTGATTTGAAAGGATTTATACCCCCTAGAAAAGCCATGTTTTAATCAAAACCCCATTTTATAAAGGCAGAATAATCCCTATTCAATACTGTATGTTTGAAACTGTAATCAGATCATCTCCCTAGATGATGTGATTTAGTCAAGAGTGGTTGCTAAACTGGATTAGGTGACGACATGTCTCCACCCATTTGGGTGGGTCTTGATTGGTTTATTGGAGTCCTATACAAGAGGAAACATTCTGGAGAAAGAAAAAGATTCAGAAAGAGCAACATCACAAAGCAGAGAGTCCGTAAGTCAGTAACCTTTGGAGATGGAAAAGGAAAACGCCTCCCAGAGAACTTCATGAAACCAGAAGCCAGGAGAGAAAGCTAGCAGATGATGCCGTGTTCGCCACGTGCCCTTCTACTTGAGAAAAAAAAACCTGAACTTCATCAGCCTTCTTGAACCAAGGTATCTTTCCCTGGATGAATGCCTTAGATTGGACATTTCTATAGACTTGTTTTAATTGGAACATTTTCTTGGCCTTAGAACTGTAAACTAGCATCTTATTAAATTCCCCTTTTTAAAAGCCATTCTGTTTCTGGTATATTGCATTCCAGCAGCTAGCAAAATAGAACAGATTTAATTCAAGATGTATTAGTTAGGGTTCTCTAGAGAAACAGAATCAACAGGGAACACTTGCAAATATAAAATTTATAAAAGTGTCTCACATGACCACGGGAATGCAGAGTCCAAAATCTGCAGGGCAGTCTGTGAAGTCGACGATTCTGATGGAGGGTCTGGACAAACTTCACAGGTGAGGCTCACCAGCCAAAGCAGGAATAGAGCCTGTCTCTTCTGAATCATCCTTAAAAGTCTTCCTGTGATTAGATTAAGCATCTCTTATTGCAGAAGACACTCCCCTTTGGCTGATCACAAATGGAATCAGCTGTGGATGCAGCTGACGTGATCATGATTTAATTCTATGAAATGTCCTCATTGCAGCAGACAGGTCAGCACTTGCCAAACCAGACAAACAGGTACCACAACTTGGCCAAGTTGATACATAAACCTGACCATGACAATATGCATTCCTAGTTTTTAGTTGCTTAGCTTTTTATTGAGTCTGTATTCCACAAATGTATCTGTAAACAATCAAATTTTTTTCAACTAACCTTATTTTCCCTACAATGCAGCATAATTGACTGTTACTTTAAAATATTTTTGTTCTGATAAAATCACATGAAAGAAAGCCTTCAGCAATATCCCAAAACCAAATAACCGCCAAATTAAAACTTTGAAAATTTTCTATCATAACTGTGTATGCACAATTTTCAATTGAAATGAAATTTTCATCAAACAACATCAAGGCCTTTGGGTACCATCCTCCTCTACTGTTTACTTGACCTAACATAAGCCTCACAGTCATTCAGGGGTATGTTGAAAGGGACCCTGAGGAAACATATTTTCTAGCCTCATCTATAGTTAATTTATTTGGAAGTCAGAAATAATGCAATGGTTAGGTACATAACATTTAGTAAAGACAACAGTAGATATAATCCATGTGGTAGTCCTTATGACCTATGTGTCATTGAGAGTAGTGTGAGAACTCCTTGGTCTTCAATTTGTTACTTTCAAATTGTGGATCATAATAACTAGCTTATAGAGTCATGATGATGAAAGGAAATAATAAAATATCTACCAAAGAATCTGCTTCAGAATACATATTCAGAATATAATTGATATTACTATAATTAAGAAACTTATCAAAGTCACACGAAGCAATAGCAGAACTTCTCTTCAATGCCTCATATTTGTTCCCAGGTATTTGTGCATTTTAACATCAATTTATTCATTTCTATTTTATTTCAATTAGTCATTCAATTGACCTAGATACACTTAGTGAGAGCTTCTTCCAGCTTGTTTTGGATCATTTCACAAGTCACCATAATCTTGGAGCTTCCCACGGTTCTGACCCAAGCAAGATGTGAAAAAAAAAAAAAATCGTCTAGCATTTTACATGGCACAGTTGTGGGATAAAGGTTTTTTAAAAAAAAAAAAATCCCTGGTATTTTAGTGGTGGATGACCTCTGTTGTTTCTGATGAAATGCCAGCTGGTACTCAGACCATTTTTCCCCTGTGCGTAATATGCCACTTCCTCTGTCAGCTTTCAAGGTTTTCTCTTTTCTTATGGATTTCATCGTTTTGACTATGCTGTGCCTTTGTTTGCATTCTATTTATCCTGATTGCAGTTCAGTGAGTTATTGGATCCTTACGTTTAGGCTTTACATCAGATTTGTAAAACTTTTAGCCATTGCATCTTCAAATATTATTTTTCTCTCAGAATATAAATACACATATACTAGGATATTTCTTATGATCCCAAGGAATATTGTATTTTTTCTTAATTTTCTTGATATTCCTGCTCTCACACATATTGTATAAATTTTCTTGATCTATCTTGATATTGCCACACATTGGTTTCTGTTAATTATTTTCAATTTTTTCTCTCCTTATATATTGTATACATTCGATTGATCTGCCTTCAAGTTCATGACTTTGTTTTCCTGCTCGCATTCAGGGGATCTTTTATTGTAGCTACGACATTTTTAAAGTTTATAATTTATATCTTTTTATTTTTCAGAATTTTAACTTCTGCTCATATTCCCTCCCAATTATTCATTCATTGTCACTAGATTTTTACTTTGGGGCCTTGAATATGTTTATAGTAGCTGCTTGAAATTTCCATGTCTGTTAAATTTCGTCTTGCTCCTTTTCAGATTGGTTTCTGTCGACTGCTTTTTTTCTTCGTGCCTGAATCATATGTTGCTGATTGTTCACATGTATAGTAAGTTTTATTGCATGCCGGGCAATGTTAGTATGGTGCGGAGTTTCTAGTTCCGGTTATAGTCCTAGTGGGTTGAAGCTGATTCAACCAGCGAGTGAAATTAATTGGACTCCAAGTTCAAACCCTGACTCCTCTGTGGTGGGCAACAACTGAAACTTCAACTATGCACTTTCGACTTCAAGTCATTTTATTTGCCAGACTCCTTGCTGTCCACTATATGCTTGAGTTGATAAGTGATTAGATATGAATTTTGTAGACTTTATGTGTCCTAATTTGGGGCTCATGCTATGTGAAACTCCCTCCTTTTCCCCTCCTTTCCAAAACGCTTCCCCTTGATTTTCCAGCTGCAAAATTTGTATATTGACTGAAGGGTCCCCTGACCCACACGGAGGGGAAAGTTCCCTCCAGCAAAAACCTGCAAACATGAATATCTCATCTGATGTAGTTCCTATTTTTCAGGTTCGATGTTCTTTGTATTCTATCTATTTTTGGACCATATCCAATGATGCCAAATAATTTTTAAATACTGTATCCAAATTTTATAACTATTTTCTTTGGGAAAGATTTTCTGTACAGATTTTTCTGCCACTACTTAAAGCTGGAGCCTCAAATTTGCTTTGAGTTTTGGATAATTTTTTTTAATTAAGTTTAAACAACCTCAAGCTCGTAAAATAGAAGTGCAATTTCCTTAAAATGGATGTTGATAGAGGCTTGCCCTTTCCCAATCCAAGCTCACACATACAATGTAACACAAAGTGACACATGCAGTTCTTCTCCCAATTTCTGTTTTCATGGATAGTTTGGAAATAACTTATCTATCAAAAACCAGCGAGTACTTCTGAAAGGAAGCATATAATATGCAAAATTTGTTTGCATACATGACCAGAACAATTGACTAGCAAATTTAATCAAAATATAATGGTGAAATTCCATGGGTTGTTAGTAAAAATGCACAATACACTATGCATATTCAAGAGTGCATCCAAATACATTATTCAATTTGCTATTTACAATACTACTATAATTACATCATGTATAATTATTGCCATTTTATACTATTAGTAGGTTTTTATTTTACAGCAAGAACTATGTAAACAAAATAATTTAGTGGCTGTATGTTCAGGGACTATGCTAAGTATTTGTAAGTTTATCTCCTTTGTTTTCTACCAAAAACTTTGAAGCAGGAGATATTAGTTGCCTTAAACAGAGGAGAAAACTGAGATACAAATAGATTTCAAGACCTGCCCAGGGACAGGCAGGTAAATGTATGATCTTCAAATCAAACCCTAGTCTACAATTCTGTGCAAACATATTCTTTCAATCACCATATCATCCTGCTGTACCAAAAAATGAATAATGGATTTCAAAGGAATTTAATGTTCTTTACAAGGTATCAAATAACTATGTTATAGAGAGTGGACTCAAAATCAGTTGATCCAGTGTTTGTAATCAGCCTTTATTTTGTCTGGGAGATGGTCAGAGAGGGGCTACACAGGATTGCTTGAAAGGAAAAAAGGAGAAAAGAGTCAGTGGTAATCATGGTGGTTAATACAATCATTGCAACCTTAAAATTTTAATGAATTACCGAAATAAAGATTTATTTCTCACTTAAAGAAAAAAGATCTTATGTGAATCAAAAGCCCACTTCCATTTTGGGTTGAAATTTGAATAAAGAAGTCACAAAGGGTATTGCTGTAAGGGTAACTTTCAACTGAGCCTGTATAGCTACTACTATAATGTGTTTTATTACTGTGAAACAATTAAATCAATAACGTAAGTAAATTCCTCTGAAGTTGTCTTCTTGTAGTGGTCATGAAAAAAATAATGAAACGTTGAATCTGAAGAGTTAAAATGAACTGCTTCATTCTCAAAATATATTTTACCCAGGTAAAGAGTTATGATAATGCAAACACATTAGGAAGAGGAAGTTATGAAAAATTATTCTTATACTGAATAACAGGTTACATAATTAACAGATTATGACTATAATCCAGAGATTTGATGTGCTTAACCTAAGAAACATCTTGTTTAACTAACAACATAAATGAATTAATACGGTAAAAATTATCCCTAATGCCATATTTGTTCACTTCCATGAAATGCACTTTAAATTGTCATTAACAGCAATTTGCATGTATAAATGTTAATAAGAGAAGCAAGTGTCTATCCAATAGTGCCAAATGTATCAAAGTGCCGCTGATAGCTTCAGCCGGGCCGCGCGACCGGTACACTGGGTGGGTTTGGGGCGAGCTCGCAGGAATTAACCTGGGTAAGCTGGAGCCGGTGCTTTCCCCAGCCAGCGGTCGCGAGAAGTCGTCACTCAGGCCAGATGCGGGTTTTAAGCTTTTATTGTTACACTCCGGGATGGGCCACCCGGGAACCCGAGGAGTGAGACGTCTGGGGTCCGAAGACCCCGGGCTCGGACGACCCAGAGCGGGGTAAGCGTGGGGCTTAAGTACTCTCGGGGAGGGGTGGAGTCTTGGGCGCACACGTCAGGGGGAGACAGCCAATCACACAAGCTAGGAGGCAGTTGCTAAGCTTCAGGCAGGTGTAGAGCTAGAATTAGGGGTAGAGAAGGGAGGAGAAAAACAGGAAGGGTTGTGGTTTTGTGGTGAGCTACGGAAATGGGCGGTCTACAACAAGAGGGGGAAGGGGGGAACAGAGAGGGGGGTTACCGGTAGGGAGGGCAGAGAGTGAATGTAGAGAGGGAGAGAAGGATTAAAAAATTTTAAGCATGGCTAGGCTCCAGTCCCTGAGAAATATGCCACACAAAGACCTTCTTAATGCTTAATGAAGCATTTAACTTCAGTTCACATAGACTGTAGGTCAGCTTTCAAATGAAACCTATTAATAAATATATATCAATACAAATAAACTAACATTTATTTTCTAATATGAAAGTTCCTATTTTTCTAATGTAGGGTATATAAAAAGGTGGCATTGTTTCAATAAAAAACTTTTTATTAAAACAAACTTTATTACTGCATGTTGGTAACTATTTTTTTCTAAGTCTGAGTTTCTGTCAAGGTAGCACTGATTCAGGGAATGAAATTTCCCTATGTTAAATTTCAAAACTATTTTTCAAAATTGTGATGCCTTTTTCTCAAGGATTGATTATTGTTTCCCTACAGATTAGTTCCTGAAATTGACAGGCATTAAAGTTATGGTGGAAGAGCTGGAGGTATATTTACCTCTTCTCACTCTCTTATCCAGAAATGCATCTAGGCTTTCTTTTGCATATTAATAAATTTTCTTAAAATTCATTCTTTTAAATACAATTCTCTCTGCTTTCTTCTTAAGAGAGTGTATGTTACACTCTCTTTGGTATACACCTTTCTGAGCAGCAGTGTTCAAAGATAGAAGTGCTCCTTTGAGTCAATAGATATATTCACAGGTAAACCGGCATATAGGATATTAAGAGAGGGCAGTGGCTCAGTGGTAGAGTTCTCACCTGTCACGCTGGGAACCCAGGTTCATTTCCCAGTGCCTGTCTATATATATATATATATATATATATATATATATATATATATAAAGTATTAAGAGAAGCCAAAAATTTCGAGTTCCTTGAGGTTCATATCCACATTTCCTTAAATTTGATGTACCAGAAGTGAACATTTTCCCAAATGATCCATACCTCTATGAGACCCATTATAAATCTATCCTGGAACTTCACTCAGATATAAAGTCTTCAAGCAAAGGAACAATTAAACATATTGATGTCTCTGAAGACACTTTTATTCAACACATGAATAATTTCTGAAAGATTTTGGATATTACATGTACACACACGCACATTCCACTAGTGTGTAAAATGGTATTAAAAATGGAATATTCTGACCATTTAGCAATTTCTGAATTAAAATTTAATAGTAATTTGAGCTGGTGATGCCATTTTTCTCTTAACAACTCTGTCTCTTCCATCCGTATTGTCTACAAATGCATCTATCATTACTGAAAGAGAACTAAGAGGAAAACAGAATAGAATATTAATAAGAATTCTTAACAGCAACTCATTTTATTTGATCCAGTAACATCATGTTGTAAAATGGCATCTTATTTTCCTACAGAAAGTTTACAAATGAAGTAGCATAATTTGAAAATGATGTTGGTAAAAATTAATATAATACAAATCTGTCTACTCTGTGTTCTTACCATTACTTATAATAAGAAAGAGCTTGGTAAATTTTCTTATTCACATGTATCTCAGACATAAGAAATTCCATATTTTACATGATTTTAAGAAATATATAAATTCCTATCATTTAAGTATTTATTTAGAATCCTAAGAGAATCATCCCACCTTCTTCATAAACATTTGGGCAAAACCACAAACATCTATTACCTGAACTATTGTAATCATCTCTTGATATTTTGTTCTGATCCTTTGCTTGTTGTAATATGATCTACTTACAAAATTCAGAACCCAGAATGATCTCTGTGAAACATAGATTTTATATCTTCCACTTTTCCACTCTAAATATTCCACAATAAAACTTGTGTTATAGTGGCCAAACACCTAACAAAAACTCATCTCCATGCTTCTTCTATAAGTCCTCTTACCACTTATTCCCTCTATCTGCTCACTTTTCTCCAGCTACAGTACCTTCCTTGATACTCTCAAAAATACCAAGATATGTCTGCATCAAGACCTTTGCAAGATTTTATTTAAATTTGTCTATAAAGGGTAGGAGGATGGAGCAGTTTAGATAGGGAAGGAGGAAGGGGGAAGTGAGTCTAAAGCTCATGACAAAAAGTTGCTTTCAGTGTGCACACCCAGCACTGACACACTTAGCCCTCACTCAGGTTGGCACTTGAAAAGAACCAATGAGAAAGTATAACTCTTCCATCCTTTATTAGCATAGCCAGAGGGGGAAGGGCCCCTCCAAGTCCTTATAATGCAAGCATCCTGACTTCAGACTGTTTCTCCTCCTTTGGAGAATGTTCGTGCTTATCTTTGAGCATGTACCTTTGTTGTGCATTAAAGTTTTGAGCTGTGCACACTGGCTAGTCTTTGGATTCTTTGGCTGTACATAATGTGTAGTCCTTGAGTTCTTTCCTATGACTGAATTTCCTGTGACTCAGTCAAGAATGTTACAGCATCGGTCTCAGGTCAGGCTCTAGACTTCTCTAAGAATTCTCACAGCTCTCCAGCATCCAGCAGAGAATGTCCAGACCTCTACAGCATCCAGCCTAAAGCTTCTGGGATTCTTTGGCATCAAGTTTATTAAACTATTTGGCTATGCACGCGAATTAGTCCTTGAATTCTTTCCTGAGATTGATTTAAGAACCCTTATGGCGCCAGTACTTAGTTGAGGTCTCAATTTCTCCAAGAACTTCCAGGACTGTCTGGCTTCAGCTTGGCAACCCTGAACGGACTAAATACCACTTCCTACAGGTAAGAATATTGCTCTCCATTCTTGTTCTTCTCTCTCTTCTGGCCACAGAACATAATCTCACCCTGCTTGTTTGATCACAGCTCCACTCCTCCCCAGAAGATGGTGGAGGACCAGTCCCTCACATTATGCAACTCCAAGGGTGAAATGCAATGGTTGACACTGTTCTTCGGGGCTTGACCAGAGGAACTTTGAGTCAGGCAGGAGTTTGCTGATCTATGTGCTATGCCTGAGTCTCTCTTTACCACCTTTGCACCCTATGATAAATTGGTACTCTCTGAATCCTGCTGCTTGAAGACTTGATTTCATAGTTGCTGTAAATAAGCCTGGGTGTTGGAAAGAAACTTCCACAGGAATTTCCCTAGGTAAATTTTCCCTAGATAACTAGGGAAAATTCCCTGCCAGAGGGCTGCTGGGGAAAATGTTAGGGATCTTTTCTAATTGTCCAGTTAAGTGAAGGAGATTTACTACTTGGAGACAGTAAAAGAGACATGTAGAAACTCTCACAGACCAGGTCTCATTCTTTCTTTCTCACCTATCCCTACCCTCAGAGCCTCTTAGGGCATTGATTGAATATGAATGAACTAGTTTATGACGGGAGGGTTCAGTGCAGAAAGATGGCGGAGGGATGGGCGTGATGTAAAAATTTCAAATCAAATTGCAAGGGAATTCAGTCACATACCAAGGCCCCATAGTCCCACTCATAACTGAGAGGGACTCTGCTGCCTGTGGTGATTGCAGGACAGAATGTGTTCACACCATGCCAAGAATTTTGCATTTACAAGGCTTAAATAACCTCCTCAATAGTTGGATTTTCTGTAGGCAACTCCTTTGCCATGAGGATCCCCAGTCCGGTCAGGAGACTAATTTATAATTCACAATCATATGGCATCAGACTTTCACCTCTCATGAGGCACTGTCCCTCCCTACTTTCTATACTGCCTAGAGAACTATCCAAACACTTTTAAAAACTCTCTTCAGGGATGAGTTCTTCTGCATATATTGATGACTTTCCTATCCAGTGCTCATTAATTTACAAGTCCCAGAGATTGCATC
The DNA here is from genome assembly GCF_023851605.1 of Tamandua tetradactyla. Classification (NCBI taxonomy): domain Eukaryota; kingdom Metazoa; phylum Chordata; class Mammalia; order Pilosa; family Myrmecophagidae; genus Tamandua; species Tamandua tetradactyla. The sequence goes on from NC_135336.1 coordinate 78,266,640, forward strand.
ATTTGCTTGGTCAAACCAAAGTGGGTAGCTGGATCTAGTTCAGGGTCCAAAGCATAAGTCTCTTACAGAGAATCAGTTGGGAGCATTCTGTGAAGACTCCTACTCACAAGGCTCCTACTCAATCAGGAGCCTTGTGTGAAGACTACCACCACTCCCTCACACCCCTTCATAGTCTATCCTTCTTTTTCTCCATTTCATAGGCAGAGGCACAGTAAGCAAAACATATAGGCAATTGTCCCTCTGTTCCCACCAATTCTCCCTTTGGATGTCTCCTGAAGCATTGTAACACTTTCCAGCTAGATGACTTCAGTCAAAGAAGTTAATATTCTTCTCCCTCACAGCTTGGCCCCAATAAGAACTAGACGATAGAGAAGTTTGTCCAAAAAACAGCTCCCTAAGGTTTGACACAATACTGCAACTAGGTCTTTTTTGCAGGAGTCAAGGGAAGTGAATTGAGGTCCCAAATGTCTAGGCACTTATGGCCCTTTACCAAAATCTTAACTTGCAAGGAACCTGTAGCCTGTGTCACACCTATGCCTCTGATACTCAGGTAGACATTCTATATGACCCCCTCTTAAGCTCTCCTTCCTCTAGCATGGAAGCCCCTCCTGCAAACCCCAAGATTGCCCCCTTACTTGTCCATGAGACTGCCAAGCATCCTTCCACTGGCCTGGTAGATCACCATCCCACATCTTACCAATCCTCCAGCTCTTCCCAGGAGCAGGGTAGTTCCACCAGAGTTGGACTCCACCCTTGTCCGGACAAATTTCTCCCTCTCAGGAATGTGACAAATGGAAATGCTGAAGCCATCTGGGTACCTGTCCCATTTTCTGTGACTGACCTAGTTCAGTGTAAAGAAAAATTAGGGCATTTTTTTGAAAACCTGGCCAAATTCACCAAGGAATAACAGTGTCTTTCACTCTCCCTTGGCTTTATCTGGGGAGACATTTACATTTTCTTATCTACCTGCTGCACCCTGGAGAAGAAACTTTGTATATGGACAGAAGTCCAAGACTATGCAGATGAACTAGCAGCAGTCAGCCAAGTCAGCAGCCAGTAGGAGCTACTGCAGTCCCTAATAGTGAACCTAACTGGAGCTAGCAATGAGGGCAGTATATTTAAGATATTGAGACCATATGATTGCTTGTCTTATAATAGGAGTGAAAAAATGTACCATTAAACTAGAACATTAAGATAAAATTAGAGGGGTAACCCAAGGGAAAGATGAGAACCATGTTTTATGCCAGGGATGCTTAGCAGAAGCCTTGAAGAAATATGCCCACATAGATCCTAAATCCTAGGAAGAGAAAATTTTATAGAGGACCCAATTTATCAGCCAATCACACTCAGCTATTTAGAGGAAATTGCAGAAAATGGCTATGGGACTGCAAACCCACTTTAATGAAATGCTAGGCACTGCCTTTAATATTTTCAATAATAGAGACAGATCTGAGGAACTGGAGAAGATCCAGTGGGCTCAACAACAGGAGAAGAGAGGCTCATTTAATAGCAGTCACAGTAAGTATGCACTGCACCCTTAGGATAACTCCGGAAAAGGAACTGTCCCCACCTCTGAAGGAAGAAGGAGGAGAACCCACACCAGTTATGGCCTTGAGTAAGGTCTGAAGGGGTCTGAGGTCCCAACCAATTACCACTTTACCAGTAGTTATGACTGGTGGAGCTTTGGGTTATTCTTGACATAGCAGATAAGATTATTGACTTATTAATATGGTAGATACATATTCTGTTCTTATCCATCACTCTGGACCCTGGTCCTCAAAAGCTTGCACCATGGTGGGAGTTGACCATAAGCCATAGTCCCACTGGTTCACACCACCCTTAAGTTGCAGGTTAGGGGATCTTCTAATAAGCCACAAGTTTTAATAGTCCCTGAGTGCCCACCCACCATTGGGAAGAAACTCTTTGGAAACCTTAGAAATAGCCATCCAACTTGTGGCACCTGCCAGCCATCCAGTCCTGATCTTATTGCAGAATGTAGATCCAGGCAGATCCAGAGCAAATACCCCCAGACATTCAGTCCCAGATAGACCCCAGGTTTGGGATAAAGGTGTACCTAGAATGGCCCTCATACAGTGCCTTTAACCACTCCTAAGGCTGTCAAAATACAAGGGATTACTAGCTGGGTACATATTTCTAGGAATAAACTTATCTCTCCTAAGACCCCATAGGGGGAAGAAAAAAACAAAACTGGTAAAAAGGAACAGAAACACTCTTGTAAAACAATTAGGGGCTTGAAGCTCCTTCTCAAGAAAACTGGGTAAATCATCTCACCAAAAGAAAGATGAGGTTACTTCTATTTTTCTATGTGTGTGTGTCCTCTTTCCCCCTTCTCTTGTGCACAGATTCATCCTTATTTCAATGTCATCTAGCATGCATTTGACCTCTTCAGTTTTTTCTCCTGATGGGTATATGCCCCCATTCTAGGTAGTCTGAAACATAGCCTATTGATGCAAGAATCTGAGCTTCCATCCACTTGTTTAGGATGCCCAAAGCCTTTGTGAGAGGCACCAATATGGAATTATGAGATCCTCTCTCAAAATTTCTTAGTACCTTCGACCACCTTCTCAACAAGTTCTTCTAAAGTCCAACATTTCCCTAAAATCACCAGTCACCTCAGTTGAGGGTGTCTTATATACAGATACCTACCTCCCACCTTTAGTAAAAACTGTACCATTTTGCTTATGTTCCAATTCCACTCATCCTGACCAAATCAATCAAGGAAACCTTGACCAAACCTCCGTATTCATACAGTTTGGGTCACAGAAACTTGTAACTCTGCTACCATTAAGCCCGCCCATAGTATCATCAGTCAAGTATCAAGGGAAATCATATATGATAAGAACACACCTTTACTATCAGCAGATTGCCTGAAAGAATCATTCTTTTAGGAACTAATGTAACTCACTTTCAAAGTGGAGCAACTCAATTTTCCCAGGGTAATCTGGGGGACAGATGCATATCTCCTGTGGTATCTTCAGACTTTGTGTCCAATAATTGCATCAAACTCTATAACCACCAGACAGGAATGCCAGGAATGGTCTGGGATAAAAATTGAAGCATCATGTTTGATTCTAATGACAACTCCCTAGGGCCCTGTCTTTCAGCATACAGTGGAGCACAGATCACCCAGGAATAAATGGAACTCTGGGTGAACACATCGGCAACCAGTAGCACATCATCCAGATCAACAGACAACCTAACATTTGATATCTCTCTAGATACCAGTCAGGGACTATTCTTCCTTTGTGGGCATAAAACCTACTTTAGCTTACCTACATAATGGTCAAGGGCATGTATTTTAATATATGTGTCCCCAGAACTCAAGCTATAAAATGGAAATGAGCCTTTTCCACTTCCAGCTACCTAAACTGCTATCCCAAACTGGAATAAAAAACAATCCAGTTTCTAAATCTCACTTTGAGCTAACATCAGGATTGGGGGTCAGTAGCTACTGGGATTGCAGGAATAGTCCCTGCATAGTGGGTCCACCATATTCTCTCCCTTGAACTGTCTGTTAGCATTAAATGAATAGCCTTCACCTTAACCCTTCTCTAATCCCAAGTAAATTCAATAGCAGGTATTTTCCCACCAAACCTACAAACCTTGGATGCCTTTACAAGGGCTCATGGAGGAAGATGTGCATTCCTGGGAGAGAATTGTTGTTTTTATGTTAATTGGAGTTCAAACATAACAAAGGATATCAATCCCTTAGAGACCAGACCACTGGATTATCCATGAAGACCAAAAATCTCCTATTTGATTTATTTGAGCTTCTGCCATAGGGGGATAGGTGCCATCCTTCAATCCATCCTTTTCTGTTTACTGGGGCTAGCCACCCTAGTTCTTCTCAGTTTTGTGGGATTTTGTCTTTCTCTCTTCCTCTTTCAGAAAGCTGCACCTTAACAGTAATGGCACAGGTCATGGTATAGGTCAAATGTACTTCTAAGAGGTCAACAGACAACCAAGGGCTCACACTAGAACAAGAAAGATGCAGAAACCTTCATATCCTCCCAGGAGAATTGTTAGATATGATAGCCAGAGAATTCAATTCCCATAGTAGGCAGGGATGACTCCCCATCCATCAGCACGAAGCAGTTACAGAAAACTAAACTCCCTCTTCATCATGCCTTAAGATTAAGGGGTGGAATTCTCTAAGAAAGGAATGAGATAGGTTAGATATGGGAGAATGGAGGGGGACATGACCCTAAACCCCATAGCAAGATGTTCTTTGTGGCATGCACAGCCAGCCTCCCCCTAAGCAGCACACACATACCTAGCCCTCACTCCAGTCAGCACCCAAAAATAATCAAGGAAAAAGTACAATTCTTCAATCCCTTATTAGCATAGCCAGAAGGAGAAGGGTCCTTTCAAGTATTTATAATGCAAGGATCTCAACCTCAGACTGCTTCTTCTCCTTTGAAGAATGTCTGTGCTCATCTTTGAATATGTACCTTAATTGCACATTAAAGGTTTGAGCTGTACACTTTGGCCATTCTTTGAATTCTTTGGCTGTACACAATGACTAATCCACAAGTTCTTTCCTGTGGCTGAGTTGCCTGCTGGGTCAAGAACCTTCGGCCCTGGATCAGGATCTAGACTCCTCTGAGAATTTCTATGGCTTTGTGGCATCCAGCCAAGAACTCCTGGCACTTCCAGCAATGAGCTTTTTAGACCATTTGGCTGTACAAACTGCCTAGTCCCTGAATTCTTTCCTGAGACTGAGTCAAGAACCCTCAAGATGCCAGCCGTTGATTGCAGTCTCAACTTCTCTGAGAATTCTCAGGGCTGTCTGGTTTCAGGGGGATTTGGCGAAGAATTTTAATTAAGTAATGGATGTGTACAGATTTATATTTTACAAACATTTAAAATTTTTTTGTGAGCGAAACGAAGAATAAGGGATGGAGAGCATGTAAGGTACTACTGTAAAATGTTGGAAAAAAGAGCTAAGGATATGAAGTAAAGAAGAAATAATGGGAACAGTAAATTTTTAGTGTACTTAGAAAGTGCCTGGCACTTAGAAAGTAAGAGGAAGAAGAAAAACATTTACATGAATCAGAGGGGTTTTTTTTGGTTTTCTTTCTGTTTTTTGTTTGTTTGTTTGTTTTAGGGAGGGGCAACTGCTCTTACTGTTGAAGAGAGAGAACTTAGATAGCCTGGAAACATTTCCTCTGCCTTTGAATTAGTTCAACAGGAAGCCAACTCAAATGGGCCAAGTCAGCTCAGTTAAAACAAACACAAACTGAAGCCAGCATCTGGGCTTTGGGAGTTCCCTTTTCTAAGGAGACCAGTACTCTGACTAGGAATTTCCATGTTTATGAAAGTGAATAGATATTCACTACACTCCTCATCCTCAAAAAATTTTAATATTGTAGGGCTAGAACCATGCTTTAACAAAATGTTGGTTATGCTGCAATCAATCTGGACTGTTGGGTAATAAGCTTCAAGGGAGCTGTGTTCACTCTGCACTCTCTGATTTTAAGGTTTTTTTCCATAAAATCTCTCGATTTCATGTGCCTCTTCCAATTTTTGAACTCATATTCTCACATTTCCTTTCTTATGACTACTTTCAATCTTTTTGGCACAACAATTGTTCCAGTTTTCAGGTAGTGATCTGACTCCCTAACGTTGATTGCAATCGTTGAAAAGAAATATTAACTTTAGACCATATAGACTCCACATTTTCAGATGGGGAAGCAGAATGGTCATTAAAATCTATTAAGTAGATTCTCAGTTAAGAAAATGCATAGAAATACTGGCCCAGAAAACAAGACTACTCTGTGAATTATCCCAATTCTGTAGGAAGATATTTTGAAAAGGCTAAGGTTCCTGATTACATATTCCATCTAAACAGATTAATAACTATCAACAATGCAGGGTCCTTGCCTTGTTGGATATATTGATGATGCCTTCTCACAAGGCTGCCATGAGTGGTAACTAATATAATTTCTGTAATGTGAATATAAATTCTTGTTCATAAAATGCATTAAAAAATGCTAGCATACATTGTTATTTTTATTTTTCTCTGGCCTAAATTCTAAACTCGTTGAGGTCCTGAAGCCTAATATTTATAGCCCTATTTCCAATGCCTGACACAAAGTGTAGCAAATACTGGGTCTTCAATATATATTTCTTTAAGGAATTAACCATTTATCTACTCAGCTAACTCAATTGTCTATCACATCTGAAAGACTACATAAAACTGGTATTAAGGGAAAGTTTCAATTGAATATGACTGCAGTCACACTTATTAAAGAGGGAAATAGTGCCACATTTACATATGTACACCTGCTTCTTTTTAATGTTCAATTCAAAAACTATGTTCTCTATTTGTGCTCATTACATCATTTCTTTCCCTAAATTGTCCACTGTCCTATTTTTGTGTGAATATGATTTGGAATACATAAGACTTATTTTTAGTATCTTATCTGAGTGTTAAAGACTTCTTTTGCTTTTGTTTGTCCTCATTAAATATCATTTGAGACCATGATTTAAGCAAAGCCAAATGGAAAGGTAAAATTTGGGAACATATCATACATTTTTGTTGATATTTAAAATTTAACTTTCTCTTAATTAATGATAGAAATTTGAGATAGGTCTTTCGAGCCAATAAATTTACACTTTTGCTGTTATACAATTATATTAAAATTCTTCAATAAAATTATATGTTATTTATATAAAATTTACTTTGGAAATATTGGTTTCTTATTTTCCTCTATAAATTAGATTTATATTTTATTTTTTCCTTATTTTTTTAAATATATGTATACCTCCATTTCTATGCCCTTCCCCCAAATAACAGAAGTTAAATTTATGGTGTAACAAGATGGTAAAATCAGAATTCAAATTTTAAAAATTACATATTTTCATAAGCACATTCATATGAAGACTACTGTATAATTTCTAACAATGCAACAACTGTCCCTCTATGACCTCTCTATCTCATACCCTTGCTAGCGTATATTATGTCAAAAATATAAATTGTTTTAGTTTGTATTTGGGCTGTTTCTCATATGCAAAATTACTCTTCCAAAGTTTTGGTTGCTTTTGATGAAATCTAAATGGTATATAATGGAAAGCTAAAGAATCCCATATTTTTCTATTTATGTAAATCATAATAACCAAATTAAATAAACACAAGTACAAATAAAATACACACTATCTTCACTGAAAATACAGGGAAACAAAAATAATAAAAATGTACAATCTTTTCCACTGTAAGCTTCTAAATTTTTATTGGTTATTCATAATATCTCACTACAATTTTATTATGTTCATCCCCTTCAAACTTCCAAATGCCTTTATTTAATAAATGATAAGATATTCATTGTTTTGAATTTTGATGATTACATAAAAATTATTAATTTGAAGGTTTGAGGGAAAAAGGAAGGCAATATATAATATACATCTTACTTTTTATTTCATGTGAACGCTAGAAATAACCTATAAAACTAATCTATATTGTTAGCCATATTAGAAGCTCTTCAAATACACAAGGTATTTTTCTCCTACTTTCAGAAAGAATACAAAATGTCCAAATAGTGCTATAAAGATTGATACAGTGAAACAATCACATGTGGTTTTATCAGAACCTATTCTCTTTCCTAAGTGAAAATAAATTCCTTCTGAGAATAAAAATCTGAACAGAAATCCCATTCCTGATTATCTGCAAAAGCTACAAAAGGACTTATGGGCCTATTCAACCATCAGACAGGCAGAATTTTAGGGAAGTCCATTCCTGAAATGTATCTTTATTTCCTGATGTTCTTATTGCCAATGTTATTTTAGCTGTTAGAGTATCTTAAAGACATAAAAGCAGTTGGCTAGATGTTTTAAAGATGATGGCAGTAGCCTGCAGCTTACATAAACACTATAGGGTCCATGGACATAGTTGCAATAAAACAGAACATAGAAAACAGAGCTTATATAAAACTTAATACCCTCAGCCTGGAAGGTACTTTTAAACATTTGCTAAAATTACTCTACAAGCAGGCATGTTCACCATAAAATCATCATAATGGAGAAATAAAGCATGAGGTACAGAATAAAAAGTAAAAGATTCTCCCAAACAGTCACATTTAAACGGTTATTTAAATAACCACCAGGGTTATCTTGATACAATTTACAGAGTTTCCTTTCAGCTATGACTTTATGATAAAGATGATTATCTTCTTAAAATTTAATGTCGCTCCCCAAAGCATTCACATTTTTATAATATCTAAACAAGCCTCTGCCCTATTTACCTTCTAAGTACGCATGCTTCTGTGTTTGCTTATGTGCACTCTCTTTTAAGTAACATTCACCATATGTGCATATGTTTGTTAGTAGTTAGTATACAAGGCTTATTTCCAATGAGCATATTGTTCAGATAGGAAAATCTATAGAAGTAGGACAAGAAAAGTTGTCAAGGGTGATTAATGGGAAAATTTACTGCGTGAAGTTAGTGAAGTTAGGTAAACACCAAATCCAGACACACCTGGAGCTAAATTGCCTCTATATTCTTCCGCTAAACTTCTGCTTTTCATTATTTGTATGATGGCATTGAAGAAACCTGGGTAAAAGTTAAAGGAGGTATCACTGTATTTATTTCTTACAATTGCATGTAAGAATGCAATTACATTATTACATATCATTATTACAAATAAATAAGAGCTTAATTACAATAAATCTACAAAAAAACTACTAAAAAGTGAAATTAGCATGTGATAGAATATAAAATCGATATGTAAAAGTTAGCTATATTTTGTGTACTATGAGTGATAAATATAAAATAAAATTGTAAATAATATATACATTTGAAATAGCATTAAAACCCGTGGAATACTTAGCAATAAATTTAACAGAAGACGTGGAAAATTTCTGCATGAAATCTCTAAAGCATTGCCAAGAGAAAGTTTAAAAAAATCCTAAATAAATGTAAACATATGCAATATTCATAGATTACTATACTCTATTTTCATGGTGCCATTCTCTCCATATTGACCTATAGATTAAATGCAATCCCAACCAAAATCCCAGGATCTTTTTTTTTAATGAAATTGACATGATCTTGAAATTTATTTGGGAAAGTGAAAAGCCAATAACAGTCAAAAGTATCTTGAAAAAGAAGACTTTCAAGACTAAACTTGACTAAATTAGAAACAAACTTAGAAACTTAAAGTAGTAGTAATCTTAGTAAATTTAAAAACTTAAAATAGTAGTAATCAAAACATCATAACTCTAATAAAAGAAAAGACAAGTACATCAAAGGAAAAGAAAAGTGAATAGGGAAACAGACCCACACTTTTATGGTCAAGTTATTTTTTGAATGGAGAAGCTAAATGCAGAAACAAGTCTCTATTCAAGAAACAATGAATACGAAGTATTCAAATATAATTTAAAGGAGCCCACAAAAAGCAAATATAAAAGAAAACACAGATGAATATATAGAACTCTATCAAAATTAGAACCTTATCATCAGAAGAAAATTAAGAAAATAAATAGACAAACACATAACTAGCCAAAACAGTGCCAAATAATGGCAGAATCTTGAACACAACGTACTTGAATGATGCAATAAGCACAAATAAATTTTACAAATGGGTAATAAGCACATGGAAAAGCACTAAATATCATTAGCTATCAAGAAAATGAAAATTTTAACCCAAGGGACACACACTACAGATTTTTTGGATTTACTATAATTTTGAAGTCTGGTAAAATGCTGGTGAGGATGTACCGTGACCAAAATTCTCATATCTTGCTGAAAGTATGAACTAGTATAAATGCTTTAGAAAACTCTATGGCAGTTATTTTAAAAAGTTAAATGTACTACCTCATGTACAACCTCATGACCCAAAAGCCCATTTCTGATTATTTATTCAATAGAAATAAATAGAAATAAAAACTTATACCCACAAAGATTCTTGCTAAAGACTTCCTAACAGTTTCATTGACTTTAGCCAAATACTGGAAACAACCAAGGCATGTAAATGTGTTATATTCATACACTGGCACACAATTCAGCAATAAATGGAAACAAACTGTTGGTGCAGCAAGAATATTAATAAATCCTAATGATAGTATGCTGGGTAGAAGAAGCTGTAAACAAAACCTGTGAACTACATAACTGTAAATAACTGAAACTAAGATAGGCAACCCTGTCATCATAGATCAGTGGGTTTGTATAGTCTCTTAGTGGGCTTGTAAAGTCTCTTTTGGAAAATTTTACTTAGGAACATTATGGTGTGGTGGAAGTATTCTGTGTCATGATACGCATTTTTCAAAAATGATGGGTACATATGAGATCTGAGCATCTATGCAAATTTCACCTTAATATTTAAAATTGTATGATTAATATGTGTATATAGGTGGGCACATTTATGTGTGTGTAAATGTTTGAGTTCAACGGAAGAAAAAAATGTAAATATTACTACTAGATATTATTCTCCATAAACTGATACAATTCAGAATCATGAAGAATTAAGTTATGAGCCAAAATCTCTCAAGGTATAAAACCATACGTTTAAGCTTTGTTCAATGTAATGAGACTATTATACTTAATTTTTGCAATTACTGCATAAGTCATGGAGACCTATAGTCTTAAACCTAGAGTATTGTTTAATCTATAATCTTCCATAGTGAGAGTTACAGGTATTGTAGTATTTGATTAATATACATTTTACTCTTCCCAGGGCCCAATTTATTGAAGAATTTGCAAGATCTAGAACTCTGCAGTATAGACAGTCATGCATTTTATCTGGTAAATTTAGCTCCCAGAATAAGTGGAACATATTGAATATTTGATATACATACAGGGATGGGATTAAGCACTATAGGTTAAAAAAATTGAGATGCAATTCTGGAAGGCTTTTAAAAATAAATAAGTCTATTATTTGGGATTGAATGCAAATTAATGATGCATTTATTTTTACATATTTCACATTTACTTTCACATAATTTAATTCCTGTTCACCTTGGTATTTATTATTTCATTAAACAGCAACATACATCCTTGCATTATTTGTTTCTTTGGGTAATTAAATTATTCTGCTAGGAGGAAATATAAATAATTATATTTCCCTCAGATGAGAAATTCTGTAATCTATCTATTTTTAAGTGGTGCCACAAAATAAGTAGTACTAAATGTAATAATTATTAAACACCCTTAAAAAGCATTTTAAATGACCAAAAATTCCCAAAAATCTTAAGCATGCGTGTTTTTTTAAAGGAATACCAGTTTACAAATGGAGAATTACTTTGTCAATCTATTGGCAATTCATGTATATTGTCACTTATTTATTTGTCTAGTGAGCAATATTTATATATTTGTTCTCCTTCAATCCTCAAAAGAGAATATGTACTTTTCTTTTGCAGTTAAAATTGTTTTTTTTCCCACCATTATAGTCTTTAATTTTGATTACCCATACTTTAGATGACAATGTGACATGCCTGAGGGTTCTGCACTGTTTAACCCATCATGCACATTGCCAGCTTCCTAATGATGACATCCTCATGTCCCAAAACTCATGGTCATCATTGTTCTTGAAACAACAACAACAAAAAAAAAACCCTTTTGATTTGTGCTTTTGCAAAATTTGATCATCACCTTCATTTATCAGATCCACTAAAGTGATTAAAGGTTGCATTTCCCTCTTTCAAACCACTAACCAAACATTTCAATTTCATTGGTTTATTTACTATCTCCTAGTATACCTACTGTTCTCTTCCACTTTTTGGTCCAAAACCTCTATAAAATGTTTCCCATATATCTATTGAAATCTATACATTTGCTAAGTAAGGCCTAAATATAATTTCTTGCAAAAAACTGTCTCATATCTCCCAAGCAGAACTTAAGATACCAGTTATTTACTTGTTCTTGTCACTATGTTTCACAGCTATTACCACCTGTATCAGCTTCTGTCCCAGATTGGAAGTATTTACTATGACCTGGAAGACAGAAACCCTGTCTTATTTCTAAGTATATCACGACAACTCCTAGCACATATATGATGTTTAAAATGAAATTGAGAGTTTTATTGAATTGATGAGGTAAACAGGAAAAATATTCTTCATTGCAAATTCAGTAAGAGTCACAGCTTGGGTATATAACTTGCTTAAATTTGCATGACTAAAGAATTTTCAGAATCAAAGAAGGTCAATCCAGGTCCCCTGTGTTATTTTCAGTTACTTATGCTTCTACTCAAAGACAATATTCTCCAAAAATCTGCTTTGACTGTTTCTGTATTTCTGTATTTCTAGGAAAATAAAGTATATACCAGGTCATTTCTAATGAAAATTGAAGTAAATCTTCAATTAACCTGTTTTATTTGTGACTTTTTCTATGAGTTACTTTAAAAATATGTACTTTTTTTTTTTGTCTTCTATCTTTATAGTTAAAGTATTTTATCAGGAGAGAAAACATGCCACTTTAAGAAAAAGGGGACAGATTCAGGAAAGCCATAAATAATTTCACAATGAGTTGAAAAGGGTCAAACTAAAATTAATGCACGATGCCAAATTTAAAAATTATAATTTATGGTTACATGCAATATCACTGGACTTTAAAACTTGATGAGCATAAAGTCATAAAATAAATTAAAAATTAGCTGTATAGCATTTTTACATCATGAATTTAGATTATTAGGCAGTTTCCAATGAGCATACAAAATTCAGGTTGATACACAATATTGGGAATATTATTTATTCATTAGTGAATTGTATTATAAATTATAGGTTAACTTAGTGAATGTTCAGTATGGGTGAAAGATCACGGGTACTGTGTAAAAGAAATACTGTCACAAATATTATCAGCTCTCTTTCTTTAAAAAATAAAAACAGATAAGTTCCAAAAAAGGCATTGTTTTCCAGTATTAAAAATCTGGCATTCTTTATTTCTAAATTCATTCATGCATGCAAAAATAAAAGCAATATGAAAGTACTGGAATCCATTTTTTTTTTTAGTCAGTGTTGTGGGTTGTATCCTGTCCTCTACAAAAGCACTTTCAAGTTCCACCCCACCTCCTGTGGGTATGAACTCATTTATAAATAGGTCCTTTGAAGATGATATTAGTTAAGGAATGCCCACATTGAATGGGGCTGAGCTTTAATCCAATACGGCTGAAATCTTGATAGGCAAAATAAATTGGACTGAGAAAGAGTAGCCACAGGGAGTAGCCAGAGCGGGAAGTCAACAGACAGGAGAGAAAGGAAAAGAGGCGACCATATGCACTGCTATGAATATGCATCACCATGTAAAAGCCAAGGGACCCAAAGAGCAGCTGGCCAGCCAGAAGAAACAGGCACTGGGAAGAAGCAAGCTTTCTAGGTTTTGAAATTGTGAGCCAATAAATTCATGTTGTTGAACCAACACATTTTCTGTTCTTTATTTTAGTAAACAGAAAAAAATTGTGTCTCAGATAAGACATGTTCTTCTAATCCAATCTTGTAGATGCAAACCTGCTGTGGATGGGACTTTTTGATTAGTTTGTTTCCATGGAGATGTGACTGCAGAAATTCAAAGTAGCTCTTGATTCACTTATTGGAGTTGTTTAAGAGGGAGAGATTTTGGAGAAAGCACAAATGCTTGAAAAGTCAACACAGAGAGCAGATGATTGGAAACAGAAGCTCAGAGAGGAGGCAACTGGAACCAGGAGTTGAAAGCAACGGAACTTGGGAACAAAGGACAAGCAGATGTCGTCGTGTGCCTTTCCATCTGACAGAGAAACCCCCGGACATGATCAGCCTTTCTTGAGTGAAGGTGTCTTTTTGTTGATGCCTTAATTCAGACATTTTCATGACCTTAAAACTGTAAATTTGTAAGCTAATAAATTGCCTTAGTAAAAGCTGATCCATTTCTGGTCTATTGCATTCCAGCAGCATTAGTGAACCAAAGCACTAATAAAACCGCTTTACTTGTAAAATTTGTAGTTGATGGAGTAGACTTTTGAATACCTGAAAATATGACATTTTATGCAAGAGTATGGCTGAAATACCATCCATGGGTTTCTTTATAATATCTCCCTAGAAACTACAGTACTGACAATTATATGTGCAAAATAATTTTTCAGTCAAGTTACTGGTCATATTAAATGAAATTTTGTTGCAAGCTGATCCACAGTATCTAAAAGTAGGTCACTAGAAAATATAAATTCCACCATACTAATTTAAAAACTCATTTATTCTTATGATTGTTCATTAAATATGGGCATTAGAAATCACTTAATGGAATTTATATTTAGGGTACCTTTAATATCATATATGTTGTTGGAAAATATATATTGCTGAAGGCAGTATTCTAGAAAGCAGAAAAATAACTTAATTTTCACCACTATTAATGGCTTCAAAGAAAGTAAAACTATGGATCATTAGAGAACAGATATTTTAAAACACATATTGTAAAATGCATTAAATATAAATATATAAAAGAGAATGTATTACTTTGTGATGGATACAAATATTGGAACATCAATATAAGTTCTGCCTTGGATATATTAATATCTCATATCTGTTAAGGATCTAATTTAAAAAATAAATTAGGACTTCCGGAGAAGATGGCGGCTTAGTAAGACGCGCGGGTCTTGGTTCCTCCTCCAGAAAAGCAACTAAAGAAACAGAAACAATACGAAACAGCTCCCAGAGTCACGACAGAGACCAAAAAAGACAGCGTACCCCATTCTGGAACGGCTGAACGGGTAGGGAGAATCCACTGCTGTGAGATACCCGAGGGGTGCACGTTTTCCCGGCTGGGGTGGCTGGCGTCTGGGGTCCCCTCCACGCACGTGGCTCCCCGGTCTGACTGGGAACATTGGATAGCGGGGCCCTCCCGTCACGCTTGGCGTCTCGGGCCAGCTGGGCAATTAGGACCGGCACTCCCCCAAGCCACGGCCAGCGACCCCCGCCTCCACGCTCGGTTTCCCGGGCCGACTGCCCCGCAGACAAACGACCGCCACGAGCGCCACCTACTGGGCAGGAAAAGAAAAACAGAGCCCAGAGATTCCACAGAAAAACCTTTCAACCAGCTGGGTCCCACACCCAGGGAGATCTGATCAAATGCCCAGACACCAGCAGAAAATAATGGATGACGCTCGGAAAATTGAAGATATGGCCCAATCAAAGGAACAAACCAATAGTTCAAATGAGATACAGGAGCTGAGACAACTAATGCTGAATATACGAACAGAAATGGAAAAACTCTTCAAAAACCAAATCAATAAATTGAGGGAGGACATGAAGAAGATATGGGCCGAACAAAAAGAAGAAATAGAAAATCTGAAAAAACAAATCACAGAACTTGTGGGAGTGAAGGACAAAGAAGAAAAAATGGAAAAAACAATGGATACCTACAATGGTAGATCTAAAGAGACAGAAGCTACAATTAGTGAACTGGAGGATGGAACAACTGAATTCCAAAAAGAAACAGAAACTATAGGGAAAAGAATGGAAAAACTTGAGCAGGGAATCAGGGAACTGAATGACAATATGAAGCGCACAAATATACGTGTTGTGGGTGTCCCAGAAGGAGAAGAGAAGGGAAAAGGAGGAGAAAAACTAATGGAAGAAATTATCACTGAAAATTTCCCAACTCTTATGAAAGACCTAAATATACAGATCCAAGAAGTGCAGCGCACCCCAAAGAGAATAGACCCAAATAGGCGTTCTCCAAGACATTTACTAGTCAGAATGTCAGAGGTCAAAGAGAAAGAGAGGATCTTGAAAGCAGCAAGAGAAAAACAATCTGTCACATACAAGGGAAACCCAATAAGACTATGTGTAGATTTCTCAGCAGAAACCATGGAAGCTAGAAGACAGTGGGATGATATATTTAAATTACTAAAAGAGAAAAACTGCCAACTAAGACTCCTATATCCAGCAAAATTGTCCTTCAAAAATGAAGGAGAAATTAAAACATTTATAGACAAAAAGTCACTGAGAGAATTTGTGACCAAGAGACCAGCTCTGCAAGAAATACTAAAGGGAGCACTAGAGTCAGATATGAAAAAACAGAAGAGAGAGGTATGGAGTAAAGTGTAGAAAGAAGGAAAATCAGATATGATATATATAATACAAAAGCCAAAATGGTAGAGGAAAATATTATCCAAACAGTAATAACACTAAAAGTTAATGGACTGAATTTCCCAATCAAAAGACATAGAATGGCAGAATGGATTACGACCCAGCAATACCACTGCTAGGTATCTACTCAAAGGACTTAAGGGCAAAGACACAGACGGACATTTGCACACCAGTGTTTATAGCAGCATTTTCTACAATTTCAAAGAGATGGAAACAGCCAAAATGCCCATCAACAGACGAGTGGCTAAACAAACTGTGGCGTATACCTACGATGGAATATTATGCAGCTTTAAGACAGACTAAACTCATGAAGCATGTAATAACATAGATGGACCTAGAGAACATTATGCTGAGTGAGTCTAGCCAAAAACTAAAGGACAAATACTGTATGGTCCCACTGATGTGAACCGACATTCGAGAATCAGCTTGGACTATATCATTGGTAACAGAGACCAGCAGGAGTTAGAAACAGGATAAGATAATGGGTAATTGGAGCTGAAGGGATACAGACTGTGCAACAGGACTAGATACAAAAACTCAAAAATGGACAGCACAATAATACCTAAGTGTAATGTAACTATGTTGGAACACTGACTGAAGCTGCACCTGAAATATGGCTTTTTGTTTGTTTGTTTGTGTGTTTGTATCTTTTGTTTTTGTTTTTTTCTTTTTCCTTTTTATATATATATATATATTATTAGTATTATTATTTTAATTCTCTTCTCTATATTAACATTCTATATCTTTTTCTGCTGTTTTGCTAGTTCTTTTCCTAAATCAATGCAAATGTACTAAGAAATGATGATCATACATCTATGTGATGATACTAAGAATTACTGAGTGCATGTGTAGAATGGAATGATTTCTAAATGTTGTGTTAATTTCTTTTCTTTTTTTTGATTAATAAAAAAATTAAAAAAAAAATAAATAAATAAATTAAGGCAATCTGTATTTGAATTTACTGTTACTTGAGGAAATAGATTAGGAAAGGACAGCTAATTTTGGTCTTACTTGTATTATTAATGGTTTGAATTGATGTACTTATACATCAACCATCAAAGATTAGAAATTTCAAAATAACAGATGTCCCATCATTTCAAAAATTTCCAGAATTTATAATTTTTTTTTCAAAATTCGACTGCTTTTTCTTTAGATGTTGTGCTTTCTTTCTAAGTGATAATTGCTAGTGTAGTTTATTATATAATATGTTTTAGTCCTGTAAGATAGAGTCTGTTGCTCCTACCATATAATTAAATCCAATAAGTTCTGGTCAGGTTGACATGTTTTACTTATATTTATTGCATCTTCATATTTTTTAATACTTTTCCCAAATTAATGCAATGTTTTAAAAATTATTGCATATTCATTTTTATTCATTTATTTATTTGGCATATTCTTGATTTAAATTCTCACTTAAATGAAGCAACTTGGCAGGTGATCAGCCTTTCCAAATGCATGTTTATGAGAGCTAAAATAGTGAGAGAATAATGTCCCTAAATTTTACATATTTGATTGAATTTATATTTTACCTTTGGCCAAATAGAATACATTTGCTTACATTAAGCATCTTCTGGAGTCTTTTTGGTACAAGTGTTCAATAGCCTTCAGGTTCTGGGGACACAGAAATATGATTAAAATGAGAAGAATAATTTTAATTTTCGTTAAAAAATTAAAGTTTCATTAATTTAGTTTGTTAACAAATTTGTTATCCAAAATTGAGTGTGGTCATTCTTCATATTTTAAAATATGAGTCAGGAAGCTGGATCACTATCTTAGGTAAATATAAAATGGAAAGTGTATCTCATTTAGAAAATCACTATGGAAGAAAAGATTTTCCCCAAAATTTAAAATGTTAAAGCAGAATGCACCAATAGAAAATCAAAATTACTTCATTAATAGCCTGGAAATTCATAACTTTTAAAAATTATTTGGAAATTAGTGATAATAGATCTTAATGTCAATTAAGATTAATTAGTTGCATGTATATATATTTGCATATGTATATTTAAATGTGTGTGTGTGTGTGAAATATGTATATAAACACTGAAAACATAAAATAGTCAAATACTTTAAAAATAAAAAGAAAATACTTCAGAGAATCACTTTACATTCCTAGAACAAAACAATCACCTACATATGCTTGATTTTAACTTGAAGCAGAAATAGTTTGAAAAATGAAGAAGGTTGAATTCATTCCAAATTTTCTCCAATCTATAAACTGTGGAATAAGGCTTGGGCAATTTTTAATATTCTGTGATGCTGTTTAAATTTTGGCAGCTTACTTTAATGCTATAAAATGACAGTAATAATAGTCACCTCTCAAAGTAGCTATAACTGTTTAAGGGCATCTTGTGATATTAGCTATCATACCTGGTAGGAAGAGAAAGTTGGAAGTAATAGACATTTTGTTCTCTTACTTTGTTTCATTTGTCCCAAGGATATTGTGAAAGAAACAAATTCACCAAGTTCTTGGCCTTAAATAAATATTACATAGGAGAAAAAGAAAAAAAAATTGCATTTAATCAAATATTCTACTAAATCTTGTCTGCTTATGTATTTTAAGATGTAAATATATAAGTATTATTTTATAAGATATGTGATCATCATTAAAGTTTTTCTTCTTCTGCCAAGCAAAATCAGAGCAGAGATAATGTTATCACTTCTAAGCAGAAACCTTTAAAATTCAATATGCAGTTAGCCACTTTCCTTTCCTCTTCCACGGAGTTTTGTACAAACCAAATGGTGTGATTCTAATAAGCTGCATCCTTTCAGTCCTGAAGCTGACAGGAAGCAGAACCACCAGCTTAAATGTGAATGAAAATGTACTATTAAAAATTAATCCTTTTGTTTGAGCCACTGAGATTTGGAGGTTGTTATTTTGCATAACTTAGATTATTTTAACAGATATTTAAGGCATGATGCTAGGTTACATAAGGACATCAATGAAGATTACCATATTGCCTCTATTCTCATCTAAAGCTATACTTCTTTCTTGGGACAAAATGCTAACTAGACTTTTTATGTCATATTTATAAAATAATTTTCATCCTTTATATATATATATAGGACCTAACTATTTGTACTCAGTAATTATACATACTCTTTGCAAAGCTGGAAAATAATACTAATAAAAAAACTGTCATTCCACAGATCTTCTTAGGAAGTAAAACAAACCTTGACCTATCCTCTCACTAATGAGTTCTAACAGTAAAGAATAAAAAATTTATGACAGTTGTATAAGTCCAATCTAACCACCATATATCTATGAATCCTCATGCACTTACAAATGTATTGCAACATGACTAGTCCCATATGTTCCTATATTGTTATGCAGAGGAAAAATGCATACATATGACCTTTAGAACTGAGAATTACCAAAAAATAGCACTGTAACCATAATACAAGCAGTAGTAATCAATGTCTAAACATTGGCAGCTTAGACTTCCGATTATGTTCCAACCGTTAAAGAGTTTGGAAATGGTTGCTATTACAAGAAAGAGTAGGAAAAACTGAAAATTAGTGACTGCTCTTGAATCTATCAAGATTTCCCTGAGGTAGCAGGGAAAACCACTCTTCTGAAAGCTGGAGAAGCAGACATGTCCAGAGAAATACAACAACCAAGATCTGTTTATCTGGAGCAAAAGCCTCTGGAGGCATAAACTGGTAGAAACACAAAAATAGCAATGTACATCAATTGCTGAGTTTGGAATAGTATAAGAATGAGAAACTGTTGGAGTAGAAATACTTCTATGCATTATACCTCAAGAAACCCACCATGTTCTCATGGTGAGGTTCTGAAATCCTTATGTGGCACTTACAGTGGGAGGTGAAGAATAATCATTGTGAAATGCTTGGATTATTAACCATAACCAAGAATAACTTGGGGGAAAGGACTTCAACAGAATGCAATTCTGAAAATAATTCCAGAAGCATAAGGGAATTCTTCCAACTATATGCCCTCTGGTTTTCCTGTCACACCTAAGGGAAAAAAATCAAAATAAAACCACAGTCAACTTGGAACAGCATTCTAAGGAAAGAGATTTGGAGCATCACAGGTAAGGAAAGAAGTAGGGAGCAAGGGAACCAGTCCAGCACCTTCTGGGAAACACTTGTGAATGTCACCACCTTAGACATAGAACCATTAAGATTGAGACTTAATCAGATTATAGAACACTCCTGCTTCACACCCTACCATCCATTAAGGCAGCTCCAGTATAATAACTGTAGATTACTGAATGACGAGTAGGGTCCAGGCTCTCTCTGGGAAGGAGTACTTAGGGAAGCCCCAAAGCCAAAAACAGAGCAAAGCATGAACTCTAGAGCTATCTGACACCTCTGGAACATAGAACTGCAGCCTAATTCCTTGCTAGAGTAACATAAATCCTCATAATACAGGTCTACTTATAACAGTTCCTATTTTCCTATTAAGTATATCTGGCTTTCAACAACAACAATAACAAGTCACAAAGCATGTTTTTGAAGATAAAAAGTAAGCAATCATAACCAGACATAATATATGACCCAGATGCTGGAATTATAAGAAAAGGATTTTAATGTAATCATGATTAATATGTTGTTCTACTTTGCTAGCTGCCAGAATGCAATATACCAGAAACTGAATGGCTTTTAAAAAGGGGGAATTTAATAAGTTGCTAGTTTGCAGCTGTAAGGTTGAGAAAATGTCCCAATTAAAGCAAATCTATAGAAACGTCCAATCTAAGGCATCCAGCTAAAGTTACCTTGGTTCAAGAAGGCCCATGAAATTCAGGTTCTCTCTCTCTCAAGTAAGAAGGCACACGGCAAACACAGTCAGGGCTTCTCCCTTGGCTGGAAGGGCACCTGGAGAACATGGTATCATCTGCTACCTTACTTTCCTGACTTCCTGTTTCCTGTAGCTCCCCAGGAAGCGTTTTCCTTCTTTATCTCCAAAGGTCACTGGCTGGTGGACTCTGCTTCCTGGTGCATTCTCTGCTCTCTCTGAATCTCTTTCATTCTTCAAAATGTTTCTTCTTTATAGGACTCCAGAAACTCCTCAAGACCCACCCAAAAATGGGTGGAAATTTGTCATCACCTAATCCAGTTTAACAACCACTCTTGATTAAATCACATTCCAGGGAGATGATCTGATTACAGTTTCAAACATATAGTATTGAATAGGGATTATTCTACCTTTATGAAGTGGGATTTTAATTAAAAAAATGGCTTTTTTAGGGTACATCATCCTTTCAAACCAGCACATATGTTAGGAACTTTTATAGAAAAAATAGACATCATGCAAGAAAAGATGAGTAATGCAACAAGATACATGGAAAATCCAAAAAAGAATCCAAAGCAAATATGAGGAAAAAAAAAAAGAAAGCCATAATATAAAGAATTTCTCCAACAGTCTCATCAGTATATTTGACACAATTGAAGGAAAGAATCAGTGTTTGTGAATATAGGTCAATAAAACTTTCTGAAATGTATTGCAAAGACAAAACAGAATGGGGAAAAAAAACAGAGCATTCTAGAACTATGTACAACATCAAAAGTTGTAACATATCAATATATGTGTAATTGGAATAGCAGAAGGAGAAGGGAGACTGGCACAGAGAAATATTTGAAATAACAACGGCCAAGAACTTGCCAAAATTAAAAATAGACACCATGCCACAGATCCTGGAAGCTCAGAGAACATGGAAACCTTAACAGGTATAGTGGTTAGAAATTTCCTACTCTATAGTCCTACAGCCTTCGTGGTGATAACTGTGTTGCAATCGTAGTGTTCCATTAAGGAGGGAACATCCATTCCCTCAAGGATGCAGTCAAGAAAAGTCTGATACCAAATTGATTAGAGCTCTTAGAGTAACACATTTTTGATACACTTAAATATCCCATTTCTCTTGGCATAAGTCTGTCACGAAAAGAACTAATTAGAGTTGGGTTCAGTTGATCACTGTTTCAGAAAGCAGAATATCTATACATTATTCTCTACACACCAGCCCATTCGTGTCACTTAGTTGTCTCTTAGAGAGAATTTTATTCTAAAGACTGCTCCTTCCTGCAGTGAGTTTTGCTAGGATTATCCTGTTCCATCTTAGCCAATTTCCTAAATTTATTCCTCAGGCAGCAGGGCCCAGGGTCTTTGTTGCTTATGTCACAGAATCCCTTGGCTCCTTCTTAGCAGGTGAGAGGCTTGAATTAGCAACTTCCTCCTTCACTACCACCACGCCACCAATACCCAACATACAACACACAACTATTCTTGCCAAGGGACCTATTGCTGACTTAATTTAAGGCTGGGTAATACTGAGAAGAGTATTTTGTGTAAACATCACTGGACAAAGTCGCTGCCCACATATATTTCATGTAAAATTAGAGAGGAGTTTTAGCTAGGAAATTATTTTGAATTTATGGGGGATAAGATAAAACTATATGTCCTCAGGCCTCTAATGAAAACCAAGTGTAGACTTAAAGACTGTGTTAACTTTGACTTTAACTCTGCATTTTTGACAAATGCTTTAGCTATGTTTCTTATAGAATCTCAAAAATGAAAAAAATTCCTTAGGTTTCTCAAGATTCCTTCATTATGAAAAATTCTGTTAAGTAAATGGAGACATTTTGGGAGATCATCAAAAGACTATGAAAGTAAGGCAGTACCCAAGAAAGCTATTTTTAAAAAAATCAGTGATCTGAAGACTAAACTCTGTAGAACACTGTTCTTTAAAGGATAGCAAAAGAGAAAGAATACGTAACAGAAGCAAACAATGACCTTTTGAGTTTTAGGAGAATAGCAACTTCTGAGGATCATGGAAATTTTATATAAATTTAGTAAAGTAAGATTCATTGGAAGTATGGAGTAGAATTTTAATTGTGATGGATTACAGAGAAAACGGGAATGAAAATTTTAAATAATTTTTCAGAAATTGTGATTTTTGAGAAGATTGATTTATTTTAAAGAAAGAGAAGTTTATGTTGCATAGCAATGCAGTATGAGAAGAAAAAGACACCATAGGGTTGATTCAAAATTTGTGATTTATAGTATAGTTGTATCTGAAAAGCAAAATGGCAAAAGGCAATGGGCAAACATAGCCTTGGATGAAAGTTTCTAACTTTCAAAGACATTTGTAGAATCTGCTCTTGAGATACACGAAGAGAAGATATGAGGAGGAGAAAAAGGACTTGAACTTGCAGTTTGATGGTAGTTCTTTGACAAAGACTGTTCATGATCCACCAACATTCATTTCTCTCTCTCTCTCTTTCCTGTCCTCCTTCCCGCCATCTCCTTCCTTTGTCTCCCTCTCAATAATAAAACCCTCAAGTCTAAAATAGACACATGACTTCTCAAAGAGTTACTCCATTTCTCAGTCACTCTAAACCCTTGTATTCATGTAACCACATTCCAGCCAATGGTATCTGAAGAGTACTGATGTGAGTCATTTTGATCCATGTTTTTAATAATTTTGCCTTGCACTCTCTTGGCACATATCCCACTTCCTACTGCATAAAAATTGGAATATATTTTTGGACCTCAAGGTGAAAACTGATCTATTAGCTCTGAATGATGTACCAAAGGACTGAGAAATAAGATAATACGTAAGTTATTTGTCTAAGCCATGGCATGTTGGAGCTTCTGTGTTACAAAGCCAAACCTTGTCCCCTACCTGATGAAACTCCCATAATAGGCAGCTTATTTTCATAATTCCATTAACATACTTTTGTTAAAATCCAGTCTCTAAAATAAAATAAAATATTCAAATTTGCAGTTATATAATCTACAATATAATCTTCGTAATTCAACACTGCTCTGCAATATAGATAAAAAATACCTTTATTGGAAGATTACATAAAAGATTTTAAATTAAAAAATGTCAAGTGACCATTAGTTCTGAGTTAGTGATTATTTTATGCAATGGTAAATTAAAATTACCATCTTAAATACTTTAGTAGAGTATCATTGAGGAGCTTCAGTGAGTAGTGGTTTAATAAAGATTTAAACCATCGCTGTACCCCTTTTGCTCCACCTTTTGCAAAACCAACCAACAAAACAAAACCCATTCGTTTGTCACTCAGTTGCTATCTGTTTTACATAAAACAAAATAAAAGGACTCATCATCATAAGAAAGCAAAATGTTGTTGCTGTTGATGCTGCTATCTTCCTCATTACATTTCAACATTTAGAAGAGTTTTAATTTTATTTAAAAATCGGTATAGAGTTACTATAACTATGAGAGTTATAGTAAGGAAGTGCTTGAGTTTTTAAAAAGTCAATGCACACATTTGTTATAGCCTTTATACAACACCATTGTGGAGTCAAGACATTAAACTTTCTCAGTTTACTCTCTGGAGTGTACTGACCAAACCTCTAATTTCAAGGAAAAGTAAATATAACTGAAGTATTTGGAAAGGTGAAGGGAATCAGTCCCCCAACAGTGCTTAAGCATGTCTTAAGTCATATATGTCAAAGGGCAGAGCTGTAAGTGTGTCTCTCCATTTCCTGAAAGTGCTCTGAATTGCAACACCTTTCGTTTATTTTCTCTCAGACTCTGGAGTGAAAGAGATGACTAGTGACCTGAAGTTCAGGAATTATTTTCTTAGCACAGTTGACTTCTTTGAATAGTAACAACTTGCATATAGTTTCCCGTTAAACTTACTTTTAATTATCTACCAAAATATAATTAATGTATATTATCAACTAATATATTAAGTTTCTATACCCCGTCCATTGGATTTTGTCCATTCTTGAGGGGCTTCTCAATAAAATATATTTCTATGTATGGGAGATGTCACATAGCAGATTCTCCCTGCAATAATTCTATCCTAGTCTTTTCCCATGACGCATGATGGCACTTCCAGTCTTTCAGATCTTGGACAGAAATAGAAAACCATGCTTGCCAGCAACATGCTGTTAAAGACGTTATCGAATATATGGCTAGGATATATCATCGATAAGCTCTAGTATTTCATTTTTATTAATTTAGCAGATATTTTCTAAGTGGTTCTATTAGTTGTTTGACCATTTATGTCTTAGAGTTGCAAAAGTAATCAATGTGAATCGCTATCCTCAGGAGTTACAAATACATGCATTAATTGATTAGCATGAAGTCAAGTAACTGTTATAGGGCAACAGTGTTAGATTCTGTCAAATATTGGACATATTACCCAAGTTTTCATCTTTAGGTAACAGAAGGAAATGTTGAGAATAAGCAACCACAATCTTACTGTTCAAGGAAGTGGACAGTAAGTCCCTTATTTGGGGATTTTTACTCCAATTGCTAGTTCTTCATTAATTAAATGATGATTATGCTTAATGTGCTTGCTGGAATAGAATCTATGTCAGCTTCTCAAAGCATAATTAATCCATGGTTCCTTTAACACATAATCACACGCACACAAATACATCCACACACTTAGCTTACTCAGCATTTCTAAAACAAAGTGAGAGCTTTTTCCACTGAAAACCTTACCTAAATGAATAAAATTATCTCAGAAGCAGATGACTGTAGGTTATAACAGGAGAAAACTGAGATTAATCCCACCAGGACATCTGTTCATAGATTGATCTGACACACTATGTATTTCTGTTAAACCAAGTCAGCACTCAAAACAATAAGTTTCTGATTATTCATTGTTTCCCATATTGTCGTCTTCATGACTCCTTTGTTCTTTTTTCCCCTTCTGAATCCTCTGTCCCTGAATCTCTTTTAATCAAATGTTTCTCCCTTCTTTCCTTAGGTATAAAATTGCTTTTCCCTGAAGGCACAGTTACCACTACAGGTTGCAGAAATGCAAACTGTAAAATCACGCCATTGGTGCATGGAAGACGGTACCGTTGTCATCTTCAACTTTCCTCTTTTCTATTAGGTAAACAAACAATTGTCATCTTCCAAGGTTCACATCATCACTTTATCATTAAATGCCTTTCTTCTATTCTTTTAACTTCATAGATTGTTATGATTTTTATGCATTTTCTTTTCCATTCAAAATAGCTGTACATTTTGCATCTGCTTATGCACAATTTTGTCTGCAAGAAACACTAAGTGAACAAGGAAAATTTCACCCACATGAACAAAACCCTGTAAGGAAATACAAAACATGCCTAAACACTTCAAACTTCTATCAACCACCTGAGTTTTCAACTACATTATGAGTCACACCCTCCCATGCCTGGTGTTCTTTCCATCCAATTTCATATAACACTCCACCACTATTTTACAATAATTTCCATGTTGTATCTGTTACAATGCCCACTTACATAAGAACATGCCAGATCTATTCTGAGTTAAGTGACAAATTTATTACAGTATTTATGCATAATTTGTCATTTGATTGTAGAACTGTGTTACCATCTTAATTTACTTTAATAATATGTTACTGAGAAAGCTTTGGAGTTGTGACCTTTACCTAATTTTTTTCCCTGAAGCTCTCTTGTTTTTGTTATGTGATTTTGCACAGCACCATGATTTTTAAGAATGCATATGTCACATTATAACAGGACTATCTCATTTAGCATTGTCCCCCCTGGAAATGGAGCTACTGAGATCTGATGGGAGCAGAGGAAGGAATTATACTGTCACATATTTCTGAATTCTAGCCTCAAGTTGGACATTCATATTAAATTCAAATACTTCTATTTTTCCCTTGTCACCTATAAGCTACATTCTCAGAGGTTATTATTTAAGACTTTCTCTATATTTTCTATATAGGAATGTGAGTAACTTTGAGACAACAAACACAAGTTGTAGTGAAAACAAGAAATTATATCAGAAATTTGAGCGACAGATTCTATTTCAAAAAGCAGGACTTACTTGTGGAGGATGTCATGAAGATAGAGAGGAAAACCCTCAGCTCTTGCTTGAATGATTGGATACATAGTACTACTGCTTATCAAGAAATACACTGTAAGAGGGTAAGTTGCTTTTAGAAAATTTTGCTAAATATAATTTTGTTGAGTTCGAGGTCATGTGGGTCAGCTTACAAAGAAGAGATAGAGATCGAGAGAATAGACAAAAGAAAGGAAAGATAGTTTACACACGTTTGCTTGGTTGGTTGGATCTAATATTGGAGACCTAAAAGCCTGAGGGAAAGATGTCAATATGGAGAGAGATTTTGAGGAATCAGGAAAAAAAGAGTGAAACCCCAGATGATCAAGATCTCTGACAATCAGGAATGACTACAAGCCAGAAGGAGATTGCTCTTCTGTAGGATGAGGAGTGTACAACACCTGGGATGCAGGGCAATGAAGGTGGAGGTACAATTGAACATGACCCAGGAAGAACTTGAAGCACTTCTTGCCTGATACATTTGCCGTTTCTTAAATTAAATATTTCTTAATTGATTGCAAACAAGATGCAACTATCTGCTATTCCTTTTGATGTCAGAAACAAAAGAAAACACTAAAAGAAAACACCATGAAGCTCTTGCACATTTCTTAAGCAAGCAACATTTATCAAGCAGCACACATGCATGTCTAGGAGGAAAAAGTACACACACACACATAGACATAGTTATCACATTTGATCTGCTTCCTTCAATTCCTGATCATTTAACATGAGTAAAAATCAGTTATTTCAACAAACACCAACCTTGAAACCTAACTTCACACAGTCATTAAGATGATCAATCATTTTGTTCAAATACTTTTTAATATTTCATTTTTATAATAATAAAAATGTACAAACATTTTAAAAATGAAGACATGTTGTACTGCCCCATGGTCATAATTTCTCTCATTCCTTCCTATCTCATATTCTCCATTTCAGTAATCTAAGGTATTTAAGAGAGATAGGGGATCTCCTATATAGATCTCATCATTAAGAAACAGATGTTTTCATTGCCATGTAGTAATTCTTACATTGAAAGAGAGATCTTCTAGTGCGATGATTATTTTCTGGCTTTGAACCCATTATATTTTGTAAATAATTATGTAATAAATTATAAAATAACCATTTTTAATCCCAGCTCTCATATAAAAAATTTTTAAAAAGCTCTCTAAATCTATAAGTCACTATTTATAAAATGAAAATGCTTACCTATATCCATCATGTGCTTAAATATTCAGGGAGGAGATAAATTGACTGAATAATGGATTAGTCACTATTTATAAAATCAAAATGCTTACCTATATCCATCATGTGCTTAAATATTCAGGGAGGAGATAAATTGACTGAATAATGAATTATTTTAATATGACAAATGTTGCTGTTATTTATACATATTGTTATTTCATTATAAGAAAGAATTACATAAACATTTGTGTGTAATATTTTAGTTAGTCCAGGACAGAACTGCCCACCAAAGAAAACTTGCATTACCCTTATTTGATATAATTATAAAACCTTTCCATACGTATCTTACAAATGGCATGCATTTGAGGGGAATCGATAATGCAACTTGTATAAAATACTGGGAAAAACAATAGCGTATATTAGGTTCCTGAACAGGGATGCCAATGAACAAATCATTTCATTGCAAAATAGTGCTTCAGTTTAAATTCTAGATTATGGCTATATGGATGCATGTGATAAGCACAATTAAGGACTGAATTTCACAAAAAAAAGTAGGCAGAGTAATTGTGAATTGCATATATTTGATACACTGCTTTTTCTACTTTATTACCTTTTTGTTCTGAATTGAAATCAGATAAAAGAAGTAAAACCTCATGAAAAATGTCTTCCATGCTTTTGTACAGAATCATAACTTTCCATTAAGCCTGTGCGTAGATCGTGATATACTTTCTTAGCACACTTAACTATTCATGTCAAAATGATAGGAAGTACCATGCTGTGACCTGACAATAAAAGGCTAAAAGCAATTTAGGAGAAAGGATAAATAAACAGTTCTATATTTTAATTATTTTGTTAATTAAATGGAACTGAACAATGCATATTTTCTCATCATCATACTTGGGTGATTTTTTTTAACTTTTTATGTTGTACAGTGTAACATCTATACAAAGCAAAGAAACAAAAATGCAATCGTTTTCAGAGCATTCTTCAACAAATAGTTATAGGACAGATACCAGAGTTTGTCATGGGCTACCATGCTATTATATCAGATTTTTCCTTCTAGCTGCTCTGGAATATAGGAAGCTAGAAGGAATATATATATATATATTTTATCACCACAACTGATTTTTTTTCTCTTTTGTGAAAAATAGCATATATACAAAAAAAAGCAATAAATTTCAAAGCACAGCACAACAATTAGTTGGAGTACAGATTTCAGAGTTTGGTGTAGATTACAGTTCCACAATTTTAGTTTTTTATTTCTAGCTGCTCTGAGATAATGGAGACTAAACGAAACATCAATTTAATGATTCAGCAATCATATTCATTTGTTAAACCCTAACTTCTCTGTATAACTCCACCATTACCTTTGATCTTTCTATTTCACTCTTTAAGGATATTTGGGCTACAGTTATTTTAAATTTTGTATGTTGGAAAGGGCTGTCAATAATGTGGGGTAGGGAGATGGAACTATCTGTTGTTCTGGAGAGGCTGAGCCCCTAGGTTTCAGGACTTATCTGGACTAGGGACCCACCTGGAGGTTGTAAGTTCTGGAAAATTACCCTAACTGGAACGGTTTTGTTTGGGATTTGGCAAGGTATGACACATACCTGGGTGATTTTGACATGAATAGTTAAGTGTGGACTCTAATATTAAATAATGATTTGGAAAGGATTCTCACCAATATTATATAAATATATACTTCAAATCACAGAAATAAGGATAGGTTATACACACACACACACACAAATGCACAAAATATGCATTTAAAATAACAAAGGGCATGATATAGATTTTGTTGAATAATTATCAATGAGGAAATTTCTCACCTATTATTGCATATTCAAGTTTTACAATTCTGTTAATAGCTGCATATAATAGATATAGATGATTAAATATAATACTAAAATGCATGTGTATTTGCAAATATACCACATTATATAGTAATTTGAAAAGATTAGATACAAGTTGACTATCTAAATACCCAAGCAGCATACATAACTATATATGTCTATCTCTATATGTGCATGTATATATACATAGGCAGAACCATATAAACATACATGCACATATTTACTTTTCTTTTAGTAACATAAACTACCATTTATACAGCACCTACAAATTTCTTATTATTATCACAGAGAACAAAGAAAATATAAAACTCTCATTTCCATCAACAATGTCTACAATATAATTATGTAGCTGTGACAAATGTGAATGGAATACTAAAGGAAAAATATGGCATTATATATTGATGTAGGCATTTAGAGAAGATTTTAATATATAATAACAAGCTAGATACATGGAATTCACATTTTTAAAAGGTATAAACTGATATTGGGTAGGTCAAGGGAAAAGTTCATGAGGTTATTGGAACTAGAGTCATGCATAAAATTTCATATTATAAAAATAAGAACAGGGTAAGATCAAGTAGGGAAAATGATACTAGTTTAATTGGCAAACTAATTTATATCCAGTGTTAGATATTATTAAAATCAACTCTATACAAGCTGAGTTTTAAAAGTGGGGAATTAGGCAAACAGCTTATTTTTCTTTGTGTATGTATCTATATATCTATATAAAATCAGAGATGTTTACTTAGATGTTTGTATATGATGTATACATAAATTTTGACATAGGCATTTCATGGCTGGTATGGAAGGCATCTCTGATATCCGTAGGAACTTTTACCCTAGTTTTCTGTTTTATAATCCTCAGCATACTGTTTCCATCCAAAGTCATGACATAGTTCCACATGGCTGCTAACCCTGCAACTTCATGTATACATTCCAGGCTAGAAGGATATATTCCCATTGAGAACGTATAGAAAATACCTCCATCTCTCCTAGGAAATGCTTCTTAGAATTCTAAAATAATACTCCCATTATATTGTATTAACACACTTTAGTGATATGACATAGCTGTCTTCAAGAGAAGTTGGGACATGTGGTATTTTTGTTGGTTACACTTGAAAACATTTATCACTATGTAATTCAGATAAATCTCATATTGATACAAATACACATTTGAATAATATACCTTTATAAGCTTTCCTGTGCCAAGCATGTATCATTCCCTTGATACTCTGACATATACTATACCCTTTAGCCTTCACATTTTCCTAAGAAGGATTTTTACCTTCTTTCAATGATCAGACAATTGAGGCTAAAATTGCTTAAGTATTTTGTCTAGGATCACATAGATCATTCGTGCTCAAGGTAGGAATGTAAAACCCATATTTTTAGTTACTCTTTTCTTTGTTGCACTCATGATTCCAAGGGCCCGTTGCAAAAATGCAAGGAGATGTCTCGATCTCAAAACAGATTCCCACAAATACAATCACATTTTGCAATGTTAACCTAAATATGCTAAACAAAAATTAATCTCAGGTTTCACATGAATGGAAAATAAGAATAAGAGTTTGGTAGGCATGCTATGTAGAACATCCTGGCATGAAAGAAAAAAATATCAGAAAGTAAACAACAGAGTATAATATAAAGAGGGATTTATGTTTCTTTTCTCTGGAAAAAAAAACACAATGGGATAATACAAGAAAAATGAGTAAATGAGACATAATTCCTCCTTCAAGAAATGCTACATTCAGAAGTCACATACAAAACTGCAGAACTGAAATTTATCAGCTAGTCAGGCTGATACATACACACAATCTATTTGATTCTGTGGGTTTATTAAAATCAATTTTCTGCACAAGGTGGAAATTAATTAGTATAAAATTCTTGCCAACATTTTATTAAAGTGCATAAATCCCTTTAAGGTGGAAAAGTCAATTAATGTATGAACTCTCTATTCATTTTATTTTCAATATTTTTTTTAATAAATGGAATCTTAATTCACTAAGAGACACCGGAATCAACTATTGAATAATAATATAAGGTAAACTTCATTTTTCAGGTGAGGGAACTAAGATCCAGAGAATTTTTATTTTTCTAATATTAAGTTCCAATCCAGATTTTCCTCTCATTTCAAATCAACCTAATGGCATAGATCATCTAGAATCTAAGTGGAGGACCACGGCTGCTATTTTTGAGACTGAGCAGAATTACAAAGGAAGAGCACTAGTTCACAGCAGCCCACTCTTGGCTTACCACCTTTGGCTCCATCCTGTTCTTTGACTTGCCTTCTAAACATGTATATGGATGATGCAATCTGCATGACAAAGCTCCATCCACAGTCTCTCAAAGACCTGCAGGACTTGGTCCTTTCTAGAGATAGCTTAGGTCTAGCAGTATACCCAACAATGAAATGTTCAAGAGCAGAAAAGGGACATAGCATAGGCTGGACCCATTGGGCAAAGTTCCAAAGTTCCCAGATCATGATTCAGAAGAGTGGGGCAATGTCTGTGTAGGTGTATCCCTTAATGCTATAGATGCCTATACAAATGGGTCATGGCAGGGACCTCCAAGGCCCAGGTCTGAGAATCAAGGCCCTCTTGCTTAGATGGAATAGCAAGGCAGTGCTTTTAGGTGACTTACTTCACATCCAGTGCACTTCTTGCTCATGCTTTCTCATTTCATCACTTAGACTTGAGGATTTGTTTTTAATTTGCATTTTTTCTCCATTTTGAACTAATATGTAGGATATGTGAATCCTATTTTGTGGACTCACTGCTGCTTACATTTTTCTGAGTAGATGTTTCATCCTTAATTTAATATTTGTCTCATTCTAATGTTTTTCTTTGAATTAAGATGATAAACTATTGCATTGGTCACTGGATTTAAAGTATGTTTCTAACTTTAAAGGTAAAATCAATGCATTTGAATACATGAAAATTAAATATTTGCATAATAATACAGAAAAGTTAATTAACTGAATAAATAGGGGCAATAAATAAATAAAACCATGAGTTCATAAATCTTAGACATAGGAGGTATGCAAGTTAATAATATAACATTGGAATAAATAAAATATAAAACCAAAATTAGAAATAAGGAAAAATAAGTAAATAGAGAAAATAAGAACTAATATTATACAAATATAAATCTTGAATGTCTGAAAATGTATTGAAGATCTGTTAAACCTTACTAATCATATAAAAATAAAAGATAGACAAAAGAAAGAGAGAAAAAGAAAAAGAAAGAGAAAGAGAAAGAGAAAGGAAGGAAGGATGGAAGGGGTATTCTTATACTTTTTAACTGATAGATTTCCAAAATATGGTAATGCAAGTTAGCTGTAATAGACATTGATAGATTGTTAAGAACGTAAATTAATACAGCATTTTTGGAAATAAATGCACAAATAGGAATTAGTTTCAGTCATTCAACTCATTCCATGTCTAGAAATCTAACCTAAGGAAATAATTAAATATAACAAAAGTAAGCAATTTGTGATAAAACAAACAGAAAACATCTTGAATAATTCACATTAGGGAGTATGAAGAATCAAATATGGCATTCGCATAAAGTCAGGGAATTTCCAATAGAATGTAAGTTTGAAGGAAATAGATTTGTTCAGGAAAACCTTTAAATTAGTTCAACTTGAAAGGAGGTTGATTTTTTTTGTCAGACTTTTGAGGGGTCATTAAACACTGGCCCTGCAAACTTTAATTTTCAGTACCATTAGAAAAGAGCAGTGGGACAATGTTTATATTGTGTTACACTCCCTTTACCAAATCAAGAAGGGTGCTCAAGACAGGAACCCAGTTTATCCTTTCAAGATAAATTCCTCAATTAAACTAGTTTTTTTTCTTTAAAATGTGTTTTGAGTGTGTGTACACATGTATTATTTGTACATGCTTCATCGATCAATCTAAATCACTCAGGGTACAATCTTAAAGCAACTTTATTTTCCTCTTCATTCCTACACTTAACATTTTGCCATAATTTCTTCCTCCCCCCACATGAACGTTCATGCACAAGTCATAGATTCAGTTGCCTTTTGATTACAGAGAAGTTTTATTTCAAAATAAAGTTGCCCATTTTAATGTAGTGATAAAGACTCCGGACTAAATTTTTCTTAAACCTTCTCCATTCCTCCAGCTCATATGTGTACCACAGTGGAGAGAGGACAGAGTTTTCCTTTTCTTTTTCTTTTTCACTTTCTGTGCCAGCCTTTTATTCTCCTGCTCATTTGCTGTGCCAGTTTGAAAGGATATCTGTACCCTACAAAAGCCATGTTTTAATCTTAATCCCATTTTGTAAAAGCAGCTGTTTCTTCTAATTCCTATTTAGCACTGTATGTTTGAAACTTTAATTAGATCATCTCCCTGGAGATGTGAGTCAATCAAGAGTGATTGCTAAACTGGATTAGGTGGAGATGTGTCTCCACCCATTCAGGCGGGTCTTGATTAGTTTACTGGAATCCTATAAAAGATGAAACATTTTGGAAAATGAGAGAGATTCTGAAGGAGCAGAATGATATCACCATGAGAAGCAGAGAAACCACCAGCCAGCGACTTTTGGAAATGAAGAAGGAAAATGCCTCCCGGGGAGCTTCATGAAACAGAAAGTGAGGAGAGAAAGCTAGCAGATGATCCCATGCTCGCCATGTGGCTTCTCACTTGTAGAGAGAAACTCTGAACTTCATCAGCCTTCTTGAACCAAGGTATCTTTCCCTGGATGTCTTATGTAAGTAGCAGAGAAACTTAGCCTATCTATAGGTATACCTAAGAGTTACTTCAGGCGGCACTCTTTTGTTGCTTAGATGTGGCTTCATTCTCCCTAAACCCAACTCTGCAAGTGAAATCATTGCCTTCCCCCCAATGTGGGAACATGACATCCAGGAAAGTTTCCCTAGCTATGTAGGAGATGGCTCCCAAGGATGAATCCAGCATTGGCACCGTGGGATCAACAATTCCTTCCTGACCAAATGGGGAATAAGTGTAACTAATAAAGTATCAGTGGCAGAGAGAGTTCAAATAGAGTCAAGAGGCTACTCTGGAGGTTGCTCTTATGCAAGCTTTAGTTAGATATTTCTACCTATGATAATCGGCCAAAGCCCAACCAGGACCATTCCAGCCAATGCTAAAGAATATGTAAGATTCCACAAGGGTTCCATGCACTAGTGTAACTTTCCAGAAATCTACAACCTCCAGAGGGATTTCTGGACCAGATAAATCCTGAAATCTGGACTGCCCAGCTTCTCCAGAACATCAGCTATTTTCATCTTCCTACCCCATATTATTGACTGCCCCTTCCAACATGAAAAAATTAGAATGGCCATAACCCAAAGACCCCTAAAGAGAGGAAAAGAAAGATCAAACGTGATGGTGGAGTTTTATAGAGAAGATAGGATTTAACAAATGAATAGGATTGCTGAATTATTAAGCTGATACCTCATTTAGTCACAGTATCTTAGAACAGCTAGAAGTAAAAACCTAAAATTGTGGAGTTGTAATCCATGTTAAACTCTGAAATATGTCCTACAACTAATTATAAGTGCTGTGTTTTGAAATTTATTGCTTTTTTGTGCATGTTATTTTTCACAAAAAAAGAAAGAAAAAAAGTTGATTGTGGTGATAAAAAAAAATAGTTAAGTCTTCCATCCTCCTATATTCTGGAGCAGCTAGAAGGAAAAATCTGAGAGAATCATGTGGTAGCCCATGACAAACTCTGGGATCTGTTCTGTAACTACTTATTGAAGAGTACTTTGAAAACTATTGCTTTTTTTATTTCTTTGCTTCATATATATGTTATACTATACAATTACAAAGTTAAAGAAAAACGTCATGGTGTATCATGCATGTGTGGTCAAGTATCTCTTCAGTATGTAGAGATACTCACAAAATGATTATATAATTCTTGTCCTCTGGGGCCTCAGCTGAAGCCAGGACACCTTGGAGATGGCATTTGGGTATCCCTGGGGTGATTAACCTTTCAAATATCTTGCAATGTCCTTCATGTATTTTCAAGTATCTCTTTAAAACTTTAGATGGATATAACGACGCTATATTGTTCTCAGCCTCTGGGGACTCAACTGAAGTCAAATCAAGATTGAATGAGTACCTTTTAAAATTATTTTACATATTGTGTCTTTGCAATTATAGAAACCAACGTCAAATTAGGCATATAGAGAGTGCAAATGTAAGCATAATTATGTAGCTTTTGATTGCACAAATCAAGGGTGTGCACCTTTTGGGATAGCTATTATTATCT
Organism: Tamandua tetradactyla; assembly: GCF_023851605.1. Classification (NCBI taxonomy): domain Eukaryota; kingdom Metazoa; phylum Chordata; class Mammalia; order Pilosa; family Myrmecophagidae; genus Tamandua; species Tamandua tetradactyla. The sequence goes on from NC_135336.1 coordinate 78,302,809, forward strand.
AAACAAAGCGTAGTGCACATCTATACCTTTTGAGCCAGTAACCACCCAGCAGAGGTAATCACGTGCTTGATCTGTAAATACAATGTCCATCCAAATCAAGGACATTTTGAGACAGAATCCATGCCTGTCATTTCTGTTTTCATTTATCAATATACAAAGTACAACCTCCTTACCCAAAGAGTTCATCAATACATTCTTTGCCACCCAAGAGTTCTACTTTCTTGTCACCCTCTCTGTCTACAGCCCTCTCCCTCCTCAGAAGTCTTTAAGCTAGAACTCTATAAGTGCAGAATTCTCTATATTCTCAATTTAATTAGTTTTCTCTCTCTTGCCTTAACTGAACTCTGTTTCTCTCTTTGGAGAGCAGCAGCTACTCTATTCTATAGCACTCTCAACTTATCATTGTAGCCTCTACTTCCCTCTAATATCAGGATTCCAAGGTGGAAATTGCTGTTCTCTTTTCCTCTTAAAGGTCTTTTATGCCTCTTTAGACAATATTATTACTTCTTTGTCACTTCCATTATTCCTTGAGCACTTTACAACCTGGTCCACAATACTTTCCTCTACTCCTAGGCCTGCCATTGTCATCATCCTGAGAACATACTGACATTCACACAGACAATATAGAAAACACCTGAAAGTCTCACTTTTACATTTTTATTATTTCCAGTGGTGCTTTAAACCTTACTCAAATTTTCATTTCCACAATCTGTTTGAACGTTATCATCATTTATAACAATTCTATCTCTAAATATCCTTAGTTCACTGATCCTCAGATCTGATCACAATCTTATTTACTAGCAAGTTAAAGAGCTAGATAGAAGAAAGTATACAGTTAGTTTTTGTCCAAAACTTTCTTAACTGTTAAAAATTTTTGAACGTTTTCATTACCACAAAAAATTGAAATAAGAATAAAAATAAAAACATCAAAGAACATGCAAAACACCCCATTACCCTTTATTCCCCCATTATTTGTTTATTTATTTTCTTTATTTTCTTACTGGTCTGTCCATACACAGGATAAGGGGAGTGTCAGTCACAAGGTTTTCACAATCACACAGTGATATGAAAAGCTATATAGGGGAGGTGGCACAGTGGCAGAATTCTTGCCTCCCATGTGGAGACCCAGGTTTGATTCCCAGTGCCTACCCATGAAAAAATAATGATAATAATAATAATAATAAAAGTTACACAGGTATGCAATCATTTTAAAAAATCAAGGCTATTGGAATACAATTCAACAGTTTCAGGTATTACCTTCTAACTATTTTAATACACTTAAAAACTAAAAATAGATATCTATATAATCCATAAGAGTAAACTCCAGAATGCCTCTCTCAACTCAAGTTGAAATCTCTCAGTCACTTCCACTTTTTGTCAAAAAAGCTTTTTCAATCCCATGATGCCAGGGCCAGGATCATCCTTGGGAATTATGTCCCATGTTGCCAGGGATTTACACCCCTGGGAGTCATGTCCCATGTAAGAGGGGCGATAGTGATTTTATCTGCAGAGTTGGATTAGAGAGGCCACATCTGAGCAACAAAGCAGGTTTTCTGGGGGTGACATGTGTGCATAATTATAAGTGGGCTTATTTTCTCCTTTTCAGGAACAAATTTCATGAGGGCAAGACCCAAGATTGAGGGCTTGGCTGTAGAAGCCAAGAGTTTAAAGCAAGACCTACAGAATTTGTTGCAAGCTGCTGGCCTTGGGATGGCAGCGGTAAACTGTGGCGATTGTTATGTAGAGCAGTCTGGGGGGAAGAAAATGTTTACCCCAAACAGTTATGTTAAGTATGAAGAACACTGTGAGATAAGAATCCTGCTCCCTCATGAAATGCCTGCATATCTATTGACATCCTGTGGTATATAACTAGGATCTGGTTGAGAATAAAGTTGTCTGATGTCTGATATAGATTTAAGCTTCAGACCCCCTGAACCCATTTGTGTCTGTCTTTCTTTTCTTCCTTTCTCTCTCTCCTTCTCATCATTCCTTAATATCCTTCGAGCTCTGTTTCTACAGAAAGCAACCTTTGGCGCCCAAATGTGGGGCTCGAAGAAGACTCCAAATCAATATTAAGGAACCAAGGAAAAGTCTCATTAGAGGCACGTGTGTCCAGCCGATAGAAGAGGACTCGAGTCATATTGGTAAGTAAGCATTTTCCTTGGATCATCAGGGTAATGGGTAATCATAATAGGCGGCTGGAGGAGTATGTGTGTGTTAAAGCTACTGGGGTGCCTGTTAAAACATCTGAATTAGTAAGCTTATTTGAGCTCATTCAAAAACATTGTTGTTGGTTTCAGCCTTAAGGCCATAATGTTTTAAATCTTAAGTAATGGAAATTCGTTATGAAGGCTTTGCAGTGAATAAACGACGGGGAAAATATTCCTGTTTCTATTTGGTTATTGTGTTCAGTCAGGCAATGAACTACCTGGCTCATGCTTTGTCTTAAACTCTAAGTTGTGTTTCTTCTCAATCTCCCACTACCCCTTCTTACCCTGTTTCGACAGTTGCTTGAGCCGGACTCAGCAATTGGTGCCCAAACAGGGACCTAATAAGGGAACTCTTAGAGCATAAAGTGAGGAGATGCTCCAGGGACATCCACTACAAATACTACAGGCGGGCCTTTTTGGGTTGAGCAGTGGTCCTTATCTGTAGAGAGGTTTGAGGCTCTGACTCGGTTGATTTGGGAACAGTTTGGAGCAGGACGTTTAGAGGAGTCTCGTGGTTCTTGGAATTCTCCAATATTTATTGCAGGAGAGAGGTCAGGAAAATGGAGAATGTTGACTGATTTGATAAAAGTTGATACTGTGGTTCAGCCTATGGAGTCATTGCAGCCTGGCTTGCCCACACCAGTTGTAATTTCTAAGAACTGATTTATTATGATAGATTTTTAAAATTGCTTCTTTGCTGTGCCTTTGGCAGAGCAGGATAAAGAAAGATTGGTTTCTGGGCTTGTTCTTGATGGGCTGCCTTTATATAGGGATTCATGTACACCTGAGTCAGAGAGTATTCAGTGAGAAAGGTGCCATACCAAACGGGGGTCAGTGCTCATTGATGGTTCCTGTGGCAGGTTGGTCCCCAACAGGGTGTGCAGTTCGGGATTGTAGTTCTGACTCAAGGTATTCTGTTAGGTTACCTTTGTTTAGTCTGAATGATTATTCTATGAGATTTATACCAATACTACAGGTAAAGTCCTATGACTCAGAATGGGAGCGGCAACCCCATCTCCTTTTGTTAACTTAAATCCTCAATAAACAGCAATTTGGAAACTGGCCATGAGTTTAGCTCCTATTCATGTTTGAAAAGAGAAATATATTTTAAGAACTTTAAAACTAAAAATTCTTGTTAAAAACTATATATTGATAGTTAATGCATATTTGAAACATTAAAGTATTTTAAATATTTAACATTATTCTAACAAATTTAATTTTGATGGTAATTACATATGTGGTAAAATATTTGTTCAAAGTAATGATTTAAGTATGAAAGATGTATTTTTATTAATAGGAAAACAGAATAGTTTTATCCTAAAATGAATAAGTGTTACTAAGCGAGAAAAATATAGGACAAAGCCTTAACTAATATAATAAGTGCTGAGGGTTTATAAAAATAGAAATTATGGTTAAAATCAGGAAAGATTTAATGAGTCTAAAATGACAATGTTTTCTTGGACTTTTAGCCTGTTCTAATGAAAGGATATAAAAAGAAATTCTAAATAATTAGTTAGAAAGCAAAGAGTCTGTGTTTTATCAAAATAACTTATGTTAACTTTTATCATGTTATTATCTGTATAAAAAATACTGATTTTCTCCTGGGTATCATTATACTGGCAAAAAGTGCTTCTTGCCCTAAACCAGGTGGCTTAATCTATTAATCTAAGTACTATTACTATAAATGAATCTATTACTGACTAAATAATATTCAAATCATTTAAATACATAAATTCCTTTAAGCCAAAATACTTTAATGCTTTGTCCAGCGTTTATATAAACTATATATGTATAAACTAAATTTATCCCAAGATAACCATGGCTTATAGTGGAAGCAGATCAGATTTGAGGGTTGAATGCAAGGAAAAAATATACTTGTGGAGTCTTTTTTGTTCACCTGATGTTGCCATTACATGCAACTGATGTTGCTATCACATGACCTTGGTAAGAAATAGTTAAAATGTACACTCTAGCTGGGAGGACTGGCTATCCCCCCAGAAGGAGGTGTACTTTAATAAAGATATCTAGGTCCCAGGAAGCTCCTCTTGGTCCCTAGCCAGTTCCCAGAGGACCGAACTGTGCCCGGTCATGTAAGCAAATCAGAATTTGGCCACTATTGTGAGAAAATATCATAAAAACTGCATGAAATAAACTTAAAATTAGCAAAAATGCACAACCAATTATAAAGAATCCACATTCTTGCATTCCTTTTTAATCAATCCAATGAATTCAATTTTAAAAATTTGGTCATTTACTATGGGTACATGTCACTATTGACACCCTGCTTTCAATTTTGCTACCTGCCACTTTAGGGATTCCTAATTATATGTTACAGAACTTGTTTGATATTTTACAAGGAGATTCTGATTTATTAAGCAAAAGGCAGTTAACAGCTGCAGCTGAATGAGAGTTACAATTAATTGAACAATGCATTCAAAAAGGACAGCTTGTTCAAATAAAGCTAAAAAAGCCTGTTGATTTTATTATTTTCTTTACCTTGCAATCCTCCCACAGGCCTATTTTAGCAAGACGGTGTTTTAAAATGGATTTTTTTACCAAACAATTGACAAAAATGTTTAAATACATATTTGCAAAAGATTATTTCTTTAATAGTCAAAGGTCACCAAAGATATTATCAATTAAGAGGTCATTATCCCTAATTGCATAGTGTGTGATCTCACAAAGGAAGAAGTTCAAAGTCTATATATTTTCAATACCTCTTGGCAAATAGCATTAAGTGACTTTAAAGGACAAATGAATAATCATTTGCTATGTCGAAACTTTTACAATTTTTAAAAATGAATGCAATGGATTTTGCCTAAAATAGTTCTGGCTTCCCCGCCAGCTATTACTGTCTTTACTGATGATAATATTAATTGAAAGCCTGCATATGTCACCCCAGTGGAAAACAAGTTAAAAAATGCCTTATACCTCAGCCCAGTGTACTGAATTAGCAGCTGTAATTCAAGTATTGCAAAGTTTTCCACAATCTCTTGATATTGTTTCTGATTTTGAATATGTTTACCAAACAGTTACTCACATTGAGACGGCTTCTTTGTTTAAAAGAAATGAATTGTCCTGAATGTTTTTACATTCACAAACATTAGTCAAAAGCTGAATTACTCCCCTTTTTATCATGCATATAAAGAGCTCAAACCAATCTTCCAGGTCCTTTATCATTACAAAATCAGCAAGCAGATACTCTTATGGGGGTAATGCAAAATCCCACAACATTTCACAAATTGACTCACAGCAAAGGGCTGTGAAAGAAACTTCCATCTTTTTTAAACAGCAAGCTCAGGATATTGTTAGGACTTGTCAAACCTGTGGGCCTTTAAATGCACTCCCATTTGCATCAGGGATTAATCCTAGAGGTCAAAAAGCAAATGAATTATAGCAAATGGATGTTACTCGTATTTCACATTTTAGTAAAATGCAATATGTACATGTTATCATAGACACTTGTTCTCATTTCATCTGGACTACCCGCACAATCTGGAGATCATATTTGTCATGTTCAATCACATGTACTTAATGCTTTTGCTGTTGTGGGATGCCCTCAATCTATTAAAACGGACAATGGTCCTGTTTATACAGGAAAATAATTTCATAAATGTTATACTACTTTTAATATTACTCATATTACAGGAATTCCACACAATCCCTCAGGGCAAGGAATTATTGAACGAGCAAACCAGACGCTAAAGTCTATGCTTTTAAAACAAAAAGGGGGAGACGATGATCAGGAGGATGATGTTATGAAAATAAGTACTCCTAAAGGTCAATTAGCAAAGGCATTGTTTACTCTAAATTTTTAAACATTTATGATAATTCATCACAGACTCCAGCAGAACAACATTTTAGCAATTTGGAAAAGAAAAATGATATATCCCAAACAGAACTGCAGCTGCAACCAATCTATTGGAAAGATGTTAAAGATGATTTATGGAAACCAGGAATGATAAAGGTGTGGGGTAGGGGATTTGCTCTTGTCATTGCAGATGACAATGAACCTCGGTTTGGATTCCTTTGAAGAGAATAAAACCCAGACATGTCAACCCGGACAAAAATAACTAAATGGGTAATGTATACTATAGGACATACAATTTTGATTGCTGAAGGACAGGGACATATTTATACTTACTGGGATTATCTGTGGGCCCTAACATGGGCCAATTCAACTTTACCAAAATAATCTGAATACAAGTTTAAGATTTCTAGATCCAATAAAAAGAAAACTGGTGTCAAATTTAATTCCATTTTTAGAAAGACCTTATGCGTAAATCTATGGATACAAAGGATACTTGCCTGTTAGATGGGAAAGAAAGTTGGAATGGATGACAGTTATTTCATATGGATTGAGCAGTTATCATAATTAATGATTCCTATGGAATTGTAAGAGATGCAGCCCCTGTGGGGTCACCCATCTCTAACTTAAAGATAACTGAGACTATATGGACAGGCAAGCTAAATCAGGGTTTAATTCATGGAGGATAATTTGTGTCAAATTCATGGGATGATAAATATAGCATTAGTGAAAGAAATTAGCAGAAAATTTTTCTAGGACTGAGACCAATTTTTATAGCCAATTCTGGTAACTATAACTTCTTTTTAAATAGCAGCCATAAGCACTATATACAAATATGTATTAGAGATCCATATATACTTGTTAAAGTTCATATGCATATAAGAAATCAAACTTCTAATTGTGAAAATTATTCTCTATTCACTTGTCCCCAAGCATTTATGTTGCAGGAAAATGAGACGATTATAGCAGAAAGAAGAAGAGGTATTTGGCTGCCGGTGCAGATGTCAAGATTTTGCAATCCTCTCCAGAAACACATATACTGATCCATTTGGCAAAAGAATATCTAAAAAGGACTAATAGACTAATTGGTTTCATTATTGCATCTGTCATTGAAATCATTGGAAGCATCACAGTGGCTGCAGTCACTGGAACCCCATTGCAACAAACTATACAGATGCAGCATTGTTAGAAAAACACCAATGAACTGTGGCATAGACAATCTCATTGATGAGCAAACTAATAATGGACTAAATAATATAGAAATGACATTGGTTCATATTGGAGATCAAATGTATAATTTAAATTTTTTACAAAGTTTAAAGTGTAAAAGGAATAAGAGCAGTTTTTGTATTACCCTCTTTTAACATATGGCTTGTTTGAAATAGAATGGGAAAAGGGAATAGGCATCTTTTAAGGCTTTCAGATAGTTTAAGTCCTGATATCTTAGAGTTACAAAAAAGGGGTATTAGAATGTAAATTAGAATAATCTACATATAGCCTATGGAAGTAATGTTACACAATCACTTACCCAAGAGCTAAAAAATCTTAGGTTTGGGGCTGTTTATACTTCGCTTCCTCCTCAGCTGTGTTTAACAACAAAGAAAAAGGTGATTCTTGCAAAAACTCGTTGGCTCCCTCCTGAATCAAAGTCAGAGAGCTTGACTGGCAGCCAATGACGGGTAAGACCCTTCAGAGCCTAAGGGCAACCTAAGACAGGCGCTGGCCACCTCTGCTTATAACAGTGTGATTCTTGTGAATCAAAGTCAGAGAGCTTGACTGGTAGCCATTGACGGGTAAGACCCTTCAGAGCCTAAAGGCAACCTAAGCCAGGCGCGGTCACCTCTGTTTATAGTCACCCTAAAAAGGTGATTCTCGTTTTCCTCGGCTTATAAAATAAAAAGGGGGAAATGTAGAAGCCAAGAGTTTAAAGCAAGACCTACAGAATTTGTTGCAAGCTGCTGGCCTCGGGATGGCAGCGGTAAACTGTGGAGATTGTTATGTAGAGCAGTCTGGGAGGAAGAGAATGTTTACCCCAAACAGTTATGTTAAGTATGAAGAACACTGTGAGATAAGAATCTTGCTCCCTCAGGAAATGCCTGCATATCTATTGACATCCTGTGGTATATAACTAGGATCTGGTTGAGAATAAAGTTGTCTGATGTCTGATATAGATTTAAGCTTCAGACCCCCTGAACCCATTTGTGTCTGTCTTTCTTTTCTTCCTTTCTCTCTCTCCTTCTCATCATTCCTTAATATCCTTCCAGCTCTGTTTCTACAGAAAGCAACACTTGGCCTATTAAAACAGCACTCCCCAACACTTGCAAGAATATCAAGAATTCCTCAGGTGAGGAAGTTTAATGTTTCCACACTTTTCACCAGTCCCTCTAAGGAACTTTGCTAATACTTTTTTATTTTCTGTCCAAATTATTCTGGGATATCAGAACATCACACTAACCTGCATAAACCAAAAAGAGCTCACTCCTTATTCAAGCTTCCATGTAATTATGAAGTTCAAATAAACTGAACATACAGATTAAGTTTGATCACATGCTACAGAAAGTATGAATTTTGCACCAAATAAATACTTCTTCCTTTGGTCTTGCACAGAAGTTGAAGTTTTAAAACACAGTCAACAGGGGTACACTTGTGGTTCAGTGGTAGAATGCTTACCTTCCACATATAAGACCCTGGTTTGATTCCCCAATCATGTACCCAAGAAACAAGACAAAACAAAAAACACAGTCAACATAATCATTTGCCCTTTATTCTTAGTTTAAGATGAAAGATTTCCTTAGTCCTAACCAGATCAGCTTCATTCATATCTCTAATTGGAATCAGATCTCTTTTTCAGCTTTTTTAACCATTACTGTATGGGTTAATGATGACAATCACAGCTGCAGAACTTTAGCTCTGAGTCTTAGGTGTGACACAGATACCCGAAGATCCAGATCCAGGGAATGACCTGGTTATACACAAAGAGCTCAGCATCTCAGAATTTAGAAATACAACTTAAGAATGGATGTGACTGATATAAGAGCTTACAATCTAAGAATCTTTACAATAAGCTTTCCCCTGATAACCTTTGCCTTTGGGTTCAATTATCAGAGTTTGCACATTATAGTTACTTGATATTAGTGAGGCATTATAATATTCCCCTTTCGTTTCTGGCTTATTTAACTCAACAGACTGTCCTCAAGGTGCATTCATTTAGTTGCACGCCTCACTATATTTCACTTACTATTTATAACAGTTAGTGTTATCTTCATTAATACAAAAATATTACCTTCAGATGGTATCCTGCTGTATCAAAATCTAAAATATATGGAATTGATTAAACAGGCATTAAGAATGAATGAAGGATTTCCGGAGAAGATGGCGGCTTAGTAAGACGCGCGGGTCTTAGTTCCTCCTCCAGAAAAGCAACTAAAGAAACAGAAACAATACAAAACAGCTCCCGGAGTCACGACAGAGACCAAAAAGACAGCGTACCCCATTCTGGAACAGCTGAACGGGCAGGGAGAATCTGCTGCGGTGAGATACCCAAGGGGCGCGCGTTTTCCCGGCCGGGGCGGCTGGCGACTGGGGTCCCCTCCATGCACGTGGCTCCCCAGTCTGACTGGGAGCGTTGGATAGCGGGGCCCTCCTGTCATGCTTGGCGTTTCGGGCCAGCTGGGCAATTAGGACCGGCACTCTCCCAAGCCTCGGCGGCCAGCGACCCCCCCCTCCACGCGTGGTTTCCCGGGCCGACTGCCGTGCAGACAGACGAGCGCTACGAGCGCCACCTACTGGGCAGGAAAAGAAAAACAGAGCCCAGAGATTTCACAGAAAAAGCTTTCAACCAGCCAGGTCCCACACCCAGGGAAATCTGATCAAATGCCCAGACACCAGCAGAAAATAATGGATGACGCTCAGAAAATTGAAGATATGGCCCAGTCAAAGGAACAAACCAATAGTTCAAATGAGATACAGGAACTGAGACAACTAATGCTGAATATACGAACAGAAATGGAAAAACTCTTCAAAAACCAAATCAATAAATTGAGGGAGGACATGAAGAAGACATGGGCTGAACAAAAAGAAGAAATAGAAAATCTGAAAAAACAAATCACAGAACTTATGGGAGTGAAGGACAAAGAAGAAAAAATGGAAAAAACAATGGATACCTACAATGGTAGATCTAAAGAGACAGAAGCTACAATTAGTGAACTGGAGGATGGAACATCTGAATTCCAAAAAGAAACAGAAACTATAGGGAAAAGAATGGAAAAACTTGAGCAGGGGATCAGGGAACTGAATGACAATATGAAGCGCACAAATATACGTGTTGTGGGTGTCCCAGAAGGAGAAGAGAAGGGAAAAGGAGGAGAAAAACTAATGGAAGAAATTATCACTGAAAATTTCCCAACTCTTATGAAAGACCTAAATATACAGATCCAAGAAGTGCAGCGCACCCCAAAGAGAATAGACCCAAATAGGCGTTCTCCAAGACATTTACTAGTTAGAATGTCAGAGGTCAAAGAGAAAGAGAGGATCTTGAAAGCAGCAAGAGAAAAACAATCCGTCACATACAAGGGAAACCCAATAAGACTATGTGTAGATTTCTCAGCAGAAACCATGGAAGCTAGAAGACAGTGGGATGATATATTTAAATTACTAAAAGAGAAAAACTGCCAACCAAGACTCCTATATCCAGCAAAATTGTCCTTCAAAAATGAAGGAGAAATTAAAACATTTATAGACAAAAAGTCACTGAGAGAATTTGTGACCAAGAAATACTAAAGGGAGCACTAGAGTCAGATACGAAAAGACAGAAGAGAGAGGTATGGAGTAAAGTGTAGAAAGAAGGAAAATCAGATATGATATATATAATACAAAAGCCAAAATGGTAGAGGAAAATATTATCCAAACAGTAATAATACTAAAAGTTAATGGACTGAATTTCCCAATCAAAAGACATAGAATGGCAGAATGGATTACGAACCAGCAATACCACTGCTAGGTATCTACTCAAAGGACTTAAGGGAAAAGACACAGACAGACATTTGCACACCAGTGTTTATAGCAGCATTATCTACAATTGCAAAGAGATGGAAACAGCCAAAATGCCCATCAACAGACGAGTGACTAAACAAACTGTGGCATATACCTGCGATGGAATATTATGCAGCTTTAAGACAGACTAAACTTATGAAGCATGTAATAACATGGATGGACCTAGAGAACATTATGCTGAGTGAGTCTAGCCCAAAACTAAAGGACAAATACTGTAAGGTCCCACTGATGTGAACTGACATTCGAGAATCAGCTTGGAATATATCATTGGTAACAGAGACCAGCAGGAGTTAGAAACAGGGTAAGATAATGGGTAATTGGAGCTGAAGGGATACAGACTGTGCAACAGGACTAGATACAAAAACTCAAAAATGGACAGCACAATAATACCTAAGTGTAATGTAACTAGGTTGGAACACTGAATGAAGCTGCACCTGAAATATGGTTTTTTGTTTGTTTGTTTGTGTGTTTGTATCTTTTGTTTTTGCTTTTTTTCTTTTTCCTTTTTATATATACATATATTATTAGTATTATTATTTTAATTCTCTTCTCTATATTAACATTCTATATCTTTTTCTGCTGTTTTGCTAGTTCTTTTCCTAAATCGATGCAAATGTACTAAGAAATGATGATCATACATCTATGTGATGATACTAAGAATTACTGAGTGCATTTGTAGAATGGAATGATTTCTAAATGTTGTGTTAATTTCTTTTCTTTTTTTTGATTAATAAAAAAAATTAAAAAAAAAAAAGAATGAATGAAGACTTTGTTATTTGCATTTGTAAAACTGGTTATCCTTGCCATGAAATGATTACAGTTGCACGATATTCTGTACTGATTTGGAAGACAGGCTGCATACAAACTGTGCCTACAACTCTGTTAAAGAAAGAAAACACATTGATATTAGTCATACTTGGTTGTTTTAATTGATGACTCATTAGAAGAAAGAGATGAAGGAAGAAAGGTCTGAATTTCAAACAAAAATGACAAAGAAGAAACAATCCAGAAACATCTAGCTTTGAGAGTTAGAAAAGATGACTGGGTCTAGATTCCAAATAATAACAGAGAAGATGGGGAAATATTTTGGTTTACAAATGACATATTATGATTCAGCACAGAGCTGCTTCTGTAGCAGCCACTAGGATATTAGACAGGAAATGAACTTTCACGGGAAAAAGCCACAGGTCATAGGAAACAGTGGACAAAGATTATTGTATTAGTTAGATTCAGTTTTTAATCAAAGAAAATTCCCTGCTGAAAGGGCAGAAGCACTCACAGTGTTGCCCATCAAGATTCATTTGCACTATGTGTTAGAACTATTGTATCTTTCCTAATTCTGTTTTCAGAGGGGGATTTTGTGATGGTTATATTGTCCCTGTTCCAACACTGTATACAGATTGTACAACAGGACTGATTGTAAAAATTCAGAAAATGATAGCACTATACTACCTGATTGTAACACAATAATGTAAGTACACTAGATTATACCACCTCAGTCTTTATCGTCTATCTTTCCTTCCGGTTTCATATGTGCCCCCAGCTCTCGTCCTATTATTCTCACATTCAGCTTCATTCACTGTATACTGGTGTCCCTTTATCAGAGTTTGGGAAAGGAGGGAGGAGAATATAATTGACCCTTTTAACTTCTAGCTATTGAACCACACGTAATCATATCTGAACCAGAAAGAGAGGATAAACAATGACCAGGACTTTGATCTTGATGCAATAATTTGTGGAAATGTATTGCCTCCCCTGGAGAAGATACAAATGTGTACTGTGCTATGAGAAAGGTGCAGACCCAGATATGTGACTCTTGGAATAGATTTTAGCAAGGAAAGATGGCTGAGCACCATAGGTGTGCATTTTCTCTCTCTAGGGCATATATTTTTGCAAAAATGGGGCAAATCACTAGTAACTGCATTCCCCAGACCTCTTGCAGTTAACTCAGTCTATGTGACAAGTACTTAACAATAGAATGTGGGCATAAAATATATTTGTCTGTAGAGCCAATGGCTTCAAAAGAGGTTGTACCTTCTCCAGGCCCAATTATTTTCATGCTAATATTGTTTAAGTTAATAGATGTTGAATTGTGATATGAGCTACTGAAATTTTGGGATTTATCTTTACAGCAGCTATCTTAAATAATAATTCAATTTACATATTTTTACACATTTTTCTTGATTAAATAATACCAAAGCAGTGCCTGACCTCTATTCCTCCACCACTGCATTTGGTTCCCCCATATAATATTACTGAATGTCATCTTTTAGTGTCTTTTGAAACTTTTGTCCATATTTTAAAGTTACTCATACCCTATCCATGTTTTAGGTTACTTACAATATCACTTAAAATAGTTATTGACTTTCTACTATCTGGCATATGTATTTCCTTCTTTTACACTTCCCACTCTAAAATGCACATACAAAAATTTTATTACCCTTATGGTATGAATAGGTTTTTATTTTAATTGATGAATAAATCAATATCGTGTATGTGCCTTTTTATGAGTCTTCAAAGAGTGTTCATAACTGCTCAAAGGTTTTTAAGAATGCTTTAATATCTTCTTCAAATTAAACAAAATGAAATCCTCCAAAATCTAATATTTCTTCCAAAACTGTAGTAATTTCATTTTAACCTTAGTTGAATGGATTCCTTCATTCACTAGATTAAAGTTTCAATTCTTGCCTCTCTCTGTAATTACCTTGGAGAAAGGATTGGCAGTAATCTGTAGGCTTTCTACTAGCCTCTGGGACACTTGAGAATTTTTGACCCTTTGTTAAATCCTCTTTGCATTACCAATTCAAGAGATTCTTAGGAGTGTACCTATACCAGATGCAAGAACAAGCGTATCCATCCAAGAGCTCTTTACTTGATCAATCACTATAAGTTGATGCTTATCACAATCAGTCAAGAAAAAATACAGGTATTATTTCCAGGGAAGATGGTGGAGTTTGGGGCTGCAGTGCTCACTTGTACCTCTAAAACAGCTAATGGATGTGCAGAAACTGTTTTAAATAACTGTTCTGAGACTAAAGAAGCCAGGGGAGCAATGTACAGCATCCAGGGAAGAGCAGGATAAAGAGGTTCAGAGACTATGGTAAAAATCTGTGAGTAAATCAATGAGTGATGATGGCTGGTTCCCATCCCCCACTCTCTGTGATAGCCTCCTGGGGTCAGATTCCTAGCTAGCTTCTGCAGTGAGGATGTGGACGCTCTCTTCCTCAAAAAAAAGGGGAGGGGGACAAAGTTAATTACTGCTTACAGCTCTTGATCTGTAAGTTTAGATCTCTGGGACTGTCTCTGAACTGCTCTTTCAATCTGGGACAGCCACACCACTGTGCAAAGCCAACTCCCCACAGTGGTAAAGATAGTGGAGTTTCAAAGAAGTAGATCCTTCTTAAGAATGTGGAGAAAAGTTTGATGAAGAGCACCATTTCCTGGCCAGGCCAGGAAAGTACAGCTTTGGGGAGCCAAAACAAAGCTTTTGCAGGGCTTTCCTGACTTTCTCTGCAGGATGCTTTAGAACTCGTCTGCACCCCCTTGATGGATCCCTGGACCTGTGTTGGCTGGAAAATTCTGACTTGGAAAGTCCCCTCCAGTGTGAACCTACTCCTAGACTTTGCCTGCCAGGCAAAAGCAGCTAAAGAAAATAAAGGAGAGTAATAAAAAAATAAGATAAAATAGAGGCAAAACAAATTAAGATTCCTAGAGAAAGGATAGATGAAAGGAAACTCCTCCTGGGAGTGAAACAGTTGCACAAATACTACAATCTTAAAAATGGTATCACAAATCCAGTTCAAGAATCAGTTGGAAAAGAAGTGAAGAAATCTAAGCAGTTAAGTATGAGCTGTTCTAATGGTCTAGAATAAGTTGAGCCAAGTGTCAAAGACGAGCATTAACACCAAGGCAACCAACAATAAAATCTCAAGTAAGAAAGAGAAATAGACCTTAGAGTAAAATCATCAAGATAATCAGATGCCTAGACACCAGCAAAAAATTAAAAATCATATGAACAAACAGGAGCAAAGGGGAAAAAAAAATAAAACTTTGGAACAGACACAGAATTTGGAACAACTACACAGATTTCAAATAAATCTCCTAATCAATTCCAGAAGAGTTGGAAAGAGATAAAGGAGGTTAAGAGATAAAGGAGGTTAGAGAGGAGGTAGAGGAAATATTTTGGAGAAAGCTTCAGAAGGACGAGATAACCATGAGAACTGCCAGAGCCCACACAGCCAGAGACCTTTGAAGAGGAAGAAGGAAAATGCCCCCAGAGGAGCTTCATGAAACAAGAAGCCCACAGAGAAAGTTAGCAGACATCGCCATGTTCGCCATATACCTTTCCAGTTGAGAGAGAAACCCTGAACTTCATTGGCCTTTCTTGAGTGAAGTTAACCTCTTGGCACCTTAGTTTGGGCATTTTTATAGACTTGCATTAATTGGGACATTTACATGACCTTAGAACTGTAAACTAGCAATTTATAAAATTCCCCTCTTTTAAAAGCCGTTCTGTTTTTGGTATATTACATTCCAGCAGCTGGCAAGCTAGAACAGCCCTCATCACACACCCTATAATAATTAACTCAAAATGAAGCAAAGACCTAAATATAGGACCTGGACCATAGAACTCTTGGAAGTATCTTCAAGGTCCTGTGGTAGGCAATGATGTCTTAGACTTTACACCCAAAGCAGAAGCAATGGAAGACAAAATAGATAATTGGAAGTTCCTAAAAATTTAAAAAAAAAAACTTCGCGTTTCAAAGAACTTTGTCAAGAAAGTGAAAGTGTAACCTACTCAATATGAGAAAATAATTATATATCCACTAAGGGTTTAAATCCAAAAATCCTATAAGTCAACAATAAAAAGAAAAACAATCCAATTAAAAAATGGGCAAAAGACTTGAAAATGCTTTTTCAAAAAGAAAATAAAAATGCTTAAAAGCACATGAAAAGATACTCAACAGCACTGCCTATTAGGAAAATGCAAATCAAAACCACAATGTAATATCATTTCACACCTGCTAGAATGGCCACTATTAAACAACAACAACACAATTTACAAGAGTTGGAGAGAATGTGGAGAAATAGGAATACTTGTTCACTGCTGGTGGGAATGTAAAATTGTGCAGCAGCTGTTGACAGCAGTTTGGAAGTTTCTCCAGAGGCTAAGTATAGAATTTCCATATGATTGGCAATCCTGCTGTTAGGTGTATACCCAGAAGAATTGAAACTAGGGACTCAACAGACATTATACACTGATGTTCATAGCAACATTATTTACAATTAACAAAAGATAGAGGCAACACAAGTTTCCTCAATTGATGAACAGGTGAAGAAAATGTGGTATATACATATGATGGAGTATTATGCAGCTGTAAGAAGGAATGAAAACATGGATGAACATGCAAAAGCATGGAAGAACCTTGAGGACTGTGCCCATTTGAAAGTATCATGTACCCTAAACCAGCCATGTTTTAATCCTGATCCAATCTTGTGGATCGACGTTGTATGTACAAGTTTGAATTAGATAATCTCCAGGGAGATGTGACCCACCCAATTTGGGGTGTGATCTTTGATCAGAGGGAGATGTGACTCTACCCATTCCATGTGGGTCTTGGTTAGTTTACTGGAATACTTTAAAAGAGGAAACATTTTGGAGAGGGTCAGAAACAGAGAAAGAGCCTAGAGAAATGACAGAATTCTCATAGCTGACAGAAACTTCACAGCAGAGCTGCACTAATGAGGACAGTCAGAGAACAGAGACAAAGATGTTTGGAATTTCTTGGAGCCTAGCAGATATTGCCATGAGATGCTTACCATGTGACAGCCCAGCTGACAGAGGTGTTCCTGATCCATCTGCCTTTCTTGAGTGAAGGTAGCCTCTTGTGGGTGCCTTACTTTAGACACTTTCACTTTCTTAGTACTGTAAACTTATAATTTACTAAATTCACCTCTCTAAAAGCTGTTCCAGTTCTGGTATATCATATTCTGACAGCTTGCAAACTAACACAAGGACAGTAGGTTGAATTAAATAAACCAGACACAAAAGGATAAATACTGTATGATCTTATTCATATGAACTAATTATAATACGCAAATAAGCAAACTCATAGAGTCAGAATCTGTAATACAGGTTATCAGGGAATAGAATAGGGTAAAAAGAGGGAACTGATGCTTAATTTGTGCAGGATTTCTATTTAGTTTGATTGTAAATGCTTGGAAATGGACACTGGTGATGCTAGCATATCACTGTTTGTAATTAACAGCACTGACTTATGTTGGTGAATGTGGTTGAAAGGGAAGTTGTGAGTTGTGTATGTTACTAGAAGGACATTTAGAAGTTAAAACGTGGGACTGTATAACACAGTGAAGCGCGTAGATGATGGACTGTGGTTAATTATACAAATATAAGAATGGTCTTTTATGAATTATAACAAATATAAGACACTAACACAAGGCATTAATCATTAGATGGTACATAGGAAAAATACACCTAATGTATACCATGGAAAATAGCAGTAATATTTTAATATTCTTTCAGTAATTGTAACAAAGTTACCTCACTAAGGCAAAGCATCATTAGTAGGGGGCTATATAAGAACATTACATATTTTACATGACTTTCTGTAAATCCGCAACCCCTCTGATTAAAGTATAATAATTTTTTTAAATATTACACTATATGAAAGAAACCAGACACAAAGCACTACATAGTGTGTGATTACATTTATATAAAATGTTAAAATAAAAAGTAGGGCTATTGATGCATAGAGGGACTGAGAGGTGACTGCTAAGTTGTATGAAGTTTTTCTTTTTGGAGTAATGAACATGTTCTAAAATTGATTGTGGCAATGAATGCACAGCTCTGTGATTATACTACAAGCCGTAGATTGTACACATTGCATGGATATATGATATGTGAATATATCTCAATAAAACCGCCTTTAAAAAAGAGAGAAAATATAGGTTAAAATCAAAAGTGAGGCAGCAATATTCCCTATCTGAAATCCTATTAGATACTTTCTTAGATTTATTTCTTTTTTTTTAACTTTAAGTCTTATCTACTTATTTGTAAGTTCCTTTAAGAGATAAAAATTATGCTGCATTATCTGTATCAACTAACACTTATATCCACATGGTGTTTGGTCAATACATCTTTGCAAAAATAGTAGCATCTTTTAAAATTCAGTGTTACAGGGCTGAAATGACAAAATCAGGGCAAAACAGGATGTCAGAGAACACAAGATTCCATTTTTTAAATATTTTATTTGCTATTAGCAATAATGAAAACAGTAACTTTAGCTAAAAATCAAGATAAAACAAAACCTGAATGAGAAAGGAGTAAATATCCAATCCATTCATCTCCATAACAATAAATAATCTTTATGGCTGTTCTTTTCAAACGTATTATTATTATTATATTAAGAAGTCAAACAAATAAAATATAGCAGATCATTCATTCTCATGGACATAATTAATCAATTTGTGTGTTTTCTCAAGGTTTGGATCAGGTAACAACTCTACGGTGACCATCTCAATATCTATTTAAACACTAGTGTACAAAGGTAGTGAAAACATATTTGAAAAATCATAGGCCATAATTATAATTGCATTTATTGGAATCTATGTTTTGTTTTTTTCCTATTCAAGAATTCTATGTATAACTTTTGAATGAGAAGTTATTTCATTATATTTGATCTTCTCTACTGCTTATTCCAGAAGTTAATCTAGTATGAAGTAAAATTTTCATCCCTGGAGAACTCTTTTAAGGATTTATGTCCTTGAAATTGGATTTTGCAATTTTCCTTTCTTAAAATAACAAAATTGGATCCAACACAAACGCATAACCTTGTCTCTCTTTAATGACATCAACAAAAATAAGCTAATGGCTAAATGAAATGTTCAGGAAGGCACTATTGGCACACCCATATTTGAAAACGCCCTAAGAAAATAATTAGAAATTGATGTTGCTTTGAAAAGCCCATTCTTCTAAAGGTTTTAGATTACCTCTTCCATTTTGATATCAGTATTTATATACATTCTGCTTACATTAATTCTTATCTTTATCCCATGGTATGTTGGGCCATCTATTTCCCACTCGTTATTTTCCAAATAGAGAAATGTATTTGACAGTATTTATATACCGAAAGAGGCAATAAGCCTAATATCAAATAGCTCATGAAAGTAGAATTTACTGATTAGTTTAAATAGAAATCTGAAAATACAATTAAAAACTTGAAAAAGTCAGTAGTGGTAAGTAGAAATTTCTGACTTAAGCATCAGATATGATTATGGATATAAGTCATTTGCATATCTTAGCTATCACACAGCACTAAAATTGTGGTTCAGTGAAATATATTTTCTGCTTTTCTTCATATCTTAGTTCTTGTTTTGAGATTCTTAAAGCCCTTGATTTTACGTAAGTGACACATAAGCAGAAAAAGAGTCATTGTTTATGTGTACATTGGTCCTTTCAAAGTTCAAATCAAAATTAAAATTTGAGGAAGGAGTTATTTATTTGCATATTTGCCTATGAATGCCCTAATTTAATACATTTTTTATTGAAATGAAAACAAGGAGTTGACATAAAACAGTGCTGTGATGTTGATTGAAAGCAACATATTAGTATTTGTGATGGTCTGAAGCTGTTAAATAACCCAGAAAACATCATGCTCTTAAAGGTAATCCATTCCTATGGGTGTAGACTACTGTGGATGGAACCTTTTGATTAAGTTATTTCACTTGAGACCTGTCCCATGTTAGGGTGAATCCTTTTAGTAAAGTCTTTTATAAGAGATGGAAATTCAGGGACACACACAGATGTTCAGAAAGAAAGACACAGAAGAGACAGAGACAAAGCCACCGAAGCCAGAAGCTGGAAGCAAAGAAACCCAGAAGAGAAGAAAGTGATGAGTAGATGCTTCCATGCTCCTTGCCATATGACAAGAGAAATCCCAGATCGCCAGCAGCTTCTCTTCAAGAATAAGGTATCATCTTGAAGATGCCTAAATTTGGACATTTTAATGGCCTCAGAACTGTTAGCTTAATAAGTTAATAAATCACTACTGTAAAAACCATCTCATCTCTGGTATAATGCATTTTAGCAGCCAAGCTAACTAAAACAATAGTTTTCTGGCCAGATCTCAAAACTGAGAAATGGTAACAAGTATGATAACAAGTAAAAGTACATAAAACTTTTACGTGAGGGTTACTAGCAAAAAGGAGGATTACTATATATTGAACCACTGAGAATTTGGCAGGACAGCATGTTCCTTTTGTTTTAAAAGTATGCTTCAATGTAATGACTTTAGCAACATATAAGTTAATATGCAAAATCTATTAAGTTGAATCATTTGAAGCTGCCAATATCAACAATTTTTAATCCACGTGAACAGTGACACAGCTAATGTTATAAATATGAATTTGGTCAGATATCACACAAATGTGAGCATTTGCTTCACTGGAGTTAATATTGTACAATATATTATTATGATAAAAATAAGAATAATTAATAATATTTATATTAATGTACCTCACTACAACCCATAATGAAGAATTGTTTGATTGCTAGAGGTGAGGGGCATATAAATGGTTAATACTTAAATGTATTATGATTAAAATTCAGGAATATATGTACATATACAGTTTCAGCATATTATCTTTGTGCTCACTGATTACAAACATAAAATTATTTAATATTTAATAGAAGTTAGAGATCCAGTGTCAATTTCAACAAGTTTATATTAAAAAATAACTATAGAAAAACACAAAAATATGTGACTCAGGAATACTCCTTTGTGCACAATCAAATATGTGTAGTTCCTAATTTTCTGTGCTAATAATGATGCTAATTTTAATTAAGCATATAATACCCAAAAGATGCCAATTCTTGAATATGAAATCTATTTACTGCACACTTCTGACCATTATTAGGCACTTTTACTTACAATAGCAAAGATCCATTAAATATATCTCAGTTACTGGGAAGAGGCATATGATATAAAAGAGCAAGTAGTAAAACGAATCAGTCTCTCAAATATTGTTATTTAAAACACAGGTATTTGAATCAGACAGATCTAGGTTTATCACCAATATATATCACTTAAAGGTCAGTTTATCCTTGGAAACTCTGTTAAATGACCCCAATTTTCAATTTCTTTTTTCGGTATAACAGGAAAAATAATTAGCCTAATTCAGGAAATATTCAAGCCAATTCATAGGAAAAGTTTTGCCATATAACCCCAAAAATGCTTCAGTTAACAGTAACTCACACCAGTTGTCATTATCATCACTACCAGCACCTGCTAAATAATTTGGGGGACCCAGTAGAAAATGAAAATATGGAGCCTCTTGTTCAAAAAAGCAGGAGAAATGTACTATAAAAAACACTCAAATGTATTATTTGCTTTGGGTTTTTTTGGTTTGTTTTTTTTTCACCTATGCCTCGGACATCGTTTCTATTTCATGGCATCTTTGCCTCACTCTGAACACCATAAATTCTTTCCACTTGAATACATGGTCCCTCTTCCTACATGAGTTCAGTTTATAGACGACAAACTGGTGGTTCTGACTGTACCTGCAGGAATCTTTTATTATTATTCACTGCTAACAGCTCTAGATCTTCTATTGTTTAAAATGTAAATACCTAAACAAAGGAATCTGAATGTATCTTAAGGTCTTGGGAATTGAAAGTCAAGGTCTTTGTGAATGATTAATGGAGAATTCTATGAACTTTCTTTTACTCTTGTTTTATATATAAACCATACTTATAATTCATCCTTGTGCTGGTTTGAAAAGAAGTATGCCCCCTAACAAAGGCCATGTTTTAATATAAATCCCATTTCTTAAAGGTAGAATAATCCCTATTCAATACTGTATATTTGAAACTGTAATGAGATCATCTCCCTGGTTGATGTGATTTAGTTAAGAATGGTTGTTAAACTGGATTAGGGGATGACATGTCTCCACCCATTTGAGTGGGTTTTGATCAGTTTCTGAAGTCCTATAAAAGAGGAAACATTTTGGAGAATGAGAGATTCAGAGAGATTCAGAGAGAGCAGAGAATGCTGCAGCACCACGAAGCAGAGAGTCCATGAGCCAGTGACCTTTGGAGATGAAGAAGGAAAACGCCTCCCGGGGAGCTTCATGAAATCAGAAGCCAGGAGAGAAAGCTAGCAGATGATGCTGTGTTCACCATGTGCCCTTCCAGCTGAGAGAGAAACCCTGAACTTCATCAGCCTTCTTGAACCAAGGTATCTTTCCCTGGATGCCTTCGATTGGACATTTCTATAGACTTGTTTTAATTGGGATGTTTTCTCTGCCTTAGAACTGTAAACTAGCAACTCATTAAATTCCCCTTGTCAAAAGCCATTCCGTTTCTGGTATATTGCATTCCAGCAGCTAGCAAACTAGAACAATCCTCTATCATTTTCTTTCCATCTCTTTAAAGCACACCAAATAATGGCAAACACTTGTGAAGTAATGTGTGTGCAGAATCCTTTTATTTGTGAGCTTTCCCAAGCTTTTTATAGTTATCCAACCCACACTAACTTTGAAAGCATATTTCAAGCAGCACACCTTTGCAGTGTTGTTTGTGAGGCATACAAATCAGTTTTCATAGAAACAAGTCTGTATTTTCACACTCCTATTTTCATAGGTCGGTCATGTTTAAATATACTATGTAAGTGGCAAAACAAAAACAACTGTTATAAACAAATTTAAGGATAAACACATCTGATCCATGGTACATGTACTACTGAAACAAAGAGAACAGAAGTATAGGGAAATGTTAGGTAAGTCTGCATGCCAAAAGCATTCAGCAAGCCATAGCATTCAGTACATATGTTTAACTGAAAGAATGAAAATCATTGTTTTATATGGTATGATTAAAATTTAGGTTATTTAAAAGTCTTCTGTTATAATTCTTATTTTTTACTCTTTAAATTTAGATTATTTAATTTCATCCTTCTCACATTTGTTGGGAATAAGAGCATGCCCACACGTGTGTATGTGTGTGTTTCCTACACCATCTAAATAGGTCATTAAATACTTTAACCCTATGTAATCGACAATGAAATTATATACTTACAGTTAGGATGGTAAGCTTGAAATAAATATTTTTAAATACATTACAATGCATATTTTTTAGAATAGAGCCCAGAAATGATCAAAAGATGAAGAGTTAAGGGTTAAATATGACAGCAAGAAAAGAAAAATTTGTTAAAATTTTTAAATAGCTATTCTGAAAACTTTTCAGAAAAGACACAGCTAATGAATGGAGAAAAAAAAAGTGGGAAAGGAACTTAAGAAACTGGAAAGATTGAATTATTTCCCATAGCAATAAATCAGTTTAGTGGTTTTAAAAGCAGATAATACAAAGGAAACTACTTTCAAGCAGTCTAGCTAAGAAATATTAAAAATAACCAGGTACAAAATAGGTACAATTCTGAGCAAAAACATCTTCAAAATGTTTGACTTTTTAAAAGTTTTTACAGTTTTTTATAGTAATAGATTTTATTTTTTTCACTTTTAACTCTGTAACTTCTTGTATTTAATATTGTTGTACTACTAAGTATGTTGAACAATATTTTATCAAATATTTAATTTTTTCCAAATAAAAGTTTTTAAAGAATCCATTTTTTATCAATGGGTTCTAAAGGATATATTTGTTTCACACCTTAATTTTGTTTGTTTTTGGAAAATGCTTGATCATTTGGGGGGATTTCTATTCACTTTAGATAAATTGTAAATACATTATTATATTTTACATATTATGCCTTTGTTTTTGTGTCTTAGTAATAGATCTTAATATGAGGCAAAAAAGGGATAGTTGAATTAGCATCCCTTTATCTGCATTGTTCTTCCTCACAAGTTTTAGAAAATCGCAGTATCTCATTCAAAGATAAATTTAAAATGATTTCTTGTAACTATCAAAATATTTATTACATCTAACAATTGTATTTGGAATTTATCAGGTCTCATATTAAATAAGGGGAAATCTGAATTACTATGTCCTCCTACCTAGGAACATGATATACTTTTTCAAGTTTTCAATTGATAATTTTATTTTGATATGTCTTACAGCCTTCTCAGTGAAGAGTTTTAAAAGTTTGCATTGAGTGGGCAACGGTGGCTCAGTGGCAGAGTTCTGGCCTGCCATGCCTGAGACCCGGGTTCATTTCCTGGTGCCTGCCTATGTTAAAAAAAAAAAAATGTGTTGTATTCATAGATTTTAATTTAGTTTCCTTTTATTATTTAGCCATTATAAAATACGTATATCCCCATTATAATTACTAATGAATTATTACCAAAATATTGAATTTTATGTATCTATTTTGTAGCTGGTCAAGCCATCAAAATGTCAAATATTTTCTATAACTTTTCTTGTATTTTCAGGGAATTATCATACAGAATGCAAATACTGTTAATGTTCCTTTCTTTTTTATTATACAATAGTTATGAATACTAATATGCTATTCTTAAATCTAAAGTAACTATCCAGGTTATATGTTTATGTTTTTTTTTTTCTTGCATGCTATATGGCAAGGGTCACATTTCATTCTTTCTCCATGTGAGTATCCCCTTGTTACAGCAGTGTTTGTTGCATTTTTGTTTATTAGGTTTTCATGTGTTTGCTTGCTTGTTTGGGAAATGCATGGGCCGGGAATCGAACTGAGGTCTCTCACATGGCAGATGAGAATTCTACCACTGAGCTATCATTGCATCCCCTGCAGGTTTATGTTTTGTTGTTAAATTTTGCGAGGGGGGCTTGAAAGTTACATTTTATCAAAATTACCATTTGCTATGTACTGTGATGATCACATGATTTTTTTCACTTGACAATTGTTTATGTTGTAAATATCAATATGTATTAATATATTGAATATGATTGACTTGTCTGGGATTTAATCTACTTGTCTGGTGCAATCCTCTTATACTGACTGTCAAGTTTTATGGAACTCTATGTTCTATGCACTACATTGTTGATCTAATAATCAAATCTCTTTTTTGTAAGCTTATTTATCTTTATATTCTCAATTTCATGAAGGCATTTGCTCTTCTCTTCCTCTATATTATGTCTCTTTCTCTTCCCCTTTGTTTGTTTATTATTAAAAGAACAGCTAGACCATTGTCTTTGGTATCTGTATTTTTTCTTAAAGAAACAGTTCTTGTTTAATGTTACTTATTTTCCTCATTATTTCTCATTTTTCCCATAATTTTCAGTTTTGTTCTGATAGTTTCTAATTCTTTGATTTGACTTAAACTAATGCTATTTCATTTGGATTCCAGTTTTCTTGACCAAATTCTCAGCATGGCTGTAGATAGTCTTTTCATAATTAATTTCTACATAGTTTATACATTTCTAATAGGAATTTATTGTATGATAACAAAATGAGTGAAAGAGGTCAAAATTGTGTGATTTTATGTCTATAATTTTGCAACATCATTATAAAAAGGAGCCTGTAAGTTGTCTCCTTTGATTACTTTTTTGAAAGGCTTGTGTGTACGTGTGTATGCATGCCCGGTGTGCTTTAGCTCCTAAATAATGATTACTATTTTAGAATCATCTCATTAGGGCTTAAAAGCAGCATATACTTTTTTATCATTCTAATTATTTAAGAATCCTACAGCATTCATCATATCATTGCACTTTTTCATATTATTCATTTCTGTCTATTTGATTGTTCATGAATTAAGAGCTATGTTAGCTATAACCTTGCTTTCCTTATTATATTGATAAGATGTCTAATAAGTATATATTTATGCTAATTTTTCCTTTCCTTCAGCTAGTCATTGTGGATACCTTTCTTTACTAACAACTTTTTTCCTGATTTCTACAATTAAGGGTAAACCTTTTGATCCCTAGTTTATTTAGATATTGTTAATTGGTCTGATACAATAGTAATAGCCGTTCTACTGTCAAGATATTTGGTGAAATTTGTTTTAGTGTTGTTGTTACTAACCTCATATTACTTGTTTGCATTAATTTTTAAGTTGACATTTGGTAATTTGTTAACTTTGGCGCGTTTTTTTTTTTTCCTTTTACCTTTCTTTGTTGTTTTCTTGGTTTACCATGCATGCTTTATGAACTATTTTGACTTTTTCTCTAGTGATGATTTTAGGAAAAAATCTATCACATTAAATATTAGCCTTCTACCCTTGATATAGGTAAAATTATCAATATTTTGAAACAGATACAGTAACTAAGAAACAAAAACTTTAAATACCTTGCATGGTCCTCAGCAATTAGTCAGTAGCAAAACCAGAATTTTGATACAGTTCTAACATTAATGCTCATACTGTATCCACTAAACAGAAAGAAAAAATGCCACTCATACATTTTACACATTGATCCATCTAAGAATATCTAGGACTATACTAGAACATGGGCAGAGATGAAATGGGATATGAGCTCATTCCAGTAAAGTGTATCTGGGTATTACAGGGTCTGGGTGTTAATTGATGTAATATTTTAAAAGGCATGGCCAGTAATTTTCATTTGATGTAAGTGGCCATTTGGCAACACATAGTGCTATAAGAAGCTGAGTAATGGGATCAAAAGGACACTTGCCTTAGCTGACTATTACTTCTTATTTAATATACATTAAATAGACTATTAGTCAGGAAGCCTTGTAAAGAGGGTATGGCACCATTTATAGCTGTTGAAAATAATTTAACTAAATTGCAGTGGGCTGTTTAAACGACAGTATTATATATAATAAAATACGTGGAAAAAAGGGTTAGAAGGATTTGGTTATGTCTTAAACAAAGAGATTAAAAGTTATCTGAAAATGACAAAAAACATTGTTTTGTAATTATTAAGGTCAACTTAATTAATGGTCAAAACTCAGTGAGTGCATAATGACATTTGTTTTACATACAGTTATTTTGAGGTGATAGTTGTGCATATAATTGAAAACAATTAGGTTAAAATATAAAAATTACAGCTATAAACATGTCTGGATCTAAACATCACCTGGAAATATTTATCTTATTTTGGTTGCAGAAAGTCCTCTCTCATACTAACTTCCTTACTTCATCCTTCTCAGGAAGGAATTTTTGTAATTATAAGCAACATTTAATGTAAGACAGAACAGAGAATAAAGAGAAGCCATAACTTTATAAAATAAGTTAACATTTGGTGAAAATAAACAAAATTATCTATTTATATCAATAGTGAATACACACACAATGAAGAGAACAAAAGAATAGGGAAATAAAGGAAAAATAATATTTTATAATTTGTAAGAATATTGGGTGGAGACAGCCCTCCCTAAATTTAATTTGCTTCCAACATAGTTGAGACATCCTTTAGAAAAACTGAGGTAAGATGTTTGCAAATTGTTATAAACTGTTCTAGATAATTTCCATAACTCTAAATATGCTTAGCAAATATAGTCCTTGAATATGTCAGAATATCTGGAGATTGAAAATCCTTTTAGTTTCTGGGAATATCTATGAATATTGGGACATGAGATCTTTTTGACTATTCTGTACTATTATATGAAAAAGGCATATATTTATGGAGAGACCAACAGATCGATTTGTAGCCCAAAATAAATCAATCAGAAGTTGACTGATAATAAAGAATATATCTGTTAGAGGAAAAATATTTGTATTGTTCAAATTTCACCCATATTGATAGATTACTAATGTACCGATAGAATTCTTACTTTTACAACTGCATTCTAATCAGAAAGACGACTATTAGAATAGACATACAAACAGACAAAATAATTTCAAAAGGACTGATTCTGAAAAACAGAATAGAGTTATCTGAAAGAAGTTGAATAGAATATCAGGACTGTATTGATTGGTTCATTAATGAGACATTGCATTTGATTACAATGTACAAGGGAAGCAAATCATGGATGGAAATATAAATGTAGGGGGAAATTTGATGTTTGTGTATCTCCATCTTGCCCTGACTTTATCATGTGAAGAAAATAGAAAGAATCAATCAGCCAACTTTTGGATGGAAACTAAAGGAAATGATGGATTAATGGATTAAGGTGGCCAATTTCATAAAATACTTAATTCTAATCCTGTTAAATCACAATGGTTCCTAAATTTGGACTCTGTAAAAATACACACAAGCTGTACAAATTGTATCAATAAGTAGTACCTAATATTAGAGGATAAAAAGGGCAAATTCTGAATATGGAACTTTCTGAATCCAGAAGGTAAAATGTTGCACAAGTATTCCTTCATTTTCTGCTATCTGGGAATTTTACTTACTTCATTTCAGAACAATGATAAAATATCATAAATTGATGCTTTGTGATATTAAAGAATTTCTCGAGATCATGCAGTAAACCCAACTGAAGTTCATCACATAAATCCAAATATGCCTATATCCAAAATATATGCCTCTTCAACTATAATAGGCTATATTTTTGGCTATAAGTTGGGAATGTTACAAGAAGAGTAGAGTGAGAGATGCAGAAGACATTATGCATTATCAGAAAAAGTAAGAACAGCCTAAGATAAATGGAAAAATATATATCTGTGTCTTGTTTAAAATTGTGACAAAAGGATAAGTCATTATGAGAAATTAATTTCCTGTAAGATATCTTGGAGGTGTGTGTATGTGCATTCTTGTTCTTGTTTTGGAGAGGGTAGAACTGACCTGGATGAAGTTAATGCAGTTATGGAGTACAACCAGGCTACTTCTTTAAGTCTGAGTTTTTTACTAATTTGAACATGCTTGATTCCCAGTCTGGCAGGCCATGATGAAGCAACATATTTCACAGAATTTGCAACTAAAATTTTGGAAATCATTCAAATCTAGATTATTCTTTTCAGATATCACTGCCAAAGATGTAGTACAATCTGGATGAAGTAATTAGTTTTCTAAATTTAAAACATTTTTTACTAGCAATAATATTTTATTGGTCTGGTTGAATAAACAAAGTTAGTAGAGAAGAACTTAAAATTTTCTTCAGATGTGCATGTGTGCATATATATCAATGTTCATATGCATGTCAAGATAATTATATCAGTCAAGAAATAAATGTCTCTGCAATAGACTACAGCACTTATAAATGGATAAAGAATTAACGAGCTTAAAAGAGGATAGGCTCACCAGGACGTTTTTATCATACTTTCTTTGTAACATTTTTCTCTCTTTCACTTTGATCTCAATTTTAATTCACATTAGGTATATACCCTTAATTCTCCTCTTTAAATGTCCTAGTTGCTCTTAACAACATCAAATTATGATGACTCCCTTAGTACCTTCAGGGTTTTAAGTATATTTTACTGCTCTGTGACTTGTAAAACATAATTAAAAGCTAAAATTTAACTTTTAAAACTATTTTTTGGTTCAGAAATTTATTGCCTGTGAGAAGTGCAAGAATAATAGGAGAAATAATTATCCAATAAATTAATATTATGGTCAACCTTCCTAGGTTTTCTAATCTGTTGGGTTCAGTTAAGCGGAAAGGGCCAAGAGAAATATAAGGGGGTAATGGTTCCTCCAGTGAAAGTAAAAAAAAAAAACTTGGCAGATGATCCCATTGCCACAATAATGGGATTGCAACATCAACTGGAAAATATTTAAACATGGCCATGCAGATATGTTTCCAAAATTAAGATTTTCTATTTAAATTGTCTATCTTGATAACTGTTCCTTCTTCAAAGACCCAAATTTACTCAAGGACAAATGCTATGTGCCGATCAGAAATCATTTGCTCCCCCCACACTGGAATACAAGTAATTTTCAAATCAAATTAAATATTCCTGCTTGAAATTAAAGAGGATTAGGCAATGCATGTGCAGATATTAAATGTGAAGTCTTGAGATCAAGGCATATAGGAAATATTTGTCCTTACCTATTCAAGCCAATGTTTAGTTGCATATCTCTTCACCGCACTTGAGATATGCTTTTTGGATTCCAACCCTGTGAATTTGAACTGATTGTTATGAATTAGATTCTGTCTTTTAGCATTAGATCTGAGAGGGAGAAACTAGCAGCAAATAAATGGCTAATGGGAGAATAACTGATCATGTATGATTTGATACACTTTTGTCCAAAGAATGAATAATAAATAGAAAGCAATATATAGAAGCATAAAAATAAAGCAGAATTGTGCTAAAGATTTGATTATATAAAAGTATATATATACACAAAGTATTTATCATAAGAAAAAGCATATTTTCTTAGAAAATATATTTTGTGTTCAATATAAGATAACAGCAAACCTAAGTTCTATAAACATAATGAGAATGTCAGTAACACTCTTATATTCAAGATCTGTAACTGCTGTTGGGAAATTAATGTTTGCATATCTACCTATATGTATATGTGTGTATATATACATGTTTATATGCATATGTATATGTATGAATATAAATAGATGATAGATTGATACATGGATAGAAAGAGATGTACATGCTCACATATGCAAGAAGTGGCAAGAAAGTGAGAAAAATTATCAAAGGGTAAAAAGCTAGCAGAAATTATATATTCAGAGAGATAATCCCCAATATCAAAGCCTAGTTCCTTGGATATATTCAGTCCCCTATGATTTAGAACTTGGACATAGGAAACAAACATATTTCTGCTTTAACGTCAGGTAAAATATTTACTAGAAATAAAATTATCTTATCTCACAGGGGCAGACAATTGTAAAAGTGTCAGTCTCCATTTTATCTCTGGCTAAAGAGATGAGAAAAAGAACCATTCTTAAAATTTCTAATTGTTTGTATTCTCATTAACCCTGCTCAAGAAAAATCCCAAGTGGGTTATTTTGTTTAAATAGACCTCAATTAGATAGTGCCTCTGTTTTCCTGGGAGCAAGAGAAGCAAAATATACCTTACTTGGATATAAAAACTTCCTTCAAAAGTACTCCTAAAGGCTTCCAGGAAGATGATGGACTGGAGTGGAGTGAGTTCGCTCCTGTTCCATGAAACAAGGTAGAAGACAGGGAGGAAATGTTCAGAACTGCAGGTCCTGGGGTATGAGTAGTCTAGAAGGGTCTTTAGGCAGTTTTTTGGGGGAGAAAAATTGGGAGAGAGTGTGTGGGTGGGGTGATGGGGGAGCCCCACTGGGCAGGCGCTGGTGTATGGGGAAGTTATATTTAAGGGAATTGGACCTCCTAGGCTCCAGCCTACACAGGTGTCAGTTGGCGAAACCTCCCCAAATGATTTTGGTGGGCAGTGCCTAGAGCGAGCCCTGAGACCAGTGATTGTCCACCATGGGGTGGGCCTTGGTGGGGATATTGATCACCTGGTCAGGTGTGGGTATACGGGCCCACATTCATGGTGTCTGGCAAGCCCACCAGTGCTGCAAAGCAGCTGATCAGCTGATACTTCACATGCTGATCGTTTCTCAGTTTCTCCAGCAAAGGTCCACCAGCCGGCTGCCCTTGGTGGAGCAGTCCCCCAGCTGAAGCAGCATCCTCTGCTGAGCACACAGGCCTCAAGTTGCTTGAGCTAGGAGTAGCAGAGCTGGGGGAGGAGGAGAACCGAGCATGCTATTTGTGGCCAGACCCAGATAAGAGTTCCACTTGGGTGTCCTGCATGGTAGTCAGCCATTCTGCAACTGGAGTACTCATGCACCCTGACATACCTTATAATAGACACAAGTTGAATTGTATCCCTTACATGAGATCTAGACAGTGATTTGGCAGAGAATAACTGAAAGACAATGTACAAAAGGAAACAGTAAGCAAAAACTAAGTAAATATGAATCTTTCGAAGAGCAAAGGAAACCAATTTGCATAGTAAACATATCAAGACAATTAAATGCCCAGAACACAGCAGAAAATCACAAAGCACATGAAGATCCAAGCAGAAATGGTCCAGCTAAGTGACCAAATTAAAATTCCAGTGGACACAGAATATGGAACAATTACTCAAGGATATTTATAAAGAAATAAAGTATATCAATAAGACAATAGAAAAGCATAATGAAGAATTTGGCAGGTTAGATAGAAAAATGGAAGATCTCACAAAAATGAAAGATACAGTAGACAAAAGAAAAAAATATATTGGAGGTGCAAGATAGCAGAGTTGAAGAAGCAGAGGGAAGAATAAATGAACTAGAAGATAGAACAATAGAACTACAGTGTACAAAAGAACAGATGGCAAGAAAGATGGAAAATGCAGCTAGATCTTAGGGAAATGATGGACAACAAGATTTGCAAAAATATAAGAACTATCAGAGTCCCAGAAGGAGAAGAGAAGAGTAAAGGGCTGGGAAAGTTAGTTGAAGATATAATTGGAGAAAACTTCCCAACCCTTATAAAAGATACAAATATGCATATCAAAGAGCCCCAACAAATTCCAAAGAATAAAGCTGAACAAGCCCACTCCAAGACACATTTTAGTCAGACTGTTAGGTGAAGAAGAGAAACAGAAAGTCCTGAAAGTAGCATGATAAAAGCAATCTACTACACGCAAGGGAAAACGCTTCTTCAGACTACTCAGCAGGCACCATGGAAGCAAGAAGGCAGTGGTATGATATTTTTAAAATCCTGAATGGCAAAGGCTTTCAACCAAAAAATCTTTATCCAGCCAAAGATACCTTCAAAATTGAGGGAGAGATTAAAATCTTCAAAGATAAAAAAAGACTAAGCAAACTAGTCAGCAAGAGACCAGTCCCTACAAGAAATACCAAAGGAAACCCTGCCAACTGATAAAAAAAAGCAGGAGAGGGAAGTCTGGAGGAGGGAATAGAATTGAAGAATATGAGTAAATGTAATTTAAGGGAAAAGAGAGAGGAGAAAAATAATATACAGATCTGAAAAACAGAAGCTAAAGGACAAGATGGTAGAGTCAAGAATTGCTTTTACAGGAATTACTTTGAATATTAATGCACTAAACTCACCAATTAAAAGATTCAGACTGACAGACTGTATCAAAAAACATAATTCATCTATATGCTGTTTACAAGAAATGCATCTTAGATTCAAGGACACAGTTAGGTTGAAAGTGAAAAGATGGAAAAAGAACTTCTATGCAAGATGTAACCAAAAGAAAACAGAAGTAACTATACTAATATCAGACAAAATAAACTTTAAATGTAAAGATGTCATGAGAGACAAAGAAGGACACTACATATTAATAAAAGGGACAATTCACCAGGAAGAAATACCAACCATAAATGTGTATGCTCCCAATCAAGGAGCTGCAAAGTACATGAGGCACATATTGAAAAAACTGAAGTGAGCTATAAACATATCAACAGTAATAGTGAGAGATTTCAATACACCACTCTCCACTATAGATTGAACAACCACACAGAGGATCAACAAGGAAATAGAGAACCTACACAATAAGATAAATCTAATAGATCTTTAAATCCCAAAACACCAAGATACACATTCTTCTCTAGTGCACATGGAATATTCTCCAGGTTAGATCATATACTGGGACAGAAGCTGAGTCTCTATAAATTTAATAAAATTAAAATTATCCAAAGCACTTTCTCTGATCATGACAGAATGAAGTTGGAAATTAACAATCACCAAAGACCCAGAGCTTTCACAAATATATATTTCATGAATATACGAAGATTAAACAGCATGCTCTTAAATAACCAATGAGCCAAGGAAGAAATTGCTAGAGAAATCAATAAATACCTGGAGATGAATGATAATGAGAAAACAACATGTCAAAACTTATGGGATGCAACAAGGGCAGTGCTGAGAGGGAAATTTATTGCCCTAAATGCCTATATTAAAAAACAAGAATGAGCAAGACTTGAGGATTTAGCTGCTCACCTGGAAAATTTAGGAAAAAACAGCAAACTAATCCCAAAGCAAATAAAAGAAAAAAATAAATAAAGACTAAACAAACTGGAGAACAATAAAACAATAGAAAGAAACAACAAAACTAAAAGTTGGTTCTTTGAGGAAATTAATTAAATTTATGGTTGCCTAGTTAGATAACAAAGAAGAAAAGAGAGGACACAAATAGATAAAATCAGAAATGAGGAGGGGGTTGTTACCACAAATCATGAAGAAATTTTAAAAAATCATAAGAAAACATTATGAACAACTATATGCCAACAAACTAGATAACTTAAATGAAATAGACAAATTCCTAGAAAAACATGAATTACCTGTACTGATTCAAGAAGAAATAGAAAATCTGAAAAAATCAATTATAAGTAAAGAGATCCAATGTCATCAAAAATATTCCAAAAAAAAAAGATCCCAGGACTTGATGGTTTCACAGGAGAATTTAACTTTTCCAAAATAATGGACACCAAACCTGCTCAAACTCTTCCAAAAAATTGAAGAAAAAATAACACAGCCTAACTCATTTTATGAAGCTAACATCACTCTAATACAAAAATTGGATAAAGATAATACAAGAAAAGAAAACTGCAGACCAATTTCCCTAATAGATGTGAAAATACTTAACAAAATATCCAGTACCATATCCAGTACCATGTTAAAAGAATTATAAACCATGAGCAAGTGGGATTCATACCAGGAATGCAAGGGTGGTTCAACATAAGAAAATCAATCAATGTAATACAGCACATTAACAAATCAAAAGGGAAAAATCACATGATTATATTGATTGATGCTGAAAAGTTATTTAACAAAATCCAGCATTCTTTTCTGATAAAATCACTTCAAAAAATCTGCATCAAAGGATACTTTCTCAATATTATATAGGACATATATGAAAAACCCATAGCCAGCATCATACTT
This sequence comes from Tamandua tetradactyla, assembly GCF_023851605.1. Classification (NCBI taxonomy): domain Eukaryota; kingdom Metazoa; phylum Chordata; class Mammalia; order Pilosa; family Myrmecophagidae; genus Tamandua; species Tamandua tetradactyla. Next base: position 78,337,552 of record NC_135336.1, read on the forward strand.
AATGGTGAGAAATTGAAAGCATTCCCCTTGAGACTGAGGACAAGTCAAGGATGCCCACTGTCACCACTGTTATTCAACGTTGTATTAGAAATACTAGCTGGAGCAATTAATCAGGAGAAAGAAATAAAAGGCATCCAGATAGAAAGGGAAGGAGTAAAATTTGCATTATTTGCAGATGACATGATCCTAAACTTAGAAAACCCTGAGAAATCTACAAGTAAAATTACTTGAGCTAATAAACAAATTCAGCAAAGTGGCAGGATACAAGATTAATATACAAAAAGCAGTAAATGTTCCATATACAAGCAATGACCTATCTGACGTGACAACTAAGGAAAAAATTCCATTCGGAAGAGTGAACGGAAGAAATAGGTATCTAGGAATAAGCTTAACCCGGGATGTCAAGGACTTATACACAGAAAATTACAAAAAAAAAAAAAAAAAAAAAAAAAAAACTGCTAAAAGAAATAAAAGGTGACCTAAATAGATTGAAAGATATTCCATGCTCATGGATAGGAAGGTTGAATGTCATTAAGATGTTAATTTTACCCAAACAGATCTACAGAATAAATGTAATACTAATAAAAAATCCAGCAACCCATGAAGACATGGAAAAACTGGTTATACAATTTAAATGAAAGGGAAACAGACCTCGAATAGCTAAACAAGAAAAAAGAAAAGAAAACTGGAAGGTCTATCACTTTCTGACTTTAAAGCTTACTATAAAGCCACAGTTTTCAAAACACCATGGTACTGGCACAAAGACAGAAGGTCTGATCATTGGAGTTGAATCAAGAGTGCAGAGATTGAGCATCAAATTTATGGACACTTGATCTTTGAAAAGGCCCCCAAGTTTGCTGAATTGGGACAGAATAGTTTTTTCAATAAATGGTCATGGGAGAACTGAATTTCAATAGCCAAAAGAATGGAAGAGGACACCTACCTTATACTCTATAAAGAAATTAATTCAAAATGGATCAAAGACCTAAATGTAAGAGCCAGTACCATAACACTTCTTGAAAAAAATGTAGAAAAACATCTTCAAGATCTAGTAATAGAAGATAGCTTCTTAAACTTTATACCTAAAGCAAAAGCTGTGAAAGAAAAAATAGAGAAATGGGAACCTCTTAAGATCAAGAGCTTCTGTGCCTCATTAGACTTTGTTAAAAAGGAGAAGAAGCAGCCAACTCAATGGGAAAAAAAATATTTGGAAACGGCATACTAGATAAAGGCTTGATATCTTGTGTACATAAAGAAATTATGCAGCTTACCAACAAAAGAACAAACAACCCAATTACAAAATGAGCAAAGGTTGTGAATAGGCACTTTTCTGAAGAGCAAATACAGATGGATAAAAGGCATATGAAGAGCTGCTCATCTTCATTGGCTATAAGAGAAAATGCAAATACTTCAACAATGAGATATCACCTCACACCTATAAGAATGGCTGCTATTAAACAAATAGGAAACTATAAATGTTGGAGAGGATGCAGAGAAATTGGAAAATTTATGCACTGTTGGTAGGAATGTAAAATGGTTCAACCACTGTGGAAATCAGTTTGGAAATTCCTCAGAAAACTAAATATTGAGTTGCCCTATGACCTGGCAATACCAGTACTCAGTATATGCCCAGAAGAGTTGAAGGCAGTGACTTGAACAGACATTTACACACTGATGTTCATAGCAGCACAATTCACAATTGCCAAGAGATGGAAACAATCCAGCTGCCCATCAGCACACAGTGGAAAAACAAAAGGTGGTATATACATACAATGGAATATTGTGCAGCATTTAGACATAATGATGTCCCAAAACATATGACAATGTGGATGAACCTTGAGGACATAATGCTGAGTGAAATAAGTCACACTCAAGAGGACAGATACTGTATGATTCATTATTATGACTTTGATAAAGCTGCCAGTGTTTGGGGGTATCTAGAAGGAAAAATCCCAGTTGAGGGCATGGTAACCTGTGACAAACTCTGGGAAAGTTCTGTAGCTGCTTGTTGACAATGTGTTTTGAAAATTTTTGGTTTTTATTTCTTTCCTTTGTGTGTATATATATATAAATATATTTGTGTATATATATATAATATTATATTTTACAACTAAAAAACAATTTAAAAACTATAAGTGGTAATATTAGATCAAATTAATTCCTGAAATAAAAAATGTGAAAATATTTAGTAACATAGCTCACTACTATCGCAAAGTTGATATTTGTAACAACTTTTTACTTGATATTTTGAGAATGCACACAGTTTTGATAGTTAATCAAGCAATATTTAAGATGCTGTTTAATATGTAGAATTCAGGTAACTCTGATATCTGTATTTATAAATGTTTTTCCTTCCTTGCTTTAATTTTAAGTCAGTTTATGAAACATATTGTACAAACAGGCTTTACAATGATTAGATTTGTTTTTTTTTTTTTTTTTTAATTTGCCGATGGACAACCTAACTAAGATATCCATTTTAGGTGATTAAGATTTTCATATGTTAATTGTTAAAATATTTGTATCTTCATATTCTCCTGAAATAAGGAAAATATTTAGTAAGATAGGTCATTAATATAGCAATGCAGATATTTGTAAAAACTTTCTACTTGATATTTTGAGAACATTCACAGTTTTGATGGTTGATCAAATGGCATCCAAGTTAGCAATTAATACTTGGAATTTAAGAACTTTGCTATCTGAATATATAGATTTTTTCCTTATTGCCTCAATTTTGAATTTATGAAACTTACTGCAAAAACCCTGGCTTTACAATGATTAATGGATACTTTATTTTAATATGCCTCTGATTAAGCTAACTAAGATAGCTATTTTTGGTGGTTCTAAGCATATTTTTTTCCTTGAATTAAAAAAAAAAATTAACAACAAAAAAAGTATTACCAAATCATGGATTCATGATAAAAATCACAAAGAATATGCAGAAATAAGCCACCATTAGAAAGATAATAGCAATTTTTAAATAATCACCTGAGCCAGCAGATATTAAATTTACTATAAACATCATATGAAATAAATTTGCTTCATATATTCAGAGAAATGAACCCAAAACATGATCAAGGAAAATCTATTTTAGAAATGTTCACATACATTTGCAAAATAAACAAAGAGCTTCTAGAATATATGCACATTTAAAAAGAATATCAGCAAATAGATGAACAGCTTTTGACCAGTTAGAAAGAAAAACAATGTTGGAAGGAAAATCAATACAGAGAAGTTACAATAAAAAGAGAAAAGAAGGATAAAAGGATGGACAATAAAAAGATTAAGAAATGTGGATATTAGAGTAAGAAGGTCAAGCATTGTTATGTTAAGAATAAAATGAAGGAAGACAGTATTAAAAGAGCTCTTACTGGAGAATTTTCAAAAATTGCATGAAAGTTCATTACTTGTAAGAAGGGCAGTGGATCCCAAAGAGGGTAACTAAAATGAGGCCCTCGTGTACACCTAAGGCTCATTGTCTTGCAAAGCCCTGGGAATGGCATAACGATGGTTTTGAAAGCTGAGTGCTTATTTATTGCTGATTGTTAAAGAATTGAATATTACATCTGAATGATTGTCGTGTTAAGAGATGAATTGAATAATTTTTAAATAATCTTAGAGAAATATTTCAATAAATAATAGCAATTATGATGGAATTAATTTTTAAGATAGCAAAGGAAAATAAGATATAATATTAAACCAAGAAAACATAAAATACCAAGGAGCAGAAAAAAGTCAATCCAATAGAAAGCTAAAATACGATGGTAGAAATCAATTCAAACTTATCAGCATAACACATTTTAACGGCTTAAACTCCTCAAGAGAAAGACAAAAGTTGTATTAAAAACTTTATTAAGGGCAATGTGACAGTGACTCTGTGGCAGAATTCTCATCCTGGTGCCTGCCCATGCCAAAAAATAATAACAACCAAAAACCCTCTATTAATTAAAATAGTAACCCAGCTGTGATTTGCTTAATGGAGAGATATTTTAGAATATCTGTGCAACTAAAGCAAAACAAAAACAACAGGCATACCTAAATTGAGTTGAAATGAATTCTCACTAATGCAAACATTAACCTATGAAAAGAAAATCACTACATAATAGTAAATTATTTGCTTCAAATGGAAGAGGTAACCTTCTGACAGGAGTGTGTGCCCGATAACAGTGATTGAAAGTGCATTAATCAAATATTGACAGAATTAGAAGAGGAAGTGGAAAAAAACTTTTGAATCGTATTGAGGGAGTTAAGAAAAATGTATTTCTTGATACTTAATTGAAAGACAAAATAATCACATAGAAAATTTGAAGATAGAAAAACACAATTAAGAAACTTGATCTGGTGGCACACATGAACAATTCACTCAGCAGCTGGAGAATACACTTTGTTTTCTGGAATCATGGTAAATTTATAAAATCTATAAGCAATCCATACTCTTTCTATTTCTTTTTTATATCCTTGTCATGCTGATTAAGATTTACAGCACAATATTAAGTAGAGACAGTGAGAGTCAACACCCTTGCCTTGTTCCTGTTTCTAGAAGGATAGCATTCAGTTTTTTTTTTTTTTAAAGCACGATATTAGCTGTGGATATTTAGCAGCTGCCGTTTTTCTGATTGGGGAAGTTCCTAACATTCTAATATGAGTTTGTTGGGCTAAAAATTATCGAAATTTGTGAAATTGCTTTATACATCTATTGAGATACTCAATTTTTTTCTCCAATATTCTATTGGTAATTCGTATTGATGGATTTTTAAATGTTAAAAAATCTTACATTCCAAGACTAAATCTCATTTTTTCATATTTTATTACCATATCTATATACTGATGAATTTGGATTTGTTAATATTTTGCTTAAATGTTCATGAGGGATACCGGTTTCTAAGTTTCTTTGTTGTGATGCCTTTTTCTGATATTAGAGTTATTGATTTCTCATAAAATGAGTTGGGGATGCATTCCTTATTTTCATTTCTGAAAAGTTTGCATAGGATTTTAGTTAATTTTACTAACTAAAATGAGTGATATAATTCACCTGTGAAACCACCCAAGCCTGGAATTTCCCCTGAGGAAATATTTTCAATCATGAATTCCTTTAACAGATACAGAACTTTTGCAATTTTTCTATCTTTTGAAAGACAATTTAAATTGTTTCTCTGCAAATAAGTTGTCCATTTTATATATATCTTCAAATTATTTGCCATAAGATTATGTACACTATCACCTCATTATTTTTAATTTTAATAATCTATCCCTTCTTTTTTTTCCTGATATTCATGGTTTTGGTCTTTTCTTTTTGGGTTTTGTGTTTTTTTTTTCTTTTTTCAGTCTGGCTAGAGGTTTACCCATCTTTTAAATCTCTTCACTGAATTTTTCCATTGTTTGTCAGTTTTCTATTTTATTTAATTCCATTCTTAGCTTTCTTGTTTCCTAATGTCTATTAACTTTTATTTTGACTTGCCTTTAATTTTTTAAATTTCTTAGGTCACTTATTTTAGATCTTCCCCTGCTTTGGTATAGAGATTCTAAAGTTATATTTCCTCTAAAGTTATATTTCCTGTAATCATCTAAAATGCATATTTATTTTTTTTCTTTCATCATTTAAGTCAAAATATGTGCCAATTTACTGTTTGTTTTCATTCCCCATTGTTTTATAGTGGTGGGCTGTTGATTTCCAAATATTTGGATATATTCTAAATATTTTCCTTATTATTTTACTTTCCTTCACTATTCAAGCAAATTCCATGCAACAGGTTGCTTTAAACAGTGGGAGTTTACTGGCTTATGATTTGAGGGAAGGAGAATTCCACAATCGAGGCATCAGGTAGTGATGCTTTCTTCCTGGAACTGGCCATCTGGGGCTGGTGTCAGTGATCCTTAGTTCTGGGCTCCTCTGTGACATGGCAATGCACATGGCGGACTCTCCTGGACTCTCCCTTCTCTTCCAGGTTTCAATGATTTTCAGCTTCTGGTTGCTTTCTCTGTGGCTTTCTTCTTATTTGTCTGGGTGTCATCATGCTTACAAAAGACTCCAGTAATGGGATTATGACCTGTCCTTATGGAGATGGGCCACACTTTAACTGAAGTAACCTCATCAAAATGAGTTCACACCCACAGGAATGACTTCAGTTTAAGAAGATTTTTTTTTTTTTCTGGGCTGCATAGCTCCAAGCCATCACACTTATTAATTTCTAACTCAACATTACTGTGTTCAAAGAGCTTATTCTCTGTGATGTAATGCTTCTAAATTTAATGAGACTTGTTTGAAGCCCAGAATATGATCGATGATAGCAAATGCGCCATGTGCACTTAAATAAAATGTCACAGTTGTTTAGTGGATGTTCTATAAATATCACTTAGTTCCACTTTGTTAACAATCTTCTATTCTTCTATGTCCTTACTGATTTTCTGACTATTTGATCTATCTATTGAAGGAGGAGTATTATAATCTTCAGCTACAATTATAAATGCATCTGGTTCTCTTTTAATTTTATCAAGCTTATTGAGTGCATTTTCAGTTTTTCTAATAGGTTACTATATATTTAAGTTTTTTTTTCTTTAATGATTTAACTATCTTGTGATACAGGAATTCCTGGATTTTTTTCCTATAATATTTGGCTACCTGAAATCTAGGTTGTCTGATTTGAATGTGGTGATGACTCTAACTGAAATGTTTGAACAGATTATTTTGCTGTTAACCTGGAGAAGGAGGATGAAACAAAAAGCAACCTCTGAAACGGTGCAGAGGTTGACAGGAAGGAGAAGACAGTTTGTAAAAATGCCTCACGAAGTGAATTTAACATCAACAGCCATATAGAAATGAATATTCAGAAACGTGGAAAAGCTTTGTATTAGCATTTGGCTCATACTCTTTAAATCAACTTCTCCCACCAATATATATGTACCGTTAGGCATTTACAAGAACCTATCTTTGAGTTTGGCTCTTTCCATTCACCAATTTATACCCAATATTCGTCTTGTCTTTCAGACTCACTAATAAGTTAATTTCATTCCCACTTTTACTTTGATTCTTAATTTATGTTGCCTTGACACTCTCCCTAAGGAACTGTTGGTACGTACCATCTTGTAGTATGAACCGCAGCTAAAGGTAAATGAGCCTTCTGCTTTTCACTGTGCCTTGCCTAACACAGAGTGGTTGGCCAGCCTTTTCTCTTTCCTCCAGAATGCAGAATACAGAAGCAAACCTCCAAAATAGAGTCCTGGGCTAGAGACCCAAATTTCATTATTGTCAGTATGGTATTTTCAAGACATGTAGATAAAGTCAAAGGACTAAGAGAAACCTAATATTTCCAAATGGAGGTGAACAGAAAGAAAATAAGTTAATAAAGGAAAAGGAGGGGAAAAAAGTAAAGAAGGAAATGGTAAGGTTAAGGAAAGAACCTGAAGGGATTTCAATATTTAAGGGTCAGTGAATAAGGAAAAAAGGCATGCATTAAGTCAAAATATCTCAAAATCTTTTCTTAGGTGCACTGACATTTTTCAGAGTTTACTGATCAAGCAAAAGAAAGAACACATACATACATAATATATGTAATGATAGTAATCCTTTTATTCATTAGAAAATAGACTATTTAAAAGAAAATATGGAACCAGGTACGACTCCAGGAGCCTGCCCATGCCAAAAAAAAAAAAAAAAAATATATATATATATATATATATATATATATATATGGAACACTATACTTGTCAAACCCAACATTTCTATCAGATGAATTATGACAATGCCATTGTCTAATGCTATAGCCTTTATAAAATATGTTTGTTTGTTGGTTTTTCTAACCCCATAAAAATGCAAGCATTATAAGAGTGTAAGCATGCTAGTTTTCTCTGTCATAGTATTTCACTGCTCCAAACAATATCTGACTGATAGTAATCACTCAATATATGTTTATAAATAAATAAATAGACATCAGAAGTGAAATGAGTTATGGTTTATGGCTACTGATTGAAGAAGAAAATGTATTAATAATATAGGTGGTTGAATTATATTTAAAATGAACAAGAAGAGTTCTCTGCAGTTGGAGGGCAAGAAGAGAGTTTTTGAGAAGAGTTTGCGTTGGAGGAATCTCACAGCAGTGAAGTGCCATAAATTGTGGCAATGCCTAGTAGACAGTCTCTTACAGTAGATTGTTAACTACAGAGAGTGAAAGGCTTGAAAGTGGGAGCAAGACTTGAGAACAATTTGCTGAATTTCTGATTCTGTTATTTATGCAGTCCACAAATATTTATTAAGTCTTACTAAATGCCATGCACCATTCTAGAGCATAAGGTTAGAACAATAAAGTACACATGACTCCTGAACCTATGGAGCTATAGTGTAGGTCAGAGAAACACAATGAAACATTAATTGTATACTGAAGTCAAATTTTACAATCTACAACTCAGATCAACAAAATATATAAATTCCTTTACTTTCTTCAGTATGCCTCCCCATTGTTCCATTGTTTTGGTCATGTTCCTACAAGGTACGAAAGGAAAATATGCATACAGACACGTATGCAAAAGCAAAGAAAAAAACAAAATTTTCCCATCTCAGACTCTTCCAATTTATCTATTTCAGATAATCATTTCAAAGTTTAAATCCAATCAGCTCCGAGTTCCCCTTCTTCCCTTTCTCTTGAGGGTTATGGAGGAAAGGGAATGACGTCTGTTGATCTTTTGGTTCTTGTGCTGGGCTTCAACCAGGTGCCCTTCAGGCTGTTGAGTGAAAGGCCCTTCTGGGCTGCAATCAGCTGACGTCTGCCTAGTTGGTTCTGCCTTTGTGTGTCTGTGTGCATGTCATGTGTGTATGTTTGACATTGAACTATACTTATTACTGACAGTGTGTGCTGTCTCTACTGTAGACAACATTATTTTTTTTGGGGGGGGGGAGGGGGGTGCACGGTCTGGGAATCGAAGCCGGGTCTCCCACATGGAAGGCAAGCATTCTCCCACTGAACCACACACATGCAGCCTTGTAGACACCATTCTTGATGTCCACTCTCCATTACCTTTTTCATACACCAGGCCCCTACTGAAATGCCAGTTTTCTGATAATATTTATAAAATAAATAAGAATCCTGGAAAATTTTGGTTGTTTGTTCTCCCACAGATCAGTGTTGGGGGGGTACTCTATAGATTGTACTCTGGACCACTTACCTAAACCTTCATTTGAGTCCCTTTTTTTCTACTCAAGAGCTTTAGCAGCATTGTAGTAACTTGTTAGTTACCAAGCACCTCTTAGAAACTGAAAATTTTTGAAGACTATTCTTGCAATCATGAAATAAGACTCTACTGTGAGATTTACACAATCTTTCTGGGACATTTCCAACAGTACACCCATTGACCAAGATCAGAGTTTTGATATTAAGCTGTGTGTTTATGTTTGGGGGCATGGATCATATGGAATATTCAATACGTTTAACCTTTTCTCCCCTATTTCTGCTCCCCTTCTGTTCCACCCAATTGATTTAAGGTTGATTTAAAGAGTGTGGGACAAATTCTAATACTAATTTCTACTTCCTACAATACTACTTTCTACTTCCCTTTTCTGTTCTGCCCACATCTATTCTTTTCTTCCTCATTTTAGCTTCATAACTTTGTCTTCTTGGTCAGTGGTGCTGGGGTAAAAGGTCTATACTGCTCAGAAAGTAGGTATTTAAAAAAAAATCCTTCCAGTGTGAATATCTTCAGTGAAGAGTAGTAAGTGTTTTTATGGGGAAAGTAAAATGCTATAAGAATTTCTAAGATAGTGACCTGTTCTGTGCTTAGTACAGTAAAAAATGTATAATAAATATATGTGAAGTTACAAAAAGAAAGCAGAAATTAAAAAAAGAAAAGAACTTGCCAAAATGAAAAAAAAATAGCTTTGTTTGTTTCCTGAATAAAAAGTGTAAAGATAACTTTTTTTCATGCCAAATGAGTTCAGCTGTCATGGATTCAAGTTGATGAATGAAATTTTACACAGCTGTAGAAATGTACATTCATTACTACATAAATTGGAGACATATTTTTACCCTTCATAACTGTAGAACTTTGTACAAAACAGTTAAAAATTCCACTTGAACATGTACATAATATTTATACTATTTGAAGTAGTTAGGAAAAACAAGTCAAATGTCTATAAATTCTTTAATTCTCATTTTCTCCTTAAAAGAGCAAGCAATTGAAATTAAGTGTCCCATGACAACTAGTTGATATTGATATATATATATATATTTTTAAATATAATAAGCCCAATAACAGCCTCATTATTTGATTTTACACTGCCAAATCTCAAACATTCTGACCCTGTCAACCATTGGCATAACCTTCAGTTAAACTTAGGCCGTCTCCATTAATAGCCTTTTATGGGAAATGGTCTTCTTTGACTTAATCCTGTGTTTCCTCTCTAATTATCCCGCATATTTTCATTAGTTTTATATCTTAATCCATCAATTTTAGAAAATGTCTTCTTACTGTTATGTAGCAGAGGAAAATAAGTCCTTCTACACTCTCTCATCAGTTTCAACACAATTTCCACTTCCAGGAACTATGATCTTAAGCCTCACAGCATGTCAAATTCTACAATGCTTATATTTTAACAGGGAAAATTCGGGATGAATTGTAGAATGTTAAATGCCCTTCTCTGTTATTTACTCTATTTCTTCTTCCTCTCTTTTTCCAGCTTTCACCACTTCTAGACTGCTACTGGGGAAAACCATGCTGCCACATCCTTTTATATGTGTGCATTGGACCATGATTCCTTTCTCTGTCCATGATGTAGCCATAAGTTTCCCAAACATGTGTCAAAGTCTGTGCTGTCGATTATCTCCCCTGTAATTTACTGGGGACCATTTCATAATTTTTTAAAAAGGATATTCAGAGGGTAAGAAGAGAATTACGCCTTATATACAGATAAAGGTATTGATGCCATGCATTTTATTCTCCTTTTCAATTGTTTAAAAGGCCTTAGATAAAAATTGTTTGTACTGAAAAAATAGAACACTATTTGCACTGAGTGTATATGAGTATCTAAATGGGTTTGTTTACATACATGTTATTGAAATTCAGGATTACAATGTCTTTTTTTTAAATAATTAAACAGGAAATTCAACACTTTAATCTATTTCCCTCTAATTTGTTATTTCAATTTTCCTCTTCCATTTATTTAAAGAAAAGTTTGTGATATAACTAGGTTAAAGATACTTTAATTGTCACTATATCCTCACTGCTTAGGAATTTTTCCTCTTATGGTTTCATCTCTATCTGTTCATGAATAGTTTTCAAACACAGACTCTGATTTTCAGGAAGCTTTCTTGTAATGAAACACCACATCACTTGTACTTCCTGACAGTTTAGATGCCTAGCTAACATGTGAGATTGCATACATCAAAGACAGAATTTTGCATTCATCTCAAAATCCTCAAATTCTGCATATTCAAAATCATTATAAAAATGTAGAAATTTTCTATGTTTGGGCATTTATTAAATTAATGCAGTTCTTTCTCTTGCTTTTTTTTTTTCTATATCAATTCTGTTAGGATGATGTTTAGGGTACAATATGTCCATAGAAATACTGTGAGCATGAGAATAGTCACAGCATTTCAAAAGAACTAGTTTGGTTTCATTTTGAGCATAAAATAATAAAGAATATCTATTTACATATATTTGCAATGTGTTTTAAAAATGTTAACTGCTTGTTTATCAGAGCTAAGATGAATGAAGAAACTGGGTCTTGGGGCATCTTTAGTTTACCAGAGAGAACTTTTCTTGCCTCTAGAAGTAGGAGAAGAAAATATCAGCTTCATAGTAAACTACCCAGGCATATTTAGGTAAAAAGATATTTAGGTGAAACTTCAATTATTTAAAGCAATAGAGGGGTGATGCCAGTGAAAATGGTGGAGTTGGCATGTTGAAGGGCCCACCCCTCCACAAAAAAGATTTAGAAAGCAAGCAAAACTACTGCGAATTAACTTTGTCAGAACTCTGGGAAATGGTCAAAGATTTAGAGCAACCAAGAAAATGCTGAATCAAGAAAAATACAATCTAAAAATGATAAGAAATCTTTGTGACATTTTACTTGCCTTTGCCCTATGCCCTTCCCCACTTTGCTGGGGTTCTTGAAGACGTCAACCCACATTTCCAGTAAGTGTACAAGTATTGATTCCTTATCTCTGATTCCAGTAGGAACAGAGCAAACTTTGTTCTCAAACAATTGTTTTTGCCTTGTTCTAAATTGTCTGCAGGATACATGAAGTATTCAAGCAAGGTTCTTCTCTTTGTTTTGTCTAAATTGTAACCCATTCAGTATGAGAGCAGTGGTAGACATTTTTCAAAATCTTGTAATGCAAGTAAAAAATGCTGTAACCACCTGAAAAACATTAAAATGAAGAGCTGCAATACAGCATTGTAAGCTTAAGAGAAGAAAGTTGAGACAAAAATTTCCTTGGGAAATTAGAGCACTCAAAATACCTGTGTATACTGGAGAAATCAAAAGTTACCTGCTTGCCTAGCACACACAGGTACATACTCAAAACTACCTTTAGTTGACCATAAGCTAGAATCTTGGACTGCACTCTAAGCATACTTATTAGAGAACTCTGAAGACTAAGGCAGACTTGTAAATGACCTGACTAAACATTATAGGAGCGCCCTAGCACAATGTCAAGCTAAAAAGACTGGGAGAGCTTTTCTTTCCTTTTTTTCTTTTTATCTTTATTTTCATAAATTTTTCCTCTCTCTTACTTATTTTCTTTTACTTTTCTTGACTACTTGCATCCAAGACATTCTCTATCAAACAAAAGCTAAAGAAAGAGAGACTTCAAATACAAAACATGACAAAGAATGTAGATTTTACAGAATAATTTAGAGCAGTGACTAAATATACAAACAACTACAACCAACAGCAAGTGACAATGCAGATATCCCTGCTGAGGAGGGATAAAACTAATTTCCAAAGTCATTTAATTATATTATCAAAAATTTTCAGTTTTCAACCAAAAAATTATAAAACATTCACCATAGAATTTAAAGAAACTGTCTCTGAAAAAAGCAAACAGGAGACTTCGTAGACAAAGTCTTAAAATCAAATGTTTTAAATATGCTCAAAGAACTGTGGGAAACCATAGATGAAAAGCTAAAGGAAATAAGAAGAATAATGCATGAACAAATAAAGAATATCAGTAAAGCCATAGAAGTTATTAAAAAGGAACAAATTGGAATTTTGGTGATAAAAGCTACAATAACTGAAACAGGAACAGCAAGAGAGAGCTTAAATAGAAGATTTTTGCAACCAGAGGAGAAAATCACTGAATTTAAATTAGTATTATCCAGTCTAAAGAGAGAAAAAAAAAATGAATGAGGAAAAATGAACAGAACCTAAGATATCTGTGGGAAACCATCAAGTGTGCCCATACATGCATTATGGGAATTTACAGGAAGAAAGGAGGGAGAGAAGTTGACAGAAAGAATACTTAAATACATCATGGTCAAAAACTAAATGTATATTTGATAAATTACATAAATCTACATATTAAAGAAGCTCAACAAATTCAAGCAGGTTAAAGATAAAGAAATCTACACTGCAACAGATTATATCAAATTATTGAAAGCCAAAGACAAGGAGAGCATCTTGAAAGTGGAGAGAAATGAGTCTTAATCCAAAGGGATTCTTAATAATGTAAACACAGATTTGCCATAATAAACAGGAGGCACCAGAGAAGAATAAGATAGCATTCCCTGGAAATTGAAAACTGAAGAAAGCTGGGGTTCTTAAACTTATGTCAGAAAAAAGTAGAATTTAATCCAAAACCATTATAAGAGATAGAGAAGGATGTGATAAAAGAGTCAAATCACCAAGAAGTTAGAACAATTATAAATATATATGCATCAAACATCGTAGTCCCAAATATGTGAAACAATGAAATGAAAGGAGAAATACTCATTTGTAGAAAAATAACTGGAATTTCAATACCTACTTTGAATATTGAACATAACACCTCAGTCAAACATCAATAAATGAACAAAGGACCTGAATAACACTTAAAACCAACCAGGCCTGACATAAATAGAATCCTCCACCCAATAACAGCATAATACACATTTTTCTCAGGTGCATATGAAACATTTGGTAAGAAGAACCATATGGTAGACCACAAAAGTCCCAATAAATTATGAAAGATTGAAATCATGCAAAATGTCTTCTCCATCTATAATGAAATGAAACTAGAGAGTAATAAAATAAAAAAATTAAATTTACAAGTATGGAAATAAAAATCATTTTAAACAATCAATGGTTAAAGAATGTATCGCAAATTAGAAATATTTAGAAGAATGAAAATGAAAAACAGCTTCCTAACATTTTTGTAATACAGCAGAAGTAGCATTCAGTAAAAAATGTATAGTTGTAAATGCCTATATTAAAAAAAAGAAAGATCTCAAACAAATAACCTATATACAGTGTAAATAACTAGAAAAAAGAGAACAAAAAACAAAGCCTAAGCTAAAAGAAGAAGGAAATAAGGAAGAGTAGAGATAAATAAAAAGAGAAAAATAATATAATCAATGAAATCAAAATTTGTTTTTTTCAAAAGAGCAACAAATTTACAAATCTTTTGATACACTGACCAAATTAAAAAGACAGAGAAGATACAAGTGGCTAAAATAAGAAATAAATATTAAATGGATGCATTATTAACAACATTGTGGATATAAATGGTTTTGTGACCATATAGACAATTGTATGCCAACAAATTAAATAATCTGGGTGAAAGTGAAAAAATCCTACAAGCACACACATTATAAAACACACGCATTACAAAAACTAACCCTAGAAGAAGTAAAAAATGTAAGTACAATTATGAAAATAAAGATAATCAGTAATCACAACAAAATCTTAAATCAGTAATAGAAATTCTTCCTCCCCAAAAAAGTCCAGGAGTAGATGTCTTCATTACCGATATCTCCCAAATATTTTAGGAAAAATTAGCAACTATTCTCAAATTCTTCCAAAAAATAGAAGGGAGAATATTCCCTGACTCATTCTCTGAGGCAATATTATCCTAATGCCAAAGGCAAAAATGTTAACACAGAAAATAAAACCTACAGACCAATAATTTCTATGAATATAGATGCAAAATTCTTCAAAAAAATATTAGGAAATCAAATCAAATTCAACAGTATAATATAAAGATTATACCTGATGGCCAAGTGAGATATTGGATTGAAAGAATGCTTAAATATAAGAAATAAATCATTGTAATATACCAAAATAAAACAATAAAGGGGAATGCACACACATAAGCATTTCAATTGATTCAGGAAAAACAAATGTTTGTCAAAATCAATACTATTTCAAAATGGAAATATTTGACTCTGAATAGAAGACAACTTTTTCAATTTGATAAAGGAAATGAATGAAAAAAACTATAGCAAATTTCATACTTAATGTGGAAAGACTGTAAGCTATCAACCTAACACCAGGAATGAGATAAGAATGCCTACTTTGCTCTACATTGTACTAGAAGATCTAGCCGAAGTGATTAAGTAAGAAAAGAAATAAAGTCATGTAAATTGAAAACAAAAGAAGTAAAACTATCTCTATTCACAGATGTCATGATCTTATATAGAGAAAATCCCAAGGATGCATACATGTACACATGCATACACACACACACACATACACACATCTAAAGTTAATAAGCAAATTCAGCTAGGTTTCAGGGTACAAGATCAGCACTCAAATATCAGTTTTTATTAAACCAGCAACCAGTGATGCATAAGTGCTAAAGGAAATTAAGAAAACAATTCCATGTACAATAGAACACAAAATAATCAAATAACAAGGATCACATTTAGGTAAGTCAGTGAAAGAGTTGCACTGAAAACTACAAAAACTTTGTTGAACAAAATTAAAGTCATAAATAAATAGAAAGACACCAGATGTCCATGGATTGGAAGACTTGATATTGTTAAGATGATAATACTACCCCATTTCCTCTACAACACCAATGCAATCTTTACCAGTATCCCAATAATTATTTTCAAAGAAAAGAAAAAGTCGATCCTTCAATTCATGTGTAATTTAAGAGACCCTGTGTAGCCAAAAGCACATGAAAATGGAAGGACAACTTTGGGGGATTCAGAATTTTCATTTTCTTTTTTTTTTTTTTGGCAAAGCAACAGTACTAAAAATGGTCATATTTTCATAAAAATATACATGTAGGCCAGTGGAATTGATTTGAGAGTTTAGAAATAAATCCATGTATCTATGATCAATTGATTTTCAACAAGAGTGGCAGGAATATTCAGTAGGAAAGAATAGTCTTCAATAGCGCTATGACAAATGGGTATCCATATGCAAAATATTATATTTGACCTTCCCTCACATCATAAACAAAAATAAATCCAAAATAGATCAATAACCTAAATATAAGTTCTTAAACCAAAATAAATAAATAAAACCAGGAGAAAATAAATGAGTAAATCATAGTAACTTTGGTTTTGGCTATTCATTCTTAGGTATGACATCAAAAGCAAAAGTACAGAAATAAATTGATAAATTGGACTGCAACAAAATCAAAACCTTTTCTGCATTGATGAACATTATCCTGAAAGTATAAATACAACCTACAGAATGGGAGAAAATATTTGCAAATCATGTATCTGGTAATGGTCTACTAAACACATTATCAAAAGAACTTAGAACTTAATGACAAATAGACACAATCCAATTTTTTAAAAAGTGAAAGGTTGACTAGTGATTTCTCAAAAAAAGTTAGCCAAATGGCCAAAGTGCATGGGAACGTGCTCAACATTAAAAGTTATTAGAGAAATTGTAAGGACCCATGGCCCAGGTCCTGCTCCCTCCTCCATTTTGAGAGAAAGTCACTAAACCCAGCCAACTACATGACCAGGGACAGACATTGTAGGTCAAAGATTGTAATGCTCCCCTGGCCAATTACTGTTGGTAACCAAATCTTAAAACTGTCTGCTGAAATCCCATTGTAACTAAATCTTATGGGACTTTATAAGCTACCCTTTGACATGCTTCTTTCTTTCTTTCTTTTTTTTTTTTTTTAATGGCATGGAGTGCTGTCCTTTGTGTCGCAACTGGCTACCATTGGTAAAAATATTCCTCCTCTTATTAAGTCCCTAATTTAAACTCATAGGTAATAGTCTACCTGTAGTGTTCTTTGGTCTTGGGGTTGAGCTGGGTTTGAACATTTGGCAAACTAGTGAAGAGACCAAAGAGCTGCCAGCCATAAAAATGCATGGGTATTTGGGAAGGGAAACTCCTTGTGGGGTATCCTGGGATGGCCTGCAACATCCATATGGGGAGAGGTGGCAACCCCCTAAATAAATGGGAACCACAGAGGGAGTATGGAGATACTTATAGCTCCTGATTGGACTAATAGCCCTCCTGAAACAGAACACAGGACAGTTGGGATTTCATAAGAAAAAGGAAAGCAGCCAGTCCACTGCAGCTGTAGCCCAGCCTCTTTTGGAGGCTGTCTGATCAGCTACAGGAGAGGCCTTGATGGCCAAAATAGCAGTTCACCACCTGAAAGAGGAACTTACATTAGAGAGGGATATATGTGTAGCCTAAGCAGAGTTGAAAAATACCTTAAATGAGAACCTACACTGGGTGGATAAGAATTTGGAAATGCTAACATGTTGTTATGCTAGAGCAAGGGGGCAGAAGTTATCAAAGATTCAAGTAAGATGCTTTCGGACTCCCCCCAATCGAGATCCCAAAATCTGGGACCCAGTGTATTTTCCTTCAGATTATGAGGATCCCCAGTCTGAATGGGAGAGGGAGGATGAAGGATGGAAAGTTGTTCACACTCTGATCCAACATAAGATTAAGACAGAGCATGTCCCAGTCCAACTGGACCCCAAGGTGGACAAGGATGACACAACTGATGTGGCCCCTGCTGCACCCACTGAGCAAAAACTGCATGTTACAATGTGAGATTTCTCCACCTCTGAATTGCCAGAGATTGGGACTCAGTATAGGCAAAAACCTTAAGGACTTTTATCCAATTGGCTACTACTATAGTGATACACTGTTCTTAGCACATGAGATGAGTTCTCTCTCACCGTTCATCCTTCTCTGCTTCAATGCATATATTCACTAGCCCCAAAACGGAAACAAATTTCTGTTTTGCTATTTGATTGGCTCTTATGGCAGTGAAAGGTGGTGTGGCCCAATGAGAGGGATTTGCCCCATCAAACCCCCCACTGAAACACCATTGATGATGATTTATTAAGGGGGTTAAGGATGAAGCATGTGATTTGCACACTGAATGCTGATGGATCAGATAATATAACTTTCACCACAGGATTTGAGACAATTCTATATACTGCTCACAATCAGTGGTTTCAGACTCTGGTGCCCATTCTCAGCTGCTGGAACTAAAACTGAGGATGTTGATGGGCACCCAAATGCAATATTAGTTAGACTGTCAAGCAAGCTGCCCAAGGAGCAGAGAATTACTAAACTTAAAATCATGTTACTAGAGGAGGACATGGATTCTGAATGAAAGACAGGGATGCCCCATGTAGAGAGGCTTCTTCTCCCCTAAACTGAGAAGGTCTTGGAGGGTCCATTGCCCCTAGCACAGGGGTTAGGTCGAGGTACCCACTTAAGAACTGTATGTAAGGACACTGGAGATTGGAGGTCAGAAATAGAACTGACTATCTTTTGGACCCCAACTAATGAACATAGAGTTCTCATTTTCATAGACACTGGAACAGAATGTACCATATATGGGAAATGAACTGGGGGCCCCATGCTAATCACTATTGTATATGGGGGCCAAGGCATTAAAGCAACACAGCAGCAATCATTAATGAAATATAGCTGATCACCACTTCAAAAATATATTGCGTGTGTATATATATATATATATATATATATATATATATTTTATATAAATATATATAATATATATTTTTAAAGTGGTAATCAGCCATATTTCATATGTATATAAAACTCCTATCCTGAAATACATATTCAGAAATGATATCTTGCAAAATAATACTTTGCCAACTACCATAGGTGAATTCTGCCTCTGGTGCCAAGTGGTCAAGTGTCCTGAGAGGACATGCTAAGTGGTCACTGGTGAAAGTACCTTCCGCCAGATACACCGTGGCAGCCCATCAGTATAAGTTACTCAGGGGCCACTATAAAGGAATTAGAAAGAATGAGTATTATCATTCCCATTCATAGCCTTTTTAGGAGCTTTGTCTGACCAGTAAAGAAACATGATAGAACTTGGTAAATGACAATTGACTATAGAGAACTAAATAAAGTAACTTCTTTATTTGCAGCTATGCCAAGCATTGCTATTTTGTTACAAGATATAAGTGCTCACTTAGGTCAATTTCATTTTGATTAGACCTTGCTAATGCCTTCTTCAATATTTCTTTATGTCCCTCCAGCCAAACTGCACTCACCTTCACATGGGACAGATAACAATGGACAGGTACCATGTTGCCCCAAGGGTGTCTTCATAGTCCCACTATTTGCAATGGCTTAGTTGCTCAAGACCTGAAAACAGGGGAAATCCCTGAAAATATAACTCTTTTCCACTACATCAATGATGTCATGCTAACCAGTAACACTTTTTCAGGACTAGAGACCGCTGTTAACACATTGGTGATCTACCTTGAAAGCCAAGGATGGGTGGTAAATTGAGACTAAGTCCTGAATGGTCTGTCAGGTTTCTGGGTTTTGTCTGGTTGGGTAAGACTAAAACTATTTTCTTTGCTCTTGTTGACAAAATAAAGAACTACCCCACTGTATATACTACCAAGCAGTTAATGGCTTTTCTTCATTTACTGTGCTATTGGAGGTCATTTATACTCATTTGGCACAAATTTTAGAAAACTCTGCTTACTCTGCTTCACAAGGGGAAGGCTTGGGAGTGGGATATCCCACAGAAGGCTGCTTTTATAAAGTCCAAGTGAGCTATAGCACAAGCACAAGCTTTAAGTGTGGTAGATGCAGACATGTCTTCTAAGTTGAATGTGGCCAGTACCAATATCGTCTTTGGGCGTGGTTTATAGCCAAAGCAACGGGCAAACATGTACATAGCTTCTGATCTCAGCTACGGAATGAGGCAGAACTAAAATACAGACACCTTGAAAGGCAGCTATATGTGCCTATAATGTCCTGTTACAGGTCAAAGGGCTGACTCAGAAGTGTCCTGTGACTTTTTGAATGGCCACCCCCATACTACAGGGGTGAGTACATGACACTGCTCACAAGCCCCACTTGGGAAGTGCTCACAAAATGAAAAGATTACCTCCCACAACACAGCATCTTTAACAACAGCCCTCTACGTGAAGAAATGTATGACATTTTAAGTAAAGCTTCTTATATGGAAGAGCAATGTTAACACTTCCCTGCTGATCTTCCCTAGGTGGTTACCACTATGCCCACCATTGATAGATGGGGCAGTATTGACTCTGCATCGCATACTGATAGATCAGCACATAAACAACCCACTGCCTGGAGAGCCATGGTCATCCAAACAAGCACTGACACCATCTGGTGGGAAACTGGAACTATGCAGAACAGTCAGTGGGCTGAATTAAGGACTGTGTGGATAGTCATTGTTCATGAACCAGAAGTTGCAGTAACTATTTGTGCTAGTGATTGGGCAGTGTACCAGAGGCCTGAGAGTGCAGATGGCCACCTGGAAGCAAGAGCAATGGACTATTATCTGCCGCCCTTATGGGGAAAAGAACTGTGAAAGGAGATTAGGCCTTCTAAATAACCATGTTTCATGTATCTCTGCCCATAACACTGATTATTTACCTGGCAATATTGAAGCAGATTCTTTAGCAAAATTCATAACTTAGAGCCACATTGCGTGAGGCTGCTGAATGGTTGCATAGAAAGAGAGGACACTGAAGTTACCAGGCTCTGTGGAGACTAACATAGCAATTCCAGCTGTTCACCACCAGACAACAACTGACAGATGTTGCAGACACCTGCCCCTCCTGTTCCCCATGATCCCAAGGATGCTTCCACCTCAATTTGTCACATCAGCTATGTGCAGATTCTAGTACCAGATAACAGGTAAATTATTTGGGACCCCTTTCCTTATCGGAAGGAGCAAGATACGCCTTTACAGTCATAAATACGGCAACTGCATTGTTGCTGGCCTTCCCGGTAGGGAAAACTAACCAAAGAGCTTATGTAGCTTAGAAAAGCTAAGTGCATTTTATAGGGTTCCCACACATGTGGTCAGTAATGGGGCACCCCTTTTACCAGACAACTAACCAAAGCCTGAGCTACTGAACATGATGCCCTCTGGACATTTCATTTGCCTTATAACCCCAGGGCAGTAGGGTTAATTGAAACGATGAATGAGCTTTCAAAGGAGCAGTCAAAAGGTAATAAATCTCTGCAGCAATGGACATGCTAGTTACATCCAGTTCTCACCATTCTCAATTCTCAGTGCTAAGCAGCTTCTCCCACCCGTGTTGAACTGGTAACAGTGGGGTCCATGCAGGTGCCGTGAATTCAGGTAAAAGAATGAGCAACACTATAAATACAATGAGGTAATGAAAATTATTTGCTCTGGCTTGTGTCATAAGCATTATAATTTGGTGAAAATATCATCAATTGGCCCTGGTACTGGCACTTGCAGCCATCCTGGTTGAGAATCCTATTCCATGGGGTATTAGGCTCATGTAAAATTTGAGCATTACACTACAGTTTATATACAAAATGCCAAAAGTTGTATATGTAACCAACCTGGGACCTCCCCAATACTTCATGGCACAGTATGCATGACTCTGGACACTTATTATGCCCAGGTTAACCAGATTGGACTCCAGAATGCTCCCTGCAATTCCAGGGGAGAAAAGGTGTGGTATCTAAAACCGCCTCATAGCACCCCTTCTTCAGGAACACTTCTATCTACCAGTGGAAATTTAGCTTGCATTCTATCAGATCAAGCAAATTTCTCTCTCATAGTGCCCCATAAGCATCTTTCTTTCTGCCTTTAGTGTCATAGCAATTACATTTCTGTTATAGGCCATTGTTGGGTGCCGCTGGCCTGCCTTGAACTTTGACCCTTGTGAATTGAATGGTGTGAATCCCTGCTGGCCTGGCAGAATTCAGCACATTGGAACATCTGGAAAAGAATCATGTTATTTAGGACTGAAATCACAGGTTTTTATCTATTATGAGTAGAATGCTTACTTTCCTTCTTGGCTATGGTGACCTCACTTTGTGAAGTTGTTAACTCTGTGTGGAGAACTCCTTATGTCCTATTGTGTCTTATGATGTTATTGAATGCAATGCCTGTCTTATGATCAATGGAGTCTGCCATTTGGAGGTGGATTTTAAGAACCAGGGCCCAGGTCCTGCTCCTCCTCCATTTTGAGAGCAAGTCAATGAACAGAGCTGCCTACATGACTAGGGATGTTGAAGGTCAAAGAATGTAGAAATTGCCCCACCAATCACTGTGGTAACCAAATCTTAGAGAACTCTGCTGAAACCTCATTGTAACCAAATCTCACAGGGTTATGTTAAACTTTATAAGCTGCCTTCTTGACACACCCCCTTTTTTTGGTTTTTGGCATGCAGTGGTGACCTTCATGTCCCAACTGGCCAACATTGGAAAGGTTTTCCTCCTGCTAATAATTCCTTTATTAAACTCTATGGGCCATTTTCTGTCTGGTGAATTCTCTGGTCTTGGGGTTGAGCTAGATTAGAACAGAAATGCAAACCAAAATCACAATGAATTCCTACATCACACACACTAAAATGTTTACAATTAAAAATAAGAAAGTGTTGACAAGGATGTGAAAAAGCTGGAACCCTCATATATGACCTGTGGTAAGGTAAAATGGTTTAGCCACTGTGTAAAACAGTTTGGTGATTCCTCACAGAGCTAATGTAGAATGACGATATAACTTTGAAATTCCATTCTAGGTGTATATCCCAAAGAATTGAAAACAAGTACTCAAACACCTGTACATGCATGTTCATAGCAGCATTATTCATAAAGACAAAAAGGTAGAAACAACTTAATGTCCATCAATTACTGCATGGATAAAAAAATTGTGGTGTATACATAGAATACTATTCAGCCTTTAAAAGGAACGAGGCACTGATATCATGCCACAACATAGATGAAACTTGGAGACACCATGTTGAGTGAAATATGCCAACATAAATGGACAAACATTGTTTATCACTTTTATTAAATACCTAGAATAACTAATTTTATAGAGACAGAAAGTAGATCACAGACTACCAGGGGGCCATTTGGAGTGAAAAGTGCAGTAATGAGGTGTTATTGCTTAATGGATGCAAAGATCATATTTGGAGTGGTGAAAATGTTTCAGTAGTGGGTGGATGGAATAGTAGCACAACATTGTCAAAGTAATTAATACCACTGAATCATACACTTGAAAGTGATTAAAATGGGAAATATTGAGTATGGTCTCATTATACGAAATATACACAATTAGTAAATCTATAGAGATAGAATGCAAATTGTTTATTAGGAGCTGGGAGGAGAAGAGTAGGGGAGAAGCTGCTTAAAGGGTATACGATTTCCTTTAGGGGTGATGAAAATATTTTGAAGTAGAGAGAGGTGGTGATTTCATAACATTGTGAATGTTCTAAATGTTATGAAATTATTCACTTGAAATGTATTTAATTTGTTGAATTTTATGTTCTGCAAATTATACTTGAACTAAAAACAGAACAACAGAAACAGTGGAGGTTACAGACCTCTACCTTCACACTCCTGGCTTTTTTAAGGTAGGTATATAACATCCACTTTACGTATGAAAAACCTCACTGGGTACTAGAAGAGAAGCTGAAAATAAAATATCATAGAGTGTAATATACCTTAATTGCAAATTCCTATGGCCCTGAAAAATGTTCAGGAAAAAGGTAATGAAAAGAATATGTATAAATTAACTTTTATAATTTTTCTTCAAATCCTAAATTTCTTTCTGTAAATTCCATGACTCCTTACGAACAGGAAGTTGTGGAAATGAAGATGCCACTAGTAGCGAAACCAACACCTTGTTTACTATTGTAGCAAAATAATTGTCTGCATTGATACAATGTGCTTTCATAATATTCATTCCATAGATCTTCCTATTTTAAATTTGTAACTGACATCAAAGTCTGAAGGAGGAAAGGTCATATCAGAATAAAGAAGGAAGAAAGAAAAAAAGAGCTCAATAAAAGATTACATTTAGAGCTTACTTAACATGAAAGTGTTGAAAAAGTGTATGTTTGTGAAAAAGGGCACATACACTTTCTACTTTAAATGGATAATTCATTTAGAAAACATAGTTATCATGATGGATTTATATCAAAATTACTGAGAATTAAATTACCTGTTAAAGAACTTTTCTCACCCAAAATCAATATTGTAAACAGTGGATCTTCATATTTACTGATTTACTCTAACAATATGACATATTTCTCTACATTTGATTATGTATATAGAGGGTCAATTTGCTGCTTTTTTTTTTTCCATTTCTCTTTTCACCTTATTTTTTTTTGTCAATAGCTTGGTGTCTTGGAATCTCCTAAATTACTATAGTTAAATGGCAAATATTTTCACTCAAATTAATGAGGAAATTCAAATTAATATTCTGAACAAATATATGAGATTTATTTTATTGATAGTAAAATATTTTTACAACATTCATCCTCTTCTTTTCTTTTCTTTTTGTTTTTTTCTTTCTGCCTTTGAATTCATTCAATATCATCTGCTGAATGCTCTGCAGGTGACTCAGAGCTACCCTCATTTTTCATGGATACAGAAATAAAGGCAACTAAAGAAGCTTTTGTTCTTAAGCCGTCAAAACAAGATATGCCAACAATAGTTACAAAGCAATGGATTCCACAGTAATTAGAGATCTGGAGGCTCTTTTTGAAGCTGTTATTCTTCAGAAACCCTTAATCCTTCCAGCTTCTTGTTCATATATTCACTGGCTCTGACTTCCATCAAGTGACATGAAGTATCTCCCTGAAGAAAATTTCTAAGCTAAATATATGCAACATGTTTCCTCTCCCAAACTCAATACTTACACATTTCAAACATACCTCCTTTTTACAACATTATAAAAACACATTAAAGTATCAATTTAATAAATTAATTTTTATTGTGCCGTGGTTAGAACAACATTATGCAATTAAATTGCATATTGCATGAAAAGTGTATCTTTTCTGCTCAAAGATGTTGAAATGTAACTATCCAAGGTCAATTACTAGCAAAAGCAAAGAAAGTATTTTTACTAAAACAATATGTTGTGAAGCAAAACTGTGTGTTTGACTTGCTTTGACCCAATTTTATATAATTCAGTGCAAATATTACCTTGTAGAATATAACCACCAAATTTCCAGAAGTATTTTGAGGGACTGCTATAGCAACATCATTTGAAAAAGGGTTTAGAATATTGTGTGATGATGAGAAAAGTATATTTAGTTTATACCTTCAGGTCAACTATAAGACTAATATATTTTTTTCCATATCTAATGTCTGATAGGATAGTTCTGTATTTAAGCAAACAGAAGAGAACATAGGGCAAAGGAAAAATAGTTTTTTAAATCATTAAAATTTTTAAGTGTTTTAAAATCTCTTTTTAAACAATTTTTATAACCAGGAAATATGTCTTATTATGTGTACAATTCAGTCCATACTATGGTAAGTAAGTCCTGTCACTACAAAGTTTTGCAGGAACTACTGTATCTGAGTTACTTCTTGCAATGACCTCTGTAGTGTAATGAAGACTGTAAGACTCTTGGGAATGGCAGTAACCACAGTGACAGGAGAACACCTGCTTATTGGCATTTCATCCCTTATAATAGATGTCCAAACAGGTCCCCAGACACCTGCAGAAATTACTAGGGTGTGTTAGACCATGACAGTTGATAAATTATTATTCGACACAATCTGGAAGTGGGCTTCTAAACTTTACCAATAAAGAAAAGATGGTATAGGGCTACTGAGAAGAATACTGTTTAATATTTCAAAAAGAGTAAAAAGTTGCATAAAATAGAAGCAAAATGGTGACAGAAGATGGCAAAATTAGAGAAATAATGTTAATAACAGAAATGTTCAAGCACCATATAAGCAGTAAAATTAATGTGTATGAAATAGTGAAGAATCTTAGAATTCTTATGCTTTTTATGCACAAGGATATAATACAACTAGAGATAACAATTTAGTATTTTAAATAACAAATGTTATAATATGGATATTGGAACAAATTGTACTTTTTAATTACATACAATGTAAAATGAAATTTAGAGTTTCTCATATCCATGCTAAACCAGTTCTGCAATGATTTCTCAATGCCATTCAGAGCTTTAATAAAGTAGGCTTTGGTTGCCACAGAGTTTATTGAGTGTTCCCTTATGTTTCTGCTAAAGGTCTGAGTACCTAAAATATTACCAATTATTGATACATATTTCCAAGTGTGTGTGTGTGTGTGTGTGTGTGTGTGTGTGTGTGGTATAAGTATATATAGCCGGTAACTGGTGTTGCAGGTAATATTCTTCTCTTATGAGGTTACTATTTTATTTTGAAATACTGTTCTCCACTCTTTGAATAATTAAGTATAAATATGAGCTTATTTCATTAGTAATAGTAAATTAATCTGTTACTGGTTGTAAATCATACATAGTTTTCTGAGCAGTTGCCTGGCCATGTGTGAATTCTTATTTTTTTCAATATTTATTTCTCTCAATAAGGTTTAATAATTTCTTACTTAGTAACATTTATGCCAATATTGAAGACGGCAGAATGCTTTGGTAAGAATTCTAATACTTACTGCTGCTTTTTCTCTATTCAAACTTCTCATGTTTCCTGTCTCATCCGTTCATTTTATTTATTGAAATTCTTATTTTATTTTTATTTATTTACTTATATTTATTAAATTTAATAATAGAATCAAAGTTTAATTATTTCAGAACATGTCTGCTAAAGAGTTTGCAAATCACCTTAATCATCCATCTGAGCTTCCTATGATTCAAATAATTAATATTTTCCCCACATTTAAGCAGAAGCCTTATTTTTAAAAATGGCCTTTGAAAATATTGTCATATACAAAAACATTAGATGATCCAAACTACAATTAAAAATTGGGAGTCTCATTATCTCCTTTGAATACTATCTTGAGACACCTCATAATCAAAACATGGTCTCTTCAATTGCAACTAAAAGAATAAAATACCTAGGAATAAATTTAACTAAAGAGACAAAAAACCTATATAAAGAAAACTACAAAAAACTGCTAAAAGAAATCACAGAAGACCTAAATAGATGGAAGGGCATACCGTGTTCATGGGTTGGAAGACTAAATATAGTTAAGATGTCAATCCTACCTAAATTGATTTACAGATTCAATGCAATACCAATCAAAATCCCAACAACTTATTTTTCAGAAATAGAAAAACCAATAAGCAAATTTATCTGGAAGGGCAGGGTGCCCCGAATTGCTAAAAACATCTTGAGGAAAAAAAACGAAGCTGGAGGTCTCGCGCTGCCTGACTTTAAGGCATATTATGAAGCCACAGTGGTCAAAACAGCATGGTATTGGCATAAAGATAGATATATCGACCAATGGAATCGAATAGAGTGCTCAGATATAGACCCTCTCATCTATGGACATTTAATCTTTGATAAGGCAGTCAAGCCAACTCACCTGGGACAGAGCAGTCTCTTCAATAAATGGTGCCTAGAGAACTGGATATCCATATGAAAATAATGAAAGAAGACCCATCTCTCACACCCTATACAAAAGTTAACTCAAAATGGATCAAAGATCTAAACATTAGGTCTAAGACCATAAAACAGTTAGAGGAAAATGTTGGGAGATATCTTATGGATCTTACAATTGGAGGCGGTTTTATGGACCTTAAACCTAAAGCAAGAGCACTGAAGAAGGAAATAAATAAATGGGAACTCCTCAAACTTAAACACTTTTGTTCATCAAAGAACTTCATCAAGAAAGTAGAAAGACAGCCTTCACAATGGGAGACAATATTTGGAAATGATATATCAGATAAAGGTCTAGTATCCAAAATTTATAAAGAGATTGTTCATCTCAACAACAAAAAGACAGCCAACCCAATTACAAAATGGGAAAAAGACTTGAACAGACACCTCTCAGAAGAGGAAATATGGATGGCCAAGAGGCACATGAAGAGATGCTCAATGTCCCTGGCCATTAGAGAAATGCAAATCAAAACCACAATGAGATATCATCTCACACCCACCAGAATGGCCATTATCAACAAAACAGAAAATGACAAGTGCTGGAGAGGATGCGGAGAAAGAGGCACACTTATCCACTGTTGGTGGGAATGTCAAAGGGTGCAACCACTGTGGAAGGCAGTTTGGCGGTTCCTCAAAAAGCTGAATATAGAATTGCCATACGACCCAGCAATACCATTGCTAGGTATCTACTCAAAGGACTTAAGGGCAAAGACACAAACGGACATTTGCACACCAATGTTTACAGCAGCATTATTTACAATTGCAAAGAGATGGAAACAGCCAAAATCTCCATCAACAGAAGAGTGGCTAAACAAACTGTGGTATATACATACGATGGAATATTATGCAGCTTTAAGACAAGATAAACTTATGAACCATGTAATAACATGGATGGACCTAGAGAATATTATGCTGAGTGAATTCAGCCAAAAACTAAAGGACAAATACTGTATGGTCCCACTGATGTGAACGGACATTCGAGAATAAACTTGAAATATGTCATTGGTAACAGAGTTCAGCAGGAGTTAGAAACAGGGTAAGACAATGGGTAATTGAAGCTGAAGGGATACAGACTGTGCAACAGGACTAGATACAAAAACTCAAAAATGGACAGCACAATAATACCTAATTGTAAAGTAATCATGTTAAAACACTGAATGAAGCTGCATCTGAGCTATAGGTTTTTGTTTTGTTTTGTTTTGTTTTGTTTTGATTTTACTATTATTACTTTTATTTTTTTCTCTATATTAACATTCTATATCTTTTTCGGTTATGTTGCTAGTTCTTCTAAACCAATGCAAATGTACTAAGAAATGAATATCATGCATCTATGTGATGATGTTAAGAATTAATGATTGCATGTGTAGAATGGTATGGTCTCTAAATGTTGGGTTAATTTCTTTTTTTCCGTTAATTAAAAAAAAAAAAAAAGAGAAGGGATAATTGGAGATGAAGGGATACAGACTGTACAACGGGACTGGATATAAAAACTCAGAAATGGACAGCACAATACTACCCAATTGTAATGCAATTATGTTAAAACACTGAATGAAGCTGCATGTGAGGTATAGGTTTTTTGTTTTTGTTTTTTTTTGTTTTTTTTTCTTTCTATTATGGTTTTAATTCTTATTCTGTTGTCTTTTTATTTCTTTTTCTAAATCGATGCAAATGTACTAAGAAATGATGAATATGCAACTATGTGATGTTATTAAGAATTACTGATTGTACATGTAGATTGGAATGATTTTTAATTGTTTTGTTAATTCTTTTTTTAATTAATAAAAAAAAAACATGGTCTCTTTAATTAGTGGGCTGCCTCTATTGTTAAGCAGTAATATTTTAAATTATGTCATATGTAATATTGAGTATTATTATAATTTAATATTTATACAGATTATTCAGCCTAACTAACTTTTACGGAGATATTTTAATTGGTGTATTTTGGTTATATTGAGAGTATTGCATTGAGAATTTCTTTACTTAAATTTTTACTTTCATAATTGATAAATATTTTAACTTATTTTAAATTTCATTGGTTTCTAAAACAATGAAGTTTATTTTATATCATAAGTATATAATTAATTTCTTGTATTTCTATCTAGCTGAAAATACCCCATCTCTACTATTTTTATTACTAACTTTTCTGGTTATTCTTATAATCTTATGTTCCCATGTTAACTTTAAAATTGGTTTGCAATCATCCCACAAAATAAAGAAGTACAAAATAAAATGATTACAGTGAATAAATTTAGTAAAGGCATATTTTATCTTTATATTCATATACACATAATTTATAGCCAGCAAAAATTAAAAAATGAATGCATATTTACTATATTAGAATATATATATATATTTATGAAAATGCATACATATGAAATTGCCTCCCCATCATCTCTCTGCATGTGACTCAATGAAATTGGGAATCTGTAAAGGTCTGTATATTAACAAAGAGAGACCACAAAGAAATATTGTCTTCTGACTCATCCTTTGATAAAATGTCACCTTTATGATTGTGAAGTAAGATAGGTTTATGGTCCAAGTTTTCCAAAGTGGTGTGGTCCATCAAATTCCTGGGTGAATAATTAACCAAGGAGAAGCAAATACTCTTTAGATTTTAACAAAGAGTTAAATGAAAGCATGCAAGAGAGGATACATTTAAATAGAACTTGACCAATGATCTTCCAAACCTGATAAAATGCATGAATCCACAGATTAAGATTGAAACTAGCAATGTAAATTGAAAGAATATCACATATAGAGACTTTAAGTGACACTGTAGTAGATTGTAGAGCAACAAAAAAGAAGTTAAAACATATATGTCAGAAAGCACCTCTTATGTATACAAAAGTTTGTTTTTTTCCTCACTTTGTTTTCATTGATAGGTTCCCAAATGATATTTGAAATTAAAGGCACTCTGAGTTAAGTAAAAATTTCTCAGATTGTTTGAAATTTGTACTAAATACAAATTTGATACTAATTTCTGGAAAGTATCTTTAGAAAAACAGGTGATCTCTACAACATCATCCCCATCTCCAATCTGCCACATAGGTTACTTAGACAGCCACATTGATCCCTGAGATTTAAGGCTCTGCAGAGTGAAAAACATGATAAGCATGGGTCTCTGATGACTTCTTAAAGCAGAATTGA
Source organism: Tamandua tetradactyla (assembly GCF_023851605.1). Classification (NCBI taxonomy): domain Eukaryota; kingdom Metazoa; phylum Chordata; class Mammalia; order Pilosa; family Myrmecophagidae; genus Tamandua; species Tamandua tetradactyla. Next base: position 78,368,448 of record NC_135336.1, read on the forward strand.
TAAATTGGTCTAGTGCTTCTGTCTTAGTATACTTGGACTATGTTACAAAGTACCACAAATTTGGTTGAAACAACAAAAATGCATTATCTCACAGTTTTGGAGAATAGAAGTCTAAAATGAAGGTGTCAGCAGGACCATGTATCCTCTGTAGCTTATAAGGAAGAATACTTTGTTTCTGCTTCCCATATTTAGGTGGCTTGTTGGCATTCCTTATTGTTCCCTAGCTTATAACACATTCAGTTTCTGCTTCCATCATCACATGAACATCTTCTCCCTGATTCTGTCTCTTCTCCTCTAGTCATATTGGATTTGGACCCACCCCTACTGTAGTGTGACCTCATCTTAATTTAAGTAGCTCTATTTGCAATGCTTCTATTATCACATAAGATACTAATTTGTGGTAATGTATGTAAGGACTTCAACATATCTTTTCTAGCAGGACAAAAATCAACCTATAACAATAGGTTATATGACTTCAATTTTGTAAGAGAGAAATAAAAATCTATCTCATTAGGCTATAATATTTTGTTTTTTGTTTTTCTCTCATTGCCATGCCTAAGGCTAACTGCCACTGATTTTTCCTGTCCCAAAATTGGAGTGTTCAACAAATAAAAATCTAAAATGACAGTTGGTTTTCTCTATTATGTTTTTGTAAAATATTTATTAAAAGTGTCATTCAACTCTCTCTCCGCCGGACCGCCGCGCGGCGCACGCGCCCCGCGGCAGCCGAGCCGCCCGACCTCCCTACCCCCTCTCTCTCTCCGCCGGACCGCCGCGCGGCGCACGCGCCCCGCGGCAGCCGAGCCGCCCGACCTCCCTACCCCCTCTCTCTCTCCGCCGGACCGCCGCGCGGCGCACGCGCCCCGCGGCAGCCGAGCCGCCCGACCTCCCTACCCCCCTCCTCCCCCTCCTGCTCCGGCTGCTCTCCAACCAACACGGTGCCCTCTTCCCCCGCCTTCACCGTGCTCCTCCGCCACCAGCCTCGACAGCCTTGCCGCCCTCACCTTTCCTCCTCCAGAACAACTACTGGGGGAGTGGAGATAATACAGAGCAGCTCCCGGAGCCACGAGGGAAATCAAAGGGACAGCGTACCCCATCCTGGAACGGCTGACTATCTGGGAGAATCAGCTCTGGTGAGATCACCAAGGGGCACGGGCTTTCCTGGGTGGGACAGCAAGCGACCGGAGTCCCTCCCTTCCACCTTCCCAGGCCAGCTGGTAGAATTGGACAGGCGGTCCCCTTAGGCCGCGGCGGCTGGTGCCCCCACCACACGAGGCCCCCCGGAACAACTGAGATAGTTGGGTCGGAAATCCCCAGACTGCGGAGAACAGTGACCGGGGGATCCCTTCCAAACACGTGACTCCCCCGTCGGCTGGGAGCAGTGCACTCTCCCGGGCTGCGACAGCTGGCGCCCTCCCGCCACGCTTGGTGCCCCGGGCCGACTAGCTAGTTTGGCCGGACGCTCTCCTGTGCTGCGACAGCCGGCGACCCTCTCCGCGTTTGGAACCCCGGGCCGGCTGGCATTCTTCCGGGACGCTTCGGTTGCCGGGCCTCCCCTACGGCGAGAGTTTTCCAGAGTTGAGGGACCCACAGCAACTTTCGCTGGTGGAACCCACAGACAGGCGTGTGCCACGTGCGCCACCTACTGGGCAGGATAGGAAGAACAGAACCCAGAAACTGCGCAGAAAAATCTTTCAACCCGTGGGATCGAACACCCGGGGAAATCTGACTAAATGCCCAGACGCCAGCAGAAGATAACGGACCACGCTCAGAAAATTGAACATATGGCCCAGTCAAACGAAGAAACCAATAGTTCAAATGAGATACAGGAGCTGAAACAACTAATGCTGAATATACGAACAGAAATGGAAAACCTCTTCAAAAACGAAATCGATAAATTGAGGGAGGACATGAAGAAGACATGGGCTGAACATAAAGAAGAAATAGAAAAACTGAAAAAACAAATCACAGAACTTATGGAAGTGAAAGATAAAGTAGAAAAGATGGAAAAAACAATGGATACCTACAATGACAGATTTAAAGAAACAGAAGATAGAATTAGTGATTTGGAGGATGAAACATCTGAACTCCAAAAAGAAACAGAAACTATCCGGAAAAGAATGGAAAAATTTGAACAAGGTATCAGGGAACTCAAGGACAATGTGAACCGTACAAATATACGTGTAGTGGGTATCCCAGAAGGAGAAGAGAAGGGAAAAGGAGGAGAAAAACTAATGGAAGAAATTATCACTGAAAATTTCCCAACTCTTATGAAAGACCTAAAATTACAGATCCAAGAAGTGCAGCGCACCCCAAAGAGATTAGACACAAATAGGCGTTCCCCAAGACACTTACTAGTTAGAATGTCAGAGGTCAAAGAGAAAGAGAGGATCTTGAAGGCAGCGAGAGAAAAACAATCCGTCACATACAAGGGAAACCCAATAAGACTATGTGTAGATTTCTCAGCAGAAACCATGGAAGCTAGAAGACAGTGGGATGATATATTTAAGTTACTAAAAGAGAAAAACTGCCAGCCAAGACTCCTATATCCAGCAAAATTGTCCTTCAAAAATGAGGGAGAAATTAAAACATTCTCAGACAAAAAGTCACTAAGAGAATTTGTGACCAAGAGACCAGCTCTGCAAGAAATACTAAAGGAAGCACTAGAGTCAGATACAAAAAGACAGAAGAGAGAGACATGGAGAAAAGTGTAGAAAGAAGGAAAGTCAGATATGATATATATAATACAAAAGGCAAAATGGTAGAGGAAAATATTATCCAAACAGTAATAACTCTAAATGTCAATGGACTGAATTCCCCAATTAAAAGACATAGACTGGCAGAATGGATTAAAAAACAGGATCCTTCTATATGCTGTCTACAGGAAACACATCTTAGACCCAAAGATAAATATAGGTTGAAAGTGAAAGGTTGGGAAAAGATATTTCATGCAAACAACAACCAGAAAAGAGCAGGAGTGGCTATACTAATATCCAACAAATTAGACTTCAAATGTAAAACAGTTAAAAGAGACAAAGAAGGACACTATATACTATTAAAAGGAACAATTAAGCAAGAAGACATAACAATCATAAATATTTACGCACCGAACCAGAATGCCCCAAAATACGTGAGGAATACACTGCAAACACTGAAGAGGGAAATAGACACATATACCATAATAGTTGGAGACTTCAATTCACCACTCTCATCAATGGACAGAACATCTACACAGAGGATCAATAAAGAAATAGAGAACCTGAATATTACTATAAATGAACTTGACTTAACAGACATTTATAGGACATTACATCCCACAACAGCGGGATACACCTTTTTTTCAAGTGCTCATGGATCATTCTCAAAGATAGACCATATGCTGGGTCACAAAGCAAGTCTTAACAAATTTAAAAATATTGAAATCATACACAACACTTTCTCGGATCATAAAGGAATGAAGTTGGAAATCAATAATAGGCGGAGGGCCAGAAAATTCATAAATACATGGAGGCTCAACAACACACTCTTAAACAACAAGTGGGTCAAAGAAGAAATTGCAAGAGAAATTAGTAAATACCTAGAGGCAAATGAAAATGAAGATACAACATATCAAAACTTATGGGACGCAGCAAAGGCAGTGCTAAGAGGGAAATTTATTGCCCTAAATGCCTTTATCAGAAAAGAAGAAAAGGCAAAAATGCAGGAATTAACTGTCCATTTGGAAGAACTGGAGAAAGAACAGCAAACTAATCCCAAAGCAAGCAAAAGGAAAGAAATAACAAAGGTTAGAGCAGAAATAAATGAAATTGAAAACATGAAAACAATAGAGAAAATCAATAAGACCAGAAGTTGGTTCTATGAGAAAATCAACAAGATTGATGGGCCCTTAGCAAGATTGACAAAAAGAAGAAGAGAGAGGATGCAAATAAATAAGATTAGAAATGAAAGAGGAGTCATAACTACTGACCTCACAGAAATAAAGGAGGTAATAACAGGATACTATGAACAACTTTACGCTAATAAATACAACAATTTAGAAGAAATGGACAGGTTCCTGGAAAGACATGAACAACCAACTTTGACTCAAGAAGAAATAGACGACCTCAACAAACCAATCACAAGTAAAGAGATTGAATTAGTTATTCAAAAGCTCCCTAAAAAGAAAAGCCCAGGACCAGACGGCTTCACATGTGAATTCTATCAAACATTCCAGAAAGAATTAGTACCTACTCTCCTCAAACTCTTCAACATAATCGAAGTGGAGGGAAAACTACCTAATTCATTCTATGAAGCCAACATCACCCTCATACCAAAACCAGGCAAAGATATTACAAAAAAAGAAAACTACAGACCAATCTCTCTAATGAATACAGATGCAAAAATCCTCAATAAAATTCTAGCAAATCGTATCCAACAACACATTAAAAGAATTATACATCATGACCAAGTAGGATTCATCCCAGGTATGCAAGGATGGTTCAACATAAGAAAATCAATTAATGTAATACACCATATCAACAAATCAAAGCAGAAAAATCACATGATCATCTCAATTGATGCAGAGAAGGCATTTGACAAGATTCAACATCCTTTCCTGCTGAAAACACTTCAAAAGATAGGAATACAAGGGAACTTCCTTAAAATGATAGAGGGAATATATGAAAAACCCACAGCTAATATCATCCTCAATGGGGAAAAATTGAAAACTTTCCCCCTAAGATCAGGAACAAGACAAGGATGTCCACTATCACCACTATTATTCAACATTGTGTTGGAAGTTCTAGCCAGAGCAATTAGGCAAGAAAAAGAAATACAAGGCATCAAAATAGGAAAGGAAGAAGTAAAACTATCACTGTTTGCAGACGATATGATACTATATGTAGAAAACCCAGAAAAATCCACAACAAAATTAATAGAGCTAATAAATGAGTACAGCAAAGTAGCAGGCTACAAGATCAACATTCAAAAATCTGTAGCTTTTCTATACACTAGTAATGAACAAGCTGAGGCGGAAATCAAGAAACGAATCCCATTTACAATCGCAACTAAAAGAATAAAATACCTAGGAATAAATTTAACCAAAGAGACAAAAAACCTATATAAAGAAAACTACAAAAAACTGTTAAAAGAAATCACAGAAGACCTAAATAGATGGAAGGGCATACCGTGTTCATGGATTGGAAGACTAAATATAGTTAAGATGTCAATCCTACCTAAATTGATTTACAGATTCAATGCAATACCAATCAAAATCCCAACAACTTATTTTTCAGAAATAGAAAAACCAATAAGCAAATTTATCTGGAAGGGCAGGGTGCCCCGAATTGCTAAAAACATCTTGAGGAAAAAAAACGAAGCTGGAGGTCTCGCGCTGCCTGACTTTAAGGCATACTATGAAGCCACAGTGGTCAAAACAGCATGGTATTGGCATAAAGATAGATATATCGACCAATGGAATCGAATAGAGTGCTCAGATATAGACCCTCTCATCTATGGACATTTGATCTTTGATAAGGCAGTCAAGCCAACTCACCTGGGACAGAGCAGTCTCTTCAATAAATGGTGCCTAGAGAACTGGATATCCATATGCAAAAGAATGAAAAAAGACCCATCTCTCACACCCTATACAAAAGTTAACTCAAAATGGATCAAAGATCTAAACATTAGGTCTAAGACCGTAAAACAGATAGAGGAAAATGTTGGGAGATATCTTATGGATCTTACAATTGGAGGTGGTTTTATGGACCTTAAACCTAAAGCAAGAACACTGAAGAAGGAAATAAATAAATGGGAGCTCCTCAAAATTAAACACTTTTGTGCATCAGAGAACTTCATCAAGAAAGTAGAAAGACAGCCTACACAGTGGGAGACAATATTTGGAAACGACATATCAGATAAAGGTCTAGTATCCAGAATTTATAAAGAGATTATTCAACTCAACAACAAAAAGACAGCCAACCCAATTACAAAATGGGAAAAAGACTTAAACAGACACCTACCAGAAGAAGAATTACGGATGGCCAAGAGGCACATGAAGAGATGCTCAATGTCCCTGGCCATTAGAGAAATGCAAATCAAAACCACAATGAGATATCATCTCACACCCACCAGAATGGCCATTATCAACAAAACAGAAAATGACAAGTGCTGGAGAGGATGCGGAGAAAGAGGCACACTTATTCACTGTTGGTGGGAATGTCAAAGGGTGCAACCACTGTGGAAGGCAGTTTGGCGGTTCCTCAAAAAGCTGAATATAGAATTGCCATACGACCCAGCAATACCACTGCTAGGTATCTACTCAAAGGACTTAAGGGCAAAGACACAAACGGACATTTGCACACCAATGTTTATAGCAGCGTTATTTACAATTGCAAAGAGATGGAAACAGCCAAAATCTCCATCAACAGAAGAGTGGCTAAACAAACTGTGGTATATACATACGATGGAATATTATGCAGCTTTAAGACAAGATAAACTTGTGAACCATGTAATAACATGGATGGACCTAGAGAATATTATGCTGAGTGAATCCAGCCAAAAACTAAAGGACAAATACTGTATGGTCCCACTGTTGTGAATGGACATTCGAGAATAAACTTGAAATATGTCATTGGTAACAGAGTTCAGCAGGAGTTAGAAACAGGGTAAGACAATGGGTAATTGAAGCTGAAGGGATACAGATTGTGCAACAGGACTAGATACAAAAACTCAAAAATGGACAGCACAATAATACCTAATTGTAAAGTAATCATGTTAAAATACTGAATGAAGCTGCATCTGAGCTATAGGGTTTTTGTTTTTGTTTTTGTTTGCTTGTTGGTTTGTTTGTTGTTGTTGTTTTTTACTATTACTACTACTTTTATTTCTTTTCTTTATATTAACATTTTATATCTTTTTCTGTTGTGTTGCTAGTTCCTCTAAACTGATGCAAATGTACTAAGAAACAATGATCATGCAACTATGTGATGATGTTAAGAATTACTGAGTGCATATGTAGAATGGTATGATTTCTAAAAAAAAAAAAAAAAAAAAAAAAAAAAAAGACCCATTTTTTCCCAAAGATTTTATTGTTTTGTTTGTTTCATATGCTACTTTACATGGAAAGAACAAAAGATGTGATGGGTGCTGAGTATAGAAATTATTTGTCAGGAAAATAAAATACATTCTAGGTTGTTTTGTCCATCTTTGAAAAAAAAAAAAAAAAAAAAAAAAAAAAAAAAAAGTGTCATTCAATATTCTAAACAACTTCAGCGCATTAATAGATATGGCACAAAAGATTTGAATGTTGTCACATGTTATATGCTTCTTTCTACTTATAAAAGGATGCAATAAAATCAGTAAAATGGTTCTAGACCAGTGGTTCACAAAGGGTGGTCCAAAGAATCTTTCTGAGACTGCATACATGGTTGAAAAATCCAAAATTTTTTTACTCCAAATTTTAAACATAAAGAATCATTTCTTCAAATCGGTGGTGTGGAAATCAATGAAGAACATTAAATGACAATAAGCAAAGGCTATTTATTCAGAGCTTGCTATAACAATGGAGTCAGACACCATCACTTACATTTGGCAAAGACTCAAAGACAGCCGGAGGGTGAAAAAGTCTTACAGTGTAAAAAATGTAGGTATGCCCTGATTAAAGGTAGTTTGCATGGGGAAGCTAAAGGTGGGCTAACTAAAAATGACATATCCTATATGATCAGTTAAGGGAGCATATTTGGCTTTCTCTGGTTGGTCCTAGGTTTGAGGCAGGGGCAAAAATTTGGGAAGCTATCAATCAGTGATAAGTCTTGGCTATTTTCAGCCATTTGTGACAGGAATTCTGGTTTGGTCTCCTCACTTAGTTGCTACAGATTTTGCTTAGGTTCCTCCACACATTGTCGCAAATAGTGTCCAGATTTTCCTGGTCTGAATGCTACTGTGAATGGGTCAAATTTTCCCAATCATTATTCTTTTGTGTTTGCAATCTATTAGCAGTCTCAGCAAAATATGTCTGATACATTGCTATTCAAGTTCAAGTAACATGCTGTCAAATATACATTAAGGAGATTAAGGAGGGTGGGCCATGGTGGCTCAGTGACAGGGTTCTCACCTGCTATGCTGGAGACCTGCGTTCAATTCCCACTGCCTGCCCAAGCAAAAGAAAAAAAAAAAAAAATATATATATATATATATATATATATATAAAGAGGCAGAACCTCAGAGAGGCTGCACCTGGCCTTATGGGTGAAGAAGAAAACCAAGGTAATTGCAGTAATGAACACTGTAGAAGAAAACCAGGGTCTGAAGTGTTTCAGGAGGTTGAGGAGGCCAGTCTTCATCTGTGCCGCAGTCTGCAGACCTCACATCCACCACTGTGACTACTATGCCTGAGCTCTTGAGGGTTGAGGCTTTGGACAAGTATCCCACCAAAACCACTGATGATGAACTAGAGTAAGGATGGTTGGGGCTTTGGCATTGGGGAGCCGTTGCAGGGTACACTGAGGGGCTCTCCTGATGTCCAGTTCTATGATGGCAGGAACCTAGCAGCTGAAGGCACATGCTGGGTCATGTGGTTTGGGGAAGGCAAGTCCTTAGTGGTGTGCATTGAGGAGCAGATACCACTGAGCTTATTTTACAGTTCATTCCACTAGGCCACCTACAACAAGCAGCCCATGTACTGTAATGCCATTGATGAGGTCCTGCAGGTGGCCAGCACCAGCACAGGGAAGCTATTCCCAGCGTGCCAGGACAATGATGAGAGTGACATTGCCAAGGCTGTGGAGGTGCAAAATAAATAGTCGAATGGGCACTCCAGGGCTTCCAGCACTCTGGCCTCAAGGGTCTGCAGACTGCAGGAGAGAAGAATCCTCATAAAGAAGTTTACACAGACATGCGAGTTGAACCTGAGGCAGCTGCCTATGCATCACCCCCACCATCCAAAAAACCCCAAAAGAACAAAACTGAGGAGCCCGAGGTCAAGGAGATTGAATGCCTCTGATGACTGCCAAGAGAGCAGCTGGTGTACCAGTTGTGGCCGGAGTGCCGGAACAAGAAGGACATTTGCATTTCTTAGGGGAGTCTCAATATCACCCTGGGATACTCCTTCTTCATGGGAGGTGTATTAGTTAGGGTTCTCTAGAGAAACAGAATCAACAGGGAACACTTGCAAATATTAAATTTATAAAAGTGTCTGACCATGGGAATACAGAGTTCAAAATCCGCAGGACAGTCTGTGAAGCTGACGACTCCAATGGAGGGTCTGGATGAACTCCACAGAAGAGGCTCACCAGCTGAATGGAACCTGTCTCCTCCGAATCCTCCTTAAAAGTCTTCCCGTGATTAGATTAAGCATCAGTCATTGTAGAAGACACTGCCCTTTGGCCGATTACAAATGGAATCGGCTGTGGATGCAGCTGATGTGATCATGATCTGATTCTATGAAATGTCCTTGTTGCAACAGACAGGCCAGCACTTGCCCAACCAGATAAACAGGTACCACAACTTGGCCAAGTTGACACATGTCCCTGACCATGACAGGAGGAATGTACCAAATTGCAAGGTACATTCTTGGAGTATGGTACCACGAGGACGGGATCAGTACTATTGCGCCATCTGGGAAACGTGAGGTACCGTGTGCAAGGACAATTGCTGCAGATGATTTTGTTGCAAATGTGCCTCTCTTGGTGGGACCAGAGGCTGCCCAGGTGACCATTAAGGAAGACTCCTGAAACTCCTATATGTGTGGGTACAAGGGCACACATGTGCTGTTGTGGCAGCAGGATGACTGGCCCCCTCAGCTCCAGATGTTCCTAGCCAATAACCACCACCGGGAATTTGACTCTCCAAAGGTTACCTAACTGTCTTGGCTGCAAAGAGGAAGCCCATCCCGGTGCTGTCTCTTTTGGATGGAATTCCTGCAGAGGTCGTGATGCTGAAGGACCTTGGCATCCAGGTGGACTGCTACATTGCCTCGGAGGTGTGTGAGGACTTGATCACGGGGGACGTGGTGTGGCACCAGGGTAAGATTGTGTACATCAGGGACGTCTACAGAGTCACACAGAAACATATCCAGGAGGCGGCCCATTCCATCTGGTGAACCTCTCCATCGTTAACCTTGCCCGCGAGCGGCTCTGCAAGGACTGTGGCCTGCTCTTCTTTGAGTTCTTCCACCTCCTACAAGACACTCAGCCTAAGGAGGGAGATGAATGCCCTTTCTTCTGGCTCTTTGAGAATGTGGTAGCCATTTGCATTGTTGACAGCAGGGACAACTCATGATTTATTTAATCCAACCTTGTAATTTTGCCAAAGACATGTCAGCTGCACCTGCTATTTCTGCTATTTATCTTTTTTATTGTTCTCAGTCTGATCAGATACAAGTAGGGGACAGAAACTTTAGAAAGACACTCAAGTGGCAGAATTCCTCCCAGCCACTGAGCTGTGCTACCAGCACCATTCCTGGACATGCAAAATAGAACCCAACCAGCAACAGGGGAGATAGTAACAGCCACATATAACGCTTTTCTATAGTATTTCAGGTGCCTACCACACATGAAACCTTGAAAAAAATTTAAAAAAGATAAATAGTTTCAGGGTGCCCCGAATTGCTAAAAGTATCTTGAGGAAAAAAAACAAAGCTGGAGGTCTCATGCTGCCAGACTTTAAGGCATATTATGAAGCCACAGTGGTCAAAACAGCATGGTATTGGCATAAAGATAGATATATTGACCAATGGAATCGAATAGAGTGCTCAGATATAGACCCTCTCATCTATGGACAGTTGATCTTTGATAAGGCAGTCAAGCCAATTCACGTGGGACAGAACAGTCTCTTCAATAAATGGTGCCTAGAGAACTGGATATCCATATGCAAAAGAATGAAAGAGGACCCGTATCTCACACCCTATACAAAAGTTAACTCAAAATGGATCAAAGATCTAAACATTAGGTCTAAGACCATAAAACAGTTAGAGGAAAATGTAGGGAGATATCTTATGAAACTTACAATTGGAGGCGGTTTTATGGACCTTAAACCTAAAGCAAGAGCACTGAAGAAAGAAAGAAATAAATGGGAGCTCCTCAAAATTAAACACTTTTGTGCATCAAAGAACTTCATCAAGAAAGTAGAAAGACACCCTACACAATGGGAGACAATATTTGGAAATGACATATCAGATAAAGGTCTAGTATCCAGAATTTATAAAGAGATTGTTCAACTCAACAACAAAAAGACAGCCAACCCAATTACAAAATGGGAAAAAGACTTGAACAGACACCTCTCAGAAGAGGAAATACAAATGGCCAAAAGGCACATGAAGAGATGCTCAATGCCCTGGCCATTAGAGAAATGCAAATCAAAACCACAATGAGATATCATCTCACACCCACCAGAATGGCCATTATCAACAAAACAGAAAATGACAAGTGCTGGAGAGGATGTGGAGAAAGAGGCACACTTATCCACTGTTGGTGGGAATGTCAAATGGTGCCACCACTGTGGAAAGCAGTTTGGCGGTTCCTCAAAAAACTGAATATAGAATTGCCATACGACCCAGCAATACCATTGCTAGGTATCTACTCAGAGGACTTAAGGGCAAAAACACAAACGGACATTTGCACACCAATGCTTATAGCAGCATTATTTACAATTGCAAAGAGATGGAAACAGCCAAAATGTCCATCAACAGACGAGTGGCTAAACAAACTGTGGTATATACATACGATGGAATATTATGCAGCTTTAAGACAAGATAAACCTATGAAGCATGTAATAACATGGATGGACCTAGAGAACATTATGCTGAGTGAGTCTAGCCAAAAACTAAAGGACAAATACTGTATGGTCCCACTGATGTGAACCGACATTAGAGAATAAACCATCAGGAGTTAGAAATAGGGTAAGATAATGGGTAATTGGAGCTGAAGGGATACAGACTGTGCAACAGGACTAGATACAAAAACTCAGAAATGGACAGCACAATACTACCTAATTGTAATGTAATTATGTTAAAACACTGAATGAAGCTGCATCTGAGCTATAGGTTTTTGTTTGTTTGTTTGTTCTGTTTTTTTATATATATTTTTTGTATTTTTTATTTTTATTTTTTTATCTATATTATCATTTTATTTCTTTTTCTGTTGTCTTGCTAGTTCTTTTCCTAAATCGATGCAAATGTACTAAGAAATGATGATCATACATCTATGTGATGATATTAAGAATTACTGATTGCATATGTAGAATGGAATGATTTCTAAATGTTGTTAATCTTTTTTTATTTAATAAAAAAATTAAATTAAAAACTTTAAAAATGCTAATGGTAGAATTTTAGTGGTGGGCAGACTAGTGTTCACTGTAAAATCTCATTTTTCTATTTGTTTGAACATTTTCATAAAAAAAAATTAGATTAGATTTCTTAGTGCTTTCTTATTTTCCCCCTCTCTCCCATCTTTCCTCTGCAAGGCATTGCTTCTATCATTTTTTGTCACTTTTTTTTTTCTGCAATAAACTCTTTTGTTTCAGCACAGCAAGAAACAAAAACCCAAACAAAAGGTAAACCCCTTTGGAAAGAGTAGAAAGCAAAATGATTTGAGCAAAAATAAAAAGGGGCTGGGGAGGGAGGTGACTCGATTTTGTTTTTACATATTTTAAACATCAAAAACTCAAGGGATGAAGTCCAATCCTTTTTGCAAGGCAAACCCTTCTGGTTTTCTGCGTCTGTGGTTTTTTTAATTTCTTTTTCTCTTCAGGGTGCTGATACTTCCCTTCATTCTCACGTTCTTGGCTTTTTTTGTTTGTTTGTTTGTTTTGTGTTTAACTTTGTGTCACTGCCTCCGTCTGCCCTCCTGTCCTTTACATACAAGCAAAGTTCTCTTCCAGCGGTGGGAAGAAATGGCAGGTGACCTGCAGGCTCCACGACGGGCCCAGCAGTCTCTGTCTCGTCAAGCTGCTCACGTTGGAGACGTCCCTAGTGTGGGCAGGGAAGCCAAACACCCTTTCCATTTTCAGTGCACAAGACGTCCTCTGTCCATTCACGACATGGGGAAACGCTGGTCTTTGTCCTGTTTTGATCTAGTAGCAATGTCGTCACTTTGCTGAACTTGGTTATTCTGCAATGCTCCAGACACTCCTGCAGCTTCAGCTTTTCATTCACAGTGGATGCTAACAGCCTGTCCATCCCAGGAAGGTTGCCCCAGAAATAAATTTCTAGAAGCAGCTGTTACCTCTTGTTTACAGTTTGCGTGTAAGTATATATATATATATATGAGGTATATATAAATAAAAGGTACTTTAACTACTGTACAACTCAACTTCATAGTGGTGCTTTAAACCAGGAGATGAGTATAAACGTCAACTTCCATGTGGCTTTATGCACAAAGGGTTTTAACCAAGGATGGAGAGAGGGAGAGAGTTTGAAGATGAATGATTATGATGATGGGATTTTCCCTTGATTCTCTAAAGGTGAAGTAGGAGAATTCGGGAATAGTGCTTTCCTGCCAAATGAGGGGGTAGAGTGAGGTAGTCTGTACCATGGAAAGCTGAGAGTGGAATGTATCCAATGTCACACAATAACCTTTTGATTTCTTTCTAAAAGGAGACATCCTTGGAAAGATGACAGTTTAAGGGGTCTTTATTCTCCAGATCTCATGCAGCTCTTTTGAGGGCTTCTCCTGGTGGGATCAGAAATAATCCAGAGTATGGGAAAGTAACAGTTTAAAACCCCATCTGGAGCACATGAATAAACGTACAAAAAAGATATGTTAAGGATGTTACTTTTCCACTCAACCCTGTTGTTACAGATGGCTTCAAATGGGGTCATCACTAGATTGAGAGAAAGAAAACGAGCAGAGCACAGAGGCTATTAAACCAAGACAACAGTGTTTTGAGTTAAAACTATGTAGAGGGATCACATTAACTGCTGTTTATTAAACAAGGAATTTATAAGAAGCAAAACAGATAATTAACTTACTAAACTTACGAAAGCACTAGATTGCCAAAAAAATCTATAAACACATGTCAAAGCCCACTGTCGATACGTGAACCAAGGCTTGGACTCTTAACACATCAATCTGATGCTTTGCTTTAAAATTTGTTGCCAACAATTCAGGAAGTTTGAAGAAATATGCAGTTTATTAAATAAATATAATTTTTCAAAAGATACTCAAGTTGTAATAGAAAATTTAACTGATCTAAAATAATTAAATGTAAAATACATCAAAATTTCCCCTTTTACCCCACATGTATACAACAAGTTAGATTGATTAGTGGAATATTTAAAACAAACATTCTATAAGCAGATAATTTCAAACAAATAATTCTTCCAGTGAAGACAAAAATGGGGAATTATTCTTTGCATTGGTTAATCATGTCTAAACCCTCGTCCTGTGAATGAATGTATTTAAAAATAGAATATTCAAGGATGCTATTGAAGTGATGTAAAAATAAATCAGGGTGGGCCATAAATCAATATTTCCAGAGTTCTTTTATAAGCATGGGAGTTTATGAGGCACACAAGTAGAGGCATGGCCATGTGATGGAGGCAGAGATTGAATTGTGGATTATGCTCAAACCACTGCTAGAATGCTGACTCCTTGAATTCAGACAATAAGCCTCTAAATTTTTAATTAATTAAAAATAAATTCCTCTTTTTCCTAGTCAACCAAGCTCTGGCATTTGTTACAGCAGCTCTGGCAAACTAAGACCATTTTCGATCCTGGGAAGTGAGGCATTTCTGTAATAACTACCTAAAAATACTGAATTTATTAGTAGATAAGGACTAGAAGAATTTTGAAGTGATTGGTAATAAAAGCCTAGATTGCTTGAAGAAATTGTTAGTAGAATGTTTTACCTTTCCTCAATGTCAAAGCAAATACCATACAATGGGTCAGCTTAAATAATGGGAATTTATTGGCTAATGGCTTTGAGGCTAGGAGAAGTCCAGTATCAAGACATTATCAAGGAGATATTCCCCAGAAGATTGTGGTCATCCTTGGTCCTTGGCTTTTCTTTCTCATGTTAATACACACGGAAGCCTCTCAAGCCTTCTTGGTTCCATCTGTTTCCAGCTTCTGACTCCTCCTCTAAGGCTTTTTATGTTTCTGTGGCCTTCCCTATATGGCCATCAGTAATAATATTAAGACCCATCCTGAGTCAGTTGGGCCACAACCTAACTAAAGTAACCTCATCAAAGGGCCTATTTACAATAGATTTACACCCACAGGAATGAATTGTTTTAGAAGTTGTTTTTTGGGAGTGCATAGTTCCAAACCACCATATACAAAATGGATCACATGGAAGGAAAAGATGGCCATGTTACTGTAAGCTGGGGAAAAGTGAACCTTGTTATGAAGATACTTGTTATAAAAACAGATAACTTGCTGAATTTGTGTTCTGGTGTTAGGTGGAAGGTAGAACTTGTAAGTGATGAAGTTAGTATTTTGCAGAATAGATTTCCCAGCAAAGTGTGGTATATACAGCCTATTTTCTCTTTATACTTATAGAATAATATGAGGAATGAGACAAATTGAAGACTAAACTGTTAAGCAAAATGGAATTAACACTTGATTTGGAAAATTCTCAGCCTTTCCACACAGCCTTCTCTATTAAGTGAGCCCCCAGAGAATGGGATTTTGTGTCTGAACAACGGTTTGCTAAAGAGATTGGTTCTATGATTCATGAACCCAGTCAACCATGTCAGAGTAAATCAGGAATAGAAATACAATTATCCAGGAAAGAGCTATGGAATATCCTTTTATCTGATGGCTTGAACTCCCTTGAATTGCATGGAAGAGAGACCAAATTTTTTAGAGTTTTTTTTTTTTAATAAGGAGCACTACCAGCCTGTATTGAAAGGGTCAGAGATGGGATGAAATGAAAGAAGAATGGTCTCAAAGGCAAAATCATGGGTGCATATGTTTGTGCTGAAGGGAGCTCCTTAGGCTAAGATAAAGGAGCTGCTGCCCTAGAATTTAAAGAAGGTGGGTCTCTTTAGCTTTTGGAGGGGATAGGACCTCTGCTCTGGTGGGGTAGAGGGCATGCCTGCTGTTTGGTGCTCAGAAAGAGTGGGGCTGTCTCTCTAACAGGCCCAGAGAACAAAGCATTAAGCCCCAGATTCTCTCAGACATGGAAAATTAAAAGTATATGGGCATATGTCCTTCTGGGTTTCAAAGTTATTTGGGAATGTTATTTCTCTCTTCTAGACAGGGCTATCTATCTTGTGCCTATTACTGTTCTGAAAACAGGTATTTCAGAAACTTGTTTTCTAGGTGACACAGGTCTACAGTATGAAGGAAGGGAATTTTGCCCCAAGATTGAACAAACCCATGACTTAGATGAGATTTTGGACTTTTGCTACTGAAATGGCTTAAATCAGTTGGGATGTTGGGATGGGGTGAATGTATTTTGTATCTAGGATGGACATGAGTTTGGATGAGGGGACAAAGGGCAGACTGTTCTGGATTGAATCATGCTCTCCACAAATACATGTTCAAGTCCTAGGATTTGAACTTAGTATGTTCAAGTCCTAACGCTTGGTACTGTTTGTGTGAACTTACCAGTAAATAGGATCTTTGAAGTTACTATTTATTAAGATAAAGCCAAACTAAATCAAGGTGGATTTTAATCCAATATGACCAGAGTCAAATTTAGACACAGTAGGAGGAGATATATGGGGAAAGAGTTGGCCAAGTGACAGTGGCAAAAGTTGAGTTACACCACCACCAGAATGCTTCAAACTTCAGAGAAAGCATGATCTTGTCAACACCTTGATTTTGGACTTCTACTGCTGAAAACTGTGAGATAGTAAATTCCTATTAAATCACAGTCTTTGGCACTTTGCTACAGTTTCCATCACAAACAAAGACATTCTTCAACTCATTCAAGAGGTGCAGTATTAATATGGGAAAGAAAAACAGAATAATGAGGGATCACTTGAGCAAATAAAGCAAATAATATAAGTACATTTTAACAAACAAACCCATTAGTGTATATAAAAATTATGTACAAATGCATTGAGCATAAGAATATATGAAATAGCTTAATGTTTGAAATTGAATTGTCATTCATTAATATGTTTAAGATTAAGATCTATGTAGTCATCCAAAGACCTCCTGATATGTATTTGATGATATTCAATAGTCTTTTACAGTAATTTTTTCTCAATTTAGGACTATGAAGGAATTTCCTTACCCTGTTAAAAGGTATCTGCCAGGGTGTAATGTCATCAATATGGTGATGTAAACAGTTACTGAAAATCTACCTCCAGAGATTCAACAACATAATAGAAAAATTCTAAATTTTCATAAATCTGGAGGAAGATGTAACCTGGAGAAGAACCCTACAAATGATGAATTGAAGACAGAGAGAAAAATGTCAGGTAAGAAACCTCTGCCCCAAACTAGCCAGTCCTCTCCCCTCCCCCTCACTTATTCTCACACACAGCATGGAAAGAACATAAAAACAGCAATCAGGATCCCATCCATCAGGGACACAGAATATAAATTCTCCAATAGCACTAAGATGGACATCAACCATTTTGGAGACCTGGGGGACAGCAGAGGGCATTTCAAGTCCCAAGTCAGTAATCAATAAAGAACCTGAGAAAACATGGACAGAATCTGTGTTTCCTGCCCTGGGTTCAAAAGCCCTCTTCCCATCACTGAGAGAAACAAGAGGGAGCAGACTGATCCTTACCTGGGGGTCATCCAGAAACTGAGTCTGCCACAAATAAAGTGGGCAACACAGCCCCGCAGTTCCAGTCCCACCTGATCAGACATAACCTGGGCTATGAGACAAAGAACTTCTGAAGATGATTAAGTTTTTGAACACTGCCATCTCCTGGAAATACTAGAAAATGAAAGAGAATTGAAGGGCATTTTCAGAGAATCTCCAGAAAACTATTATAGCCCAATTAAAGCTGGTCTAGATCCACTGCATGGGAAGATGCCCCTGTTTGGGCTGAGAAATATGTACAATCCAACTGTTAAAGCAGTGCCCTAAAATAAACCCAGGTCTTATAGGCCAGCAAAAACCAGAGCACCACTGCGCTGCAGTAGATACATTTTACCCACAGAGAACTTGCTATGGTGCCCAGAGCCTACACCCCATCCCTGAGGCAAGCTACTGAAGGTGTCTGGTTTTAGGGGAAGAACCAATCTTACAGCTAGTTGGTGAAGGAGATGAACAGATAGAGAATGAAGTCAAACATCAAGAAAACCCTAGGCAAAAGACAGAAAGTGACCTCTGGAATAAACTAAGCAAGAAAATCAGATGCCTAGACACCAACCGAAAATCATAACTTATATGAGGAAGCACAATGATATGGCTGAACCACAGAAACAAACTAATACCTCAACTAAGATACAGGAGTTGAAACAGCTAATTAAAATATTCAAAAATAAATTATAAATAAATCAAAAATCAAATCAATGAGGTGGATGAAAATATGACAAGAAAATACTGGGTGATCATACAAAAGAACTCAAAAGTCTGAAAGAAGCAAATGGCAGAATGTATGGAAATGAAAAACACAATAAAAAACATGAAAATGAATACAATAGAAGTTTTTAAGTAGCAGAAGAAAGGATTAGAGAGCAAAGTGGCAATCATCTGAAATCCTGCACACGAAAGAGCAGGTAGGGAAATGAATGGAAAATATAAGGAAGGTCTCAGAGAATTCAATGACAACACAAAACACATGAATATATGTATAATGGATATCCCAGAAGGAAAAGAGAAGGGAAAAGGGGCAGATATAATAATGGAGGAAATAGTCACTGAAAATTTCCCAACCGTATGAAACACATAAAATAACTGATCCAAGAAGCACAGCATACTCCAAACAGAAGAGAACCAAACAGACCTACTCCAGGTCACTTACTAAAAATATTGTCAAATATCAAAGACAAGAACTCTGAAAGAAACAAGAGAAAAGTGATCTATCTCATAAAAGGGAAGTGTTATCTCTCTCCAGAAACCATGGAGGCAAGAAGGCAGTGGAATGATACACTTAAGATACTGAAAGAGAAAAACTGCCAGCCAAGAACTTGATATTTGACAAAACTGTCCTTCATAAATTAGGTAGAGTTCAAAATATTTGCTGATAAACAAGGGTGCCCACTGTCACCACTGTTATACATCATTGTGCTAGAAGTGCAGCTAGAGCAATTAAGTAAGATAAAGAAAAAAAAAGGCATCCATATTGGAAAATTGGAAGCAAAACTTCCAGTCTTTGTAGGTGGCATGTTGAAAAATCCCAAAAAGTCTACAGGAAAGATGCTTGAGCTAATAAACAGGTACAGCAAAGTGACAGGACACAAGATCAATAAGCAGAAATCAGTTGTGTTTCTATACACTAGCAATGAACAATCTGAGGAGGAAATCAAGAAAAAAAAATCCAGTTACAATAGCATCCAAGAGAATCAAATATTTAGGAGGAAATTTAACCAAGGACATGAAAGACCTATACACAGAAAACTAAAATAAATCAAGGAAGAGGCAATAAATTGAAAGACATGCAATGTTTCTTCATTGGAAAGCTGAATATAGTTAAGATGCCAGTTTTACCTAAATATATTTATAGATTCATTGCAATACCAATTAAAGATTCAACAATTTACTTTGCATGAATAAAATAACCAATAATCAAACTTATTTGGAAGGCAGGGTGACCCAAACACCTTAAAATAACTTGAAAAAGAAAAATAAAGTGGGAGGTCTCACATTATCTGACTTTGAAGCATATTACAAAGTTATAGTGGTCAAAACAGCATAGTATTGGCATAAAGAAAGATTTATTGACCAGTGGAATCAAATTGAGTATGCTGAAGTGGACCCTCAAGTCTATGACCCATTGATGCTTGATAAAGTGTTTAAGTCAACTCAGTTGGACAGAGCATCCTCTTCAACAAATGGTGCTTGGGGAACTGTATATTCACATCCAGTAGAATGAAAGAGAACCCCTATGTAGCACCTTAACTCAAAATGGATCAAAAACCTAAACATTAGTGCTAATAACATAAAACTCTGAGAAGAAAATGTAGGAAAAATATATTAAAGATCTTGTGATAGGATTTGGTTTCCTAGACTTTACACTCAAAGTGTAAGCAATAAAAGAAAAAATAGATAAATGGGATCTCCTCAAAATTGAACACTTTTGTGCATCAAAGGACTTCATCAGTGTATCAGTTTGTTAAGCTGCCAGAATGCAATATACCAGAAATGGAATGACTTTTAAAAAGGGAATTTAATAAATTATGAGTTTAAAATTCTACTGCTGAGAAAATGTCCAAACTAAGGCACCAACAAGAGGTCACCTTTACTGAAGACAGGGCTGATACCATCCAGAACAGTTCTGTCACCTGAAAAGCCATGCTCCTGGCCTCTGCCGGTCACTTGTTCCTCAGCTCTGATGCGTTCAGCCTCTGTTTCCTATGGTGGTTCCTCACTTGGAGTCTGTTGGCCTTCACTAAGCTTCTTCAGTACACAACTCCTGCTTCTCTTTTGCTTAGCATATCATAGAAAGACACATGGTGATGTCTGCTGAGTTCTACATCTCCAAACAGCTGGGTCTCAGGTTGGATCTATCAGCTCTGAAGAAACTGTTCTCCAAGTATCTGCATCTGCTTTGAAGTTTTCTCCAAATGACTTCCCCTTTTAAAGGACCCCAGTAAACTGATCAAGACCAATCTTGAATGGGTGTACTCACATCTTCATTTAATCAAAAGGTCACATCCATGATTGGACATGCCACATCTCCATGGAAATAAATCTAATTAAAACTTTCCATCCTACAGTACTGAATCAAGTTTAAAAAAATAGCTGCCTCTACATGATTGGATCAGGATTAAAACATGGCTTTTCTGGGGAGCATAATAGCTTCAAAAAGGCACAGTAAGGAAAGTAAAAAGGCAGATATGCAATGGGAGAAAATATTGGGAAACAGCACAGACTTCACTCCCAAAAATAAATCATACTATATTCATTCAATGCATTATCATGTTGATTCTCAAAAAAAGGCAAAAAAAATGAGTTTCAGAAAGAGATTGTTTAAAATCCTGAAAAACAAGACTATATATCGTTAATAATATGTTAATTATAATTAATGTTATGTACATATACATATGTACTGCAAACAATTCAATAAAAATAATTAAAACAAAACTTCTCCCAGAGAGAAGGTGAAGCAAAGTAAATACACTTGAGTGTGAAGTGTGATACCTAATCTCTCTTGCTAAAGTTTTATTTTTTAAGCTGTGTTGTTGGTTCACAATTTTTCATCATGACATTGCTTAATCCATTGTGTCACAAATATTAGAGGATCCATTTTAAATAAAAGAATGAACATTTTCAAATAGGCCTCAATTTTGTGGTGTTATTTCAAAATCTAGAAGAATCAGATATGCTTAAATTACCCAAAATAGACAAATATATTTATTTCACTTCACCAAATCATAGTGAAGAGTAATATTTTTGCCTTATTTTGCTTTTCCCAGAGCAATACAGAGAAAACTGGAAACAGTCCACAATCAAATAAGGAAATCATTAAAAAAAGATGAAATAATGTTTTATGTGGAAAAATGATTGGAAGCATTTTGTGTTAATATAAGGACAATAGGTGGAAAAGCAACATAATTGCTGTCAGCACATGAAAAAGTATGTGCTTAAGATTCATTAGGCTCTATGTAGCTCATTTCTGAAACTTTGAGGAACAAAACAGTTGCTGTGGAGCTTTTGCTTAATAGCTACTAACATAAAACCTGAAAAAGCTAAAAATGCATTCATTCAAAACCATGTTATTATATTATATTACATTACATTACATTACATTACATTATATTATATTAATTATATTATATTTGGAGACCCAAAGGACCATACACATGGTCAAGTACTTTAAATTTTAAAACAGATACTTCAAATCTCCCTTAACTAAAGATATTTTGCTATTTTCAGATTAAACTAGTTTTCTTTTCAAAAGCATCGATTTTCTTATGATAAGAGGTCAATATTATGCACATTAATTATGGTGGTAGATGGGGCACGAACAGAGGGACTTCCAAGACTAATCAGCAGTTCCTAGGGAAGAATGCATTCTGAATTCTGGAATTTGATTCAGAGTCATCTTAGAGATTCTAGCATACATAAAGGAATTTTCAAAGCTATGATTTAGATTTTATTTTCTCCTACCAGTTTTGGTCTCAGTTTGGGCTTGTTTATATGGATTCGCAATTTTTTCAGCATCCAAATCTGCAAAATTGCCACATTTCGTATATATTGTCCAACTAAGAAAGCCTGTCCCACTTCAATCTGGTTTGCTCACCTGTGATCCAACAGATGGGTTCTACCCACAGACAGAGAAAACCTTAATTTAAAATTAAAAATTAATTAAATCGAATTTAAAATCTTGCACCAATTTACAAAGTATTTTTATTGAACGTGATTACATTAGAGCTCCGATAGCATGGTGCTAACACCCTTTTTCACCTGAGGAGCCTTGGTTAGCTTTGTTGCCTAGCTGATGCAGGTGTCATTTATCAAAATGTGAGAAGGCAGTCAGATTGCGGTAGAATGATGTGGCAGACACTTATTTCTTACAAATATCCATCCTCTCTTAATTCTTGGTTGACCAGCTACCTGATTTTATTTAAAACCACGGTACACCTAATTAGAAACAGCGTAAAGGGATTCGGCAAAGACAAAAATTATATACCTGTTCCCTCTTTTCCCTTGTAGCTGAAATGGTGGCTGCCACTGCTGTGACACTGCTGTGCCCAAAGAGAAATGGAGAGAAATCTGTTGTATGAGGAGAGGATTTCAGAAAAATTTGTTGAATGTCTGACAAAGGAAGTGATAACCCAATTCCTTGATGTTTTGTTCCTGCTGTGAAAATAAATATTATGACTAGAACTGCGGAAACTTTTGCTACCATGTGTGGTATGCATGAAAATTAAAAGCTAAAGCTAACACTTGAAAGATAGTAGAGGGGAAATAACAGAAAAAGCTTATACCTTCAATGATATGACTGCTAGAAACAGACTAATTCCAAATTGTTTGTCCTTTAGTAGATATGGAACTATTTATATTATCTATTTTTTTTTGAGGGAGCTTTGGTGGTTGGTTTCTTTCAAGGAATATGTACTTTCCAACTAATTTGTCAAACTTATGAACATAAAGTTATTACATTTCTCTATTATTTTAATATTTATAGGCTTAAAGTGATGTCTCCCTTTCATTCCTGGAATTAGTAATGTGTCTTTTCTCTTAGGTCATGATCAGTATGGCTAGAAATACATCGATTTTGTTGGTATTACAAAGCAATTTTTTATATAAATGATTTTCCCTATCGTTTCCCTGTTTCCAAATTTCATTGCTTTCAGCTTTTGCATTTATTATTTACCTTTTCTGGTTGTTTTGTGCTTAACTTACTCTAATTTTTCTCTTTTCTTAAAATAGAACTTAAATTTCTGTTTTGAGCCATTTCTTATTTTCTAACAATTTAATGCCATACATTTTCCTTTAAGCACGGCTTTAGCTGCATCCTACAGAATTTTGACATATGCTTAGATGTGTGAGCATGAGGGTATTTTTTGCATGCACATTCACACAGTAAATTTATTATTGCAGTTTCTGAGATTTGGGGGTATATAATTTTATATCTCTCATTGTTTTTAGAAAATTCTTGGCCATTGTCCCTTCATTTCTTTCAATTGTTTTGCCTCTGATGTCCTTCTGGGATTCATTTATTATATTATTTCATGTGGTTCCATAGCTCTTAGAAAATATTTTATTTTTGTTTCCCCTTTTTACCCTTTTGGTTAAAGTTTTGGCAATTTATATTGACTTGATCTTTCAAGTTCCCTGATCTTTTCCTCAACTCTGTCAAAGTCTGGTGATGACCAATTTGGATGTATTCTTCATGTCTATTACAGTATTTTTATATTAATTCCATTTCCATTTTACCTTTGCTATAGTTAAAACATTAATTATATGGAATTAAAAATTAATTATATGGAATTAATTAATTTTATATGGAATTTTTAAAATATATAAAAAATTTAGTATTTTTATATTAATTCCATTTCCATTTTACCTTTGCTATATAGTCCTTAATTTTCTGCTCAATTATCCTATCTGTTCATGTACTTTTATGATTATTTTCATTAGATCCTTTAACATGTTAATAATAATGTGTTAATCATATTTAAATTTCATGCTTAATATTTCCAAAATCTATGCCATTTCTGTCTGGTTCTGTTGATTGTTTTGCCTTTTGGCAGCAGGTTGTTTATTTTTACTAGTGTGTATATCTCATAATTTTGACTGAATGCTATACCTTTTGTGTAGAACAGTAGAAATTGAGGTAAATAATATTACAACTGAAAACTGGTCACATCTTCTTTGACATTGCTGCTGTGTGGGAGATTGTGACAATCTAGTTGGGAGTTGACTTGAGTTTGGGTTTTACTGTTATAGTTACCTTCACTGTGACTTGATTTCTTTTACGTATCCTAAGCTTAGAGTGCAAACTGCATTGCCCTGGAAGTTTTCTCAATTTTTCACCTCCAACCTCAGAATCAAATTTCTCAGAAGGAGCTTTAATTCATGATGCTTATTTTCCTCCTGTGGTTAACTGCTGCTCTTCTATTCCATGCTGTTTTTCTGGATGACGAGAGTGTTCTCTATTGCTTTGTTCCATCCTCAATCTAGACAGGTCATGTATTCCTAGGTCTCAGTGGTGGAGAGTTACTGTTTCTTTTTGTGGTTTATTCCTCATTGCCAGTGCAGCCAAACTCTTCTTGAATATTTGACTGGTCTTACATATAAGAAATAGATTCCTGCTTCTCCTCCAGGGCTAGGGAAACTTTAATAGTCTTGGCCCAGAAATTTAACTTCCCTTTTCTTGACTTAGCATTCTTATCTTTTGTTGCCTTCTTTCTCCATGCCATGCCAATCTCCCAGTGGTGTTTTGTGGCCGCTGTTGTTATTTGTATTGTTTTGCTTCATAAGGAAAAAGAGTTGGGGCAACGGTTTGTGCCTTCTCTGTTCTGAGTGCTTCTTTTTTAGAAACCTGCACCACAGAGAGAAGCCTTCTCTGATTTCCACCCGATCCTCAATATATCCCTGAATGAAAAGTGAAGATCTGTGGAAAAAAAAATATGAGAGCACCTGTGAAGTCCTATTGTGTCTTCGTCTCTCAGGACTTCCATGCTCACACAATCCCATTCTCAGTTCTGATTTTGTTTTTATTAAATTCTCCTTATCTAATTATAAGGTCCCTGTGTCTTTGCCACAGGTCAACAAGTGATCACATCTTATGATTTTGTAGAAGTCATTCTTTAGATTTGAAACTATTTGGTTGATCCATGATCTCAGCACTCTGAGATGTCAAGAAAATGTATTATTTTAAATTCGTTTGCCTTTTTTCTGTCAGTGTAGAAATCATGGTCTTCCCAAATCTCTAACTCCTAGATGGAAGTAGAACTCTTCTTGTTTTTTTAAGGGAACATAATCCATGGTGTGAACAAGGCACTTGTAGCCATAGTTTCTGTCCTTTCAAATCAAGCGCCTTAATAACTAAAATACCTGAGTTGTCTCATTGGGTTTTATAATGCACAAAAACACACAGACAAGCACCCGTGCACAGATATATGTTGAAATAAGTATTTACGTGTGTATGTGCGTGTGTGTGTGTGTGTATAGATAGATATATAGATAGAGAGAGAGAGAGAGAATCATTCATACCTAGATTTTCATTGCTTTTATTAATAGAGTTGTTTCCAAATATTGGGTCTCTAGTGTTTATATTTAGTTATATGTACATAGTAGAATGTGCAAAATATTCAAAATGTTTAATTCAATATATTAAAAAACAACATGATCTACTAGAAAAGGGCACTGTTTTAACACTGTGGAACAGAGTTCCCTATGATATAGTCCTTACCCTGCAAACATTTTTAAATGATAGGTGAAAAAACATCATGTGGTAAGAGTTTCATTTGTTGAAAATTATGACATTTATTTTCTACCATATTTTGACTAAATGTAGGAAAGAATATATTTTTTGCCATATCAAAATTGGCTAATGCTATTTATTACTTATCACATTTCATTCAGGTATTTCATTACAACTGGTTAAAATATTATAAGTAAAGATAAATATTTAAACAGGCAAAATCATATCATCCTGATTTTCCTTCCAGACATACAAACTTGGACAGCAATAGCGTAACTGAAGAACAATTTTCAAATTTGTTTAGTTTAATGATTCTACTTTGGTGGTACAGAAAGTGGGAATCTCTGTGTTTTCTTAGGTACTGTTTAAAAATTTAAGCAAAATCAGAATTAGTGGAAAGAATAGTACCACCTTTAAAAGGATATCAGACTCAATTTTAGTATTATGAGTTAGCCGTTGATACACACAAAACATATATGTACTGATATCTACGCAAATATATGTGTATATTTATATCTATGTATATATGCTTATAAGCCTGCTTCATAGAGTGCTTCTGTCTTTGGTTCATCAGAAGGAACTTGGCTGCTCCTATTGCACACTCATCACCCTGGGAAAGCCATTTTATCACAGTGTTGTTCTCCCCAGTTGTTAACCTACAAAGAATTACCGACAAAGTACTGATAAATATCTTTGAAAAAAGGTGTCTCTTCTTTTTATTTAGTTATTATTTAGGTTGTTTTCATTTACTTTCTTTCAACTTTTGCTATTCTTTTACATAATATGGTATTTCCAAAACAAGTATTAACTAAATATTTTAATTCACCATAAAGCCAGTTAATTGTATTGAATAAATAACATATTAACAAGTACACTTCGTTTTCTTCTGTTCATTTATTATAATTGGGTAAAAGCATTAGTGAAGCTTTAATAATACTCTAGCTCTCTGTTCTGAGTTTTGTTTTTTTTTCCAAAAAAAAAACTTTTAGAGTAATAATTGCTTCCTGGCTGAAGAAATTGCAAAGTTTGAATATATAAAATGAACTGATTCCTTCAGAAAATTTAAGAAGGAATTATAAACAAGGAATAATGCAATTCTTGAAAACAGAAATTTCATAAAAATATCAATTTTGAGATTTTGATACTTTGAATTATGTGTATTGCTTAAATGGAGTACTTTATGAAATTAATGGCAATTACTGTTTTTAAAAATTGTGCTCTCAGATATGTCACCTTGAAGTATTTGGCTTCTGGCAAATTTATTAGATTTAAGGAGCTGTTGGTGTCAAATATAGATAACATTTTATATAATAAATTTAAATCTCTAAAAAATAGTTGAAGTATGTTTAAAAGCAAATACAATACTTTAGTTTTGGGGATATCAATATTTTCTAGCATCAAAGTCCACTAAAACAGAGATACATTTTTTTCTAAATTATTGGAAATGATTTCAATAGAAGTAAATTGGATTTTTTTTTTTTTTTTTTTTTTTTTTTTGCTGAATAATGGAATGTGTTCATGTTTGTTTTTCCTCCATTGGATGGCTTTAAGTACATAATTATTGGCCAAATCTGTCTATGCCTGAGTCCTGATTATGAAATTTCGTAAATCTTTTAACAATAATACATTTTAAACAGATGCAAATTGGGGGATGTGATTAGTGCTTCTCTTTGGGTTGCTAAAGCTGATAAAATGTGATACACCAGATGTGAGTTGGTGTTTTCAGTGGAGATTTATTAACTTACAGGTTTACTGTTCTGAGGTCATGAAACTGTGCAAATCAAAGCATCAACAGGTAATGCTTTCTCCTCAAAAACCAGCCATGGTCAATTCTCAACTCCTCAGACTCATGCATGATGATGTCTGCTGGGCTCACCTCTCTTCTTGGTTTCATTGTTGGCAGCTTCTCTCTCTCTTCTCTGGGACTTTTTTTCTGTGACTTCTCTCTGTTTTTATAAAGGACATAAAGGAATCCAGTAAGAGGATTAAGACACACACTGAATGATGTGGGCCACATGTCAATTTAAGATTATATTCACCATAAGATCCTACTTAGTATGGGCCCACACCCACGGGAACGAATCAGCTTTAAGAACATTCTCTTTCCTGGGGCATATACAGCTTCAAAACCTCACATCTTGTTTTAAGATCTTGATAAATGCTAAAGAATTAAGACATGCCTATAATTTCATGACACTTATGACCACAGTCTGTAAAGAATACAGAAAGAACTTTGGAAGACTGTATTCTCTAATACCAAAATATGAAAGTTGAAACTTGCCTCTGCCCCAGTTAAAAAAGAAATGTTAGTAGGAAATTTAATATAAGTTTACTTCTTATCCAATGGCACCCAAAACAAAGGGAATTAAAAAAAAATTCAATAAATACCAGAGAGGGATTACAAGTCTCTCTCTTCTCTCTTCACACATACATGTCAACATATACGTACACACACATGGGCACACGTGTGTATATCTTTATCACTGTCTCCCTGTATAGTGTGTATGTGGGTGTGCGTATTCTGCAAATAAGCTTTCTCTCCTTCTGCATGCACGTGGCCAGTTGACAACTCATACTTCAAAGCTTTCCTTTAAAAGAGACTACCCACACTGTGATTAATGATCTGTTATTCCATTAAAGAGGATCTGATTATATCACCTGTTTCATGTAGCCAATACTGGCAGTGTCCTTTGTGGGCAATGTACCCAGACAGGTTCTTAATTTACAAATAAATCTGCTAGAACTCAAACCCATGGCTTTGAGATTGATGAAAACAAAGATGATGTTATCATGACCTATAAAGATACTCTCAAATACTCTTTTCATGTTAAAGAAATATTTCAAATAAATCTTAGGCTTAGGCCTTTGGCCCATCTCCTCTATATACTTTACATAATCCTTGGTAGTCAAAGTTTTTAGTGGGTGAAAGGTTTCAAATAAATCTCTACAAATACTAGGAAATAGTAGAACAAAGGGTTTTGAAGTGAGATAGATTTCAACCACCTGTAGAGCAACTTTAGGGCCTTGCTCTACAACCATGGCAAATTATTTCACCATTAATCTTTGGTTACCTCAATGAAAAAATTAGGAACACTATTATTTTGTTATTTTTATTTAGATAAAAATTATAACTTGTTTGGCACAATGCCTGGCACAAAGCAAATATTCACCATGTACTGGTGGAATTGGCAGTGGTTGAAGTTATAGTAGAAGAGTAGTTGGTAGAGATAATAATCCGTAAGGTAAGACAAAGTTTTGCACGTTTTTACAACTTTGAATAGGTAGCAGGAACATGATTTGGACATTTAATTCGTAGCAGAATGTGTAATAACTGTGATGAATGAATTATGTATCACAATGAGTGGGAAAACACATCAGAGCAATAGGCAATCTGACAGGATATAGGTGTTATATTAGTTTTCTATTGCTGCTATAGCAAATTGCTGCAACTTTAGGGCCTTAAAACAATGCAAATTAATTTTCTTACAATTATGACAAGAATGAAACAGGTTTCATTGGGCTAAAATTAAGGGGTCACCAGGACTGCATTCTTTCAGGAAGCTATTGGGGAGAATATTTCCTTGCCTTTTCCAGACGCCATATTTCTCATTCTGTGCTCTCATTTCGTACTCTTCTGTCTCTTCTTGATTTATAAAGACCTTTACGGTTATATAAGGGCCATCTGTGCGATTTGGGATAATCTTCCTATCTCAAGGTCAGATGATTAGCAACATTAATTCCGTTTGCAACCTGAGTTCCCCCTTGATATGTAACATAACGTATTCAAAAGTTCTGAGGTGGTGTTGATTATTCTGCCTACCAAAGGCAGAATACAATTGTTTCAATGAATTTTAAAGGTTAGCTTTGTGCCCAGGTCAAAAAGGGGTAAAATGTATATGAATGCATTAGTTACTTTGACTATTAGGTGAGAATAACTGATGGGTTTTTCTTCTCAAGATACAGATTTACGACATGCACTCCACCACCCATTAATAAGAAATTAACCATCCGCAACAGAGTCCTTTCAAATGCTTTCATCATTTATAGCTATTTATAATAATTGGAATATTAGGAACATACTAAAAGGCAGATTGAATAATTAGATTACTATAAGAGAAACAAGGTTAAACATTACAATTTTTAGTTATTAAGGACAAATATAGATCTGAAAAATATAAAAATATAAAATATCAAGCAATCTTCTATATAGAACAGTGGCCATTCTTTGAAAATATTTTACAATGAATTTTCGAAAATAAGTTTGATTGTTTTTAAACTGGAATATTTAAGAGATTTTATTTTCCTATCTATACTCAGAATGATTAACTGTAAATTAATTATTTTTATAAATCATTGAACACAAGATATTATAAGTGCTTCACAGAATTTATTTCATTTTAACAAAACTAATAAATCAAGTTATTTTAAAAAGTGAAATAATGATACAGATTTTGCTATCCTCATATAATTTTCTTCTTTATTCATTTCTTCCAATATTTTGAGGAACTTTCTACCTAAATTCCTGATACTGTCAGTAGGTTTTCACTTAAGCAAGTGATAATTTATAACTCATATAATTTTCTTCTTTATTCATTTCTTCCAATATTTTGAGGAACTTTCTACCTAAATTCCTGATACTGTCAGTAGGTTTTCACTTAAGCAAGTGATAATTTATAACTCTTGCCTCTCCTCTAATTTGTTACCTTTTAGGGCATACATGTTTAAACTCAAATATTGAATCTTAACTCTTCGGAAATTGGTCAGAGAAGAGAAAAAGTGATAATGCAATATTAAAGTAAAAAAAAACCAGTCATTTAAGTTGACAGTGGGTGTCTTTTACAAGATGTAATTATCTGAAGAAGAAGACTGAATATTTCATATCAACAAACCAAAATTCAACAATAAAAACATTAACCAAAAAGTATTAAGCATGAATCACATGTCAGGAATTCCTCTAAGTGGTTTAACAAGACAAATGAGATTCAATTTCTTATGGAATTTATAAAATAGGCAATAAACATAAACAATTAAAAGTAAGATAATTTTTTTAATGTGATCATTTTTAGTAGGTTGGAGGGGTTATTTACACTGAATGATTTAGGAAATTTGCTATAGAGAGGTAATAAATCAGTTGACCTTTAAATGACAGCAAATTGTCAAACACAAGTATCCCAGAAAACAGAATATTCTTCCTACTAAAGTATCACTTTTTGGTAAGATCTCCTACTTATACATTGTAAAAGTCATGATATGATGTCTAATACCGTTAAAATTTCTTTCGTAATGCCTTTTATTGCTACTATATTAAATATCTTATTTTCTTAATTTCTTTTTGTTGCCCATCTTTTGCTAATTTTATCAGAATATGGATAACTTTATCTTATTATTTGCTATTTTAAAAAAATGTTTCTATTCTTTTTTCCATCTACCCAAAACTCTTGCTTTTCCATGTTTTTTCTTATTAGCCTGTTCATTTCTCAATGTTGCAATATCTTATCTAAAATTTCAGAAGGTATTTCTTTTAAATATGTTTTGTCCATTACTATAATTCATGTTCAACCATGTGTGTATGCATGTATGTATGCATATATGTATGTATTTGTGTGTGTTTATGTGCACATGAATATATGCTTTTCACCTCCATATTTTTTATTAGAGGAATTCCTAAAACATATTCTGAGCCATTTTATTCCCTGAGCCCACAATCACTGTAATTCAGTTTCTAAAGGCAATGAACTGTCTCACTATGAGAGGCTGATAGAAGGAATATGCTTCACTGTAAGATTTTAAATGGTTCCTTGGGGAACTACCAACTTTTTATGCCAGTTGTTGAACTGTCCACCTGTCTTGAAAGTCCTGCCTTGCGTATGACTTTTGGCATCAGGATAATATCTTTGTAGGGAACGCATTTGTTCTTGCTGATTTCACACTTTCTGCACTCTTCCCACTATTTGCCCCTTCCTAAATTCCCTATCTGTTTGTCCCCACTCCCACAGTGATAAATTTGAAGCTATGGAACGACACTTCCTACCATCAGATATCTAAGTTTGTCCACATCTACTCTCTATTCCTGCTTTTTCTTCCATTGCAGTAAGATGTTGTCTCGCCTGGGGCCAATTCTTTCACTCGTACTAAGAGTCTGAGACCTGCACATCTTCTTAGAGCCCTATTATTACCAAATATTGCTTGTCTTTCCTATATTTTCATAATTTTCTCCCTACTCTTTATTTCATAGCATGATACCTTTGTCTCAAAATATTTTAAATAAAAAATCCCTTAATCCTATAATACTTTTCGGGTATAATTTTTCTCTGTCTTTCATAATGTTCTTCTCAAGTACAATCTTCAATCAGTCTTCTGTTTCTTCACTTCCCATTCCATCAGTAACCACAGCACTTCCCAACATGGGTTCAGTGCTCACCACTCTGCAGCAAACGTTCCAACTAATGCTATTAACTCGACAAATATTTTGGATTATCTTCCTTCCTCATATTTTGTGAACTCGACACAGTTAAACACTTTCTTATTCATGAAATATTTGGCTTCTTCTGGCTTCCTTCAAACCAGAGTATTCTTTGGAGATAGAATAGTGTGGTAGCAAAGAGCAAGGGCTCTGACATTTTAAAGGTTGTGTTCAAACACCAGCTCCATCTCTGGTCAGCTTCTGACTCTGGGAAATTACATACTTCTCTGTGCTTTGGTTTCTTCATTTGTGCTCTGAGATAATAGACATGTAAGAAATTAACAACTTTAACATAAAGGATTTTACATGTATTAATTAATCTAAATTATAATGTTCATCTTAATGATCTCTTCTAATTTCTTAACTCCTATACGTATACTTTCAATATTAAACAGAGTTTAAATAAAACAGTTAGGGGCCGTTTCATGGATTCTTTATTCGTTTTGAAAAGCATTTGCTCTATTAATTTAAAGAATAATGGACTTGCAATTTAAAAATTATTTGGAAAATAATTTTCATATCTACAGCTATATTATTCCATTATTCAATATTTTACCCTGAATTTTAAGAACTGTTTCTTCTTAAAACTAAGAAATTTAGTTTAAAACTAAAACTAAATTTAGTTTTGCTTATGAATGTGTAAGAGATGGACTGAAAGACGGTATACTCTAAAGAAAGGTAAGTTCTTGGTTTTAGGATACTCTTGCTTAAATGGTAGGTTTAGAGGTTTAGATGTAATTAGTTCTTTCCTGTGAAGAATGTCCAAAACATTCTTTCAATTCTGGTACTATGGAATTGGAGGAGCACTAAGAAGAAAATAATGTAGTAAAGTGTATTTCCATTTGAAGCGTCTCCATTCCTGATGTCTGTGTCTCTGCCATTCTAACATTCTAAGACAGGAAGAAAAAAATATATATGAAAATCATGGTAAAAAGAAGCTGATGATTTCCTTCCATGATGTCAACTAGAAATCTTCATTGATTCATTCATTCATACAAGCCCATCATTCATTTAAATGTTTGGTTTGTTTATTTACTTATTATATGTTGCGACACGACTTTCTCACATTTTAGAACATCTTTTGCATAAAATACCCATTTTAATCCATGTATTTAAGCCTCTGCACAGCAATATTCCATATATTTACTGCTTAGAAAAGGTAGAATTATTTGTGCATGTCTCTGGTAGCCTCAGGAAGGAGTGAAATGTTCCTAATACCTTATAAATAAATAGGAGTGTGTTTTTTTATCAAGACCCTTTAATGTTAATTATATCATTCAGTCATATAAAAATACCTTAATATATAATGTGGGTGTACGAGTTGTGAAAACATATTTTCATGAGTAGCCACGGTAGTTGCCTAGGTACAAAAAGTGTTTTTGTAAGAACTTCTATTTTTTGAAAACAAGGCCAATTAGTTTTCTTCTATATTGCACCCTGATTAGAAAATTCTACATGGGCCTCTGAAAGGAAATCAGAGTAGGAGGTACATTGGAGAAAATATTATCCTTGCAGTACATTGAAGCAAAATTGGTAGGAGAAAAAAAAAAGAAATAAGGAAATGATGGGTTGTATAAAATGTGTTGCCATAAAACTTTCAGTCTCTAGTTCATTTATTTGTTCTACCTTGTTGAGGAAATTCTGTTTTGCTTATGAATGTGAAATGTGGATATATTCATAATGTATTTTACAATTGTTGTAGTGCTATTTAATAAAAATATTTTTTAAATGGTGTAAGTATTCTATTATACATATACACACCAAAAATCTACAATATTGTTGAACATTAAGACAGTTCCATTCTACTATTAATTAATATAAATAAATTTGACTAAATAGATCTCATCAGTCCCTAACTTTTATTGACTTTCTTATGAGTTATGGACACATGGAATCTGCATAGTAATGATAATAAAATGCTTTAATTTTCATAGTACCTTTAAACTTAAAGAATATCAAATGCCTTCAAAAACATGATTTCATTAATTCTAAGACAGAGAACAAATATTATTACAAAATGGGGAAACTGAGGGAAAATCAAGCAAGCTGCTTATCAAGGTCATTTCAAGATTTATTTAAATTATTTCTGAATAATATGATTAGTTTAATTAATTCCTTGAGTTAAAAACAAATATTTAGCATTGTTTTAGCTTGCAAGTTGCTGTGAAATGAGATATGCTAGAAATGGAATGGCTTTTAAAAAAGGGAATTTATGAAGTTGCAATTTTACAGTCCTAAGGCCATGACAATATCCAAATTAAGGTAAAGCTATGAAAATGTCCAAATTAAGGCACCAACAAGAGGTTATCTTCACTCAAGAAAGACTGATGAATTTTGAGGTTTCTCTCTCAGATGAAAGGGCACATGGCAAAGTCCACTAGCTTTCTCTCCAGTTTCTTGTTCCATGAAGCTCCTCTGGGGATGTTTTTTTCTTCATTTCCAAAGGTTTCTGGCTGTGTGGGCTCCAAAGCTTTGTCCAAAATGGTTTCCTCTTAAAGGGCTCCAGTAAACAACCCCACCTTGAATGGGTGGAGATGCATCTTCATGGAAACCATCTAATAAAAAGTTACCACCCACAAAATGGGTGGGTCACATCTCCATGGGAACAGTAAGAAAGGTCTCACCCTGCAATTTGAATGAGATTGAAAGGACATGACTTTCTGTGGTACATAAGAGATTTTGGCATAAGCAGAGTTTGAAGCAGAATTTGAAGTTGTATGTGTACCATAAAAAACATCTTCTTAAATCGAATTCATTTTGGTTGATGCAAACCCATTTCAAGTAGAATCTTTTGATAAGGGTTCTTCAGTTAAGGTTGGGTCTTAATCTGGGCTCATACTGAAGTCCTTTATGAATCAGATAGATACAGAGGTAGAAAGAGAAAACCACAGATGCTGCAATTAATGAAACTAGGAAGAAAATGGGAGAATCCAGCAGATGCTGCCATGTGCCTTGCTATGTGGCAGAGAAACGAAGGATTGAAGAAATCTGGTCTTCAGGAAGGAAGCATTGCCTTGATGATGCCTTGATGTGGACATTTTCCGAGACTCTAACCATAAGCGAATAAATTCTCACTGTTTAAAGCCAAATCATTTCCTGGTATAGCTTTGAGCAGCCTAGGAAACTAAAATAAGCATGTAGAAAATTATGACCACATTGTTTGAGGAGAAAATGGGATAAATTTAAAAATCTTGAAATTAAATTGCTGGAAATGAAGCTGTTGAAGAAATATATAAGGTATTTGGATAGAATATTTTCTGGGTGAAATATTTTATGACATTTAGAATAAAAAGCGATTTTGATGTTCCATATTTATTTCCATTGTCTAAGTAAGTTACTTGTTTAAGTCGACTAATGTTGACAATTGAGAGCATTTAAGAAAACATCAAAGTTATTTTTCAAAGCATTAATCCATTTTGAGGAAAAATAATGACATATTAGTGTTCTGCCAGTTAAAATCCACTTAAACTCTATAATCACCAGGAAGCACATTCGAAAAACTGAATTCTTAAAGCAGGTTGAAAATATGTTACTAGACATCAAGTGTTTTATAGTACTTTATTACATTTATTTGTCTAGGCCCTCAATCAAAGATACTTATATAAGGTTGTGGTGATGTTACTTTCAATACCATGCTTGACAGGAAAATTCTTGCTTCACTTGTATTTTTATGCACATACAATTTGGTAATGCCACATATAAAACACTTACGCCTACACATAAGGTATATGGTACATCAAAATGTAGAGAAGTTTCAATAACAGAATTTGTTTTTCCTTGGTAAAAAAATTAAAACAAAAAGACCAGAAAACATTTGGAGTCGAATGTGATATTTCTAGAGGATTCACTGCTAGATAACAGTTTATGTATTGTCCCTCATAATTGAAATTTATTCCTTTTCTTGACTTATTCTTTTTTATTTTCCCAGTGTTCTGATTTAAAAGGGATGTGTACCACAGACCTTTACTTCTGATTCCGTATTGTAAGGTTGTATTGTTTCCATAGAGATGTGACACACTAGTTGTGGGTGGGAATTTTGGTTAGATGGAGATGTGACTGCCCATTCAAGGTGGCTCTTCATTAGTTTACTAGAATCCTTTAGCAGAGGAGAAATATTGGAGAAAACACAGTTGCTTCAGAAGCGACATGGACACAGACATTTGGAGATGTGTGTGAAGTGCCAAAGGAGATACATGGAGTGCTGACAGAGAGAGTGCCTAGACACAGATGTTTTGAGATTTAGAACCCAGCAGAGGCCACCATGAGCCTTCCTGTGAGATGCTAAGCAAACCAGAAACCAGAGTTGTGTCCTGGAGGAGCTAAGTGAAGGCCCACAGATGCTTAGAGAGGAAAACACAATCATGAGAAGCTGTAAGCAATGAAAATGGGAACAAGGACCAACAGATGCCAGCCACATGCCTTCTCACCTGACAGATACCAAAGTGTTTCTCTCTGGATGCCTTAGTTTGCACATTTTTATGACCTTAGAACTGCAAACTTGTAACTTAATTGATTTCCTTTTTAAAAGCTGCTCCATTTCTGGTATATTGCATTCTGACAGCATTTACAAAACTAAAACATCTGGTTACCATTTATCTTTCTGGGTTTGTTATAGTTTAAGCATTTTCATTTTTTTCAATCTATTTCTCTCCTTTATAGAACCATAAGATTTTTAAGTGAAGTGTGTATTATGCTCTTGAAAGTATACATGAATGTCAGTTTTTCAAGATGATTTTCATACACTGAGAAATGTCCCTATTTGCATGTTTCATTGTGGCATTAAATGATATTGCATGTTATTTAATGAAGTTAGTATCACTGAAAATGAAAATAGAAGGTAGACTCCATACTATCTTCTGCTATAGTTTGTCTACAGTATAAAAAATATAAATGATTGATTATTGAAACTTTAGCTTGCTCTCTATAAAATAAATCACATCTAATAAATAAAGTACTAAATTGACCCATTTGACTCAGTGTTTTACTATAGTTAATTGGCAAAATCTAAGGACATTCATAATGCATGAATGTGTTCATTTGAAAGTATGACAATTCATCTCTTTCGCCTTTTATCATCATTATTTTTTCTATTACTTAATAGGTTATTACCTAAACTTAATACCAATATATATCTGTATTCCCTCCTTTACAACTATATTAAAAGTCAGTTACTTTGACTAAACTTGATAGTAACTCTAAACAGCATCTACTACCTAGTTACCTATATCTTTTTACTTAAAAATTTCATCTGCTTTCCTTAGACTGATATAAACAGAAAGGTATAAAGTTATGCTGACTTTTTCCTCTCTTTGAAACCAGACTATATTCCAAAGACTATTTTTTTTAATATAAGCGACATGTATTAAATATGAATTTCAGATGAAGAATTGTTTATCACTGCAGGTTAGAAGACTAAAGTAGAATCTCTTCTGTACTCTTTAGTTATTTTCTCATTACAGGTGACTATTGAAGAAGATCTAGAATGCAACTTACGATAACACTCAAAACAGAAAATCCGCATCATATGATTCCAAAGAGTTAGTCTCAGCTTATTAAATGTTAGCAGATATACAGAAAATGTAAACAGCACTGGGCAGGTGAATAGAAGTTATACCTATGCAACTTTTTCTACTTTCTTTCTTTCATAATTTTTCTATCCTAAATGATTGCATAATAGTTTACAATTATGCTAAAGAACTGCTTCCTTGTCCAAAAACCTTAGTAATATGAATTTGATAATTTCGTTGGTGGAGTTAAAAAGATAAAGACGTCAATTTAATTTTTCCTTTGTTTCGGGTCACTTTTTAAAATTTTTGCACATACTCTGGTTTTGGTGGTTAGTAGCTCTATGTCCTGAGAGCCTTACAGATATTAATCTTATTCAGTTCATTCCCTACAATGGTTAATTTTATGTGACAACTAGGCTAGTTTATGGTGTCCAATTACCTGATCAAATACTAGCCTGGTTGTTATTCTGGAAGTATTCCACAGATGCATCTACAGTCAGTTAACTTTAAAGGAGCTAATCTTCCATAATGTAAGTGGACTCCATCCAATCAGTCGGAAGTCTCAACAGTAAGAACTGAGAGTTCCAGAGGTCAGTAGAATTTCTGCCTCCAGATTTCAATATATACTCTTGCTGGAATGTACATTCTGCCAGTTTCTCCTGGGGAATTGCTATTGAGGACTTCAACATCATCTTTACAGGAGTTTCCAGCCTGCAACTTCCCCTATGAGACAGAGACATTCTAGCTCCCATAGTCATTAGAACCAATTCTTTATAATAAATCTTTTAAATATATATAATATATACACACATATACATATGTATGCATGTACATACACTTATACATATCATGTTGGTTCTGTTTCTCTGGAGAGCCCTGTCTGATACAGTTCTTTTAATAATTTTTTCCTGATCTTCTATGTGAAATTCCCAGGTAAGCAAACTGTTATCCAAGGGTGTGATTTGGTTGTAAGTTCCCTTCTCTGAAATTCAATTTAGATGTGCTTACCATGAGAACTTTGTAGAAAGAGTTTTAGAGATAGAATTTATTTCTGATTTAATATCATTATATGCTCAATGATTTGAAAAGGAAAAAGAAGGCAACACCATAAAGTTCTTTTGTATTAGTTTCCTGAGAGCTATGCACTATTTCACTGTAAAAATTTAACTATCTTAGGTCCTTTATGTGGCAAGTACTAAAATAACCAGGTCATGACTTTATGGCAGAGGATGTATCCAAAGAATGATGCAAAACTGGTGAAGCTGAAGCACTTACGTGGGGTCAGCCTTTGATTTTATGTACACTGATTCTGTATTCTCATTGTTGAAGTGTAGTTCATACTAGAATACATGCTAGGAATAAATATCATTTGTTCTTTAAATAGGAAAACTTAGAATATCACTGCATGAAGGGCTGCATTATCTTCTATTAATAAGCAAAATAATAGCTGTAGGTAACTACAAGTTTTATAATAAGGCTTAAATAAGAAACTATTATTGATCTTAAATTTATTTGAGAAATTATGTTGTACAGTATATTGTTTATATTATTTTAATTGAAAATTTGTTACCACTTTAAAATTTTTCCTTAAATTTCTCTATTATCCAAGACAAGCTTTTTAAAAATGAGAACCAGTTCATTTTGATTGGATTTGTGAGCAATACTAACCTTCTTAATTTGTAAAATTTCTCATTACATCAACTGATTATTTATAAACCCATTCTAAGGGCAGGTAATGGTCACTGATGAATAAACACATATATTTATTTTAGGTTAATTTTAGATTTTTATTTCAGAAGCTGATTTTAAATTTTATCCAAATACTGGGATGAATAAAATGAGTCACTATAGTTAAATTTTTGCCATTTGTTGAATGTCTGCTGTATAGTAGACAATTTGCTAGCCCCTTTACATTATATATATATATATATATATTTGTTGCAATTGTAGGCCTTAAGTAGTATTGTGTTTAATTTTTCACGAGGAGAGTGCAATTTAGGCAGTTCACACAAGCTCTAAATTGTATAGACTGTAGAGAAAAAATTTGAAGCCTGTCTAACTCCATTATTTTTTACAATACTCTAAGTGATGTAGCTTTGTCATGTCTGCAAATTGTTTAAGTACAAATTGTCTCCTAAAGTGAAACCACAAATTAAGTACATTGAATGTGAGAGCAACAGAAATTACACTGATCTGGAATTAAGCTTTTCCTCTCTTATGCCACTGTATTACTAATGCCATAAGTATTAGAGAATGCAAAACAATCAGTGGGTGAACTTATACTTTGAATAGAGAAAAATCAGGATAAATTATTTAAAAAGAGGAGCAGAAAATATGGATATATGTCTGCTTTTTGCAACCCACTCTGGTATTTTAATAGTTTTAAATACTTGTTTTTAAGTAACAGAGCCTAAATATTCAATAGGAGAGTAGTAGATAAAAATTATACATCCATATATTGAGCTAATGTCTATTAATTGAACACAATACTTTAACTCTACTAATAATCAGCAGGGTTTTAGTTAAATAAGAACTGTCAGTACTTTTGAAAAGCAAGAGGAATGATTTTTAAATCCCCCTGCATGTTTAAACATTGACTATGTATCATAGTACTGCCTAAAATGTTGCAATAGTATTTTGGCATAATTTTGAGTGGTAAATATAAATAATTTCAAAATTTTCAATAAGATCATCAGTTAAGCTAATATTTCTGGTTCCAGAACTTAATGATTGGGAATTTGTCATTGTTCAGAGTATATAACCTGAAGTGAAAGTTTGCTTTTTTGACAGAAAGCTACAGTTAACAGTCCAAGAAACAAATAATGCGTTCAGCAAAAACACAGCCTGTTAGTCTGCCATATACATATCTATACAGAAACACTCTATTGTATCACTATCTATAAAAAAGTATACATTAACATGTTCATTTAAGGATCTTCGTTTAGAATAATATCTTCACATTCGCTTTGTTTTCATTTTGAACTCAAAATACTGATCATTATTTTTTCTTATGTACTCTTATACATGAATTCATAAGTAACATTGAAAACATTTGCATCAGAAATAACACAGTGCATTTTACCATTCATCAACTGTAACTGAACCCTACCAAGAAAGAATGCTCTTGTTCCACCTAGACATTGGCTATTAAGTAACTTTGCTTACTCTACAACAAAAAGTTTTAAGACAAGCTGCTAGAAAATAACATAAACATAGAATAGCTTTAAAATTTCTAAATTATTCAATCATAAATTCTCAATTTTATCAATAACCTACAGCAATCATTTTTAGAGAGTGACCAACAGAATATCCATATAGGTCCCAATTCTTCCTTATTCATTTCAAATTGGTCAAAATGGTGATATATCTATAGTTGAGTTCATATTTATTTGATTTGCTTTCCTTTAATGTAGGGTTATTACCTGAAATTATTAATCTGTACTTTAAAGAACTGATTAAATCAACATTGTTTATTATGCATGAAAGAAGAAAAGATTCCCAAGAATATTTTGTGTTTTACTTTATTTTCACAAGCAATAGAAGACAGATTGGGCTCCTTTGACATCTTGCTATACATCTTGGGTTTGGGAAGACACTGAATTTCACAGAGCCTCTTTATTAAATGTGGTTCAGAAAAGGTGAAAATGTAGGTCAGAAAATGTGTCTACTAAACTTGTGGCATTTAACACATTGCATTTCAATTTATCTATTTTTTTTATCTCCCATTAGACTGTAAAATGTCTCAAAGACAGTGCCCATGAAGTATTCATCTTTTTATAGAATTAAATAGGTTTTTGTTAAATATGTAAATATATATAGATATTTCATCTTTTGAGTTGATTTTATTTTGGGATAACAGTCCATCACTTGTACTTTCTCCTACTCTGTCTTGCCTTTTCTCAGTATTGTTGCAATAGCCTCTTCATTATTCCACTAAATACTGGTGATATCCCAGGTTTTTGTATCCTCAAGGCTCTCTGTATGTGATGAATCCTAACACATTCTCTAATTAAGTTTTCATAGACACTTTATCGATTTAGTCAATCATTCCTTTATTCAAAAATAGTTATTGAGCACCTACCCCAACACCATGGCTGTCACCCCTCAAAATTGACATGGCCCAAACAAAATAAAGCCTTTTTACTCAAGTCTACTGGAAACAATTTTTAAAAAGGTTTCCCCATTTCACTAGATGAAAACACCATTCATTATTTGAACACACACATTTTTAGAATATACTCAGGCCTGAATCTGTTTATCTGCAATAGTTCCCACGGTTTCTGAGCTAAAATTCTGGTTTAAGTTATGATCACTTCTCCTCAGGAGAATGCCCAATTCTAGCCTCCAAACCAATATACCTACCTCTACTCTTAAAATCTTGTTCTCCTGCAGTCCTCTTCCAAAGAACAACCATAGTAATGTTTTTTAAAGCATAAAAATAGTCAATCTCATCAAAAAATTTAAAGATTAAGGATCAACTAAAATAATCCCAAATTCCTCAGGATGATTTACCATTCAAGCATCACAAAACTGGGCTCCTGAATCATATCTGGATATGTATGTCTCTACTTTGTACTTGGCATATCATGCTCTAGACATAATGCCTTTCTTTCTGCCTCTCAAAATACAAAGTACTTTCCTCTCCCGGGTCATTTTCGGGTTTAATTTGTTTTCTTTTTTTTTCGGGGGTGGTGGTGGTGGTGGTGATGCTTTTTGTTCATCTGTTTTAGATTGCAAACTCTTTCTTCCAATGTCCACATTCTTCACGCTTTCTCTTCATATAAGTGACATATCAAATGTCATCTCTTCAGGGTGGACTTCTCTGATGATTGTAGAAGAAGGGCTTACCGAGTCACTTTTACCTTAGGCGTAATCATACTACAGTCCCTTCTTTGCTCTTTTTACTATATGGAAGTGTCCTATTTATTTGTTTCTGGTTCATTTATATTAAATTAAAGATGTCAGCGTACTGGGTTATGGCAAAGTTAGGGCACCAGAGTTTCACCATTCTTAAGTCTCCAGTGTCACAAAGCCAAGCAGGAGAGCATATCTTCTCTCACCTCTCACCTACTATCCTGGCCCTCTTTAGTGGAATGGCCATTTTGCAATGACCTCAAAATTCAAACACAGAAGGTACAGATATATCAGCCTGTCATCCTGGGATGGTGGTGAGTTCCATAATGTAGACATTATGGTGGATGTAATTGAGAGAGTTAACAACCAAAGGCCCTCTGGGATCCTGCAGGTGTGGACGACAGTAGGAATAAATGCCAATACGGAAGGGCTTAGAAAAATGGATTATTCTGGTGAAAAATGGAAGGAGACAGAGGTAGCATCCTGAATTGACTGAATTATCTAAAGAAAAGCAAGGGAAAAATGTAGAAAGGACTGATAAATATTTGAATTTATAAAATATATATGTCCAATGTATGAACAAGTTCAGGGTTCCAGCACTAAGTTTAAATCCTTCATAGGTAAATAGATATTCAGGTTTTTAGCACAGTAAAATAATAAAATAGATGCTGCTATGATTAAGAACACATGTATTTGTAAAAACAGTAGAGACTATTGGACATTAATTAACCTAGATGATTTTGAAGCAAATGAATCACACCAAGAGTAACTTCTGATAGTTGTTGAACGATTGAACATATTTTTTAAAAGCACTATTTTAAAAGCTATTGATTATTTAATAGTTTTAAATACTTGTTTTTAAGTAACAGAGCCTAAATATTCAATAGGAGAGTAGATAAAAATTTTACATCCATATGTTGAGCTAATGTCTATTAATTGAACACAGTGCTTTAGCTCTAATAATAATCAGTAGGATTTTAGTTAAATAAGAACTGTCAGTACTTTTGAAAAGCAAGAGGAATGATTTTTAAATTCCCCTGCATTTTAAACATTGGCTATGTATCATAGTATTGCCTAAAATGTTGCAATAATATTTTGGCATGATTTTGAGTGGTAAATATGAATAATTTCAAAATTTTCAATATAAACAATTGACTTGGATTTTACATCCTAGTAGAATCTATGCTAACCTCTAGATATACGTATATATCATGGTATGCCATTATACACTAATGAGGAATCACTGTTATATTAAACCATGAGTGGAAAAGTTTACAGTGACAAACAATATGGTGATATTGTTTGTGCTAAATACTTCTTTTTGCTTTGCTCTTTGAATTTGATTCACATGAAAAGCTTATTTTAATATGCAATTGGCAATAGAAAAATGTGTGGGAAACAGATCTGAAAGTATAAATTTCTGTATTTATATACTTATTATATCTTATTATATAAGTATATTTATATACTTATTATATTTATATGCTTATTTTATATTTATTTATATACTTATTATATAAATATATATTAATTCTATAGTGGTAAAAAATAATATATATACCTATATGTAGAGATAGAATAGATGTAGGGAAGGTCTGAATGACCTTAGCAGGTACACTAATGAAGAATATATAAATATATATATATATTTATTTTTTCATTTTTTCTTATTTTTTGGGGGATGCATGTTCCGGATATCGAACCCAGGTCTCCCTCATGAAAGGCGAGCATTCTACCACTGAACCACCTTTGCACCCCAAAAAACTAAAAATATTTTGA
This sequence comes from Tamandua tetradactyla, assembly GCF_023851605.1. Taxonomy (NCBI): domain Eukaryota; kingdom Metazoa; phylum Chordata; class Mammalia; order Pilosa; family Myrmecophagidae; genus Tamandua; species Tamandua tetradactyla. The sequence goes on from NC_135336.1 coordinate 78,412,978, forward strand.
TGGAAGGACTTATTGTTTTGTTTGTTTTTGGTTGATCAGTTTAAATTTTTCTTTTCTTCCTTTCTTTCAAAGGACATTTCAGACGACCAAAAGTTTTAGAATGAGAAACGAGCAAGTCGATGTTTGTCTTACAAAGCAAAGTTCAAGGCAGATCTAGAGGAGGAGTTAACCGTGGATATCTCAATATGAACCTTGCCATTAACTGAAATGAATAGTCCAGAACCTTTATCACACTCATAATTCACTTTCATATGGGATATATTTAGTTGTCTCTCCTAGAAAAATGATATTGCACCATACAAGATTAATATAGCTTGAGCCCTGGTGACCATTATGTTGCCACAGGTTTATGGTTTTTCTACAGTATTCTGATTGATGATACCCTTCCTTTTAATAGAGGTTCATTATTTGTACATTAAGGTCGTAACTTACTCCATCATATGGGGATTTCTATTAATCAGGGAGTCTGTATATGTCTGTCTGACATTACTGTCCTTTTTGAGAGTAGAGCAATTTGTTAAGTGTGCAGGTCCTCACAGGCTGAAGATTCACTTCAGCAGCTGGGGAAACATTTTCATTCTGATGCAAAATGACTCTTATGTGTCATTTCATATGTTACTACATGCAGGTGATTGACTCTTCAATTTAACTAAATCAATGCTACCTATTTATCTTTATTTTATAAGGCTTTGCTTTAAAAAAACTTATGCATATTAAACTATGCACCATCCTAGTATTGCTACGTCACTTGGTAAAGTAGTGGGAAGTAAAAACAGAAGACTGTCCACGTCTTGACCTTTGGTTCATGGTGCTAAGTCCCTTTCCCATGGCCTTTACTTTAATGAGAGAGAAAAATGTTTAAGATACTCAATATTTATGAGCTTTTCAACTTCTGAAATACTGCATACACATAATCCATTGCAGATTTAGTGAAACTACCTTTCAACATAACCTTATATTATCTCCACATTTCAAAAAGAGTAACCTATTTGTTAATTAATAATTGATTATAAGTAGATAAATATATGATTATTATATAGATAATAACAGTGAATTTTTGGTGAAGTTATAGTACTGAGAAAACTCTATTTAGTGATTTAGATTTAAGGAGATTGTATTTGAAGTTTGAATTTGCATTATAAATTCAGGGAAGGAAATGCTTCATGTCAACATGTGAAGGGGAAAATAACAATTGATAAGATGTCTTGATTCAAGATACATATTAACATTGCATGATTACTATGCAAACTGTCTAATAATGTAACAATATCTAAGGATGTAGAATTTTCTGGAAGCTGGACTGGCGATTCAGATTAATGTTGGAGCATTAAGAGTAACCACAGCAATATGAAATTTGCAAATTGACTTTTCTTGTGCCTCATTAAATTTATGTATTTTAATAATAAAATAAGTTTTTACTGCTCCAAAAATGAGCACAGATATGCCACCAATAGTTGTCCCCTATTTCTCATTCAATTCCACAGGAAAGATGTTATAATTCCAATTTTTAAGGTAAGAAAATGAGGCTCTGTATGAATTTTCAGTGTTGCTATAATAAATTATCACTAATGAATTGGATTAGGACAATGTAAGTTTTATATATCACATTTCTAGAGGTGAGAAGTCTGAAATCAAGGTGTCTTCAGGGTCAGGTGTCCTCTTAAATAGATTTTGCCACTCCCCTAGCTTCCAGTGGTGTGCTGGCAATCCATGGTATTCCTTGGTTTGTGGCAGCATAACCCAATCTCGGCTTCCCTAAAGTTGTTTGCTCCATGTGTGCCCACGTTTCTTCTCGTTATGAGGACACCACTCATATTGGGTTAGGCTTCATCTTAACTAATTACTTATTCAAAGATCCTAAAATAGTGTTACATTCAGAAGTCTCGGGAATAGGACCTGAGCACACCTTTTTGAGGGAAACAATTCAGTCCATAACAAGTTCAGCAGGTAGAATTGACTTGTTCCAACATCATGGATTAAGAGTTTGACATGGAATATTGTCGTGGAATATTTGTCACTTTGCCATAAAGTGACAAAACAAGGAATAATATGACATTATTTTACAGCACAATATATATCAGATACGGTATCAGATTCAAATCACAATTTCAAAAAAGGACACAAACTTTTAGACATGTTGAAATTACAATTAGTTCAACTTGGCTATGCACAAGGCACAGTAGTGATACAAAGTTTACAGAATTTAATTTTACAATAGAGATGTAAATGAGAAGGACCAAATCAGTGTTGGAACATGGTTTTGAATAAGAACATTGAGAATACTAAACCCTCTTGATTCCAAGGTTTAATTTAACTTTAAACTTTACATTTATGCTTTGTATAAACTGTAAAAAGCTGAAGAAAAAAAATGAAGGATAGATAACATAGATTGGACATGGAAAAGAATTGAGTAAACAATTAAAAAAAAGAAAATTTTTCTCCAAATTATTTTATAGTCTCTGGAAAGAAAATTTATAGTGAAAGATTTAGCATTTTCAAAATTTCCTGGCTGGTTTTAGTTCATGTTTTATATATCATATATTTGTGCTTAATAAAATGTGACCATTAAATATAATTTAAAATCATTAAAAATCTTACCTTTTTTCAGGTAGATTCTCCATTATAGAAAAATAATATGTGGATTTTTTTAGTGCATTGGTATCTCTACTAATTTGAGGATATATTTTATGTAAACAAACCTGTGTTCATTATTTTAGAATAAATAACAAAGGTAAATATAGGCCGTTAATACTCAAAACAAGTTTCACTCTATGGCAGTTACTTGCAGATGATGCTAAACTATGAATTTTAATATTTGGAAAACCTGATATAAATTTTACACTGTGAAATGTGTATTTACAATTCTTAGCATTGCCAGAGATGGTAGCCAAAGGGCCATAAATAAAAATGGACAACATACACAGATACACATACTTCCTTCTGGGACAAACAAAACTGCTTTCTGCAATACTTTCTCATCCTCTGAAATTCAATCTCACTAATAAGGAATGGCACTGAATTGCCAAAGACTAGTAGTTTTTTTAGATATTCCCAGTGGTTTTGCAATTGCAAAAATTGCAATTCAACACACCTTTGAGGAAAGTTTTGGACAAAGAAAAAATCCATTTTTTCGTGGAATAATGTGGTTCTTAATGCCTTTTTGCTCGGTCCTATTTCCTCATCATTCTAGAGCAACTTTTTAGCTTATGCAAGACATTTGCTCTAAATTTTATGCTGATGAATCACTAAGTTTTAATGCCAACCAACACCTCTTCTTTGAGGTCAGATGTCAATTTAACTACCATTTACTGAAGGAATCTCTCTTGAAGCCACACTGACTGGATTCAAATCTTTTCCTTCTACTCTCCTAGAACTGTATGCTTCTCCTCCATTGGTGTTATTACACTTGAAACTATGCTTGTTTTTTATGACCATTTGATTTATGGTCTCCACAATACTCCAAGTCAGTCGAGGATAAAGACATTGTTTTTATTTGCTTTTTTAGTCCACTAAGTTTATTTTTCTCCCTATCATAGTTTTCTGACATGAGAAGTAATTAGCAATTTTTCTAATATGAATGAATTTAGGCTTTCTAATCATAAAATCATGTTTAACGTAGGAAATGTTATCTCAAAAAAAGAAAAAAATACCCACAAGTGTTTTGTTAAAGACAAGTTATAAAGGCCAAGTTACTGGGCTCATTTACTGTTAGAAAAAGTGTCCCCATTTTTCACTAAACTGTGACAGTGCTCATCAAAATGTGACCTTTCATCTCCATTGAAATTAGAGTCGATCTCTCATCTTTTGAATTTGGACTTGTCTTGGGTGTGGGCTGTGATCAAGAAATTGTCAGGAAGGTGACATCCTGCTAATTTTTAGCATTTTGGCTTCTTGGTGCTTCCCCTTATACCATTGAAACCCACTAACCAGCCTGTAACTTAGACATTCTAGCCTACTACACATGTGTTCATGTGACACAGAGATGAGTCTCCCTAGACCTTTCAGTCTTTAGTCCAGCTGACTACTGCCCACTGACCCATAAGCAGACCCAGACAATTTCATCTCTGCACACCCCAGATCTGCACAATTACCTAGTCCACTCTAGACTTCTTATTATGAATAAAAAATGGTTGTTTTAAGCCACTATGTTTTGGACAGTTAACAAATAATACTAAAAATTAAAAATTATAGGGAGATATATTTTGAATAAACATCAGTAAACCTATAGATATTGAGTTCACATAATCCACTTTCAAAGCAGTATCTCATTTGAATAAACAAGAGTTCAAATGCAAAAAATAATAATCATGGGAAAGAAAGCTTTTAATATAACTTCTAATGAGGTATATGTTTCTAGAGTAATCTAAAAGGGAAGATTGTAGATTGTTAATATTCAGTAGAATGTTTTAAATTCATGGAAACTGCTAAAAAAATATGTATCTTATTTTCCCCTTACTGCACTGTTTGCTTCATGTATGTATGAATATACGTTTTCCTTTTCCTAAAGCTTAGCAAAACTGCCCAAATTCTTTGCCAGACCAAAAAATACATATTTTCAACTGCCAATAAGGTAGCCTTGAATAATAAATAACTCCATGTTTTTGGCTTTATGTTCTTAAGAAATCTCTACAAATGTAGTACCATGTCTTTTGAAATAATTATGTAAAAATTTCTCCTTTTTATAGAAAGACAAGGAAATAGGGGCATGGGTTATTTAATCTAGAGATTATTGATGAATTTCAGTCTTGCTACTGGTATAAGATTGCTTTACATTAAAAGACAAACTACAAAATTCTAACAAAACAATAGAAATGTTCTCATTCTCCTTTGTAAGTATCATTTCCTGGGACTTTTTAAATATGAGTATATTTTTAACAGTCTTAGTCAGCATATATTTCTAGCTTAATTATAACCAGACACAGTTATGGAATATCTCTGAATGAACTCAGCTAACAAAGGGATGTTGCCTTTCCAGTAGCTAAATAGTTTAACCCAATATACACTTACTGATGAGTATAAAGATCTTGGCAGAATGATCATCAAAGTCCATGCAAAAAACATCAGCTTCAGTTCATCACATAACTAAAGAATACAATCTACTTAACTTCACAGGTCATCTTACTTCATAGACACCAAGATGCAATCAAGTTCCAAAAAAAATTCATTCAATTTTATGAACTATTGTGAATATAAACATTTCATGAATTTTAGGAGTAGACTTTTATGTTAAAAAGCATGTTGTGTTGAGTGAACTATATACCCCAGAAAAGCCATGTTTTAATCCTGATTAAATCTTGTGGGGGGCAGCCATTTCTTTTAATCCAGATTCAACATCTCCATGGAGATGTGATACACTAACTGTGTGTATGGCCTTTGATTAGATGGAGATATGACCCCACCCATTTCAGGTGGGTCTCGATTAATTTACTGGAGTCCGGTAAATGAGGAAACAGTTTAGAGAGAAGCAAAAATAACAGAAACCTCAGAGCTGACAGAGAGAGAGCAGACAGAGAGAGCCACCAGAAACTTCAGAGCAGAGCCGACAAAGATGCCGAGAACAGAGACACAGATATTTGGAGATGCTCGGAGCCTAGTGGATGTCACCATGAGATGTTAAGCAAGCCAGAACTTGGAGAGAGCCTAGGAAAGCCAAGACATGAAAGCCAACCCTGGAGAAGTGACGTGAGGAACCCCACAGAAAGAGGCTGAAAGCAATGGAGCCCAGAAGCAAGGGACCAGCAGATGTCAGCCGTATGTTCTTCAACTGACAAAGGTGTTCCTGACACATGGACCTTTCTTGAATTAAAGTGTCTTTACCTGAATGTCTCTGTTTTGACATTTCCATAAGTTTTGAACTGTAAACTTGCACTTATAAATTTTCCTTTTTAAAAGCAGTTCCAGTTATGGTGTATCGCATTCCAGCAACTTTCAAACTAACTCACATATCTTTCTGCAAAGTATTTGGATAAATGGTGCTTTAAAAAAGGAAGAGAGGAAAGGACCAATATCAGAGCCATATATCATGAGTTATATTATCATTTGAAAAATCACAGAACTGAAGATATGGGAAATATATTTTATATTATTATTATATTAAAAATACCCTGTCAACAATTTAGACTAATGTCCTTTAATGATTTCAATGTGACACATTTTCATTGTTTCAAAAGCAAAGAAAAGCAAAAAAAATTATCTGAGTATTTATGATCATTCTCCTTCAAAACTTCATTAATATCAGTTCTTATATCTTTCTGAAGATTTAATACAAGGTCACCATTTTTTACATAATATACAACACACACATATAGCATTGGGAGGAACAATTAAGAAGAGCAACAGTTTACATATTTGCGCTACGTAAAATAATACATTTTTTTAGATGTATAAAGATTTGCAATTGCAATTTTATGATGATGAAATTCTGATTCTTGTTCAAAAATTCAAGCCTCTTGTTTGATTGGTCTTAACAAAATTGTAAACTCTGACAAGATAAGCCCTGATAATATAACTATTAATGATAATACAACCAATAACTACTTTGGCTTAATATATGCTAGTTGCCTTAGTTTTCCTGAACTAATATCACAAATACCACACAATGGGTTGGCTTAAACTACAAGCATTTATTGGTTCAAAATTTCAGAAGCCAGAAATCCAACATCAAAATATCAGCAAGCCTTACATTCTCCCCAAAGACTATAGCATTTTGGTGCTGGCTGCTGGTAATCTTTGGGGTAACTTGGCATTCCAATCACATGGCAATGTCCTCTCCTTTCCTCTGTTCTTCTGGTTTTCCCCTAAATTCCAGCTTCTGACTCTTTATGAATGCTCCAATAAACTAGATTAAGACCTAAACACATTGGGCTACACCTTAACTACAAATAATATCTTCAAGAGATTGTATTTAAAATAGGTTTGTACTCACAGGAATGCAGATGGCGATTAAGAGCATGTCTAAATTGAGGTTCATAATTCAATCTACCACATCAGGTAGCATATAAATTCCCTCACTGAGTTTAAATCTTTTAATTGCCACAGCAATATTAAGAGGGAGGTGCTTAATTATTCCCATTTTACATGAGGAAATTTAAGCAGAGGTAGGAGACAAGAAACAAACGCACACATTGTTAATAACTTTATTAACAATTCAATGTTAATTATTATTATTAAAAATTACTAATAACTGTCATTTCAGGTTTAAAATATTTTTCCTCCTTTAATAATTCTAACCTTGTTTGTCCTATATTTATCAACTGTAAAGTAGAAATTAAAAAAACAATCTACCATGTAGGCTTACTGTATGTATTAATACATAATACTGTATGTATTAAATGAAATGACTGATTTTAACAGTCAATAAAATAAAGTTTCTTGTTAATATCAGTGTTATGACATATATATTTTTTGATGGATTGGTTCCTTTCTGATAATGAAGTATTTTAAAATTAAATTTCCAATGTCTTTTTGTCAGGAAGCTCAAAGGAAAAATACTTTTCAACTTTAGTTGTTTTTTGTTGTTGTTGTTAACCTAGGGTTTCTTGTATAAATATCTGCAACCATCACTGCCATCTCATTCTTGTTCTTTATTTATCATTTGTTCGCATTTTTATGATTTACTGGTCTCATTAGTCCCATGTCTCATCACAGGGCAGCCTCATACTATACAAGTAAATAAGCCGATATATCAGTAGCTTTTCTTTTGACTGCTAACATAAATGACTCAACTATAATGGGTTAAAATTTTTAAAACAGGAGTTTGTTCTCTCTTTCTCACTTAAATGAAGTTTAGAGGTAGATTTTCCCGAGTTAGTATAGCCACGCTATCATATCATCAGGGACACAGACTCCTTCATTCTGCCTGTTTCATCATTGATGGTGTATGCCTTCTATCTAGAAGGTTAAATAGTGGATAATGGAGCTGCTGACTTCTATCCTGAAGGTCAAGTTGTTGTGAATGGAACACAGAGAAGCAGAAGATCAAGGGACAAAGGAGCATTTCCTATTATTTGAATCAGTCCCTTTCCAGAGATTTCTTGGAAATCACCTCAACATTTATTTCTATTTTCCTATTTTCCAATAGTCATCTGTAACAGAAAAGAAGATTATATAATAAAATACTTTTGCCAAATACATTGACACCTCATATAAAATCAGGATTTTTACTAAGAGAAAATAAATGAACAAATAAATAGAAAAGCAAAACTCAATAATGGTTAGGCTACTGAATTCTCTGTCAAAACATAAAAGATTATTGCATAGAAGTAAGGCTTGTGAAATACTCACTGTTTTTCCATAAAAAGACTCACGAAACTGTTGTGTTCAGGAAAATTCCATAAAACATGCAAAAGGGGTGCCTCTAACTTCTATGTTTGCTTTAACTTATCCCTTTGGAGAATTTAGCAATCTGTGCCATGCAAGAACAGCAGATACAGCATTGTGTATACATGCACCTGTGAGCAAAGTTGGGCATGTGAGAAGTGACATTACTTTGAGATTAGGTAATCAGAAATTTCATGCTGCGTGCCCTGTAGGCATGACTTAAATTTTACTCTATGATTTCTAATTTATTCAGTTTTATAGGACCTATGCATTTTGAATAGACTCCTATTACAGAAGGTATTCAGATGACTCAGATATCCTATGTTATTTAGTCCATACATTCTGATTAGCTGTTTCTCATACTGATATTCTACATCAGGTTGTGATGGGAGAGACTGCTCTAGCACTTTTAGAATTCATTTCATTTCATTTTATTTTAAGTTGCTTTCTCAATCAATGACTTGTTCTTTGTAAAAGATTTGGAATCAGAAATAAGAAGCATCCATACTGAGAATAGTTGTTTTTTTTTTTTTATTTATATAATTTTCAGCTAAACTTGTTTCTTCTGGAGTATACTGACACAACCTTATGAATAAATCATAACCCTTACAGTTCTCGGAAATATATTTATTCATTGATGTATCAATGCAGAAATGAACTTACCTTGTTACAGTAAAAGTGACAATTACAACTGATGTATTATTTAAGAGCTCTTATAGTTGCTACTGGAAGAATGAAATTATTGAAATTGTTATCTACTTCCAGGGTTTCTAGATAAAGAAAAAGTATGTGAATGACATAGCTAGGTATCTTCTCTATCTACTGCTCATTCATTCACTCATTAATCTATTTAATGAACCCAGTATGCCAGGCAACTTGTTATACTCCAGGATATAATAGTAAATGAGAGAGACAGGTTCTTGCTGTGAGGATTTATATTCTAGCCATGGGGGGATTAAAATACAAGTACGCAAATTTTTAGATGCAATCATTTGGATCAGTGGTAAATGCCACAATCAAATAATATAAAATTAACAGAGAATTATGTAGATTAGGTGTTTAGCAAAGGTCTCATAAGAAATTAGCATTCAGATGATACCTGATTAGAAAGGAAAAGCTACATGTCAAAGTCATTAGGAGGAGTGCCTCAGGCTCTAAAGCTGGAAGGTATATGACAGGTTCAGTGAGCATAAATGAGGCCAGGGTGACTAGAGAATGACAAGTGGGAAAGAAGCAAAAGGTGAGGTCAACGTGGAAAGCTTAAGATGTGTAGCTATTTATCTAAGTGGAAATGGAAATTATTGAAAAGTGTTAGCAAGGGATTGAATGAACCTGATTCATATTTTAGTCATTTTGATTAGTAAATTCAAAACTTTAGCATGTTGAGTAGTGAGGGGAGCAGGTGAATGGCTTGGCCAATGGCTGGATTCAAGGTGGAGGTTATGGATGCACTGTGCTGGGTTGAATTGTATCCCCCTAAAAGATACGCTGAATTTCTAACCCCTACGGCATAGAATGTGACCTTATTTGTAAATTGGGTCATTGCATACGGCATAGCTGAAGATGAGGTCACACTATATGAGGGTGGGCCCTCAGCCAATATGACTAGTGTCCTTACAAGTAGTGGAGAAGAAATTCACAGGGAAGAAAACCACCTGCAGATGGAAGGAAGAAATTTGAGTGAGGCATCTAGAAGCCAAGGATCACTACACCAGCAGTTTGAAGAGGCAAGAAGGATTTTCCTGCACAGGTTCAGAGGAAGCATGACCCTGCTGATACCATGAGATTTTGGACTTCTATTCTTCAGAATTGTGGTCAATAAATGTCTGTTGCTTTAACTAAGTGATGATATTGTTAATTACCGATTATATATGGAGAACTGAATGATCACATGTTAAGGTTTTAGTTCGTTTGTTAAATTTTATTTAATTAATAAATAAATAAATTTTTAAAAAAATGTCTGTTGCTTTAAGTCATCTTGTTTGTGGTATTTTGTTACAGGAGCCCTAGAAAATTAATATACCTCCTACCCCTAAAGATTTACCATTCTGGATGTTTTAACTTGTACTATATGAAAACAAATCTTACTTTAAACTATTTAACAATTTTCCATTCTTTAACATATTTAATATGAATGAATCAAGTATTCAATAAATCTTGATAAATATCTCTAATAATAGTATGAGATAAAAGGGAAAGCTATACAGACAAGGGTGTACTTGCCTTATGTTTATTGACCATTCTCCAGGAAAAGAGTAGCATCCAACTAAATAGTGTATTCAGAAGCTGAAGTGTGCAATGAGGGTGATGAGGGGTGGCATACGAAAGGCTGAGCAGGAACAAGAGGATCACTTGAAGATGAAGCATAATTGCTGAGTGAGCAACTCAAATGGGACATATAAAATCTCCCCTTTTCCTGGGCTAATTTTACAAGGACAGAACCATACATACTAGAGCCACTTACTGAGTGTCCATCAATCCAGCCAGCGTCCATTTAGAAATAGGAATTGAAGATTGATTTTATCCCAGGCAATGGGATAGACACTGGAGTAGAGAGATGTACCGGATAAATATCCTGATCTCATGGTGCTCACATGCTATTGGGGAACTAAACTATAAAGTTAGCTTAAAACAGGTGTGACAAGTATACTAATAGAAGGAATATGTTGGAATTCTCCATTGGGAGCTCAAAAGAAAGCATGCATATTAGCTGTGTTTGATCAAGGACAACATATGAAAAGTGATTTGATAAATGAGTAGAGCATTAATAAACCAAAGACGAAAAAAAAAAAAGGCAAACCAGAGGTAACAGTATGTGCAAAGAAGACTGGCATGTCTGAAGTATACAGTAAAAATCAGTGCTTGTCAAAAAGTGATGAGGAAAAGGTTAGAGAGGAATAACTCATGAATTGTTTGAAATGCCAGAGTATGAAATCTCAACTTTAGTTCAAATATTGTGGATGAAATTGAAAGATTTTCTTCTTTAGAAAGAAGAAAGATCACCTCAAAATGAGTTAGGCATTGGAACTTTAAGGGAAATGCATCTGAAAAGATGAGAGTAAGTACTCAATATTATTAAGTAATACTCAATAAATGCTCATGTATCTGAATAAACATACAAGATAATGTTGTACTTCATGGTGTGTTATTTCTCTTCTTTTACTTTGAGATTTTCAACTGGCCCACTGCAAAGGAAAAATGAAATAATGCCAATGTCTAGCTCATAATAAATGATCAATAATTGCTGGTAAAATCTTTCTATTCTAAACTCAATTTCCTTACCTATACCATACACCTGTACACAGACACACACATACATATATATGTGTGTAGATATATATATATACATATATATATATATGTATATATATATACACACTGATTATTTTTCAGTTGCCCAAGACCTTCAGGTAATTAAGTTATCCATCTTTTTCCTGATTTCAACAAAGAAATAAGCTGTATTAAAAACTTTCCAAAAGTATGTTTCTTAACCTTCACTGTTCCTTGAATTTCTCTGACATATGAAACTTTTTTAGAAATCCCTTCCTTAAACCTGTTTAAATTTATTTTCTGGAAACATATTGCTGTGTTGTGTAAGTCCAACCCCATTCTGATTTTGAACTCTCAACTCTATTAGATCCTGGAAAGTTTTGTACAGATTACATCATGCAATTCTCCTGAGTGCACACAAATCAAATAAGGAAGCTTAGCCACCCATGTCAATTCCTCTGCCTTTTACAACACAGAATCCTTTCTAATTAACAGATGTCAGGTTGGTTAAATTTTCCTGTCACCACGAAGTTCTGTATTTTGGCTACTGAAGAGCTTTTCACAGAAAAGTGTCCATATACTTCCTACAAAAATTGCATATAATAAATTGTTGATGGTTTCTTTTATTCTGATCTATTGTCTCCACTGATTTTTAATTGCTTATATTTGTCTCCTTTTTTCACTTGAGTACTGATAAACAACAAATCTATTTTTAGTCTATGAATTTCTAAATATATACATTATATGAATAATTAAATATTTTTAAAAATAAATTTTGTGATCTTCCTGCTTTTCCTGTCCACACTCCCTAAGGAGAGCCATCTGATTGAAACCACATTGTAAACAAGGAACATTCTGTTGAAAGCAATGAGTCTGTTTACCACTCCATGAGATCTAATTTGGAAAGAAGTCACTGTTTGAGGTGATCCAGCACCAACATTTTGGTCCCTGGTGAATTAAGAGGGTAAATAAACACAGTCAGGCAAAAAAGCTGTTTTCATCTGCACCCTTCAGTTCTATCACGATGTGCATACTGAGTTGAGAACTGGCAGAACTGCCTCATAATTCTCTAGCTGAGATGCTGCTTCTGGGAAGTGGACTGTCTAGACCAAGAGCCAAAGTTGCGGCATAGACCCATAGTACTCAAAAGCCTCAATGAAAAGTGATAAGAAACAAAGCCAAATAATGTCAGTCCCTTTTCCCTGACTAAAGTGAGGAAGAATGAACTACAAGTTCCATCAACAAGGGGTATTTGTAGTGCTTTCCAGCAAAGAAAAAATCAAATCAATATAGTAGTATTCAACATTACCAAAAGCATGTGCTCCTGGAAAAGAGCAATGATCGAGAAATCTTGAGTTGTCTGTTAATGGCTTATTATAAAGAACCACCCTTCTCCATATGACTCAGTAAGACTCATAGATAACTCTGCATACAGTGTCCTCAAATTTCCATTCTTTGTCTCATAAATGACTCACTGAACTCTGATCAGTCTGGACAAAATCCCTACTAAATTGACTTAACCAAACTTTAGTCAGGCTTCACTCCTTCCTTAGGCCCTTGAAACTCGGCCTGCCTTTACACATGTGAACATGGAGCATTCTTATTTAATTCTACCTCCTAAAAACCAGCTGATTTCCAGAAAAACAATTCCCTATTAACTGTTCTGTCATGCCACCCTCTCATCCCATCATCTCCCCCACCCATCCATTTATTTCTAACCTGTGTAATCCTCCTTAGAAAACAAAAGCCCTAATCTACCTACTGTTTGAGGCACTGCAGTTATCATGGTCAGATAGTTCTCCCTCTGTCTTTGCTATAATAATTCTCCGTCTTTGCTATAATAATTCTCTTCCTCCTTATTGCAATAATCCATTTGAACAAAGTCTCTCCATATTGAAGTTTGGATTTGGTTTTATTTGACAGTACACACCCAAGGACTAGCCTTGGTGAATCCTCACCCTTAACCTAATGCCTCAAAGTCATATAAGGCTTTTCCCTATATTTCTAATGCCAACAATGAAAGGAATAGAGGACAGTGAAAAACATTAAGACTGAAATATTATCCCCCAAACACTAACTTCAACCACAAATCATGTTTACATTTTTGTAACAGACTAAGTTTTTTTTGTTTGTTTGGTTGGGTTTTTTTTGCATGGAAAGGCACTGGGAATCAAACCTGGGTCTCTGGCATGGTAGGCAAGAATTATGCTTGCTGAGCCACCATCGCACCACCCCAGACTAAGTTTTAAACAGATTTCTGCAAATAATTATTTATTTTTCCCTATTATTCCTTTCTACTCAGAAGGTTTATGGTGAGAAAGGGGCTCATAAAAGATATGTCTTCAAGAATTAAATAAAATACCTCTCTGTGTATATCTGAGCATCATGTAATTGAACCTGTAAATTGTCTACACATATAATACATGTTTTGATCTTAAAAGTTAGTCTGCTTTTCTTAGGCTCAGTTTTCTATTTTATAAATCTTTTCCTGGGTTTTCCAATCTAGTATTTTATATATTTTACTTAATGTTCTACTTTGTTCTCATACTTCTTTTGATAGTTTAGTTGCCTTATTCAATGGAGACAAGTGTACATTACCAAGAAAATTGGGGAAAAAATGAGGCCCTATTAAAATCATTTTAACCACTTAAGAAAGAAGAGATAAAGGAGACTACCACCTGTTGCCCCAGTTCCAGTAACTTCTTCTTAAAATTCTGTGTCCTACTCTTAATCAGCCCACATTACTTTTGTACATATGATTTATATGGGTGTACTATAGATAGACATTTTGTTCACTTTCCTTCAGCAGTGAGCTTACTATACACTTCTTAAAAATGAAATTATTTGTAGCTCTCAATATTTTTATCCAAAGAAGAATCAAGGCATTTTCTAGTTGATACAGTTGAAAAGTTTTAGACCATATATGACATTTAACCTATGTTTTAGTTTTATTTGCTCAGCTAACAAAGCAAATACTGTGCCATAGGGTGGATGAAACAATGAGAATTTATTGATGGACATTTTTGAAGCTAAAAGAAGGTTCAAATCCAGGCATCATCAAAGTGATGCCAAAAGCCTGTAGCATTCTGGGACTGGCTGCCTGCCATCCTTAGTCCTCAGCTTGTCACATGGCAAGATACCTGGTGGAATCTCCTGGTGTCTTCAAGTTCTATTGACTTCAGCTTCTGGATGATCCCTCTGTAGCTTTCTATCTTACTCTCTAAATTTCATTTTGCTTATAAAGGACTCCAGTAATATGATTAAGCTGTATTCTAATTGAGGTGGGCCACATCTTAATTGAAGTAACCATATGAAAAGTCTTACTAAAAGGGGTTCATGTCCAAAAATCACCTGTGCTGGTTTGAAATTCTTATGTACCCTAGAAAAGCCATGTTCTTTTAAACCAAATTGAGTACTGGTGTTAGATGAAGGGGAGAATTTAAAAGAGATGAACTGGGATATATAGCTAAAGAAATTTCCAAACTAAATGTGGAAAATGCAGTCTGGCTTCTCCTTGCCATAGTAAAATACAAAAAGAAAGAAGTAAGCTGAGAACTGAACTCTTTGGTAGAAGGAAACCAGAATTTATGGTTTGGAAAATTTTGAGCTTTTGGAATGAGTCCCCAGAGAATAGTGCCCCATGTAAGGATTTAACCAAACATAGAAAGAGTCAGCCATTTCATCACAACCTGGATTGTAAATGGAGCTATCCAAAAAGGATTTGTGGAAAGTACTATTGTCCAATAGTTGTGACCCCTATATGATGCATGTCAAGCCAACAAATGTATGGCAAGATCTTTATAAACAGAACCACTGCCAATCTGAACTAAAAGGGACAGATTGAAGGAAAATCATTTCAAAGGCTGACCCACGGAAGCAAAAGCCTGGAGCCAGGGAATATCAGGCCAGGAGAGTGGAACCACCCATGAAAGTGGAGAGGGTGAGTTTGCCATGGAGTTTACAGAGTATAAAACACATTCCATGAGAATTAGGCAGTCTGGCCACCACCTCACTGTTTTGAAGGGGTTGAGTGTGTGCCCCAGAGATGACAGAGAGTCCAGGTGCTTCCAAGAGGCTTGAAGAAGGTGGGGCCAAGAACAAAATGTTTTCCCCAATATTCCCTAGTATTGCATCCCTCACCCCAGGGTCTGGAAAGAGTAGGACCACTGCATAAGACCTTGAAAAGGGAGGGACTGCCATTCTTTTAAGCCCTGAGGATAAAATATCACTCTATAAGTGCCTTTCAGACTCTGAAACTAATGCAGTTTTCCCTGAAAATTTATGGAACTGTTTGGGATCTTTGACATCTGTTTTCTTTCCAATTTCTTCTTATGGCAATGGGAACATTTATTGTATGACTGTTCCTCCTTTGTATTTTGGAAGCAATAATTTGCTCTTAGTTTCAAAGATTCACACGCAGAGAAGAATTTTGCCTTAGGACAAACTATGCCTGTGGCTGATTTTTATAAGACTTTGTAATGTTGTTGACTTAAAAAAAAAATTGTTCTGTATCCCAGAAAAGCCATGGTATTTTATTCCAATCTTGCCCAGCCAGACCTATAGTTGGTTGGGGACTTTTGATTAGGTTGTTTCCATGGAGATGTGACCCCATCTATTCAAGGTGAGTCTTAATTTGATTCCTGGAACCTTTAAGAGAGAGACATTTTGGAGAATGCGCAGATGCTTGGGGACAGAAAATACCCTAGAGATACTAAGCTAAGAGATAAAATCCAAAATTTTCCCTAGAGAAGTTAAGAAAGGATCCACAGATGCTTAGAGAAAGAAACATTCTGGAGCTGCTAAGAGATGACCCACAGAAAACAGAGAAAAGCTACTGGAATCAGAAGTTGCAAACAACGAGCCAGTAGCAAAGATCAGCAGACATCAGCCACATGCCATCCCACCTGACAGAGGTGTTCCAGATACCCGCAGCCTTTATTTAGAGTCAGGATATCATCTTGTTGATACCTTAATTCAAACATTTTCATGACATTAGAACTATAAATTTGTAGCCTAATAAATCCCCTTTGTAAAAGCCAATGCATTTCTGGCATATTGCATTCTGTCAGCTTTAGCAAACCAAAACACCACCACAACCTATTTCCTAGAAATCTTTTATTTTAAAATAAACCTTAAGTTGATTTTACAATTTGTTTATCTAAGTTCTTTCCATGCCAGATAAATTATCCTTGATCTATAGAAGCATCATCTTGATTATTGTTGAATGTTATTTTACAGTAAAACACAATGGCAATGCCAAGAAACTTATTTTAAAATAGTCTAAACTCTACAGAGAGAATGCATATTAAAAGTTCAATCCAGACATTACAAAGGAACAAATGTCAAGTATGAGATAATTCATGCAAGGAATTATTTTTAAAAAGAAATAAATGGAACATTATCATGGCAAAATTTGTTAAGTAAAGCTGGATTTTAATACATCATGTTGAAATATAAAAGAATTTTGGTCAGAATATTTAAAATCTTCACAGGCAAAGGAACTAAAATGGGTGGTCAAAAGAAAGGTTGTTTATAGTTACAGAGGCTGAGAGACGTCATGTTGAGACAAGGGCCTATTAGAGGTAAAGTTCTTCTTCAAATGAACTTGAAAATATGTGTACAGGGATACAAAAATGATTTAATAAAGAGTAAAAGAGAAAAATAGGAGGAGAGGAAGTTTTTTTTATCAACAAAGTAAAAAATGGAATATCTGCATAGTAAAATAGCACATCTAAAATATATCTGTCTACAAGATTGCAATGTTTACTCTATTTGATGTGACTATGTTTGTCAACTAATTTTCAGCAAAGAAAAAAGTCTTTCCCATTCTTGTCTAGTTCTCACTGAGGGGACATATAAAACCAAGATGTATAAAGGACACAGCTGAAGCTATGGTCTTTCCTGAAGATGATCTTTTCTATGCCTATTAATTTTCCTTAATTAATGGAGAGGGAGAAACACTTTTTCTTTCATCACAACAGAGGCAAAGCTTTGAAATTCAATCTTTGTTCCCCATGATGTATGCTTGTATAGCGTAAAGAGAATTCACTCTGGAGTCCATAAATAAAAGAACATCTTGTATACAAGTTATTTGTTTAACTAGGGGAGCCTTCTTCTCCTCCTTTATCCTGATTTTAAATGTTCCAACATGCCTTCCACAAAACTAATATCTAATCATTGCAGAAATTGACTGAAAAGATCCCCACTGAGGTTTGAGGAAAGGAAATAAGCATCATACAATTTTACATTAAGGTGAGCCCCAAAAGCACTTACATTAGAAATTGATTCAAAATTATTTGTTTATTTTTTCTCATAAAAACACTCAATGCAATTATATTTTCAGTTAAAGATATGAAGCATTGTCAAAGATAATCTGTTTTTAAGATATTTGCCATCGTGAATATTTTTAATGATGATATAGGACATGCAAATTAATCTAAATATTCGAACTGCACAAACATGCACATATTTTAAGCAATCCTTTATATCAACAGTATACATTATATTTTCACTTGTGGAAATAAACTTTAACTTATGAAAAAGATTCACCATTGCTGTTATCCTAAAGCAAAAATCCTGCCATGCCCAAAATTTAAATATGTTTGGCTCTCTGTTAACCTTACCCAAGGTTGTGACCTTTAGGACATACCTTCCAAGTAGGGAGATTTACTTCTCCATCACTTACCTTTAGTTTTCATTCAGAATCTCAAACTGCCTAGAAGGTCCTCTCTCTCTCTGTCCAACTCTACTTCTCTCTCTTCTAAGAAAGTTTGGTAAAAATGAACTTCCATAAAAGAAGATGATGTTCAGAAGATGGGAATAAAACCAAAATTTCCAACCTAGAAACAGCCCATTCTGATCTGTTATCTCCATTTCACAATACTGCATCTGGAACAGTAGTTGGATAGAGATAATAAAATATGAAGAAGGGTGCTAGATCCATTCTGAGGAAATTAGTTCAATTTCCATCTTCAACTATTTGAGGGGAGGAGCTACATGCATAATGAAATATGCCTTGGCAAAATAGAAAAATGTATGAACTTATAATTAAGTGATTGAAAATGAGCCCTGATGAAAATATTAAACCATGTGAAAGACATGTTCAAAGACATACTTAGGCAATTTACTTAATTTGGGGTATATAGATTCTTAAATATATTTAATAACAGGCCACTTCCATTTTTAGTAATTTAAATTTATTTAAAATAATTCAACAAAAATTTAAATGAGGGGCGGGCCGCGGTGGCTCAGCGGGCAAGAGTGCTTGCCTGCCATGCCGGAGGACCCCGGTTCGATTCCCGGCCCCAGCCCATGTAACTAACAAACAAACAAACAAACAAACAATAATAAAATAAAAAAAAAAAAAATGTTTAAAAAAAAAAAAAATTTAAATGAAAAATAAATGGTACTATTCCATTTTTTTGTAACAATATGGAATGAATGCAACAAAGTATTATTAAAGGTGTGGTAATTTGGAAATGGTAGAATAAGGAACTCAGTGGATCCAACCAAACAACCTTATAACTGAAAAATATATATATAAAAACAATAATTTAAAATCTTAAGGGCATTCAGCAAGTCAATAAACTTTCCTTTAAGAAAATCTATCAGGGCGGGCCGCGGTGGCTCAGCGGGCAAAGTGCTTGCCTGCTATGCCGGAGGACCTCGGTTCGATTCCCGGCCCCAGCCCATGTAACAAAAACAAAGAAACAAAATACAATAAAACAAGAAAATGTTTAAAGATGTTTCCCTTTCTTCCTTCCTTCCTTCCTTCTATCCTTCCTTCCTTCTCTCTGTCTTTCCTTTAAAAAAAAAAAAAAAAAAGAAAATCTATCAGATCTTGATAAGGATGCAAGAGACTGTCCTCGATAGCCCTTTGTAGGACTACAGTTTCACCTGAAGAGGGGCAGGTCAGTTGCATGTCTCTTCTCCTTCAGTCTTGTTTTGCAGAGGTTCTATGCAAGACAGACATAGCTGAGAAGATTCAGGCTCTCTAATCTAACCCCTGCTATTAGCATGGAAGCCACTTAAGGTGTAGCAGGCTTGCAATACTGAGCCCAATAATCCCTGTTCCAGTTCATGCATAGGTCAGAGGTTCCATGTGCAGAGAACAATCCAAGAAGACCTGCAATGACCTCCCTGCACCACCCTGCACCTGCAGAGACTGAATGTTACCCCCTAGAAGACATCCAGGCCCTAGTTTGGAAATAGCAAACCAAGTACAAAAGGAGCTTTCAACACAAAACCAAGTAAATACAAAACTTTACACAAGTGAAGGAAAACAACTTGCAAAATAATCAAATAACCTTATTAAGATAATCAAAGGTCCCAACCATAGCAAAAAATATTTCAAAGCATATGCAAATCCAAGCAAAAATGACCCAGCCAAATGACCAAATCAAAACAACAAAGGGGAAACAGAATGCAGAACAACTGCTCAAGGACAATTATAAAGAGATAAATGATATCAGGAAGACACTAGAAAAACATAAGGAAACATTTATAAGCTTACAAAGTAAAATGGCAGATCTCTCAGAGATGAAAGATACAGCGGACCAAATTAGAAATATACTAGAAACACACAATAGCAGATTTGAAGAAGGAGAAAGAAGAATAAGTGAGCTGGAAGACAGAGCAACTGAACTAGGGTGCACAAAAAGAACAAATGGCAAGACAGGTGGGGAAAAAAATCAACTGAGTCTTAGAGAAATGATGGACAACAAAAAGTATGCAAATATAAGAAATGCTGGTGTGACAGAAGGAAAA
The DNA here is from genome assembly GCF_023851605.1 of Tamandua tetradactyla. Classification (NCBI taxonomy): domain Eukaryota; kingdom Metazoa; phylum Chordata; class Mammalia; order Pilosa; family Myrmecophagidae; genus Tamandua; species Tamandua tetradactyla. The sequence goes on from NC_135336.1 coordinate 78,433,333, forward strand.
GAGAAGAATAAAAGGCTGGGAAGATTAGTTGAGATATATTTGGGGAAAACTTTCCAACCCTTATAAAAGACATAACGATGCAAATAAAAGATGCCCAACTAACCCCAAGAACAGTATATCCAAGTAGGCCTACTCCAAGACATACTAAACAAACTCTCAAATATTGAAGAGAAGCAGAAAGTCCTAAAACAGCACAAGAAAAACAATCTAATACATACAAGGGCAAAAATGTAAGAATGCGTTCACATGACTCAACAAGCACCATGGAGACAAGAAGGCAGTAGTATGATATACTTAAGATCCTCAAAGAGAAAATCTTCCAGCAAAGAATTCTTTATCTAGCCAATATACCCTTCAAAATTTAGGAGGATACAAAAATATTCAAAAACAAGGCAACTATATAAGGCAACTAGTCAACAAGAGCTCTGCTCTACAAGAAATATTAAAGGAAGTACTGCCAACTGAAAAAAGAAAAGAGAGTGGAGAAGGAGGTGTGGAGGAGAGCACAGAATTGAAGAGTACTAGCAAGGGTAATTTAAAAGATAAAAAGAGAGAGAGGGAAAAACTATATAAATCTGACAAATGCAAACTAAAAGACAAGATGGTAGACTCACGAAATGCTTTAAGCATAAATATATTGAATATTCATGGATTAAACTCACCAATTAAAAGGCTGGAAGAATGTATTAAAAAATGTAATCCATCTATATGCTGTTTACAAGACACACATCTTAGACCCAAGCACACAAATAGATTGAAAATGAAAGGATGGAAAAATATGTTCTGTGTAAGCTATAACCAAAAAAAACAGAAATAGCTATATTAATAACTGATATTCAATGTAAAGACATCATAAAAGGTAAAGAAGGATACTACATATTAATAAATGAGACAAGTCATCAAGAGGAAATAATAATCATAAATGTATATGCTCCCGATGAAGGATCTCCAAAGTATATGAGGCAAACATTGGCAAAACTGACGGGAGCTATAGATGTTTCAATAATAATAGTCAGAGACTTAAATACACCATAGTCTGCTATAAACAGAACAAAAAGAAATAGAATCAAGAAGGAAATTGACAGCCTAACAATGTGATAAACAAATTAGACCTAATAGACATATATAGGTCATTAAAATCCAAAACACCAGAACATACATTCTTCTTGAGTGCACATAGAATGTTCTCCAGTATATATCATATGTGGCACACAAAATTAATTTAATAAGATTGAAATTACCCAAAGCATTTTTTCTGACTACAACAGAATGAAGCTGGCAATAAATAATCATGAAAGAACCAGAGCTTTCACAATTATATGGAGATTAAACGACACACTCTTAAATAATGAATGGGTCAAGGAATTGTTAGAGAAATTGTTAAATATCTGGAGACAAAGAATAATGAGAAAACAAAAAAGCAGTATTTGTGAGATGCAACAAAATTAGTGTTGAGAGTGTTAATAAGTGTATTGCTGTATAACCCAAAACAAGAATGAGAAAAATTGAGGACTTAACTGCTCATCTGGAGAAATTAGAGAAAGAACATGAAACTAACCCCAAAACAAATAAAAGAAGAGAAATAACAAAGACTAAAGTAAAAATAAATGAACTTGAAAACTAACAAAAAAAAAAATCAATAGAAAGAGTCAATAAAACCAAAAGTGCTTTTTTAAAGGAAATCAATAAAATTGATGGATCCCTAGATAGATTAGCAAAGAAAAAAAAAGGGTGAAAATATACAAAATCAGAAATGAGAGGGGGGTAGTTACGATTGATTCTGAAGACATTTTTTTTCTGTTTATTTATTTTTATTTTTTTGCATGGGCAGGCACTGGGAATTGAATTTGGATCTCTGACATCCTTCTGTTTATTTTTATTTTTATTTTTTAAAAATATTTTTATTAAAAAAAACAGCATACAAACCTATAAACATTCTTATCACACAAAAATTCCATACATGGCATACAATCAATGGCTCACAATAGCATCACATAGTTGTGTATTCACCATCATGACAATTTTTTTGAACATTTTCATCACTCCAGAAGAAGAAAGAAGAAAAAAAACCTCATGCATCCCATACCTCTCAACCGTCCCTTTCATTGACCTCTAGTATTTCCATCTTCCAGATTTATTTCAACTTTTGTTTCCCTTATTATTTGTTCATTTTTTATCCATATTTTTACTTATCTGTCCATACCATAGTTAAAAGGAGCATGAGACACAAGGTTTTCACAATCACACAGTCACATTGTAAAAGCTTTATCATTCTATAATCATCTTTATGAAACACGTCTGCTGGAACACAGCTCTATAGTTCAGGTACATCTCTCCAGACACTCTAATACACCATAGACAAAAAGGGGATAGCAATATAATACTTAAGAATAATCTCTTTTTTTTTTTAACATGGCTGAGCCCCGAGAATCAAACCCGGGTCTCCGGCATGGCAGGCGAGAATTCTGCCACTGAGCCACCATGGCCTGCCCCAGGATAACTTATTGACTCTGTTTGAAATCTCTCAGCCACTGACACTTTTTTTGGTCTCATTTATCTCTTCCCCCTTTTGGTCACGAAAGTTTTGGCAATCCCTTGATGCCAGGTCCTGTCTCATCCTGGGATTTCTGTCCTACATTGCCAGGGAGGTTTACACCCTAGGAGTCATTTCCTGTGTAGAGGGTGTGAACAGTGAGTTCATCTGCTGTGTCAGCTTAGAGTGAGAGAGGTCACATCTGAGCAACAAAAGAGGTTCTCTGGAGGTGACTGTTAGGCCTAATTTCAAATAAACTTAGCCTATCTTTTGCAGGAATGAGCTTCATAGGGGTGGCCCCCCAAGATTGAGGTCTCAGCCTATTGATTTGATTGTCCCACTCCTCTTTTTTCTTTAATTAATTATTTTATTTATTTGTAATTAAGGGGGTTGGATTATTTTTTATTTTTTTTCTTTTTTGTGAAAAATAACATATATGCAAAAAAGCAATAAATTCAAAACCACAGCAAAACAATTAGCTATAGAACAGATTTCAGAGTTTCATATGGGTTACAATTCTATAGTTTTAGATTTTTACTTCTAGCTGCTCTAAGATATTGGAGACTAAAAGAAAGATCAATTTAATGTTTCAGCAATCCATTTTTTAAACTCTACCTTCTCTGTAGAAGTCTCCCAACACCTTTGCTTTTTCTATCCCACTCTTTAGGGATATTCGGGCTATGGCAATACTAACTTCTTTTTGTTTGAAGGGGTTATCAATAATATGGGGTGGGGAGATGAAACTAGCTGATGTTATGGAGAGGCTGGCCCCTCTGCATTTCAGGACTTAATCTGGTCCAGAAACCCATCTGGAGATTGTAGGTTTCTGGAAAGTTACCCTAGTACACAGAACCTTTGGAGAATCTTATATATTGCCCTAGGTATTCTTTAGAATTGGCTGGAATGGTTTTGGTTGAGGTTTGGCAAGTTATGATAGGTTGCAGTGCCTAACTGAAGTTTGTGTAGCAGTGAACTCCAGAGTTGCCTCTCAACTCTATTTGAACTCTCCAAGCCTCTGATACTTTAGTAGTTACACTTCTTTTCCCCCTTTTGGTCAAGATGGAATTGTTAATTCTATAGTACCAGGACTAGAATCATCCCTGGGAGTCATGCCACCAAGGAGACTTTCACCCTTAGTGGGGAGGGCAGTGATTTCACTTGCAGAGTTGGGCTTAGAGAGAGTGCGGCCACATCTGAGCAAAAAAAAGAGGTCTTCCAGAAGTAACTCTTAGGCACAGCTATAGGTAGGCTAAGCTTCTCTGCTACCTGCCTAAGCTCCACAAGTGTAAGCCTCAAGATCAAGGGCTTGACCTATTGATTTGGGTGTCCCTAATGTTTGACACAGTATCAGGGGATTCCCTAAAAGAAAATTTGATAGTTCCATATTTTTTCTCCCATCCCTCTAAAGACTTTGCCATTATTTTTTGTTTATCTGCTTAATATATTCTAGGGTGTATCCAGGCATTACATTAAACTATACAAGATTAAAGGCCCTCATTCTTAATGCGGGCTTCCTGTGTTTCAGTTGTTCAAATGAGTTAAACAGACAGGTTGAGTTAGATTATGTGCCACAGAAAATGTAGATTCCAGACAAAATAAACCTTTCTTCCCTTGGTCTCAAAGAGTAGTATGATTATAAAATATAGACAATGTCTTCCTTTCCCCGTGTTCTGAATTACTTTACTCTCAACCTGATTGACTGCATTCTTATGTCTAAATACCAAGTTACAGAAATATAAAACAGCCTCTCAAAATCCAGAAATAATAATTACCACTCTGGTCTAAATGTGTCTGCTCTAAGAGCTTACAGTTTAGGCCCCTGTTTTCTTATAAGCACTTTCTAAAGGAGGCCATACAATAAGTGTTCTTTCATTTCTGGCTTATTTTGCCTCACCAAAGGTCGCACAGGTTCATTCACTGCTATTACATGTTATGGTTATGTTTAAAAGGAAAACATCAGCATTACACAGCAACAGCAGGGGTAAATATGGGGGGGGGAAGGACAAGTGTTAAGGGGAAATTTAGATTTCCTATTTGATGAGGATGTGCTTATTGATTATCTTTCTTTGGAGAACAATGCAATTATCTAAATTGAGAGTGTTAATGGACTGTGGACTTTGGGCATTATACATGATGCCTAATGAGTGCACATGGCTGAAGGATGCACTGAGTGAGAAGTAGATTGGCGAGTGATGGTGTATATATATGTTCAAATATTGTGCTTCTATAAAAAGGAATGAAGTTGTAAGGATTCTGAAGAAATTTTTAAAATCTTAAGAGAATACCATGAACAATTCTATGTCAACAAACTAGACAACTTAGATAAATGGACAAATTCCTAGAAACACATGAACTACCTACCTTTACTCAAGAAGAAATAGAAGATCTCAACAAACCAATTAAAAGTAAAGAGGTTCAATCAGTCTTCAAAAATTTTCCACTAAAGAGAAGCCCAGTGTCAGACAGTTTCACAGGGGAATTTTATCAGATTCCAAAATAAAACTAACAAATCTTTCAAAGCATTGAGGGAAAAGAAGCGCTACCTACTGTATTTTGTGAGGTTAATATCATTGTAATACCAAAACTGGGTAAAGAAGCTACAAGAAAGGAAAACTACACACCAATATCCCTGATGAACATAGATGCAAAAATTCTCACAAAATACTAGGAAATCAAATCCAATGACACATTAAAAGAATTATACATCACAACCAAGTGGGGTTTATACTGGAAATGAAACAGTGGTTCAACATAAGCAAATCAATCTACATAATAGGGAGCATTAATAAATCTAAAGGGAAAAATTACACGATCATATCAATTCATGCCTAAAAAGAACTCAACAAAACTCAGTATCCTTTTCAGATAAAAACATTTCTAAAGGTAAGAATCAAAGGAAACTTCCTCAATATCATAAAGAGTATATAAGAAAAACCCATAGCAAGTATCATACTTAATGTTGAGAGATTGAAAGCATTTCCCCTAAGATCAGGAATGAAACAAGTATGCCCATTTTCACCACTACTATTCAACATTGTCCTAGAAGTCTTACCTAGAGTGATCAGGCATGAAAAATAAATAAAAGGCATCCAAGTATGAAAGGAAGAAATAAAACTTCATTATTTGCAGATGACATATCCTATACTTAAAAAAAACATGAGAAATCCACAGTGAAGCTACCTGAGCTAATAAGCAAATTCAGCAAAGTGGCAAGATTCAAGATGAATGTACAAAAATCAGTAATGTTTCTATACACAGGTAATGACCTATCAGAGGAGACAATTAAGGAAAAAAAATCCATACAAAATCACAACCAAATGAATCAGGTATTGAGAAGTAAGTCTAACTTGGGATATCAAGAACTTGTACACAGAACAATGCAAAAAAGAAATAAAAATTATCTAAATAGATGTAAAGACAGTCCAGGCCCGTGGATAGGAAGGTTAAATGTCATTAAGATGTCAATTCTATCCAAATTGATCTATAGATTCAATGTAATACGAATCAAAATGCCATCAATCTAGTTTGAAAACTTGAAAAAGATAGTTATCACATTCATTTGGAAGGAAAAGATATTCCAAATAGCTAAAAGGAAAAATAAGCTGAGAGGAAAAGCCCTTCCTGGTTTTAAAGCTTACTATAAAACCACAATGGCCAAAAAGCATGGTTCTGGAACACAGATAAAACATTAACCAGTGGAACCAAACCAAAAGTGCAGAGATAGACCACCAAATCTATGGACAATTGATTTCTGATAAGGGCCCTAATTCCACTGAACTGGGATAGAAGTGTCCTTTCAATAATGTGTATGGGAGAATTGAATCTCAACAGCTAGAAGAATGAAAGGAGACCCATAACCTATACCTTATACAAAAATCAATTCACAGTGGATTAGAGGCCTAAATATAAGAGCTAGTACTATAAAAATTCTAGAAGAAAATTCAGGGAAACATCTTCAAGATGTGGTAATAGGAGGTGGCTTGTTAAACTTTACACTTAAAACAAAGCAGCAAAGGAAAACAAATAGATAAATGGGAACACCTAAAGATCAAGGGCTTCTGTGCCTCAAAGGATTTTGTGCAAATTTTCTACCCAATGGTAGAAAATATTTGGAAACTACATACCATATAAAGGCTTCTTACCCTGTGTACATATAGAAATTATACAGCTCAACAACAAAAAATAAACAATCCAATTATAAAATGCTCAAAGGAAATGAAATAATATTTTTCTGAAGAGCAAATAGCTTTAACTAAAAAAAAAATACATAAAGAGATGCTCATTTTCATTAGTTATAAGTGAAGTACATTTCAAGAGGTCACTGTGATATCACTCCTACCCATAAGAATGTTTGGTATTAAATAAACAGAAAACTACAAATGTTGGAGAGGATGTGGAGAAATTGAAGCACTTTTTAACTGTGGGAATGTATAATGGTGCAACCACTGTGGAAAACAGTTTGACAATTCCTCAGGAAGCTAAATAATGTGTTGCCCTATGATCTAGTAGCACCAGTACTCAGTGTATATCCAGAAGAGCTAAAAACAGTGACACCTTTGTAAATTGATGGTCATAGCAGCACTATTCACAATTGCCAAGAGATAGAAATAATCCAAATGCCTTCAACAAATACTAGTAGATGAACAAAATGTGGTATATATGTATGATGGAAAATTATGCAGCAGCAAGATTAAATGAAGTCCTGAAGCATATAGAACATGGATGAACCTTGAGGATATAATGCTGACTGAAAGAAGTCAGACACAAAAGGACAGATATTATATGGTTTCACTGTTATTTCTCTGGTAATGGTAATCTTAGAGGTTACACTGTAGAATAAAGCATACCTAGAGGTACACAAAACATAGAGGCAGGAGAAAGGCTACCAAATTAAGTTGAACTTAAATGCAAAGGAACAGTCAAAAGTGACGATAACTAATTATGGGGTTATAAGTAACGTTGCCATATTGAAGGTGAATATTACTGAAAGGGATGTGTAGTGCCATGTACCCCACTGATAAAATCTACAATTATAAATAAGTTCTTACCTGAACCGTTTCCAGCACTGATATTGGATAAAAAGCCAATAGTTACGGGGTCTAGGAAGAAACTAAAAATGCATGCTATGGCCAATAGTTAACAGAAAAACATCGACAGTACACATTTGGCAACTAATTGGAGGAAGGACAAGTCATAGGGGTTGATATTTGGTGACACTGTGTATGTCAGTTCTTTGTCACTATTGACCAATTAAAATCATCTAAATCAGCAGCACTGATTGTACAACCAAGTGAGAATACTGTAAGACATTGTTTGTTTGTTTTGGAGATTACTTATGATGTCCAATAAATGGATGAGGCCAAAGGGTACCATGACTGAAAAGCAGAGTAGTGAATTGCAATACATTTATATGATGGAATATGATGTGGCTACAAAAAGGAAGGGAATCAAGAGGCATTTAATGAACTGAATAACTCTTGAGAACAATGTTCTGTGCAAAATAAACTGGAAACAAAAGAACAAATATGCTAAAGTCCATATGACACAAAAATATCTCAATGAAGTATTAAAAAAATTAAATCCATTGAAATATTAAAAAGTTTACACAGCATGACCAATTGGGATACATCTTTGAAAGAAGGTTTCATCAAACCCAATAATCAATTAGTATAATGTGACATATTAGTAAAGACAAAAAGAATGTGTTCTTCTCAATAGAAGCAGAAAATATACTCGATACAGCCCCATACCCTTTCATTATAAGAACGCTTAACATATCAGGACTATATAGGCCATCTATCAAAACATCCATAGCTACCATCAAAAACATCATCTCTTACCAATTTTGTTCAACATTGGACTGTATTTTCCAGGTGGGGCAATTAAGCAAGAAAAATAAATAAAATCACCCAAATTGAAAACAAAATTAAAACTCTTGTTTTTGCTTTTATGTTTCATGATTTAATATATAGAAAATTCTAAGGTATCTTCTAAAATAAAACTAGTGGAACCAATAAATAAGTGTAATAAAGTCACAAGATATCAAATTAGTATGCAAAATGAATTGTATTTCTATACACGAGCAATGAATAATCTGAAAACGAAATATGAAAACAATTTAACTGTTTTTTAAAATAAGTTAAACATGATTAAAATAATTGGAAAGACATCCAGTTGTCCCCAAATTGTTATTGTCAACACAATCTCTATTAAATTTGTAGTTAACTTTTTTTGCCCAAATTGACAAACTGACCATAAAATTCATGTAAAAATTCAGAATAGTATAGACAATATTGGAAAAAAATTTGTAGCACCTGAATGTCTTGATTTTGACAAATTTGAGTTTAATGGTCATTGTATTTGATGAGGTGTTTGCTTAGAAACTTAACTATAAAGGATATAAAGGATGTGAATCTGTTAAAAGGGAAAAAAAGGATAGTTTTGTCTTAGAATAAATTAAATGGTTGTTACAGAATGAGGAAAAAAGTAGACAAAACCTGAATGGATATACTAAGTCATAAAATGTCAGTGGAAAGGAAAATTATGGTCAAAGTTGGGAAAATCTGATGGGTCTACCTAAAAGATGCTTTAAAGTTTTAATGTCAAATAATATATTAATGCAAAACTAAAATTTAGTTTTATCTCTGTTAAAACAACAAAGTTTTCTTGGATTATTAGTCTATTTTAGCATAAAATATAAGTTTTGTCTATCTACTAACTGGGCAGGAATTTATACCCTGGTCTACCTATCACCCAGAATCTCACTAGCTCCCACTAACCAGCCCTTCCCTATTCCCCTTCACATTAACCTAAGACCAAAATGAGGCATTATGCTTCTGCTGTTCTTTGCCACTTTAGGCATCCTAACAGGAGTAGGCATGGGATTCAGTGGTATAATAACGTCCTGCTCTCAAAAGAACTCCAAGATAGTAGGAAAAAACTTTCTGCCACTTTAATTAATGAATAAAACCAAATTAACTCACTTGCAGCAGTAATACTGCAAAACAGGTACATGTTAAACCTATTAACAGCCAAAAAGGGTGGCCTCTTCCTATTCTTCAGTGAAGGATGCTGCTTCTATGTTAATAAATCTGGAGCAGTCTGAGATAGAGCAAAAAAAACTAAGGACCAGGCTAAAAGACTACAAAAACACAATGCTGACTCTGCAAGGTACGGGATGTCATCATGGCTCCCTTACTTATTTCCCTCTATAGAGCCACTTTTTAAAAAAAAATTGTACTTATCCTAGCACTCTTGTTTTGTAAGTTTGTCAGTCAATTCTTACACAGCACAGTCACTACACTAACTCAAAACACATTACTCTTAAGCTCTTTCAGGAATGACATGATAGGTTACCAGAGACTTGTAAGGCAAAAAGCAGATGAAGCAGCCCCTAACTACCATTGCATAGAAAATTTTCCTCCATCCCTAAAGCCCCCTAATGCCACCCTTACATAGTAAGAAGCAGTTATAGAACGGCAAACAACGCCCCAACACCTTCCCTTAACCTTATAATAAACAAAAGGCAGGAATGACAGGTATAAGGGGATGGAACTCAGGCCCCAACTCTCTTCTCACCGTGCAGCAACAGCCAAAACTCATAGTCCACTGGCTTGTGACCTTTTCCCTTCCCTCTCTTCCTTTCCACAACTTGTTATGCCTTTTGCCAAATGCTGCCCAGGGCAAGAAACCGCATCAAAGTAGAACTCATGGTATGGCTCCATCAATAAGAAGCAAACTGGTCAGGGCAGGCACAGAAAGAAGGAAGCAAAAATACCAGCCAATGGCAATCAGATGAGTCTCCAAATGCAGAATTCAGGACCAATAAGTGTATAAAAGGAGAAACACATCACAATGCAGGTGGACATTTTCTTCAGCCTCTTGAAGGTGTTCCTTTACCCTTTCCCCGTCCTCTTACCCTTCCCTCCTTTACAATAAACACTTTTCAACCTCAGCTCACTGCATGGTTATGAGTGTTGGACCAAACCCCAATTTGTTCTAATGATACATACACTTAAAAAAATTCATAGTTCCCTGAAACCAATTTTTAGACCCAGAGCAGTCCATTGTACTCATCTTTAGGTTCTCTGCTCTACATAGTGGGTAGTAAGAAAAGCAAGCAATCCATGGGCATGGAAGTGTTACACTTCAGAAGTTTCACTTTGCCATGCCTAGGAGACTTTCTTTGGGTATTATTGTCTTTGAGTTATTGGTTTCATGAAGTAAATGAAAGTGAAGATGAACCCTTTGGAAAGTACATCACGCACTAGTTTATACAGAGTTGTGGAGTCAATATAACCAGGGTTCTGATTGAATATTTGACATTTAATAGTTGTTTATCCCAGACTACTGGTATAACCTCTCTTGAAAATATGGGATAATATTATCTGCCCCATAGTATTACTACAAGTATTAAATGAATTACATTTATATAACAGCTATCTCTGTCCCTGGTCCTTAATAGTACTATTTATGATAGTTTGTGTGTGTGTGAGTGTGTGAAAAACCTTGAAAATTAAGAACAGAAGAATAAATACAAGGACTTGAAGTTAAGCAACAAAATTACCACAAATTGTGGGGGAATGGTTGGAACCTAAATCCTGAGATTAGATGGAGAAACCCATTTCATCAAAAGAAACTGGGCAATGGCATTTGGTCACACACTGACAAATCAGAAAGTTGTGGTAACAGGTTCTGAGGTATTACAAGAAAAAAACTGTCTTTATTATTATAATCTGAAACAAGGTCTCCTTGCATGTGTCATGTGAGGACAAAGACTTAGATTTACCTGAAGCTGGAGCCAAAACCACAGTAGAGGACATTTTTTCACATCCACACAAATGCAAGACCTGAAGGGAACAGCAATTAAAAGCCATTATGGCTTGGTGGGCCACGGTGACTCAGCAGGCAGAGTTCTTGCCTGCCATACCAGAGACCCAGGTTCATTCCTGGTGCCCACCCATGAAAAAAAAAAAATGTGGTTCCTGATGGTCAATGATGAACTGACTATGGCTTCCTAAGTCAAGGGTAAACATAAATCTATAAATCTATTACCCATAGCTTGAGTCTCAGGTGGCACAAAAATTGTTTTTTCTACTTTATCTACCTTAACACCCAGGGATTTGGAAGGAGTCTGAGAAGGGCAGACATGATTAATGGAATGGACTCACTGAATTATGAAGATAGAGTGCAGGAATTGAAAATGCATTGTATAGTTAAGCATCAGTTGACTAAAAATATGATAATGGTTTCCAAGTACTTAAAAGGTGAGAATAATATGCTGTCCCTTATATGCAAATTTAAAACTGATGGTCCATCATCCAGCAATAGAACATATGCTTAAAGGTAATTTTCAGAGTGGTGGGAATAAGCTTTTTACAATTGTAAACAAATTCCTTCTTTCAATCTCCCTTATAACATAGGACTCATTTAATGGGCCAGGATTAATGATGGTGCTTGCAACCAAAAAGCTAAACCATGTAACTTTAATAGAGGCTGAGTTCTTGATACTATATATACCAACTCATTGAATAATTTTTGGCCATCAATTAATGTATTTATTAGAGAAAGAAAGGTAGAGGTTTTAATTCCTTACTGAAAAGTGTTAATGATGCTACAATTACTTGAGATACCAATCAGCATCAAGTCTACACAGACAAATGTAATTATGAAATAAACAATTACGTGGTTGTGGACTGAAATTTTATATGCAGCAACATGGGAACACAGGGTCAGGTGCAAATGAAACTTTCAGCAAATGACCGCTGCACTATTTAGATAGCACAAAACGTCCAAAAGAGCAGGGGAAGAGATCCGATCCTGGCCAGTCTCCTGGAGAGGCCAACTGCTGGAGTGAATGACAGCTCTGCAAGCCCCACTTCACATGCAGAGGGGAGAAATTTTAAGAAATTTTTACTTCATTTTTGTGAATTCTTACTTGAAATAAGTTACATAATTTTTATCTTGTTTGTATCCATCTACCCAGAAGTCATTTAGTCCAAATATATATTTTTTTTAATAGAAGAATATTTGGGATCAAGTAGGTCCCAGGTTCAGTCAGGGGTTGTGTGAAAGTACTGTAGACAGAAGAGGAGTGTGATTCTCCTTGCTGAAATAATAATTCTACACGTTACCCCACAGAGAATAGTAAATAATATTTCTGATTTTCCAAAATGTGAAGTTTTTTTACCATTAAAGTTTTCTGTGAGAAATCAAATGGTGAAATAGAATGTTGACTTTTAACTGGAATTTACCTGTATAAATGGACTTAGATACTTCATATAGGGACAGAGTCCCTGCTTACTAAAATAATACAAGTAAAATGCCTGAAAATCAAAAATATTAACTAAAAAAATGCAACTTCTGATAACAAATGATTACTAAATGACAAGTGATTTTAGACAAGTAATGAAATGGCAAAGAGCAATGAATACAGCATTCCTTTAATTTTCGTTTTGTTTTGTTTTTATTATAGTATATCTTTAAAAAAAAGTCTTTCAAGACAAAAATGCTCCACTTGATGAAAAATCAGTTACTAGAGCCATTATTTTTTGTTATTACCAAATAATAATTTCATGAGAGTAGCAGAAATAGAATCCTTATTGTAATGAATAAATAATTAGAAAAGCAATATTGTATTCATTCACACATTTTTGATTCCATTGCAAAGCTAAATGAGATGCAAGAAAAATGAACAAAGAAAAAGGTTTTATGAAGTTTATGAATGATCAGTCATTTAAATCCAAGTTTAAAACAAATACACAAAAAAGCAACTGAATTGCTTGAATTTCTCATATGACACGTCTAGTCATTTCATCACTCTTCCTAAATGGGCTTTCACATCCATTATCTCACCATTGGTAATAATTCATATATTATTGCTAGTGCAAATGTATAGAATCTTTAATTTTCTAATTATGGCCAGAAACAGGTTTAAAAAATCACGTTTCTTGTGAGTTATTCTCTTTTTTTTTTGAAATGATTACAGGATATAACCTAAGTGAAAAACTATGGAAGCTTCTAAATGCAAGATACAGATTCAAAGGTAAACTATTCAAATTCATTAGTGATTCTATCAGTCATTTATCAAAATCATACTGTTTGGTTTAACTGTCATACTAAATTTCCAACTCAGTTTAAAAACTGGAGCAGAAATTCTGAATGAAAAGTGATAAAACAAACCATCCGAATTTCTATTGATAAAAAAACATGGAGAACAGTAAAAGGAGAATTTGCATCATAGATACAGACACATTTATTGCTCTTTTTAATTGAAACTTAATGGTGCTTATTTTAATCAGTTAATTCACTGGGGGATATTGAGAATTATGTAGATCAATTCAATATCTGAGATTAATTAAAGGAGTCCTATAGAATAAAAAGGAAGAATTTACCCCTTCACTTCTAGGGAATACTCAACCTGAAGTGAACTCTTTTATTAATAAAAGCTTATAATAAAAGATGAAGAACAAACTTTTCATTTAACCTAAGATTTGACAGGGCAGTACTCCCTTATATTGCTGTACTGTTAGGATCAGCAGTGAATTCAGTATAACCAAAAGTTATTAGATCTTTGTTTCAAAAAGATTGTGACCAGCAAGTATCTCAGCAATAGCTGGGAAGTTACCAGAAATGCAAAGTCTCAAGGCTGTAAACCTAATGAATTGGAGGTATGCACATTTTAACAGGTGTGCACTTTGAAATTTAAAAAGCCTTAGGTCATATGACCATGATAAGGGATACTTTATGAAGAAATTCTGTGTATGGTACTGGATGTGCTGTAAGGCCCTTTCCTTTCCTGAGCATGCATGGGATTCTCTGAGAAGATAGGGAATTAAATCTTTAATTTCCATTCATCAGTCCTTTTATCCCTTGTCCTATCACCTCTCTTATTTGTGGGAAATATTAATTTGTTTTTTTAACTGATATTTTATTTAAGAAAATCAAATTTAAATGTACAAGAGGGATTTCTCAATTTCTATCAAGTCAAATATTGTGGCTAGGAAAAAAGAAATAAAATTAAATATCATAGAGTCAGTTTGGCCTTTAATGTATAAAAAGTAAATTAACCAATTTCCCAAATTGTCAATGAACATTTGTTAATGTTGACTCACAATGAAGTCTCTCACATATTTTTTGTTTCTCCCTCCCAGTGCTATTCCCCTGGTTCAAACCACAATCATCTATTGTCTGAGTTTTCAAAACATATTCAAATCTTCTGATTTTTCACACTTGTTCCCTCTAATCTGTTTTCTTTTTTTGTAGCCACGGTAAAATTTATGAAAGAGAAAACTGGCTATGTTATCCTTTTGCTTAACACCCTTCAAAAGGTTTTTATTTTTAGGAAAAAGCTCAAACTCTACAATAATATACAGTGAACGACCTTAGAAAATTATCTTCATTTTCTATTGCCATAACAAGGTAATACAAACAGAGTGACTTAAAACAACAACAAAATATTGTCTCACAGTTCTCAAGGTTATAAGTCTGAAGCAAGATGTCAGCAGGGACATGTTCCCTGTGACACTTATAGAAGAGAATCCTTCCTTCCTTCTTCTGAGCTTCTGGTGTTTATAGGCAGTCGTTAGCATTCCTTAGTTTACATTTGCAACGCTTCACTTTCTGCCTCCCTTGTCACAGGGCTTTCTTCCCTTGGTTTTCTGTCTCCTCTCCACTTCTTAATTTAACTAACTTCCATCTGCAATGCTTCTAATCCCAAATATGTCAGTGCAGATTAGGCCTTCAACATCTTTTCCAGGGCAGGGTGTGAGGATGTGGTGGGGATGAAAACTGAATCCATAACAGAGAAAGACCATATCCTTTCTCTACTTTAGCCTCCTCTCTTTGCACCCTTCTCCTGGTACTTCACACTCCACACTCAAGGCATATTGAATTCTCATCACTTTCCCAATGTCACCTTCGCAACTCAGCTTTTGCACATCCTGTTATCAATAAGTAACTCTTTCCTTTCCTCACTCTTTCTATATAGCATATTCTTTCATTTCTTTTCTTTTTTAGTGTCACTTCAACTGGAAAATTTGTCCTAATTCCCCCAAAATACCTTTCCTATCAATTGTCATATGTGCTGGTGTGAAGCTATTATGTACCCCAGAAAAGTCATGCCCTTTACTCCTCATTTAGTATTTCTGGGTGGGATCTTTTTTATTGTCTCCATGGAGAAGTGACCTACCCAATTGTATATAGTAACTTTTGATTACATGGTTTCCATGGAGTTGTGTCTCCACCCATTCATGGTACAATTGCTTACAGGAACCTTTTAAGAGGAAAACATCTTAAGAGGGAAAAAGCTTTAGAGCCAACAGAACCAATAGAGCCAACAGAGCCCACATAGCCAGAGACCTTTGGAGATGCATAAAGGAAACACCCCCAAAGAAACCATTAAAGAAGCCTGGAAAGAAAGTTAACAAACATTGCCATGAGCTTTCCAGCCAAGGGAGGAAACCTGAATGTCATCAGCCTTCTTGAACCAAGGTATTTCCCTTGGTTGCCTTAGTTTGGACATTTGTATAGCCTTGCTTTAATTTGGATATTTTCATAGCCTTAGAACTGTAAACTTGCAACTTAATAGATCGTCCTTTTTAAAAGCCATTCCATTTCGGGCATATTGCATTCCTGCAGCTTTTAAAAATTAAAACACCATAGAACCCTTCATTTCTCCATCCTTACACTTACTATGTCATATTAAATAACCTAACTGTTTATAGAGTTCTTTGACAATGTCACTTTACTGATAATAGATTAGCTTTTGAAGGGAAAACTGCCCTTTTGTCATAAAATCATTTAATATGGGTGATGAGAGGACTAAAGAAATGTAGGAATCCACTAAACTACATTAATAGGAAGTGAATAAAAATTTGAGCCCTGGGATAAACGCCCAAAGAGAAACAAATATGAAAATGAAAATAAAGGCCCCCAAATCATTGCTTGTAGCTAGACTTCATGGAGAAAGTCAACATGGAAAATAATTTGATATGCAGGGTGACCCAAAAAATTTATATAGAACAATTCTGTTTAGAAAGTTCTTACCGAATATTATTGATAATAAATATTTGATACTCATTTTTCAATTGAACAGTGAAAATCCTTTTGTTGTTTCCAAATTTTTAACATGTGCTACATCCACTGAAAACAGTTGTATTTAATAATTATTGGCAAGAGGCTAAAAGGAAACAGTTAAGAAAGTGAGATGTATGATTTTGTATAGTAGAAGGAACTCAGAAACGGAAATGGGAGCAAGAATTTCAGGGAGAGGCAACTCACACAGCACTTGTAAAAGGATATTGAATTTTCCATAAGATATATAACAGGAAATTCAAATGAATTCCATTAAATCTCAAAAGAGAGAATAACTTTAGCTGACATTTGACTTATCCATAGCTGTTTCCTCAAGAGATTTGCTTTCAGATGTAATTTTAATATTTAGTACCATTTCTGGATTCAGGACATGTACTATAAATACTGGACAATAAATAAATGAGTGAATTCATGTTAAAGTTTACTTCTAGTTTACAAGGTCTTTTACCTCCAGACCATATCATTCCTAAGCTTGATTATCAAAATTTATTTTTACTTCAAAAACATACTGTAAAATATTTGCCTATAGAATATGCAAAAGTTTCTTGTGTTCAGAAAGGCAAATGTCTATGTTATTAGTGGGCTGATTTTTATTGTTGTTCTAATATTGTATATATCAGAGTTCCTTAGATAGTAAAAATGACCACCATCATTTAAACTCTCAGGAAAAAGCTGTTTATCTTCATCACTTCTGCTCCCCTAGCAACTAGAAGAATGCCAGGCAAATTACAGTGATTTAAATTTTTTTTTTTGTATGCTGATTGACGGAATCACATTTCATTCTTTTTCCATGTGAGCATCCCATTATTGCAGCACAGTTTGTAGAGTGTGTTTTTGTTTGTTTGTTTTTGTTGGCTTCTTTGTTTATTTTCAGAAGTTCATGGCCTGGAATTGAACCTGGGTCTCCTACATGGAAGAAAAGAATTCTACCATTTAACTACCCCAACAGTGATTTAATTTTAACAATTGAGTGAAAGAATTAAACTTCCTAATCCAACAAATTGTGTGTTCTTCATTAGGTAACCACATGGGGAGCATGAATAAAGTTTTAAGGAAACCCCATACAAGAGCTGGGAATGTTTCAGATAGAAGAAAAATAATAACACTGGAAAACCATTGAGAGTAATGTTCACCTTCCTTCTCTGTAAGTACGGACTATATAATATCAACTGACCTTGAAATGTTTTAGAAATCATAATGTGCAGAGGAGATACTTAGAATGTGAGTCCTAACACTCCAGGAGTAAAATACTCACTCAAAAGCCAGACAGGTCCAGAAAACCAGATCTTGAGAGAAGAGACCACAGTTTGGGGATGCAGAACAGATAAAACAAAGAAATTCATCAAATTTTGTAATATGAATCAATATTTACAAGATTGCAGATTTCTGGCATTCTCAATTTCTATGTGTAATAGATGTAATTAACATCTTCACTTATTTGATTTTCTTTAATGCTGAAAATGTGTGGTTAGAGTACATAGGAAGGACTAAATGAGAAAATGCCAGCTATCTATTTTTGGATAGGTGGGAGAAAGATCGATTTCATAATTCGCAGGTCCTTTCTGTGCAAAATTTAAATGTGGGCTCCTCGTTCAAAATGTATTAAGAATTTCAAAATGTCAACAGCAGGGAATTAAACCAAGAATGGGACACTTCCAAGTGCAAGTCCATGAAGCCAGTCCTGGAAAGGAATAATAAGAAGTGTAATGTTGTATGCTGAAATGGTACCTATATGTTTAATATTTTGGGGAGATATGAGTTGTTTACAGAAGACTGTAATTGAATAATAGCTTTACATTGTATTATGCTCTGTTAGCCATTAGCTTCTTTTAGTACTGCATTCAACAATAACACCCCTCTTTGGAAATTTGAAAATTGGAGACAATTTGAGATACTATCAGATGAAAACATATCCTCTGATTGAGATTTCCTTCAGGATCAAAACAATAATGGAAGAACATTAATATTTATTAAATACTTAGTATGTGATAGATGCTGTAGGACCATTGACTCATTAATTCTAAAATAAAATCTTACATTTATAATTGTAGATTCATAAGTATTTAATGAAATAGTTAATGTTTAACTTGGCAAATTATCAGATAACCAGGAAGGGATTAACTAAGAACCAACACTCAGATTTGTTTAATATGAGGAAGGAGAAGCTTCTCTTTGAAACTTCCTATAACAGATCGTTCTATTCACCCCTTCTTTTTCTCCTATTCCTCAAAGGAAGGAAAGTTACTGATACGATTGTTTGTTAGAGACCAGGGCACTAACTGTGTATAAAGGCTTTAAACATTTAAAAAATCTGTTTTGGGTGGGCCACGGTGGTTCACCAGACAAGAATGCTTCCCTGCCATGCCAGAGGACCCGGGTTTGATTCCTGGTGCCTGCCCGTGTTTAAAAAAATAAAAAATAAATCTGTTTTTCTTCCTTCTGATATAGAATTTTTTTGGCTAATTCCTTTCCTTATACTTATCTGTCTGTCCCTCTGTCCATCTATCCATCCATCTATGCATTCATTTATTTACTTCTCTTTCTCTCCCGACATTCTATGAATTCAAACTACATGATTTAAACTCATATTTGGAACCCTGCTTATGCTTTAACCCCTGCTTGTTCTACTAACCTAAATCTCACTAATGTACTGGGCTCTTGTAAAGAGATATTTTGAAATCTGTTGCCATTGCTTCTTGGGTTTTAGCTAGAAGAATGGAATGATTAGCCTGGTAGAATTTGTATGCTTTTGAGTCTTCAGCTGTAACATCCAATCTCAATCTTAATTTGCAACATTTTAGAGGTACACTAGGCTATACAACTTCTGAAGTCGGCATTATTTGGACTCATGTCAACTCTGAAACTGACTAATGATCTTTCTGGCAAGTCACTTAACTCCTCTATGTCTCTTACCACTTCTATGAAGAAGAGATACAAATTTCATAGTTTTATTTACATGATTAAATGAGGCAATGAGTGCAGAGTATCTGACTGCAATGACCACTCTACTTAACGACAAAAACAATAAATGGGAAAAGTTCGAATACATATATTTTTGGAAAAGAAAAAGCTAGTTAAAATATGCCATTAAAAGCAATTAGAAAGCCATATATATATGTCAACTGTATAGTACAAAATTATTAAAGTTATCTTTGAGATCCTGACAAAAAGGGAATAAGAAATGCATGTTGTATGTCAGAGTTTGACTGTCTGGTTAGAGTAGCCAGTTACATAAGTACAGCTAAGCCTTTTCAACTAAAAATTCTTTTCTGGAAGAATTTTATCAACTTGACATTCAGAAAAGCTATATTTGGTATTTATGACAAAATATGGCAAATATTGCAGTTTCTTGTGTCTCTGAGAAAAGCTCAAAATGTGACATTAGCTATCACTCAGTGGGTATATTTCTATGGAGACCAGCATACATGATATATACGCAGTGCTTTCTAATAACCTGGCTTAATAAAGGGCTAGAAGTTAGAAAACATAAAGAAATAATTTATTTAAGATATCAAATGTTACAAGTAAGCATAAGAAACTACTGGGTCACACCTAACACAAGGCCAATTTTTTCCAAGAGCCTGATATGATAATATGCAGCTTGGCAAATGAAGTGTGGCATGTATTTTATAGATGATCTATATAGGTTGTATAATCAACAAGCTGCCTTGAAAATTTAGAACTTTGAATTGAATTCTCCTATAGACAGATGGCTATTTAATTTTCAGTGTACAGGACACATGAGTGTATGTAGTTGGAAAACATTTATTTTTTTTTCTCAAAACAGAGTTTTGATTTTAGTTAGGTACTGAGATATGTGCAGTTTGAGATCCAAAGATCAGCACCATAAGCTTAAGACAGACCATCTGGAGCTAAAGTACTTACGAACAGGTGCTATCAATTTCCCATTATGTCCATTCAGAAGCATGATGGTAGTAGAAAATCTGCTTTCAGGTAAAAATAAGTTCTGGTGGACATTTCATTTGGGTGAAGTTAATTAAAAGCATCTATGTTCACTTTGGCAAATGTCAATTTTTTTATTTTCAAATATTTGTTGCATTACTGATATTTTCACAATCATTTTTTAGAAGGAAATGTTTCTTTAAGGTCTTTATAATACCAAAAATACTAAAAATATTTTTGACACAAATTAATACATGGGTCTTTGCTTTTATTATTGGCAGGTTTATAGCTAACTACCTCTTTTAACAATCATCTTTAATTTATTTACATGTCTTCCCTTTCTTTTTCAAGGAAAACTCATTTTCTTTCTCTGGAAAATTTCTTTTCATCCTGTTCATAATTCTGGCTGTTCAACACAATGACCCTGATCTGAAATAGACAGAGTTATTCTCTACTATTTTTTTTTTTTTAATTAAAAGAATGGAGCTGTTAGGAATGGTATGGAAATTTTGATACCCTAAGGATAAAATGAAATTTTCTTTGAGGTGTAAGGTGGCTACTTCCCCTTCTTCCTCTTATTTCATTCGTCTACTTAAATCTCATCAGAAACATCTATTTGCTTTCAAGATGAAATCCTAATGCTTTAGTAGAGCATGCTTGGCTTTTCATCATGTTGACTTTGCTCTCTGGTTTCATGGGCTATTCACTAACCTACCCACTTTCCAGCATTATTCCTCCTTTTCATCTATCAAATCTACTATACATCCTCCATATTCTGGGAAGGTTGAGCCACTTACATTTGGTTTCCTAAATTGGCAATACCATTTCTCTTCCTTCTGAGCCTTAGCACTTTCAGAATTTACATTGCTCTTTCCACTCTGTGCTGGTTGGAAAGGATTTATGTATCCTAGAAAAGCCCTGTTTTAATCCTAATCCAATCTTGGAGCAACCATTTCTTTTAAACCCTATTCAGTACTGTAAATTGGGAACTTGATTAGATATCTGCATGGAGATGTGATTCCACTAGTTCCAGGTGGGTCTTGATTAGCTTACTGGAATCCTTTAAAAGAGAAAACATTTTGGAGAAAGTCCCATTTAGAGCTGTGAGAGAGACACAAAGCAGAGAGCCCATGCTGCCAGAGACCCTTGGAGATGAGGAAGGTTTACTTCCCCGGGGAGGCTTTACGAAACAAGAAGCCTGGAGAGACAGCTAGCAGATGTCACCCTGTTCAGTATGTGGCTTTCCAGTTGAGAGAGAAACCCTGAACTTCATCAGCTTTTCTTGAGTGAAGGTAACCTCTTGTTGGTGCCTTTATGTGCACATTTTTGTAGACTTGCTTTAATTTGCAAATTCTCATGGCCTTAGAACTATAAACTAGCAACTTATTAAATTCCTCCTTTTAAAAACCATTTCGTTTCAGGTATATTTGCATTCTGGCAGCTGGCAAACTAGAACACGCTCTCTCTTCACTCAACTCCCTCCCTTCACCAGGCAAACTCAGTGTTACCTCCTCCAGAAACTCATCCAACTCTACCTCTTAATTTAGAAGTTTTCTCCTCTGGCAGAAGACTGGATAGCCCCAAGTCATGACCTAAAACCATATAATATTGGAATTTCCAACTTCTTAATCTGATACTTCAATTTCCTGTGTATTCTTCATATTCAGGGCCAGAGTCATTTCATCAGTATGCCCAGGACTGGCGGTCCTAAAATAAATGTGAATATTTAATGTGAAGAAATGTTTTCCTTGAATCCTGAAAACATGTGTCCCTACTAAAGAAACTCAGAAGAGCTGATCAGTCAGAAGTTTGTGCAAATATATGGACGGCAATTGAAAAAAAAAATAGTGTTGTATATTCAAAAATCACAGTAGGTGGGTTTGTATAAATGTTCTTTTATATTCTTTGCAAAATCAAGTCTTACTATTAAAATTTGGCAAGATATGCATTAAAATTATATGACTCTGTGTGGAGGGGATACATGGAATATTGAAAAAATAAAGCCTGCATTTTAAATGTCATTGGATTTCTTAACATACAACGGAATGCTTGGGCAACCTTGAGAATTTGATTTATCTGATTATAGATTTCCTCAATTGCACTTCCAGGGAAGTGGCTTTTTAAACTCTCCTTCAATTTTAGAATCTCAGAATCCTGAAACTACTGATGTCAAGTTTGTAACAGGCAGTATAATGACCCCCCCACCCCACCCGCCAGGCCCACAAAAAATGTCCTCTCCTTAATCACTGGAACCTGTGAATACATTAATTTACATGATAAAAGGGATTTTGTAAATGCATTTAAGGGAATGAGATGGAGAGATTATCCTGGATTATCTTGATGACCCAACCTAATTACATGAGCCTTTAAAAGTGGAAAACTTTTCTCAACTGAGCCAGAGATAAGACAAAAGTACGGGAAGGAGAAATCATAAGTATGAGAATAACTCTACCATCACCATTGGATTTGAGATGGAGGAATGGAGCCATAGTTGATAGCTGGGAAAGTTCTCCGCAGATAAGCAGCAGAGCTGCTTAGAAACACACATCCACACACACACACAATTTGCTAACAATTTGAATAAGGAAAAAAAATCAATTCATCTCTGGAGCCTCCAGAAAGGAATACAGTCTGCCAATACCTTAATTTTAGACCAGTGAGACATGTGTTGGACTTCTGTCCAAAAGAACTGTAGCTTAATAAATTTGTATTTTTTTAACTCACTAGGTGTGTGGTGGGTTTGTTATGGCAGCTACAATTCAGTGTGGCCCTTGCATGTACATGTACTAAAAGCTAGAGACTCCCTTTAGTTTTTCCTTCTTCAAATATCAACCACAACCGTCAACTTCTACAGACCACACGAGGTGCCTGTCACACAGCCTTTCATCTACAAATAGGCTATAATTCACAATTGTCTTGTTGAAAAAGCTATGATTCATTTCACACATCATTGTTCATTAAAATAATATGTACCTGTGCTTTAGCTCCATTCTACCACAAAGCCCAAATGCTAACAAATTTATTGTCAATTAATTTTAGTGGTTGAAAATTATGGAGATTTCTCACTCTTGTGATACTTTTAGCATATAAAATTTAGCAACCATAAGCAAATCATTACATATGAAGTTTTAAAAACTATTCTGTAAACTTTATTTATAAAAACATATATGCTCCTATGTGCAAAAACAAAAGATATTTAGTTATTTTCAATGACAAAATTATTTTTCTTTACAAACTAAACTTTATAGTTGTTAAGTTTTCAAAAATATATTTACTTCATTCTTTTGGTTTTAATATAAAAATTTAAAAAATCATTGTGCCTATATTACATTTTGACTTAATTTCTCTGCTTTCAACAATTTTCCAACTGCATTTTCTATATTTAAGAGGCAAAATTTCCTGAAACTGCCTGAAAATTGAATTTACCTTAAAATCACTGTGTTGCTCATATAGTAGAATATAAAAATACTGGTTAGATTTCTATTTGATAAAATAACAACTCATATTTATAAACATGATCATAGTTTGTGGAAATTTTTTCTATTTAAGTCAACGCAGAGCAAGAGCTTTGATTTATGTTAGGAGGTATGCCTAGCACATGTTCCTATGCTGTAGTATTTTGCTCTAGAGATGCAATGCTCAGTAACATTGTTTAACACTGTTCTCCAGGGAAATTTAACTACCTAGACAGATGGTAGGTGACAAATATAGCTAAAAATAAACCAAAAAGATTTCTTGGTTGCAGAGAGGTCAATTACATTTTGTAAACCAGAGAATTAAACAGGAAAAATTATTCTAAATGTATGTTTCATAACCATGCAGGAATTGCTTGAAAGCAGAAAAGAATCAAAGAAATGAGATCATAGGTACAAAGGATTTTAAATTCCATGAGTTTATGCAGGAGTATTACATTTCAAGGAAATGCCTTTGAGGGAATAAAGAAAAATGGTAAAAAGAGACTAGGGAGGAAGTATTCACTTTATTTTGAATAAAAAGTGCTATATCCTAAGATATCAACATATCAAAAAGAGTAGGAAAAATTTGCATTTAAAAGTTAAAAACACAACTTTTAAAACTGATACTTGAAATAAATAGCAGAAATTTGCAAGGAAAGGGAAAGGTGGGCCAGAATGAACAATTTAATTTTAGCAATTGTTCATCTGGCCTTAGGAAGTTTCAACTTAGGAAAGACACGGTATTTTTTTAAAGAAAAAATACATGTTTTTTATTTGGAATTTTTGCCTGCTTATAATTCCTTAAAATACAAAATGTCCAATTGTTCTAGTTTGCTCGCTGCCAGAATGCAATATACCAGAAATGGAATGGCTTTTCAAAAGGGGAACTTAATAAATTGCAAGTTTACAGTGCTAAGACCGAGAAAATGTCCCAATTAAAACAAGTCTATAGCAATGTCCAGTCTAAGACATCCATCCAGGGAAAGATACCTTGGTTCAAGAAATCTGGTGAAGTTCAGGGTTTCTCTCTGAAGTGAGAAGGTACATGGAAAACACGGTCAGGGTCTCTCTCTCATCTGCAAAGGTGAATGACAAACATGGCATCATCTGCTAGTTTTCTCTCCTGGCTTCCTATTTCATGAAGCTCCCTGGGAGGCATTTTTTTTCTTCATCTCCAAAAGAAGATGGGTACATACATACCAGGTCAGATTAAACCAACATTAGGACAAAGTTTCTGATATATAGACAACGGAGCTAGATAGAACAAATCCTGCAATGACCAGCAATGTCACATGATGGCAATTATTGGTAAATAACCAATTATTCTAATCAGAGGCGATTTGGGTAAAGTACTTCAAACCAGTGCCTATTTTTGGTGCTATGGAATTGTATAAAATCTCTTCCTTTATACTTGCTCTACAGATTATCAGATAAACTTAAAAATATTGGACTGAAGTATGAAGTAATTCCATAGAAGAATATATCTTATTCTGCCCCACTGCCCAGAGGGCAATACCAGTTCTATCACTTTCTTTGGGATATATTTCTCTGGCAAATTATTTAAACTCTCCTTGCCTCAGTTTCTTCATGTGTACAAAGGGATTCTTTGAGGTTAAATGAGTTGATCTGCAAGGCATGGAGAATAGTGTATGATGGAAACATTAGCACTGATAAGAACATGTTTCATCAGCCAACTAATATAAATGACTAATATTAGATTTTTTTTAATGGGGAAAGGAAGTTATGCACTGGCAAAAGGTAAGTTCACAAGCTGTCCTCAGTAGTAGGAAAATATGATTCAGAAAGGGATATCAAAACTGACCCTATTTTGCAGATTAGATAACAATAGCTCTTGCCAAACTATGGTTTGTGTGACATTAATAGCACAAGATATTTCATGACACCCCAAATAATCTCCCAAAATTTTGGCCAAGACTGAAACCATAATGGACACTGGCAGTAATTAATAAGAACATCAGATTGTATTATAAACATACAATTCAAGTTCTATTTAGGCTTTCTTTGGTTGCAAAAATGAATAAACATACAATAAACATACTCTTGTTTATTTCAAGTAAGAGAAAATAGAAACTGTGCAAGGACAGATGTGAAATAATAATAGACAATCACAAAAAAATCAAGAAGAAAATCCATAGGAATGAAAAGTCTCAAGGAGATTAGAAATTGGAAGTCATTTGTCTAGAGCAGTTCCATGGACCTTGTGGTAGTTAGGATCCAGTGTCAACTTGGCCAGGTGAAGGCACCTAGTTCTTGCTGTAGACATGAGCCAATGGTACGTGAACCTCATCTATTGCTCATTACAGCTGCAGTCAGCTAAGAGGTATCCCTGCTGTAATGAATGATGTTTGATTTAATAGACAGGTGCTTAAATGAGAGAGCTAAACATAGCACAGCCCAAGCAACTCAGCATACCTCATCTTAGCACTTGCAGCTCAACTCAGACTTTTGGAGATGCAGAAAGGAATCACCGAAGCCTAGAGAGAAGAAGAGCCGAGATTGCTCTGTGCTTTCCCACGAAAGAACCTCAGTTGAAAGTTAGCTGCCTTTCCTCTGAAAAACTATATGTCAACTAAATAAATCCCCTTTTACTGAAAGCCAATCTGTCTCTTATGTGTTGCATTCCAGCCGCTAGAAAACTACAACAGATCTTAAAACAATCCTTTATGGAGATTCATCCTATTGCATATTCAGCCACCCTCACTCTAGCTTTCTCATACTAACCAGCTGCAATTGTTGAAAGAAACTGATTTAAATAATAACTACAGTCTCTGTTAAGAAAGGCCACCATAGAGATCATTGTGCTATCTTTTGTCTTTTGACAAACTTTAAGAAAGGAGGTCTGTGGCCAGAACTTAATGACCTAAGACTTCCACAGGTATATGAGCAGAGTGGGTCTCTTTTGAATGATTGAACATGACCAAGACAATGCTCTTTTATTGTATTTTAAAGAAAATATACTTAGTATTTTAAGGAAATATACTGATTAATTTGAAAGCATAATTTACATGAAAACATCATCAATTTTAAGTATAAAATCTGATGAGTTTTGATGCTCATATATCATATATTTAGTTCTATAACCATAAAGCAACTGAGAAGTTAAGATCTAAGGGATTATTATGATTACTGAATCATTATATAGGCATTCCTTTTTTTTTTTTTTTGCTTTCTGGTATATTAGAGTAGGCAGAGTGAAAAATATTTGAAATGTCTGAACTGTATCCAGCATCTTTGTTCCCTTGTGTTTGTAAAAATCTTGTGACTGATCTTCATATGTGCCTGTTATATCTGTTTTGTATTTTTTTTTTTAACTTTGGAATCTGGTGATCACTAAAGATAGCCCCTAATATTTATTAATGAAGGGTCTTGGGTCAGCCCAGAACTAACCCAATTCCATAGTTATTTTGATAACCGAAGCTGGATCTAACCAAACTGGGCCTGCCTAACATGTGCAGTAGCTTATACTTAAACCTATAAATGACCTATATCTCAAAATCATGCCCATCATCATATTAAGACCGTCATTTTCTTACATACATTCTGTTACTAAGAATGTAATCAAAATGAGCATGCTCAGTAATTAGGTCACCTCTAATTATATCATCTGGGACCATTGTGCTCATTTTCCTAAAACCTTCCCATCATTTGACACTATACAACTATCAGAATTATTCCAGTCCGCTGTGGTGGAATGTTAGTCCGATAGGGTGGTCTGATCTCCTATTTCATGCCTAGAAATAAGCGCCTTCTCTGTTTTGACGCTTTGGTGTATCAGAAATTGGTTATTTGAGCACACAGGGCAAATAACTCAGCATTTTAACTGGTATCACCCTTACAAATGCAATGTAAAATTGAATCAGAATAACTTGGAAGCACCTGCAGAAATTTTCAGCATCAAAATTATTTAATCTCTCATAACCACATTCTAAATGGCATATTCATTTGGAGATTAAGGAAAATATCTTGCTTAAAGAGGGAAATAGTCTCCAAGAAATCATATTGAGAGCTGAAATGTGAGCAGATTTGTAGTTTTTCCAAAGACATAGTGACTCATTTTATATAGTTCTGTCCTTCCTAATTCTTGCTAGAGCAATGATATGTGTTTAGCTTTCCAACACAAATATTTTAAATACCTTTGAAAGCAAATGACCAAGTTAAAATTCTTAAATGTAAAATTGAAAAACAGCAAACATCTACTTTTAGTTGTTTTGATGAATCATTCTAAAGTTATAGTTTTATAGAAATAATTTTTAATTAAGCTATACAAGTATCATATATCGTATCGACATGTTTTTAAAGTAATAAATAATTGGACGTAAGCATATGGAGTGATTACAGGCTATTTTAGTAGATACTCATAATTTTATCTAAATGTTGCCCTTTATACACAATAAATATTATAATATGTAAATATATATGAACACATATATTCACACGCCTAAAAACTTCAAACTTTTGTATATTGTGGTAAGACATTTAAGCCACTTGAGTTAAAATAAAGAGGAAATAAAATCTCCAATTTTATGTGAAAATCTTATTTTCTGCTTGCAAAATTACAATCAAACATTATAAAATGTTATGTATAGTTAACTAGGGGCAAATAATTGGAAAAATAATGTCTTGTTGTTATATAATTTATGTAAATTCAAAAAAAATACAAGCCTATAAATGTCCTGATGGCTCACAGCATTTTTCAGTGTTAGCTTCAACAATGCAAATTTTCCTACAGAAATTCCTTATCTTGATGCTACCAGATGAAGAGTGTGGTTATGGTATGGCAGCAGGTCCGAACTTCCTATGCCTTATCTCTGTCAGTTATTTACTATGCAGCCTTGGTCATATTTCTTAACTTTCTAATACTCAATTATTTTGAATTTAAAATGGGGGTAAGTGCCTTCATCCTAGAACTCTAGATGAAGGGGAATGGGCAAAGTTTTAGAGCATTTAGAGCATTGCCTGGCATTTGGTGAACCTGCTATAAATGACCGAGACTACTAGATATTAATTGGTTATCTGTATTCTCATAAGTGTTACCATGGACTACTTCTAATGGTGACTGTTAGTGATGAGAGAAAAGAAAGTATGGCATACAGGTAAACAAACCCCTTCAGAAATTATCGAAGGGAAATTGTTAAAATTAACACAAATGATTTAGGCAAACTGTTTCCATGTGTCAAATCTTTATGTATTGCTTTCCTTGTCTTTTCTCCATAGGGTACCTTAGATTGTTTTGAGATAATTGATCAAAACTATGTAAATAGATGTCTTCCTGAAGGTCAACATACATATCAGTGGCCCTTGGAGAAATGTGCTAAATAATGCACAGAAGGACATCCTATCTACTTTCTTTACCCTCCATAAATGCCAGTATTCCTGAGACATTCTTTTTCATTTTTCCTTTTCTTTTTGTCAAAGTAAACATGCTCTCCCTATTACCATGTGCCATATGCCACACATTATGAAACACTGCACTAAATCTAGTTAAATTGGAGGTAGGGGCAAGTGCCAGAAAAAGAGAATGGGTATAATTAAAGCACAATATTAATATCCACATTAAAATGTCATTGAGTCATCAAGGATTGTGCCTTATGGGTTTGTGAATTAAGTCATCCCCAAAGAATGCATTGATTTACAATTACATCATATTTTTGGGTTAAAGGCAAAAATGTGAAATGGATAATTAACTACCAATTAGCACTTCATTTTACCATGTTGGAAGTTATTCAATAAGAAAGCACAAATAAGTGAATAAGAAGAAGAAATGTTATCCAATTGTATATGTATAGTTATAAAGAACATAGAAATGAAAAATCACCTTTTTCTGTTGGGAATATTCAATAACAATTTTAAATGATTAGTAACATCACTTGAAAGGGGTTGCCAAATAGATAATCACAGAGTTGAGTTCTATTTTCTTGGTGGCACAGAGTTTAATTGGTATTTGCTTTGACTACATAGTGATAACAAGGTATAGGTTATAATTATTTGTTTGAAGAAATTTGCTATATCAGGAGTTCTTGCTCTTTTTGTAATATTTTCCTTATTCCCAGAAAATTTCCTAGCATTGTATCTTTCTACCAGTTCCCTTAGTGGTGTCTTAAGAATGAATAAAGAAAATCTGCTTTAAAAAAGCAGAAAGCAAAAATTTAACTCTTACAGTATGTAAAAGTATGGTTTCTGTCTATTTTTGTATATATGTATATATTTAGTGTTTCAGAATATTGCACTGATGTCAAATATATTCAGACACATTTTAGACAGAATTGTATTCTTTGGTGGAAGGAAAAATTAGGGAAAGGATAAATGGAATTGATGATCATCTCTCTTCCTCACCTGCAGCTGAAGGAAACAGCTGAGACCCTGCTAAAGGGCAATGCATCACATGCCTAGCCTGGAATGAGTTACTTGCCTGCATGCCAATCCATCCTTCTATTTCCTTTTACTTATGGGTTGCTTTAAATAATTTGAAATTCTTCATGTCTCCGAAAGCAAAGAGGAGGGCAAAACCTGAAGCAGCCAGTGGCTTTCAGGTGTTATTTACAGTTTAATTTTATTTTTTTTAATACAGAATGCCACAGAAGCAGAG
The DNA here is from genome assembly GCF_023851605.1 of Tamandua tetradactyla. Taxonomy (NCBI): domain Eukaryota; kingdom Metazoa; phylum Chordata; class Mammalia; order Pilosa; family Myrmecophagidae; genus Tamandua; species Tamandua tetradactyla. The sequence goes on from NC_135336.1 coordinate 78,463,925, forward strand.
ACCATGTCTTTCTGTATGTTGTTTAAAGAGAGGAGCTTACTGTAGGATCTCAATACTGATATTTTCGTATTTGAAATTCATAAATAGGATTAACTTGCTTAAGCATACTCAAATGCAGATTTTTTTTATGCTAAAGATTTGGTAGTACAGTGTATTATTGGTTCTCCTGGATTCTCCAAAAACAGGAGACCTTCTTCAATTGTTTTGAAAGACAGAGCTTATTAACACAAAAACATAAAAAATAAAGTATTGATCACAAGCTATACGAAAAGGTTATTGCTAGTTATCCTGTGGAATATAGAGAAAAAACAAACTCGATGACCCCTCATAAAATTTATAGTCTGAGCAGGAGATACACAAAAAAGAAGAGATGTATTTAAGGTACTTATCTATAGAGGCTGATATGGTCCTGGCATATGCTTATTGTTTGAAAAACTATCCGAAGAGAAAACGCTATGAGTGTGCAAGGTAAGGAAAATGATACAATTATGTACAATATAGAAAGGCTTGAGAGTATTATGATAATTTGTTGGGGCCCATTGTTGGGAGAGATTCTGGGCAGAAGTAACCCAGGAGTGCCAATAATCTTGAGATAATGAAACTCTCCCAATAAGAGATATAACTGAGATGATATTGTGGATATCTCACTCTGGATATTGTGGATATTGAACATATTATGTATGTTATTTCGCTGTAGTTAGACAGTAGAGTTGATGGTGTTTATAGCAAAGATGTAGTTAGAATATGGATTCAAATAAAGGCATAAAGATCAAAGGAAATGTGAGGAAAGGAATCCAAGAAAGAGTTGAGCAGAAAATAAGCTGGTCAAAGAGATTCAGTTTTGACAAGCAAAACACTGATTTCTTTTGTGACCAAGTAGATTTTCATACACTTGTATTCTTGTTTCAAGTGTAAATAAGACTGCAGAAGCTTGAAAAAGAAACAAACAAACAAGAAAAAACAGTAGAAACTCAGAACGGTTTGAAGGCAGAGGCTGGGGGTTGGAAAGTGTTCTCGTGAGAAGTTAATATTTTAAGTATATATTTAGGAATATTGACTGTCAAATAAAAATCAGCATTTCCCCCTATTTTCCATGAAGGATTCTGTCTAAGGAAGGGCAGTGTGCTGGCTGAGGCTTAGGACAAGCTGAAGTTCAGGGTCCTGGAGGAAGGATAGAATCTTAGGTAAAGTTTGGTTAACAAGCATTTTGTTCTGACTGATCAGTGGGGAACAAACAGTTCAAATTGATAATTTATGAGGTACAGAATGAGAATTTGGAGTGTCTATGTCTGGTCTTGTCATGGATAAACAAGGGGACATCTCTGAGTCTTATCTAAATTGCATGGGAAATGGTGGTTCTTCGTAGTAAGCTGTTTTCTGGATACAGAAACAGACAGAGGGAGGGAGATATTAACCATCACTGTTTTCCAGGATCACAGAGTTTAGGTGAAAATTCAACATTGTCAATAGACAAAAAAGCAGAAGGGTGGAGTTTTGAGAAGACAGGTGGGGCACAGAAAAGAGAGTAATAACTTGGTTATAATTTACAGTCTGATTTCCCCTTAAATATTTTAAGTAGTTTTACATGTATAGAAAGCAACATAAATAACATTATCAATATTATCCCCAGTGTATTATGCCTGACTCCCATGTAATGTAGAAGTAAATCTGGATCCAATTTGTAAGTCCATTCTTTTCTCCTAAGCAACTATGAAGTGGCTATAAGAGAGTTCAAAATGTATTGTGTAAGTGGAATTTGAGAAATGATCTGAAGCAGAAAAGAATAGCTGAGAAAAAAAAAGTGGAGATGATCATTAATTGACACAAATAAAATTAATATTTTAATAAGCATGTTGTAGAATGCAATGCAATACAAATCATGACATATTTAGGACAAGGGGACATAAAAATTTTATAAAGAAAATCAAGATAGATTATTTTTTCTCCTTTCTTTTTTTTTTAGGGGGATGCAATGAAACTAGGTTTTCCTCATGGAAAGTGAGCATTCTACCACTGAACCACACATGCACCCAAGACAGATTTTTACATTTAAATTAATAGATAAGTGAATGTATGATGAAAATGATATTTAAAATGAAGCAGTGACTTTTTCAAATATGTCTAACTAAGGCTGTACACAAATTAATAAATATAATCTGAGAAGTCAGGGAACTTTTCAGCAAGAAGTTTAAAATCAAGAGATCATTGAGAACTAAAATGTGACTTAAATGGCAAATGTCTGTGAGAGAAAGAAGCTGGAAGTGATTATGGTAATTGGCACTGTCCTTAAAAGTGCTCTTGGCAGTTCCTGGAATGACTCAACAGATAAAAGGTAAGTTTTAAAATGTTACATAGCTCGTGTGTTGTACTCTTGTTTCAGGAAAGAAAAAAAAACTGGCAAAAATGCTAAGTAATCAAAGTGCTCTCCACATACAGAGGAATATTAACCTGTTTGGCATTTCCCTACATGATGAGTTAGCAGCAATGAAGCTACAATAAATCAGACATGTGTGTAGAGGAGATGTTGTAGATGAAACTTCAATTGAAGTCATTAAGATATATAATTTTCAAATACACAGTTTATGCTTTTTAGGTTTAAGAGTCCTTGAAAGTTTAGACTAAAACAGAAAATAAATTGCCTTTAAGTAATGGACTCAGAAGAAGTAGTGATAGTACGCTGCTTTAAATACAAACAGTAGCTTCCAATGGACTTACCAATCACCATTCTTCTTTGTTTCCTAGCATATGTATCTGTTCACTAGGTATTGCAATGCCACCTTATACCAGGACCATCTCTCATAGGAACCTCTAACTTGAGAGACACACAATATTTTAAAGACCATAAAATCAGAAATCAAGAAGGGTATAGATTTTGGAGAATATCATGTAAATTTAAATGTGACAAGGTATCATTAAATTTAATACCTTGCTTACTACGTTTGGAATCCCTTATTTCTTCCTATAATGTACATCAGTGATTTCATAATCACCAAATCTTTACTTTTGATCCTCAAATTTGACATGCTATGCATTAATGTCAATTTCTTTCCTCTTGAAAGGCTTTATTTTTATGAAATTACACAATTTTTTTGTTCTACATGTATCTGTCTTATGATTCTAATTCACTAGCTTTTTACCCTCTCCTAAAATATGCATACCTAAATGGATTTATCCCTCCCATTCCACATTAGTTCTTTTGTTGATCTCCTCCACATACTTTCAAAAATCAGTTTTTTATTTAAAACCCTCAAATTGTATTATCAAGTTTAAACACTTTCCTTTTACTCTAGATATTCATTTCCAAATGCCAGTTTGTAGCTCCACCTAAGTACACCTGCTTTCAAGTAGCCTATTGACTAACAATTGAAAACACTCATCTCCATTCTCTGATTCCACCACCTCTGCTGAAAGTAATAGCACAATTTTTAAATACTAGTGTTCTCTCTTGTTTTTCATTAAAAAGTATCTCATATATATTTTTCCTTATTTTAATCGTGGCGGTGCTGACCCGTTCTTGTCATTTTCACTGAAAATTTTGACAATAGCCTCCTAATTGTTCTCCCTGCCTCAAATTTCATGCGTCTAATCATTTTTTTCAATTGACATTTTTTAAAATAAAATCTTGATTAGATTTTATCTGGTTAGATCTCAGGAGTTTTACTGAATCAATTCATGAATTAAGGAGATTCCAATTATCAAGAGTTAGAGAAGAATTCCACGGAACAAAGAGAGCAGCAGTTTATGTTGACAGGAAAAGGTGTACATTGGAAGGAAATCTTCATTGGCTAATGCAGACAACAGGTAATTATTTAGCAATGAGAATGTCAGCTGGTGTCAGTTGACAACAGCTGGTTGGCTGATCTCAATTCTGTTTTACAGGGAAAAGAAACTCAGATTTTGGTTTTGCTGCTTTGAGGCTTAGAAAGAGTACTTCCATGTTAGGCCTACTAAATTTTATTCATCACCCTAGATTTCTTGTGATAACCCAAAAATCTGTATTCAAATTCAAATGCCCTTTTACCCAGTTTGATAGCCTCCAGACATGTCCAATTTTTACTTTGTACTACTTTAGTTATTCTGTGTTATTCGTCCAACTTTCTTTTCCAGAGTCAACATCTTCACGCCCAATTCAAACTCCAACAGAATTCTTTGATGTTTTCTGACAAGGTCCTACTCAAGTTCAAATGGTTCCTTTTTCCTGAAATATCCTCCCCAAATCAAATTAGTCCCCAATTTACAGCCTACCTCAAGAAGAACTCTAAGTTTCAGAAGCCCTTTTGTTGGTAATAATCAATTCCTCTTCTTGCTCCAATTGCTGAACATTTAAATACATTTCACATTCTGCCATGTACTAAAGCAATCCATATAGTAAACATAATGAATCAAAGCCTACATAAACAAACTTGTACTCTGACAAAGTCAGGGTTATTGACTTGACACGGTGAGGGAGGTACTTGCAATGCTCTGCTTTAAGAGAGAGGAGGAAAGTATCTTGTAAGGTTTGTTTTCCCAAGGAATGATTTCAGAAAGATCTAAAAGAAGCAGGGATCAGTCCCTATTTCTAAATCAGGATTAGGAATTAACTGAAGATTGGATGTTGTCATAAAGTGAGGATTGCTTAACAATTGGATATCTCTTAATAATTGGATATTCCAAAAATGCAGTCATCATTCAAAGACAAAATCATTATGGCATTTACAATTGTGATATGACCTTTGGGTAACAATATTTCCTATTAACTTTGTAAGTATTTATTTTTCTATTTCTGTCCCCCTACCCTGATTAATGACAAGTAACTTTGGTCTTTTTCAGTCAAAACAGATTATTACTTTCTTTCACAGATAATATATAATGTCCTTGTATGTGTGTATACTATTTCCTCTACTATTTGAGGACAGAGACAATTCTTGTTCATCTTTCTCAGGGGAAATGTTAAGATCAAGTGATTACATAAATTTAGACAGCTCAGAAATTATATGGTTTTGGATTCCGGTTTCTCTACTTAGTAGCTTTTTTATAATTTCATCTGCTTGAACTGTTTACCTGCAACTGCTGATTATAACAGTTTTACTTATAATTATAGTTATTATTTTAGGCTTATTTCTTATTGTAGTTGTCCTCTCATGTTAATGGAAAGGATTCATAATATTGTCTGTATTAGCTAAATGATTTACAGCCATGCTGTAACAAGATGCTTCTTGCACTCTTTCTTTATAGCTAGATAATGTCTATCTCAATTAGTTCAGAGGCTTAACTGGCCAATTTACAATCCCTATTTCTAATGAATACACAGTCAATCACAATAGCCCACATCTAATCCTTAACTTGAATGTTTACTAACTGTGCTGGTTTTAAAACTATTATGTATCCCAGAAGAGCCATGTTTTAATCCTGATCAAAACAGGGGGCCAGAACTATAGTTTAGGGTGGGAAACTTTGAATGGATTGTTTTCATGAAGATGTGACAGACTCAATTGTGAGGTGTGGCCTTTTGATTAATTGGAGATGTTAATCCACACATTCAAGGTGGATCTTGATTAGTTTACCAGCATCCTTTAAAGGGGGAGATGTTTTGGAGAAACCTCACATACAAAAATTTGAAGAAGAGTTGCTTCAGAGCCAAGAGAGATGCAGACATAGATGCTTGGAGAGACAGAGCTCAGCAGACATTGCCATGAGTCTTCCTGTGAGAAGCTAAGCAAGTCAGAACTCAGCCTGGAGTTCCTGGAGTTGCTAAGTGAAGGCCCACAGATGCTTAGAGAGGAAAACATTGGCTTCCGAAGCAGGAAGCAATGGAACCAGGAACAAGGACAGCAGATGCCAGCTATGTGCCTTCCCACGTGATGAACACCAGCTTTTCTTTGGAATTAAGGTATCTTTCTCTGGATACCTTAGTTTGGACATGTTTACATCCTTAGAACTATATAAATTATAATTTATTAAATTCTCTTTTTAAAACACTAGCCAATCACAAAATGCCAATATATTCAACCCCACCTCCCTGTATTTAGTAAAACCTCTAAGCACTTCCAAGTTGAGGAGACAGATTTAAGTGGTAGTTTGGGTCTCCATGTTGGTCTTTAGAGCTCTTTCTTTTCTCAACATCTCAATGTCATATAATGACTTATATGCGCATTATATAGTGAGCACTTGCTCAGTAACATACCCAATAACCAAATCATAATAATAGTACAATTATCTCAAAGCCTCGTAATGGATGATGAAAGTAATAATTATTATAAATTTTTCTGTATAGTGATTGGTCATCAAAAAGCATTACATAATGTTGAAGACCCGGGTTCGATTCCTGGTGCCTGCCCATACAAAAAAAAAAAAGAAAAGAAAAAAAGGCATTGTATAGTAATTATAATATTTCTGTACAGCTCCTAATCAAAGTCCTATACAAATAGACTCTTTCATAATCACAGATAAGTAAAATTAAGGGGAAAAATTCATCTGCTGTCAAAACTTAGCAGCCAAGCTTTAATACTGATATTGTTACTTCCACATATACAATCAGAAATTACTTCTAATTTTCCATTATAAAATCCATTTATAAATACCTCTTTTAAAATGTCTTCTTGTTCAAAATACTTCTTTAAGATATATTTTTCTGAAGTAGAATGGATATTTGAATTCATGAGTCCATATGTTTGTCACAGGTACAACTTCCTATTCGGGATTATGGGTTTTTGTTTGTTTGTTTGTTTGTTTTAATGAACACACTCCAAATTTATGATATCAATAAGCAACAGTAGGACAAATATTTAACTGAAAAAAATTCAGTCTTTATCTTCAATGTGTTTACATAAATAATCTTTACTTTTAGGGTGGCCCCTGGTACCTATAAGTATATTTTTTATATTTGAATTGTGTCAGAAGTATTGCGTGGTACATAGTAGGTACTCAGTATTGTTAAATCAATTAATTGAAATGTTTTTAACCTCTTGAATCTTTCAAAGTGTAACAAAATTTAACTGACATCTGCGATCTAAGAGATAGTAGCCCTGTACCAAGGGCTGTGACTTAGAGGTAAAACTATAAACCTTCTTTTTTGGAGCTCATAATCTAGTCAATATTCCCAAGTAAATTACACTTTTGTCACCCTTGATTATTTAAAACCTTTCAAATGACTAATAATGACTATTCCAGGAATGAGAGAGAGAAAGAAAGAGAGAGAGAGAGAGAGAGCGAGAGAGATGGGTGGAGAGAGGGAGGGAGGGAAGGGGGATGGAGGTTAGGAGTGCCAGGATGATGAAGAAAACAGAAAAGGAAATGCACATTATTGACTTGGCAGGAACATAGTGGGACTAGGTTGAACATGGAAATTGTTTTTCAGATGTGTCTTACTTATGAGTCATATATTTTGTTGGGTTTTTAAATTCTAGTCACAGTAGGACATACCCTAGAAATGGAGATTTAGTACCTTACAATATTCTTGATCCCAAGGAGATATAAAGAAAGAGTTGTTCTATACGTTTGGGTTATTTCAGTATAGCAGTTTATGTATGCATGGGGATTAAAAGTAATCTGGTTATCAACATCAAAATTAGAAAAGATATGGGAAACTGAAAATAAATAGAATCAAATCAACTTGGAAAACATACAACATGGTCCTAGATATTCATGCTGTTTTTCATTTTGTTTTTTTAATGTAGCAGTTCTTTAAGGCAAGATTCTGAAGTCTGAATGCCTGGGTTTGAATATCTGCATTACTCTTCATTCATTTACATCAAATTTAAGACCGCCATTTTTAACTTTATGTTATGTCATATTATTTTATGTTAAACTAATGTTAATTATCTTAGATGCATGTTGATATCAGAGATATTATAATATGAAAAAAATGAGTGCATTGTATAGTCAAAGTGATATAGGAGTAGCAGAGCAAACATGGTTAATTACTTCAGTAATTACTCTCTCTCTCTAGGAAGAGTGACAATAGCAGTACCTACCTACTTAAACTGTTTCTATGACTGAATGAAATAGTTCATATAAAATGATCAGAAGATTGTGTGACACACATTAAACATTACCACTTATCAGTTGAAATAAACGGTTCAAGTTTGGTTACACTGTTTTTTTTTGCATGGGCAGGCACCAGGAATCGAATCCAGGTCTCTAGCATGGCAGGCGAGAAATCTGCCTGCTGAGCCACTAGGGCCCACCCTACATTGTTTTTAAAAGTGACGCTATGATGTGAAAAACATGGATACATTTCCCAGAAGGCAGTTGCAAACAGAATTGTCACAATATACAGGTTGTACGTGGTACTTCCTCAAGTAGGGAAGGAGACAGAGCCCTTGGAAGAGGCCATGGTTATTAGGGAAATCACAAACACCTGCTAAGCAGCCATCACTCCATCCTCATCTAACCCTATTTCTCTGGAGAGGTCAAAAATACCCTGTATTAGTTAGGGTCCTCTAGAGAAACAGAATCAACAGGGAACACTTGCAAATATAAAATTTATGAAAGTGTCTCACGTGACCGTAGGAACGCAGAGTCCAAAATCCACAGGGCAGGCTGCGAAGCTGACGACTCTGATGGATGGCCTGGATGAACTCCACAGGAGAGGCTCACCAGCCAAAGCAGGAATGCAACCTGTCTCCTCTGAGTCCTCCTTAAAAGGCTTCCCATGATTGCATTTAGCATCACTAATTGCAGAAGACACTCCCCCTTGGCTGATTACAAATGGAATCAGCTGTGGATGTAGCTGATGTGATCATGATCTAATCCTATGAAATGTCCTCATTGCAACAGACAGGCCAGCACTTGCCCAATCAGATGAACAGGTACCACAACTTGGCCAAGTTGACACCTGTCCCTAACCATGACACATCCCCTAAGCATCATCCTCCAGCCTACCACTATCCCCACCTCCTTTTCTATTGTGCACCATTCCACAACACGGGGAGAAAAGTCTGCTGAAAATGACTTGCAATACCTTTGATCAGAAAAGCAAGAATAAGCAGCTCCATATGCTTCTCAGAACAGGAAATCTCAGTGGCAGGACCTCCTTCCCCACAAAACTGCATTCAAACAATACAGATTGGTATCTCTTCTCTAATGCGAAGTGGGGCACACAGAGCTTTTATTGGTCTACCCCCACCCAGAGCAGTTTTTGGCCACGCTAGGAGACCAGCCATCATGGGACTTCTTGCCCTGCTCTTTTGTTTCCTTTGTGCTGTGTGTGTAACAAAGAGATTTGCCCTTTCTGGACTCTGTTGTATACAAGAAAAAGATCATTTGCTGAAAGTTTCTGTTGTGCTGTGAAAACCTGTGTTCCCATTACACAGAGTTGTAGCAAAATTGTTCCACAATGATCACAAGGCTCCCACTCCAGAACTGACACACTACAATCACTTGTCATTGGGGAGTAATTAAATAGGGCCATGTCTACCTGTCAGTGGATTCAGAAATGGATTTTCTAGCTAGGAAGACAAATGCCTAGAAACAACCGTATCATTAAGGGGAAACGGGAATGGATTTAATGGAGAACTAAAAATACCTTCCACAGCATAAGTTTACATTCAACAAATATCAGGAATTATTGTTATTTGTGCCAAAAAAAGAAAAAGTTTATGAAAAAAGAAAATACTGCATTAGCTTAATACAATTACAAAAATTATAAAAAGGGAAGTACTATTTTCCTAAAACAGAAAAATCAAAGGTTTACTTAATTGTGGCTTTTTAAGGATAATGTATTTTCACTCCACATCCTTAACTTAAAAAAAGTACCACTAAAATTTGATTTTGTTCTTCACCACTTGGTTATAAGAACAAGGTATATTTCTTTTGCATTAATTAGGCATTTCTAGAGTAACCTAGAAATGGGATGCTCTACCTCTTAAATGTTTCATAAATAATTTGAAAGTGAACTAGGAAATTTTCAGTGATATTTTGTTGTGGTTGAAATGATTATTATCCTTGTATTTTATGTGAATAGTATGACCACAATGATTCTGTAATAATGGAATTATGACATGTCGTTACTGAGCCAAATAATCTTTTATTTCAGTGAAAAAAGATATCTTTCTGCTACATACAGTTTCTTTCTTTCAGGCCTCACTGGATATGTGGAGTGGCTGTTTCACCATATTTCTATAAAAATAATCTTTGAAATGCTTAGAGCTCTTTTCCTAGAATGCAGGAGCTTATCAGAAAAGCTTTTTCTTTAACTGTTTTCTATTTCCCTGCACTCCCATACTTTTATTGAGTTATAGTACCTAACCACTTAATTGGCCCTTTATCTTGGCTTTCTGCTGAACTCTGATATCACCGTGAATCCTAAATAATCATTTTATATCTTTAGATCAACAGTTCCAGTTCTCAAGCATACTCTTAGCAAGTCTGTCACCAAAGAATACGTTGTTTAAGTGTGAAGAAAGCAGGTTGTATAAAAACAGAGAAACAAAAAGCTAAATACTAATGACCCTAAGAAAGCATGTTAAACACATAAAATTTCCAAAAAAAAACACGACAGTTTTCTTGATAATTCTCACTCATTTCATTACTCTTTATAAAAATTTGATGCTAATTATTATATTCTGAATTCCCTGATACAAACTAAATGACCTCTTTGAAAACAGGGCCAAGCCTAGTAAAGCATTCTCTATACGAAGTGATATGCTTAAAATGCAGCTCATTTCTCATAGCTCATTAGTTCACTGAATACATTTATCCGAATCACGAAGGTAAAATGGGTTTAAATTCCTTGGGCACATTTCTTCTTCTACTTATGTAATTTACACCTTCATCACTTCTCTCAGAGCAAAGAACCCTTTTACTAATGACAATATTTTGAAGTATTGCTAAAGTAAGATATAATGAGGACACACTGAGCCAGATAAAGAAATGTAGAAGAATAAGAAATTGCATACTGAGAAAAAGAGTTACACAAACACTTAACCCAAGAGCTCTCTCTGAGTGTTGTGGCTGTGCTATTTTATTCATAAAAAATAATGTGAATAGATATAGAATCACACCAGGGGTTAAGTTCATCTTTTAGTGAAGGGACATCCACATATTTTTATGGCTTAAAGTCACAAAGCCATTTTTCTATGGTTTCATTAGACTGCTGTGTGTAGCATCAATTTACAGCAGGAACCAAAGATCAGGGAGATTAAATGATTCCTTAAGAATAATTCTATAATATGTAGCTTGGGGAAGTGGCTATTAATGATAAAAAGAAATACTGAACAAATACATGGACAATGATAGAGATATCTCTAAATAGAGTTCTTAAAGTCTAAAAATCTTATGAACCTTTATATTTCTTGCTCTCTCGAAATTCCTGTATATGTGGCTATGATTGTATAGTAAATTATTCCAGTTTGCTACATGCATAAAATTAATTCTGAATAATTTATGGTATATATGTACATAAGTTTTATTTGTACTTAGAGGAGAAAATGTATTATAAATAAAAATATACAAATGTAATTTGCTTGAAGCCAAATCAGAACAAAACCCACGATTTGCTCAAAGTGGAGTGTGAATAATAGAAATGGAGGGGTTATTTTTAAATAAATAACTCAACTCTTCAAGAAGCTAATGCAATTTACTGAGAGCTGCTAAATACTTCAAGAATAGTAAAAACTCATGGTGATGAATATGCAGCTATATGATGATATTGTGAATCATTGATTATACACCAAGAATGGAATAAATACATATAAAGAAAATAATATACAACGAAAAAGAATATTTGCGTGTCAGAAATGTTGGCATGTCTGTTTGTTGTTTATGATAAAAATATTTTAAAATATATGGATAAAAAATAAATCAACAAAAATAGGGAACAAAGGTTACAATGAATCAAGTAGATGGAAATACTAGTGGTCAATGAGAAGGAGGGGTGAGGGGTATGGTATATATGAGTTTTTTCTTTTTTCTTTTTGTTTCTTTTTCTGGAGTGATGCGAATGTTCTAGAGAATGACCATGGTGATGAATACACAGTCTGTGATGATATTTTGAACCATTGATTGCACAGCATGTATGAAATGTTTGTATGTTAAGAACGTTTGCGTATGTTGTTGTTGTTGTTGTTTTGACTTTTTTATTGTATAATTGACATACATTATATGTTGCTTTAGCAATAAAAATGTTAAAAAATGTAAAAGCTTGTGCTCTGAATAAAGTTGAGCTATTGACTATGTGTAATATAAAATGATGATTTTTAATACATGCAGGATATAACAAACATAATTTGGCACATTAGTGTTGAGAGTGATACTATATTTAGTTAAACCACAGTTTAAGAATAAGCAAATAATAAACCAGAAAATTGTCCTGAAGAATAGGTTAGATGAGGGATCTGTTTTCAATTATAAAAAACAGTATTTTTCATAACCAAGCCTGAAGGAAACAAGACAAATACTATTTTTCTAAATATGATTGAATATGACTCCTTGATAGAAAAAATCCACATGCAAAATGCAGATACTTATCAAAATATTATGGTGCTATTTGGAGAAATGATCACAACTTATATTCTTCTGGTGCTTCAATTCAGTTCAAATCAATTGGGTTGTTCAACCATATTTTCTCTTAATTAACTCTTTCATGAGACATGGCATTGGCATTCATAATCTGTCATTAAATAGTTTTGTATAAGTGAATGATTTTTTTTGGACTAAATTTATGCACCTAAATTAAAATACTACATTCTAAAGGGGACAAATGATACGTACTTTGAGTTTTGGTTAGAACCTACTTGATGTTACAATTGCTGGAAAACTTTTCTTATACTGGGACATTTACTTTTTTTTTTTTTGCATGGGCAGGCACTGGGAATCGAACCCAGGCCACTGGCATGGCATGTGAGAATTCTGCACTGAGCCACCATCATACCATTCAGCATTCACTTTTTATAATCTTTCACCAGGAAGTTTTTTATTTCTTCAGATTTTAAACCACACACACATTAAATTCAATTACAAGTAAATTTTCTGAAAAAGCTAGAATGATTTTATAATTCAGCTTACTGTATAACTGGCAATTAAATTCTGAATCTTAGCAGGATTTAAGGTCAATAAGAATCTTTTCATTTCCTTGCTACTTAATTTCCTATCCATTTTTGTTTTTACAACATTTTCATTTCTCTGATAAAATTAATAAAATTCATACATGGTTGAACATTTATACTCTGTTAGACTAATTAATTTTGAACTTTAAAGTAAGACAGTAAATGACTACCTTTTATTATGCCGTGACTGTATTTTAATTTAAAAATCCACTTGATCTTTAATATTAAAATGTTAGATCATTATGCTTTTAATCAATGCAGAAGTAGATTGCCACAGATCAACAGCCAAACTAGAATTCAAATGTTTGGAACTAATTCTGAAATCTTTGAAACAAGTTTTAAAAAAGAATCCAATATTTTGCATGTATGCATCTATATTCTATGATATGCTATGCAAGTTTTTTAGCTTTACAAATCCAAAAATGTCTCTTTTTCAAGAGAACAGTAAATGAATTAATAGATAAAGCAGAATCTGTTTTTGAATATATGAGGACTAATGAAATAAGTGATGAACTGTAATGGTTCCAAATAAACTGTAATCACTGATTATGTGCTCTATTTACAATGTGTATCATAGTTTATTTTAAATTTTAAACTAAATAAATAGAATGTAGGGAAATTTAAATCATGATTATTTACTATATTTTATTTTATTAAATAATCACTGTTTCTATTTAAATGCTTGTAAATTGCTCATATATGCTTTAATAGTTATGCAATAGTATAACATCTATCATAAGTGATCATTACCATGATAAGCAACATATATATGTATATTGGGCAACTTTATGTATTTTCCCAAAATATTTCAAACAAAATCTCAAAATTTTTAGGCTGTCCATATATATTCATATATATCTTGTATCTATCTATCTATATATATTCTTTCTATCCCTGTATATTTATATAAAAGTATTTATATAAAATACATATATATTCTCTATATTTATACAAATTCAGGCATATACATATATTCATATATAGTCATAGGAATATAAAGAATGGATAACCTGAAAATTTTGAGTTTTTGTTGGAAATATTTGGGGAAAATACATAAAGTTGCTCAATTGCAAGAGACCTGCTTTCCAAAATTTAAAATCTACAAAATTCAATGCAAAAATTCACTGAGATTTTCATGGATAACTCAAATATTATTATGATTCTCTGGAAATCCAGAGCATCATTTTCTAAATTATTTCTTATGCTTTGAAAAATTTTTGTTTGTTTTTATTTGAACACTTTTAGAACAGGTTACTTCCAGAAAATCAGTTCAAGTTAGATAACTCGTTTAAAAAGGAAAGGTGTTTTACTTACTTTAGGAATTTTTTGATGTCTTTAACCCATGCAATACACATTGCTAATCTCCAAAAGGGAAAGGTAAGTAGTAATAGCATTTTCCAAATATATCTGGTATTACGATCAGTTCCCATCCATCCATATTTTCTTGCATTTATTCGTTTAACAAATATTAAGGACTTTCACTTTGTCTGTCATTGTACTCAGTGGTGTGATGTTGAGCAAACAAGATATAGTAGTTGTCTTCATCGTGCTTACAAGGTAGGGAGGAGATGCAAATGAATTCAATTATGGCAAGTAGGCAACTAAAAACTGGAAAAGGAAAATGCCAAGAAAAGGTGAAAGAAGATGGTTTGACCTAATCTATAGATGAAAGGAAATCTGAGATGAGATCTGAAGAACAAATATGAAGAATTAATTGATTAATGATGTGGAAAGGGGAATAGCTCTTAGATAAAGACAACTAAGTATGCTAGAGAGAGGAACGAGCATGGTGTATTTGTGGAAAGGAAAGCAGGCCAGTGGGGATGAAACCAAATGAAGAGAAGGTAGAGAAAGAGGTGACTGGAATGGAGGCTGAGAGCCTTATAATGACAAGGAGTTTGGTACCACATAATCATTTATAGTTTCCATTGAAGAAATTATATTCAGCTTTCTTAATGACAGCATGATTACTTGTCCAAGCATATTGTCTAACATGACTTCATTTACTCAGCAATTACCTATTGAGTGATTACTTGACATTCAGCCCTTTTCCAGCAAACCTTAATTTTGTCACCTAGGAAAGCAGATGATTTAGACTAGAGGAACCAGAGCTGCTATTATTCCTAGAGTATGGATGGCCCCATGGTATAATGTATCCAAAGAGCAATGAGTCATAAAATATCAATAAAAATTGAGAAATATAGCAGAGGGAAGATTTATTCTATCTTAATTTCAAGGATTTGGAGGAACTGAGAGTTAGATCATTTATAGTACTCCTATATGGTGACATTATTTTAATGGTGTCATTTAAATCCATTTTCAGCACAATTCAGTAATTCCTAAATGATGAATTACACTAATATTTCAATTGAGACATTGATTAGATATAGCGATCCCATTATTTTAATGGACAGTTTAAAGCTTTTCTTGCATCTCAAGTTAGAATCCTTCACGAAATTAATAATTTGTAACCTAACCATTTCTTTCAAATTATCAAAAAAATCATATATTTATTTTAAAACAAAAATTATATGTCGTTTTTTAGAGCCCCTTAATTTTCAATTTTGAGTAACCCTACAAAGAATGCACTACTGAAAAGAAAAGATGAAAAATGATGAGTTCACTTATGTCACTGTGCTCTTAGTCCCAAGCCAATAAGTCTGTTGCACTGTTTCTCATTGATCATATATGTGTAAGAGGAACTTGCCTTAGGATAAAATGCTAAGTAGGGAATTTACTTATTGAAACACTTAGTCTTTTCCTTGCCCCTTTTCTGCTTACTAACAAAGCAAAATGGTAGTTTTAAGTGAATCATTTTGAGCAAATAGAATGTGATTTTACATGAAGTGTTTTGACCTTTCATTTATACGGTTGTTTACGTGAATGCACTTAACCAAACAGAAAATGGGGTTTGAATCAAGTGGAAGAAGGACTAAGCACATTCTTGTTCAATTAGTGTGTGTTAAGAGCCTTTAAATTGTCATTAAATGGAATCTTTTCAAATAATTGGGGAGATAGTGATTTCTATGTGTACGCAAATGCCATTATGTTCTTACTCTCATGGAAAAAAATGACAAATAGTCAAACCAAATTATAACGCTTGTTGGGTCAGCAATGTTTTTATTTTTTAATTTGCAGAGGTAATACTAGTAATAAATGTGCATTTTTTTCTTCCCCCTTCACATTCTGGGGCAGCTCATAGAAATCTAAAGGGAGCTAATAGGACCTAAAGTGACACTTAGGGAAACATACCATAGACTTTGGGCTATGAGGTTTTAATAAAGAGTCTAGATCTTTGGTGTTAGCAGAGGCCGGCATGCAGGAGCCATATGTTGGCTGAGAACCTTTAATCCAGGTAGCCCTCTATTGTCCACTCAGTATAGAGGCTGAGGTACGAAGGAGAAAACTGTTTCCCCTGACATGTTTGGGGATTGGAGTACAAAGACTCACAGTTGCAATCATATTGCATGACAAGCTTCTTCCATTAACTGTTCACCCACACTGTTAAAAATTGGGACTGGGGTCCAAGCCTCCAGGTTGACCATAATTATTTGCATCAAGAACTTGGTTTGGAGGTGGCTAATCCCTTCTCCAGGGGTCTCCTGCACAAGTTAACCCTTAGTTTTTGCTAGCATACTTCAGGGGTACTTTCACACAATTTGAAGGATCTAAAGGGCAGGCATGAAGGACTTATAATTATCTCTGTAGTCAATTATTCCCTTTATACTTTGTTTGCATGTCTCTTTGGCAACTCATTCACATTTCCCAGGAGGCTGTTCAATTCCATTTTCTCAGAATCATTTACATTTTGGAATATTTCAATACAGGTGTGGAGGGAGATATGAATTGTGATGAAATGCTTTTAATTCATGTATTAAGAAATATCATTTGATCTTACAAAGGAATTAATGCAACTAAATCTTTATTCCATCGTTAAATGCTTTTTTCCAAAAGCATGTTAATATATTTTAGTTAGTTTGATTATTTTTGTACCTTCTATAAAACAATGTGAAGTAACATATATACACACAAATACATGCAACATATGTTATTTATGTATGTAACTGTATGGGGAATCAAAAACTTCAACAAAAGTTCAGTTGGCCATCTAACTGTAAAAGTTATCAAAAACCTCCATTAGTAACCGGAAATGTTTCAGTGACTCAATACATCCAATTCTAACTCCATCCAGAGTTAGGCCAGATTCCACAGGTTAAGGTCAGTCCCCTACAAGAATGCCTTTTGGGGACCAGTCCCAAGTTTGGGCGCCCAGGCCTCCTAAACTTCTGACCAACAACCTATTAATTCAGGGGGAGTGAACAACACTGCCCCTCTGTCCCACCCCCGCCAGATTCATTAATTCTCTAGAAAAAATCAACTCACTGAAAATGGTATACTTATGATTATAGTTTTATTTCAGTCAAAGGATACAAATATTAAGAAGCCAAAAGGAGAGATACATAGGGAAAGGTGTGGGAGGGCTCCCAAATGCGACCTTCTGTGTCACCTTCATGGGGAGTCAAAGCATGTCACCCTCCCAGCAAAGGGATGTACTTTTTCAATCATGGAAGCTCTCCAGAGCTTCGAGTGTCTGAGTTCATACGGGGTCTCATTACACAGGCCTGAGTGATAGAATCAATGTCCATGTGGTTGAACTCAATCTGCAGCCCTTCTAGAGGTTAGGGAAGTGTGCTGACGTGATGTGGCTCAAAGCCCCAACCCCCTAACACATGGCAGGTCTTGCCCAATGTGGCCTGCTCCCCATCCCAAGACTGCCCTATAACTAGCAGGTGTGGCCCCATGAAGAAGAAAAGACATTCCAATCATAGGAAATTCTAAAGATTAGGAGTTTGCTCCCCCAGGAACTGGGAAAAAACAAAAACAATACAATTTTCATTATACCACATACACAGATACACACACACACACACACACACAAAACAACAACACAAATTTTTTATAAGCAACATTAAGTCACAGTATATTGCTTTAGTTGTAGGTGAGTTGTTTTGTAGAGCTTTCTAGTCTGTTGATACATTTTCCTCTGCATTCAACTTATCTGAACATTTCACAACAGCAAAAATATAAATATGGCTATTTTTGACCCTCTTTTCACCTCAGGATGTTATTGTCATGTTCATCATTGGTTTACTATATTCGCATTGTCAGTGGCACTCCATTCTTTTCAACACTTAACACCTGTGAAGAACTGTGATGTTACTGCAAGCAAATAGATATAATTGGTTGTAAAATAACTTTAGCTCACTAGCAGCTGTTCTGGACTTCCACCAAAATTTTTTTTCAGTTAAAAGAAATGCGAATCTCTAATTTTCAGGGGTTTTTCCCCTCACAATTTCTATTTTAATATATTTACATCCAAATTCTTGGTACTCTCTGGTGGAGTTTGGATATTTTTTGACATGGCAGGTAAATTCCCCTAGAGGTGGCAGTACAATGGATCTTGGGAAAAGTTGCAAAACCTTTAATAACTTAGTTTCTAAAGTCACATGGTATCATTCTGCTTTACTCTATTCATTAGGATTGAGTCACTAAATCCAACTTCACACAAGAGCCATCACACCTTGAAGAGA
Source organism: Tamandua tetradactyla (assembly GCF_023851605.1). Classification (NCBI taxonomy): domain Eukaryota; kingdom Metazoa; phylum Chordata; class Mammalia; order Pilosa; family Myrmecophagidae; genus Tamandua; species Tamandua tetradactyla. The sequence goes on from NC_135336.1 coordinate 78,482,544, forward strand.
GAGTCTGAAATAATTGGAAAACATATTTTAAAACTACCACATTTCCTATAATGCATACACATGGAGGATGCTAGGACAGAAGTTGGGGACAGAGGGGTGGTGGTATGAGAACGGATGCGTCTCCTTCTGGCTGCCTATGTGTATACAAGGATAGCTTTCTTTCAATTACATGGAATCTTTCTTTGAGGTTCATTCCATCATGCTCTCTCACTCTCTAATCCTTTACATCCATAATTTCTAAATATGCCCTTGCCCCTCACTGAGGATTTTGAGATCCTGCCTATTATAGATTCATTCTAACTTCTGTCATAAACCTGGGAGTATTTAATTTCTTTGAAAGTTCCTTTAAAAGAATGGACCTTCTCAATTTAAGTGGCACTTGATTTTTGATCCATTTGAGTCCCACAGTGGATTTCCTCCTATGAAGGATTTCATCTCATAAATTATACAGTGTCATATCCCTCCGGCTGCTGGCATTGGCTGACACACTGAAAGATGTGTGTTATGAAGCTGAGACTCTTTGGGTCTGTATTAGTTTACCAGGCTGCTATATCAGATAAAACACATTAGTTGGCTTAAGCAATAGGGATTTATTGGTTCACAGTTGTAGAAGCTAGAAGTCCCAAATCAAGGTGTCTGTGAGACTATGATTTCTCTCTCCCTACAGCCTGCAATATTCTGGCACTGGCTTTGCTGCAATACTGTGGGTCTCCTGGCTTGTGCCTCTGCCTCCCATCCCAGGGAGATTTATTTTTCCTTGTGTCTGTTCTTCCCATTCCTGTTGACTTCTGCCTCCTTCCTGTGTGACCTTCTCTGACTCTCTGCATGCAAATGTCTTCTACTTACAAAGGACTTCAGTAATACAGATAAGGCCCACCCTGACTCATTTGCACTATGCTTCAACTAGAAAGAACATCTTTTAAAGGTCCTGTTTATAAGGTGTTACCATCCACAACAATGCAAATTAAAATTAAGAATATATTTTTGTTAGGGGTACATAATTTAACCTACCATACTGTGGAACCCTACTTTCTCCCTATTTATCTTGTACAGGCATTATGTCCCAATAAATCATTTCAACTCCTACCTCTGTCTCAGTGTCTATTTCCTAGAGGGTCTCAATAGCACACTATATCAACAAAAAGATTAGGGCCACCTGGCATGATTTCTCACTCCCTGCCCATAAACAATCATGTATTCCTATCGGTTTTACTCTCCATTTTTCTAATATCAGATGATAAGTTGGTTCTTTACCATTTCAGGAAAATCTCCTCTACACGAGCCTTGATCTCATCCTGTGTCTTCTCACTATCATTTTCTGTCACTTCTACCTCCATCTGTCCTTCTCTACTTGCTTCAAAGCATTCCTTGGCTGCTAATTCATATTTAAGAATGAATGATAATATGTTCTTCTGTGGAAGTTTGGAGTGTGTAGTGTGTAGAATTGTGGCCCCCAAATGGTATGTATGTGTTGTAACCCCTGGAGACAGTGAATGCGACTTTATTTTGAAAAAAAAAATCTTTGTTTTAAGAATCTTAAAGAAGATATCATACCAATTTAGGGTATGCCCTAAACTAATGACAAATGTCTTTATAAGAGAAGATAAGCGTAAAACAAACAAACAGCAAAGAAGCCTTGTGAAGCTGAAAACAGACATTGTAGTTATGCAGCTATAAACCAAGAAATGCTTCGAGACACTAGGAATTGGAAGAGACTAGGGAATATTCTTCTCTAAAGCCTTAAGTAGGAGTGAGACCCTGCTAACTTCTGGCTTCCAGAATGATAAGAGGATAGATTTCTGTCAATTTAAGCCACCAAATTTCTTATGATAGGACTTGAAAACTACTGCAGGTTGAAATGGGAAAGCGTGACAATCCCTACTGATGGGGTTAGTTTACTATAAAGTTATTTAAAGACAAATAAGCTCTTCCTATGTATAAATATTTCTTCTATTGCTCACTCGTTTTTCCAGAAAAGAACTGACAGCCCTAGTAGTAGGATGGAGTTTATATGTTTATGGGCGAGCATCCTGGGAACAGGACCCAGTGATATTGTGGGAGGGTCTGGAGACTCACAAGATCCATTATGAAGATTTTTACTTATGCCCCTCTTTTCTACCCGTCACCTCACCTTATCTTCCCCTGTTCCAGATATCTTGGAGTCAGAAGCCTTCTGGTTCAATATTTCTAGGGAAAAAACTTCTTGTTCCCTTAGGACAATGGAAGGGGAGAAGAGACAGCTCTTCATCCAATCTTTCTAATTTCATCCTGAGACTTTCACCAGCTCCCCACAGTCTCTCCAAGCTCTGACCAGTTCTAAGATTCAGAGAACTGGACTAGTTTTATTACCAACATTACTTTTCTTTTCACTCTGCTTGTGTCCAACTTGTCCTCTTCCAAAGTTCACACTGTTATTATTTTTTTTCAATGTTTTCCTTGTTCTTGTGGACCTCTAGGCATCTTGAAATTTTAGCAGTGTTTTGAAATGTAATAAAGATAAACAAACATAGTCAATCTGACAGTTAAGCTGTAATTCTTCTCTTCCTTTATATTTTATTCACTGACATCGTCATCCATATGATTAAAACTACAAAGCTGAAAGCAAATTCAAATCTGTTTCGTCAGCCTCCATCTCGTTTATCTATTCAATCACAGAGGCATGCATATTTTGCCTCATGATATATTGGGATCAGTACTCTAATCTCTATTCCTAATAATATTTCCTTAATTGAGCTTTTCATCATTTCTCAATTAACTACTGTGACCTGGGATTCCTTCCTTTAATATTGCATCCTCAAATCTCAAATCCATCATACACTGAGCTACACAGTGATCTATCTCATATATATATATATATATGGAGAAAGCGAGAAATGGAGATCTGGCCGTGCCTCTTCCATTTTTAACTCTTCAATCATTTCTCTTATAGCTCAGGAACAAATTCCAACTCCTTAACATGGAATGCAAGACTGTCCTGGTATTATCTCTTGTCATTATTGCATCTATAACTTTTCTCTACTAAGGCCTGCATTCTATGTCTTAGAATCACTTACAATGTCTATGTTTTTATTGTTTCCTCTGATTAAAGTGACTTTCTCATTTCATCTTTTCTTTTCAATGTTTTACTCATCTTTTAAAATAAATCAGTTAATTTTTCTTCCTTACCATGAAGTCTTCCTTGTCTGCAGCCTTCCTCCATGCCCCTTCCCCACCCATTGGGCTGGTTTAGTTACTGATCCTTTTCTTTTTTTCCTTGAGGTTACCTCTATTCTCATCTTTATAAATACATTGACTATACTTATCTTTAAATGCTGTTTTCAAACTCTGAGAGGGAGGTGCTTTGAAGCAGGCAATGTGCCTTATTCATAGGTTCAGTTCTTGCTTTTAGCATGAAAATGGGCACACAGTTGGAGCATAAGAAAAAAACGAATTAATTGATGGTCATGAAGGAGGAAAACAGACAGAGAAAAAGTGTACTCTGTAAGATGGTTTGGAGACTTTATGGACTCTAGATCATGTTTTTAAAGCTAACCCATTCCTTTGGGGGTAGACTTATTGTGGGTTGGACCTTTTGATTAGGTTATTTCAATTGAGGCAGGCACGCCCCAGGTGGGTCTTAATCCTTTTACTGGAGTCCTATTATAAAAGATGAAATTCAGAAAAACACACAGAAACTGAGAGAGAACACTTACAGAAAATGAGAAAGAAATCTACACATGGAGAAGCTAGATGCTGACTCAACGAAACCCAGAGAAAAATGACCAACAGATGCCAGCCATGTGCCTTGCCATGTGATGGAGTCTCAGTTCGCTGGATGCCGAGCTTTGGGGAGAAAGCATTGCCTATTAATGCCTTGATTTGGACATTTTCTCAGTCTCAGAACTGTAAGCTTGTAAACTAATAAGTTCCCATTGTTAAAAGCCATCCTTTTTCTGGTATATCGCATTTTAGCAACTTTAGCAAACTAAAACACTCTGACTCCCACATAGGTAGTTATGTATTTTGTATGTAATTTTTGTCTCCAGGTAAAACAAACTTCCATGGCTCAGTGCTTTTATTTAAGCTTGGTTTTCTGTTTGGAATGCCCTTTCCTACCTTCTTCTTATTGAACTCAGATCATACGCCATCATATATTTCAGGTTTCCCATCCAGGAAATTTCTTATTTTAGTTTAATCTATCAGAAATAATGGCATTCAGAATGTATTCATCTTTTGTGTAACAAAGGTCAATTTCCCCACCTCTATTAAAGCATTTATCACTCTAAGCAGTAAAGCAGGATAGCTTCCAGAATTTAAGAATGGAATTATGTAAAACTAAACTTGCAATGGTTGACCTAACTTTAGGTAAAGTATGACACTTTTAAGCAATAACACATATATGCTTGATTGAGCAGTTTTATCCAATAAAGAGGTCAGGATTTTGCTTCAGAAAAAGACTACCTATGTTGACAGATTCAAATTTGTTTCAGAATCAACATCTAAAATGAAGAATGTTTCAATCAGAGACAAATGAATGTTTAGTATAGAAAAAAGCATAAAGGATCAGCACTAGACTGAATCAGTAGGTATCCAACATTGATTGTCTATGGATATACTTGTTTGAGGATTCTGGTCTTCCTGTCAGATTTGGAGGAAACATATATGTTTATGTTTATACACACACACACACACACACACACACACACACACACAGTCTAACACACTCAAACATATTGATGTGGTAACTGAATTTTTGTACTATTTGCATAATTCTTTCCGCCACTGTCCTGAGAAGAGAGACTTAGCCTTTGCATCTGGATATAAAAACACATATTAAGGGCACAAGAATTTTCTTGAATGACTGTACAGTATTTTAAACACAAATGTGTTTTGATAGATTGATTATAAATTTCAGTTGTACCGCTTTATTCAATAGAATATTCGATTAGTTCAATTCTCAGGGTGTGATTTTATATGACTTGAGGAAAAATATCTTAATATGAGACTGCTTAACATTTTCTTTTACACTTTTTCCTTTCTCACTTTGATTGCTATTTTTCAGTCCATGGCAACCCTTAAGTAGATGCAGAGACTAGAATAACGGCATTATTTATCTTCTTTACTTTCAAGTTTGAAATGTACTGAACCAGTCACTAATATTTCAAACACTAAGGAATAAGTCCTCTGGAGCTTTGGGGTACTGTGTTATTCCTACCTCCTTTATATTGTCTGCTTTTTGGTGTGCAATAACCCTTAACATGTTACATTTCATTATTAAAAAAAAACAAACAAAAAACGATGTATCAAACATGTCTTGTCCCAGGAAGTCATGACCTAATATGGATCAGACAAATATTCTCAGGAAATGAAATGGAAATCAGATCAAACAGTTGCTGGGGAATTGAAGATGCTCATACAATTACCCAGTGTAACAACAAAAAAGTTGTATATCTATCTTTCCTGCTTTTTCTTTTCTGTTCATTGTGTGGAGTATGGATTCATGTCTTATTTTCTTTTGGGGTCATCATTTTCATGAACACATTATGTGCCACATGTAAATACATTAAGTAGATACAATGAAAGTTGATAGCATTCTGAATGTATTACTTGCACAGTCATAAGAATTCAATCCTAAACTACCATATTCCATTATACTTATTGTTGTAAATAGAGAAAAAATAAAATGAGCAAGATCAAAAGTATAAATTGTTGATACTACCTCAAAAAATAAGTACTCAAAGATGTTAAGAATAATTTTTGGGTTTCAGTGCCAAATTTTGGACTCTATTCTTTAGAGTTGATGGCAAGAAAAGTCTAAAACAGTCACATAAACACTGATATTTGGCTAATTAAAATTGGAAACTCACAGATCTATGTTATAGTGTAAAGAATTATAAAAAATAGTCCTTTGCAAATAATGCATTCACATTGGGGAGAAAACATTTTGCCTCAGTGGAAAAATACAATTCAAAGAGAACAAAAGTGTGCCCAATAATAAAAATAAACAAACAAAACAAAGAAAAATCTTTGTATTACATTTTGAGCTTTTATTTACAAAAATGCCAATTCTTACTACTTTCACTGTGCTCTGGACTCCTCTTGTCCCATCCTGTTTATCTTTACTCCTTGGGTATATGTTTAAATTCATCTTTATCTTTCCTTTTCCACAAAATTAAATTTCTTTTTTTCTATTTGGGAAAGTTTGATTTGCAATGGATAGGATTACTCAGGTTTCTAAAGATAAAAAAATATGTAGACAAAGATACAGATTCCTGATAACTCAGGAAAAGATGAATATCCCATATCCCTCAATATGGGGAAGAAGCCATGGGATTTCTACAGACAAAATACCCTTCTCTGTCTCTTTCTCTCTTTCTCTCTGTCTTTCACTCTATCCCTTTGCTGTCTTGCATTGCATTTTCTCCCTCTTCCTTGCTGTTTCTCTCTTTTTTCTTTTTCTGGCTCCCACATATGTTTCTTTTGAGCATCTTGCTCTGATTTCTCCAGTACTGTCAAGTCTATACTCTCCATCATAAGTAAATGCCTTTCATCATCTATAACCAAATGACTTAATTAATCAGTTTCTGAAGCCCATAAATACCATATGATTTTTCTGGGTTATCATTTTAGCAGAAGCCACAAATCAAAGGTCGATGAACAGGCTATCAAATGGTTGCCCTTGAGTAAGATTTATACATTTTTATCAGTTATCAACTGGTAGAAAGGACAAGGTCACAAAGAAAACAACAAGGCATCTTCTTTTTGAGATGGCCATAAAAAGATATAGTATGTGCAGAAATTCATTCCTACTTTCTTTTTCTAAAGATTCAATTGCCAGGTACGACTCATCCTTTCACACTTTTGCAATTAGGACAGAGGCTACTAGCTTTTCTTTAATGAAAACCAAACATTAGCTTACCCATCCTCCTATTTATTAGAAACTACGAAACTGAAATTAACCAAGATATCTAATCTTCATGTTTATGAGTTTCTTGGTAATATTTTCAAAGAAGTTATTCAAGCACTTAGGATGTGCTACTTCAAAAATGACTTTAAAAACAAACTAGCATTATTTTGTTTAAATCTTGCATACAAATCTTCATTTTCATCAAATTTTCATACTGTAGTCAGTGAATTGATGGTTGTTAAACATTCGTCTTCTGCTTTGTAGGATGTACAAGTTACAATCAAACTAACTACATTATTCCCCACCATTCCACCACTGGACAGGCATTTCTGTTCAGTTACCTGGTAACCTGGTAATCTAGCACCTGGAGCCAATATAGATTTCAGCTATTAGAATGCTAGGTAGAGTTCATTGCCAGCTATGTAAGTATTACCCTTTGTCTAGACAGTTAAACTAAACCAGCCTCTGGCTATTTCAGAGGACTTGTATTTCTCAACACTTAAATATATTCCAAAGTAAACAAACAATTAAAGGAACCAATCTCTTAAGAATATCTAAATTTCTTTATCCCTTGCATATATTTGAAAAACAGTAAATTTCTTGTTCTGTGGATGAAAGAAAGACATTTTTATTATTAAGTAAAATAGCTGGCACTAGATGGCTTGTCCATACTAAATGATAAAATATTCACCCAATAATCTAAACGCATATGAGATAGAGTAATTTTAGTTTTTGTATTTACTTTCTTATATTGCCCTAACCAGTATTTTCTCACAGCTTTTAACTATTAGCAAGATGCTAATATTACTTCTCATGGATTGTAGTAACCTGGACAGAGAGAAAAATTGCAAAAGCGCTAGAAATTTTTCAAACTGCCCACACATATTTTGCAACCTAAGACATTTTTTTTCTGAATTGGTAGAATTTCTTTGTGGGAAGACATATCCAAACTACTACAGCACTTTATTTATCTGTTTGGGGGAATATTTCAGGATCTTATCATACTTCTGAATTGATGGTTTATGTAGTCTCAAAGTGGGTCCGTTACAAAAACTCCCCAAAAATCTCATTCCATTCTACATCTTGCTGCAGCCTTCTTTCTTTCCTTTTCCACAATTAAATTTCTTTAAATGTTTTCTAAAATTACTGACTCTAATTGTTTACCTACACACCCACTGTTTATGCCATTGTAATCTGACCTCTGTCTCCACTGCTGTATTTTACATAGTGAAGTGAGTAAAATGACCATCCTAGGGGTATCTGGGCTAGTCTATTTCAAAATGCCTTTCTGAGGGTATGGTTGATGTATTTGTTCACTTGCTATCAAAATTGGACAAGGGAGTAGTGATAGATAATTTAATATTTCACTGACAAATTGAATTTGTCTCTGCTTTCACCAGGTAACACTGCCATTGCCTTCTCCTAATGATCTGGGTCAATTATCCTTGCTAGTAAGATGGCAGCATTCCTTGACAAGAAGAGATAAAATCACTAGGTACCAGTATAGTTTAAAGTTCTATAGGACTCTATCTGTTTCCCTGGTGAAAGCTTTCCTGCTCTGGAAGCAGGAACTCCAGACCCACAAAGTCTAAAGATGATGAAGCAGGGAGCATAAATTCCCCATTTGAAGATTTATAATGCGTCGTGCACCCCTTGATTCCTATATGCTTATAGACGCACTGTGGACACTGACCACAGAATGGTAATTGCTTTAGGGTATATACTGTATCCTGGAGGATGGAATTCAGGAACATAATCATTTCAGAGTATCATTTCCAAAACGGTTTATCAGCCACAGCTTCAAAACCTATTCCATTGCTCTACAGGTTAGTAGTTTGTTATGTGTACGGTTTGCAATAAAACCAGTAGATCCCATGGTCATGGCTTCCCTGTTATCGGCCCTATGGTCTGAAGCAATCTCATGTAGGATTCCACGTTTGCAAACCTAGGAATTTTATTCTGGCTTAGGCCCTGTGGGGAGGAAAGACAAACTTTTAGCTAGAATATATGTTGATCTCAATCAAGAAGTATCATTGCCCTTTCAGTCTGAAAAGGGTATAACATAATGAATATGCTTATGTTCACATTCAGCCCCAGATTTTTGGACATTTGGATACCAAATTTGTAGAGTAGGAACCCATGCTGTTGGGCCCATGCATAACCATAGTCTCTGCCTACACAGCTACTTTATTATAAATCATATTACCAATACTCAACAACAGAGGCTGGCTGATATCAATTGGCTATCCATCCTGACTATTTGTTTGTTAAGTGCCAATTCCATAGAGTATGCTTTCTGGTGGCTAATTTGCATTTCAAAGATCATACTTCATACTCATTGCCATAGGTTCATCCATACGTTATTTCTTAATACTTTCTTGTCTTCCTTAATCTTAATTTTTGTTTTTCAGTTTCTGATTTCTTGAAGAAAAAAATAAGTTGTTAAATCACTTACTGCTGCTGATTACAGGATATATAGATTTAATCAGGGCAAGAAGTGAATGTTTGTATCACAAAAATAAGAACCAATTCTGATCACTATTCTAGCAGGGATGGAAAAGAATTCATTTACTAGATCAGTGGCTGTTTGTCATGTTAATCTGTTCTAGCTAAAAACCATATCTAGCACAGCAGATACAGTTGAGACAACCACTTTTACAGTGTTAATCTGCTAGGATCCATCTGCTTTTGCATGGCCAAACTGGAGTAATTGGATTATGTTGACGATGACTGCCCCTGCAACTTTTAAGCCCTAAACAATTTCTGGTATTCCCTCCCTTACCAGATGCAATATTGTTTCTGATATACTGTCTTACTTGGTCTTGTTTCAGAGGATTGCATGTGGTCTTGTGGTCTTCAAAGTGCATTTCCTTTTAGTCTATAAGACAGAAGTACTGTGGTGGTTCTGATAATTATCAAGTATGTTTATTCCAACTCTATCTTTGCTAGAATAACCTATGGGTGATTTCATGTAACCAATGACTCCACGATAAATGAGATTTGGAGACAGGCTCTATTTGGTAGTTATTCTGACTACAATGATTCTTTGGGGCCCATGTATGAATTCCAACTTCAATAGTCATTGAAATGTCTGAATAGTCCTCTTTCCCAAGTATTTGATTATATGCAATTGACATTAGGTACTAAGGAAAAGATTGGAAATATCCTTACTGAATAGAATTAAAACTATATCACAAAATCTTTCTCCAAGGGGACCTGGTCTCTCCTCTGGTCAATAGGTTCCAAGTCTGAGAACTGGGTCAAGCCCAGAAACTGGGCAAATTATTCTGAATTTAATTGGATCTACTATCTTCATTCACATCATAAATTTTTGATTTGCTTCTTCTATTGTTAACATTGATAAGTATTCTTCTGGCTGCCTTTTTTCTCTATGAACACTATGTTCTATTAACCATTTCAGCAGCTTTCTGCAATTCAAGATTTCCAGCTGTCATTCTGAATTTGCCTTTTTTTTTTTTTTAACTTAATTTTACCCCTGCTTTCTTCTTTTGTTTAGCATAGACTCCTGGTCTCCATTATTTTGAGATCCTTTCCTCCCCATTGCTCCCTATTGCTATTAGGGAGGTCAGTTCTGTATCAGCATCTACTATTAACAGTCATGTCCTATAAAGGATAGACACCATTGGGTTTTGCAATAAGCCTTTTGTTCTCTTCACTAGTAATCTGTTTCTTCCAGATGCTCCTGTAAATCACACTCATCTGGTGAAATTTCTGGTCTTATATAATATGTCCATTTTGCATGACCATTCCTAACAACATAACCCTCCTCCCTACCTTTTGATCCCATTCTCCCTGAATGTAATCTTTGCATATTCTATTGGTTCTTCTTCCAATGGACTACCCAGCATTGATTTTATTCGACACTGGTTAATGACATGATGGCCAGGAGGAGAAAAGTGGAAAGATTATGAGGAAGAGTAAGGTTGTATTGTCAAGGAGATGATCCCCACATTCTTTAAGAAAGGGGTGCATAAGTCTTATATGAGAGGAATTACCCACTTCTCAAGGCACAGGGAATTCCAAAAGATGGGGGCCTACATAGTTTCAGTCACATTGGATTAAGGTTCTCCTTTCCAAATCTCAGGGTCTCACACCCTCCTAAATAAACTCTGACCTTATAATAAAAGAATTGCAAAGTAGAGAAGTCAACTTTTCCTGGAATTCATCCACATTTGCAATTAAATTCTAGGCCTAATATTTAAATTTCTACCCTTTGGATACAACAAAAAGTGTCCTTTTTCAAGTCTGCCCTCTGACTTTCTCATAGGTATTTCCTTGTCTTTCTCCAACATATTGGTAGCATTTAGTAATAGTCATTCCACAGGCCTCACAATACCCCAAATTATAAATGCCTGGTATACTGCATTAGCTAGTTCATTTCTTTCCACTAATATCAGATCTCACTTCTTCAGTAATCAAATTGCATGACTGCTGTATCCAGGGACTAACATCACTCCACCTACCACCAATACTCTAGTCCTTATTACTAATCAGTGTAATTAACCCAGCTCCAAAATTCCATTTTAAAGCCTGCTTCCTAATCTAATTTGGCTCAACATTCTTAAGTAAAATAGAAGTAGAATTTGAGACATAAGGGTATGGGTAGGAGATTTACTGGATAGTGCCTAAAATCAACAACTCTGAGAGAATGAAGGGAAGAGAATTGTGCAATGGGAGAAGATGAACTTCAAGAATAATATATTTGGAATATAAGCCATAGAAGGTACCTCATGGGTTCTGGAGTTTGGGTGGCTGTTCAGAGTTTCCTCCTTGAGGGAAAGTTGCCAGGCTTTTATATCACTCCATTCACCAGTCATTTGACATGGATTTTCCCAGAAAGAACATAGCCTTTTTCAAGAATGTCCATTATCTTAAGGCAGTTCCTAGAAGCAACTCAAATCAGATCTATCAAGTGTCAATAGTCCCAGAATGTAGGGAAATAAGTGACTTGATTGATAATGAGAGATATCCCAGCATCCTACAATCATCCACTCAGTGTATGATATCTCCATGTAACTAGCTGCTTAACTCCATGCTGGGAGGCATACTTGACCTTTAATATTCACATGTAGTCAATCAAATCCTAGTAATTTTACTTCCCGAATATATCTCAAGGCACTGTGCATTTCTTGCCATCTTTGCTATTCCTATTCTAATGAAGGCATCTACCATCTTCTTTTGACTTGCTTAGCATCCCATGCAAAGGCACATGGCAATGCCTACTGGGCTCTTCTTCTGGCTTCTGGTTTCAAGTGACTCTTATAGAATTTGTGAATCCTTCTGTTGCTTCACTTCCCATCTCCAAATGTCTGTGTCTGAGCTCTCTCTGAAATGTTTCTCCTTTTAAAGGATGCCAATAAACTAATCATGACCCACTTTGAATGGGAAGGGTCACATCTCCATCTAATCAGAAAATCACACCCACAATTGGGTGTGTCACATCTCTACATAGACAACCTAATCAAGAAGTCACACTCTACAATATTGCATCAAGATTAAAGGAATATTTCTGTCTCCACAATACTGGATTAGGATTAAGAGACCATGGCTTTTCTGGAGTACATAACATTTTCAAACCAACACATTCTGCCATCTGGAACCCAAAATGATGAGTTCTTTCCATAAACAAAGCAGTCATTCTATCACAATATCACATAGGTCTTAAACCATTTCAGTAACAATAAAAATATGATACCAAGTCAAAAGCAGTACAAAATCTCATCAAAATCAGTTACAGGCTTTGTCTGTTCTAAGGTAAAATTCTCCTCTGGCTGTGAACCTGTGAAGCTTAGAACAAGTTACCTACTACCAATATAATAAGTAGGAACAGTCATAGGATAAACATCCCCATATCCATCGGGTGAAAGGAAAGCAGGGTTTGCCAAACCTAAACAGCTCCTAAAACCTGCATGGCAAATTCCATTAGATGTCAAAGTCTGAGAGTTATTTATGATACCAGGGCTTGGAAGAGAGCCAGCCCACTATGCAGCGGTCTTCTTCTCTTCAAATGCTGAAGAAGGACTGCATCCTAAGGGAACTTTGGGGAATCACCCTTTTCTTGGATATACCCTCTCCAAGCATCGGGGCAGAACCTGGACTCTCTTTAATCTTCAGGGTACATGCTCAACCCCCTCAGAACGGTGGGTGGTAGTGAGACTCTCTCCAATACCCAAAGAATTTGCCCCACTTTCTCTGAGGCCTGGGGCACCAAAATTCTTCCTGAACATTGACATGAAAGCTTGCCCTCTGCCTTGGTGGCAAACTCATCCTCTCCACTTACATAGGTGGATCTGTTATTCCGTTCTGAGGTTTCTTGGTTTCAGAACTTAGCTTCCATGGTTTTGCCTTTGGAGTAATTTCTCCTTCAATCTGTCTCTTTTCTGTCCATCTTAGTCCAGACTGAAAGTGTTTACATAAACTTTGCAAAAAAAAAAAAAAAAAAGTTAGTTTTCCATGTAATACAAAAGGATCAAAGCCATCAGATAATAAGACTTTCCACAAATCCTTTCTACATAATTCCATTTCCAGTCTTGGTTTTTGTGAAATGGCTGACTGGTTCCATGTTTGGTTAAATCCTCACATGGGGCACTCACCGGTAGAATCTCCTTTATGGAATCCCAGGATTTTCAAGACCACCAATTTCTGGTTTCTTTGTACCTAAGAGTTTAATTTGCAACTTATCACTATCCTGTTACATTTTACTATAAGCTACAAGGAGAAGCCAGGCTTCATTTTCCAATTTAGTTTGGGAATTTACTCAGCTAAATATCTCAGGTTATTGCCTTAAAATTCTGCCTTCCACCCAACACCAAGAATCAATTTTGCCAAATTTTCTGCCACTTTCAAACAAGGCAAGTTTAATATTCTCAAATTAACTTCTCAAGTAAGTGTCAACAAATACTCATCTATCTAGGTCTTGGTAAGGAATATTTGTATCAATGTGAGACATAAGGACCAGGGGACATATTCTTGATATTGTAGAAAGGAAATTAAGAGAAATCCACTATAAAATATCAGGGTCATTGCCTTAGATGGGAGTACTGTCATTTGGTCTTACTGCTTTGTTATTTGGTTAAGATCTTGAAGTTCAAAAGTATGATTCTGTCTTCCATGGGAAACTTGGCAAAGGTTTATCTATAAATAGCTTTAACAATATCATATCCATACTAATAGAATTGGAGTATGGAATGCAGTGACCATAATATATCTCATTAATTTAGTTACTTACTTAGTCAGCCAAGCAGTCAAGTATTTTTAAGCAGCTTTTTAAATTGGAGAATGAAAGAAGAAATCTAACAATATTCATATTGTTTCTGAAATGACTCTTCCAGGAGCTATCTCTATGTATCACTGTCAAATAGCAACAAATACATACTTATTATAATCACCCCCAATTCTCCCTTTCCCTGCCTTCACCTTTCCTTGACTCTCTTTGTATCAGTCTGTGTTCAATCAAGAGATAGATATCAATGTAATTGGAACAGAGGAAGTTTAACATCAAGCATTAATAACAGCAAAGAAGTACAATAAAGATGTGAAAAGAACTTTAAAGTAGACTCTATGGCTAAAGGAAATTATTCAATGAAAAACAAAATTAGGAGGGCTGGATCCACAACCAAAGGCTGGCATATAGAGCTTCCTTGGAAAGGGTGTGATTTGCTGCCCTTCAAAAGGCAGAAAAATTTACTGGGCTGTCCAGCCAGAGCTGGTCTACAATTACCTGGTAGGCTAGAAACAGCCTACCCAATGGGAGGCAGGTTGAGGTTGAAAGAGAGTATGCAAGGGAATTAGGATATTGGGAACTTGGGGTCCATGGTGTGATACAGGTTGTGTTGCAGAAAACTGTCTTCATTCCTTCCAAGTATAGCCTGACTTAGTCTGGAAGGCAAGAGTGCAGAGGCAAGAGTCTAAGAGTACAGGGTAGTGTGAGGTCTGGGATACACAGTGTCTTTCAGCAGGATGGCAGAAAGGTTGTCTCCAGGCCAGGGTGAATGCTACAGGATTGCAGAAACTGCTGCATCTGGGATTAAGCAGAGTCCATTTTACAAATGTACAGCAGCAGCAAGAAGAAAGAAAAATGGCAACATATTAGAACTCTGCTACTGCAATGTCTCTCCAGCACCCTCTACTGCAAAGCCTAACGACATGCTTGCTGCAAAGCTCCATTATTGCTCACCTAGCAAAGTAAGGAACATATGGAGCCAAGAGCAATACATTAATAACTGGATTATTCTTCCTTTGTTTTGTAACTCATATATTTCTAAAACATTCATCTCAAATTCCTCAAGGGCTAAAACTTAAGGCTAGATCTCATTTTCCATTTCCACTGCTATTTTGATGTATCCCTTATTCTTTCTACTGAGTTACCTTCAGAGCCACTATTTTGTACAATTCTAGGGGTGTCACTCAAATTTGAGCTTATGTGAATACCACACATCTCTGTGGATTGTGTAGTGAACAGTATGCATGGACATGCATAGGATCTTGCATATCCACATATATTATATTTACATTTATATTTCATGTATCACATAATTTAAATCCATGTAGCTATGCATCATTTTCCTTAAGAACAAGCTTCAAGGGTTGTATAATCCAATCTACCACAGTTAATGTTTTGACAAAATGGTGACTATTTATTTTAAATGAGACCATAATTTATTTCTAATAAACTCAAGAAATAAATTTTAAAAACATATCTCAATTTTTAACTGAAAAAGGAATTTTGAAAACATATTAATCATTTAGGTATAACTCCTCAAAGATATATATAATTCTGATGTGTGTATCTATGGACAGAATCTATTCATATAGTTTGGTTTGAAGCAACTAAAATAACAACAAAAACAAAGACTCAGTTGCTTTTACTATAAAGAAAAATTTCTAAGAATTCAATTTTTAAAAGTTTGGGTCCTGGGGTCACCTATCAGTATTTAAACACTGAGAACAGCATTTAAAACCTGTGTAGTTTCGAAAATTAATGAGTTATACTGGGCTTTTTTTCCATATTCATCAAGCATGGATACTACTATTATATCACTCATATGATGTAGATATAGTGTGTATATATATATGTATGTGTGTGTGTGCGTATCAACTCCAAAGTACAGATGTGGAAGAAATATATATATATACATTAAGAATACATGTTATATATATATGTAATAAATATACATAAATATATTTAAATTATATATTTAATTAATAATTAAATTTCTTATTCTGCTGATAATTGCAATCTCCCTTAAATCACATTCTGTCATCATTTCCTGGATTAGCATCTAAATTCCAGACAAGAAGTATAGTTGGAAAAATCAGACATTCTCAAGGCAATAGTGTATGCTACGTGTCAGTAGTAGGGGGACTGCCATCTTCTAAGTGATTCTTTCAAGTTTCAGTTTGGGGCTTTTACTTTTGATCCAGGCAGGTCCCTGTTTGGTTATTCTCCTCAGATTTGCTGTCTCTCAGTGCTTCAGAGATAGACCAGTATCTCTTGGTGGCTCTTGGCCACATCAGAAACACTCTATTGCATATCTCTGATCTCTCTTCAGACTATGGATTTAGACACCTCGGCTAATTTTGAGGCTCTTGAGACGTACAAGGCTGAGGAGAACACCACAGTCTTAGCATTTTTCTGGTGACAGCAGCAGAGGGGTTGTCAGCTCTTTGGACTTTATCTACCACTGATTGGCACCCAGGACTCAGATCCATGTAAGCAGAAGCAGTAGGTGTCTTCTCAGGAAACCATCAATATCTAAACTCCTTTTGGTTGTCCTCTTCATCTTCCCTCCATTTCAAAATCAAATTAATCAAGTGTGTGTGAAGGTGTGCCCGAACATGTGTTTATGGAGTCAGGGGTATGATGAAATGTGGGGTAGTTAGGAAAACTTTTCTATACTAGAATCTTTCAAATTTAGTGATTAAACCCTAAGTTTTGTGTTTTTAACTCTGAAACTAAGAGTGTGATTCTTTTGTGTTAGCCCTTCACTGAAACAATTAGTTAGAAAACACCTACCTCCCCAAATAAGTGAAGAGAAGGAGGGGCAAGAAATGTCAAAGGGAGTACAAGTAGAGAGCAAAGTTGCTTAATAGGTACTCATTATTACAAACCTACAATATTACAGACTAGGATACCAAAGGAAAAAAACCTCTTTCTTTACATTGTTATATACTCATTTATTTGTAATCAAATTTCAAAATGCCAGATAGACCTGTATGTTCTAATTTATTAAAAGCTGTATTTTGCATAATTAAAATGAATGCTGGTAGAAAGAAAATATAAATTAAATCCTATGAAGCAAAAAAAAAATAATAACATAGAACATTTTTTTCCTATGAAGGAAAAAAAATAACATAGAAAAATTCATAGTTTAAAAAGAGAACAGGACAGGCCACAGTGGCTCAGCAGGCAGAGTTCTCACCTGCCTTGCAGGAGAGCCAGTTCGATTTCTGGTGCCTGCCCATGCAAAAAAAAAAAAAAAAAGAGAGAGAGAGAGACCAAAAAGAGGGTTGCTGGGATAGTTTAGTGGTAGAATTCTCGCCTGCCATGCAGGAGACCCGAGTTCGATTTCCAGCCCATGCACTTTCCAAAAACAAACAAATTCAACCAAATGTTGCTACAATAATGGGATATTCACATGGAAAAAGAATGAAATGTGACCCCATCATACAGCATACAATAAAAAAAAAAAAAAAGAGGAGACACCCAAAAGAAAAGAAATGCCTGTACTAAGAAATAGTTCAATGCGTTTGGGAATTCAATAAAGTGATTACACAGGATGTAAGGACCTGGAGCATAACAAGAGAAATGAGCAAAAATAAAAATGAAGGGAAAACAATAAAAACAATGTGAGGCCCCCAAATTGGAGTAGGTAGTTTTTCCTTTATTTTTAATTAAGGCTATCCCTATTAATAAAAAATCCAGAAAAATTAGATGAATATCTAATTGATAATACATTTTAATTATAGAAATATCATAGTATATTATTTCAGTATTGTGGTTAGATTTAGTCACCTGCTTTCTTTTTTCCTAATTTTATATTGCATGTATTATCTAATGTATAACTTTTTATAGCTATTGCAGATGGAAGCATTTTTGTTCATAATAAATAGAATAGGTGACTGGAGAATTACTAATTTGAAGCAGTTAACTTTAATGCTTTTTCAATCAGTTAGGAATGTGTTTACTTTCTCCCACTTCTTATTTTTGTTCAATTACGTATCTCCCAAATGCATTGTAACTAGAAGAAAGAAAAAATTATTTTTTTATGTGCCCTTGAATTTTTAGACGACCAAACTCCTGAGGCAAATTATTAATGCTGTAGAAAATGTTGAATTACGTTACTCATTTTGCCTTCTACTTGATATGACTACCTTGAATCAAGTTGAATGAGCACAGAAATTTAAATTATGGCTTGATCTGAATATTAGATAGCACACAGTAAATAAGTATAAAATTGGATTAGCTCTTTAAAAATGGAAGGGCAAATCGATTATTTCAGTAGACATACTATTTATAGGTTTCACCAATGGAAAATAATAGGCTCAAAATATTCAAATTTACCTTGAAAGATTTTTAAAGTATTTATGAACTGGCAAGAAGTATTGCAGATTAACATGACAATATCACTTACCTGACAATGTAGGCAAGAACATTCGTTTGATCTGATTTTACAACTTTTAGACAGCAATTGGCATTAACCAGTTGCTAGAGATGAGAAAATAAATTCCCATTTCTTATAAAGGCAATAAATAGATAGAAGGCTTTATCATCGCCATTTTATTTTTCTGCTTTTCCTCACCAAAACTCTGACAAGTATTGCCACATCAGAAGGATTTTCTTTTTGACACCCTATTCACCCTCTTTGGTAATTTTTCTTGTCAATTTCAACAACATTAATTGGCATTTTTATTTATAAAAGTAAGATGCTTTGCAGAAGAATTAAAAATATGGGGAAAATTCATAAATCTGCCATTCAAATGTAGTCACTATTCTCCTTGTTTTATGTTTTCTGTGTAATTGGAATCACAGTGGTTATATTGTCATGCAACCTATATATTTCCCTATTTAGCAACATAACATGACCATTTTCTTATATCATGAATTATGCTTCAGTAAATAATGGGTTCTTGTTTTGTTCCATATATTGCTATGCTAATGCCAGAAAGTCTTAATTATTACAGTTTTGAAATGAGTCTTAATATATGGTTGGGTAAGAAATACAAATTATTGTTTTAGCTTCCTGCTTTTTTAGATGTTCTTTAAAGGAGTTCAATAAAGAGCTATAATATTTTCTATTTAGTTCTTGCATATCCTTTTGATATTTATTCTTAGATAAACTACATTGGGTTTGAATTGTGACTATGATTTCCTGTTTGTTCCTGGGAAAGAATAACTAAATGACTGAAAAAAAAAACACTTTTAAAAGCAACATGACCACAAACATTAATTCTTAAAGTTTTTGATAGATATTTTCTTTGAATAATGATAATGTTTCTTTAGCCCTTTCTATCCTGTAAAAAATTATGATTTTTTAAAATTTAATGTCTTCACCTGTTTTTTAAAAATTTTAATTTGGATGTTTGTAATTATGTTACTAGAGTCACTCTTTTTCCTTAGTAGTGCTTTTTACAATAATGTTAATTTTGTCTGATATTTATATAGCTATACTGGCTTTCATTCAGTTAGTATTTGTGAATTGCATCTTTTGTCCATCTTTTCATATTTCTTTACATCTTCTGTGTTATTTTATATTTATGCTTTATAAACCTCATTAGATTTTTAGCCTGATCTGATAATTTCTGTGCTTTAATTGACAAGTTTAACCATTCATATTTATTGTGATTCTTAAAACATTGGTACATATTTTTCCTCTCTTATTTGTGATTTCTATTTTTCCTGCTTCATCTTTATGTACTCTTTCTTCTCTCTGGTCTGCTTTTTATTGATTACCTTTTTAATCATATTCTTCCACACTTCTGAGAGAAAGACACATGCTGGCTTTTAATATTTCCATTCTAGCATTGAAAATTTTAACTTCTAAGCTTAAATTGACAAAGTTTTGTTTTCAGGTTTCTGTTTTCCAAGTTAAGTCTGATTTCCATGTTTTTTGTTCACTTATTATTTTCCTTTCTGGCAATTATTTTCCTCCTGTGACTTGTACTATGTACACATATGACCTTAGAGAGAATAAAGTGAAGTTTATGAGGTAATATAACTCATAATTAATAGATCTGGAAATTGTGCACCAGAAATTTCTTGTTCTTCTGCTATTTTATTTTTTTCTTTTTGAATGCTTTGCTTCCCTCAAGTGCTTTACATTTCTCTCAAGGCTTCTCTCAATTTCATTATTGTATTCTACATCTAGTGTATTCCATTGTTATTCTCTTCCTTGATCAAAGCCAGACTATGATCATTCCTTTGGAGGTCTTCAAATTTTCTGATATATCAAACATCTTTTCTATTGTCTGGTCCTATCTTTCTGGTACCTCAGCGAGGTGCTTTATTTACTTTTATTTCTGGACTGACACTGAATGTTTGTTAAATAGGGAAACAGAACTAATTCTTCCTTTTCACTCTAATCTGCCTTTTAGACCTCTACAAACAATGTACTTTTTCAAATATCAACTACATAGCCCATGCTACTAAATCCAGTGGAAGTTTCCCTGGCTAAAATTTACTAACTCTTTTGACAGTAATGCACACATTTTACTGTGCTTCCCTTTTCTAAACACTTTTTTCTCTTGTCTGCCATGACACAACACTTTTATTGTTTACTTTCATCTCCTGGAATATGCTTCACCTTTGAGGGCACTGCTTAGATGTCCTGGGGCTTCCTCTCTGGTCTATTTTAACAGAACTGAATTAACTAGCTAAATCATGAATTTCTTACTCTTCTCTCACGATACATTTGAAGAACTACACTGCAGTTAGTGGGATATGACATCCTAGAGTTGACGTCCCAAGTGCTAGGCATTGCATTCCAGAAGTGAGAGTAAGATATATTTCTCTGTAAGGTAAACCTTGACCACTGAGAAATAGGAAATAGGAGGCATATTGGCATATAACCTCCCTTCTACTATTTCTTAATTGACTGCTCTGGGGCACCAGCCTGTTCAGATACGTTCTTCCTGTGGACCAAGCCACACACTTGCTGAGCCACCTGCAAATGAGAGTCATTTCTAGGTTCTTGCTCAATTATTAGCTAGTACAATGATGCGTCAATATGCATTTGTTTGCATCCTTTATTTCAGTTTTACATTATTTCTCACTCTTATACCCTAGGTTTCAACCCCCTTAATAAATCACTTTTAATATTTGCTTCAGGCTCTGTTTCTAGAGGCTGAGGGTAAAGATATTGTATTTTCATAGATGACGGTATATCTAGCATCCAAATATGCTGTCTGGCATGCTAAAAATACATAAAATTTTGTTGAGTAAACAACTAAATATGTGTTTTGGGGTTAAAGTAATAGTAAGAAAGTAGAAAAGAGCATCTAACACATAGAGATATTTCTATATGTCAAATGTTAAAAAATTTATTAAAATATTGTTTCAGTTAATCCTTGTAACAACACTATGAATATGATAGCATAGTCTCTATTTTGTAGATGATGAATCTGGTAGCTTAGAGAGGTTAAAATGACCTACAAAAGGTTACACAACTCATGATTGATTGAGTTGGGAATTGTGTACAAGAAATTTCATGTTCTTCTGCTATTTGGTCCTATTTTAGAGGCTTATCTTTATTCCTTATGACTCTGGACTGGAAATGCATGGCTGAAAATTTTTCATAGATAGTGACATAAAATACTCCCGTGGTTTAGAAAAAGTCATTTTTTGCCTGTCTGCTGTTCCATACCAATTAATGTGATATATTGAAAGAAGAGACTTTGGAGAAAAGGAGATATTGTTTGCCATTTACTTACTATGTGACCTTGGGCAAGTAACTGAGACCCCCTGGGCTACTGTTTCCTTTAATCTAACAAGAGTAGAAGAAAAACTACCTCAGGAATATGTTATCAAAATTTTAATACACATTATAAATCATCAATAAAAGTTTCTACACAGTTCCCTTATAATGCATTCCCTGGTGTTTCTGAAATAAAATAAAATACAATTTCTTTCAATGTGGGACAGTGGTAGAACACGTTAGAGTGTGATTTGAAACGGTGAATATTTCAAAACCTATCTTTGAATGGCTTTGGAATTTACCATATGATATTTCATTACCACTCTGCCCCCCATGTATCTTGGTAGTGAGGTTTGAATTTATTTATAATGTCTTTGCATTCCTTAATGCAGGCATTCATTTAATATGAATTTAAAAATTTTAAAACTACAGTGCTAAGAATTAGTGTTTCAAGATGAGTAAGGTGATCCTTATTTTTTGAGACACTCACAGACACATGCCAAATGGCTCTGCCGTAAAGTGTGGTGTATCAGATCAGATATAAGTGAGAAGAGTTGTGAGAGTACAAAGCGAATTTCAAGTAGTGAATCTTACCCCTTTCAGGAATGCCTTCCTATCATTCTGCATCTTGTTATCTTTCTCTTTTCAGAGCTGGCTTAAAAGCTGCTGACTCTATGAAACTTACTTTCCCACCTGAGATACAATATGCAGTGTCTTTTCCTTCTGTGATCTTCTGGAAAATACATTATTTCTCCTACTCTTCTAATATCATTTTGGATGTTTTTAATGTGTTGATTTGCTCCTTAACTTTTAATATCTGATGTCTGTGTGATGTTTGAACAGAAAATATTTTACTTTGATTGTGGTTACAAAATGTATCCAGTTTCTTATGTTATTCACATTTCTTTGTCTCTATAGATATACTCAAAACTGTCTTTGATGAAGAAATGAATGTGTAATTCTCCAATTTCATTTCTCTGTGTGTACTATTCTTTTCCCTGTACATTTGAATCATACTGAAAACATTAATGTAGCCTGTGATGTATATAACATGCAAGGGAAAATGGCCCTTTCAACAATAATTGGATATTTTGCTGGGTTGAAGCTGTTATGTGCCCCAGAAAAGACCATGTTCTTTTAACCTATTCCTGAGGGTGCAGACCTGTGGATGGGAAGTCATGTAAGGTTATTTCACTTGAGAGTTGACCCACCCCATTCACGATGGGTCTTTATCCTTTACCTAGAATCCTTTATGAGATGATAAAGGACAGAAAAAATTGAGAGAGTTTAGGGAGGAAAAAACCCCAGAAAAGCTTGAGAGGAAGATACAAAAGCCAGAAGCTGAAAGTAGCAAAAGCTGGACGTAAAGGACTCCAGAGATGCTTCAGATGCCAGTGGCCTTTCCTCAAAGAAGGTATCATCCTGTTGATGCTTTAATTTGGACGTTTTCATGGTCTTAGAACTGTGAATTTGGAAGCTAATAAGTCCCCAGTGCAGAAGCCAACCGATTTTCTGGTATATTGCATTTTGGGAGCTTTAGCAAATCAAAACAGAACTAATACCTAAATATGTTTTTGATTTTGTGAGTAAAAAGTTGTGTAGGACTTTTTAATGCATAAAAAATGGGATTAGGATACAACCCTTAAGCAAGAGCTTACGTAGTACTTACAAGCAAACCTGGGGACTGTGTCCCATAAACCAATCTGTATGGTCTCTCTTATTCCCCTTTTTTGCTTCTCTCCAAATCTTACAAATAATTTAAAGCCCAGTCCTAATCCAAACTCCTCCTTGAATAAGTCTTTACTTAGTGACTATTGGCCATTTTCTTCTGTTCCCATCTATCCATGTATTCAATCAGTTATGATGCACTCACCATGTTCTAGGCATTATTCACTGTCCTGGTAGTAAGCAAATTTATCTGGAAGGGCAGGGTGTCCCGAATTGCTAAAAATATCTTGAGGAAAAAAAACGAAGCTGGAGGTCTCACGCTGCTGTACTTTAAGGCATATTATGAAGCCACAGTGGTCAAAACAGCATGGTATTGGCATAAAGATAGATATATCGACCAATGGAATCGAATAGAGTGCTCAGATATAGACCCTCTCATCTATGGACATTTGATCTTTGATAAGGCAGTCAAGCCAACTCACCTGGGACAGAACAGTCTCTTCAATAAATGGTGCCTAGAGAACTGGATATCCATATGCAAAAGAATAAAAGAGGACCCGTATCTCACACCCTATACAAAAGTTAACTCAAAATGGATCAAAGATCTAAACATTAGGTCTAAGACCATAGAACAGTTAGAGGAAAATGTAGGGAGATATCTTATGAAACTTACAATTGGAGGCGGTTTTATGGACCTTAAACCTAAAGCAAGAGCACTGAAGAAAGAAAGAAATAAATGGGAGCTCCTCAAAATTAAACACTTTTGTGCATCAAAGAACTCCATCAAGAAAGTAGAAAGACAGCCTACACAATGGGAGACAATATTTGGAAATGACATATCAGATAAAGGTCTAGTATCCAGAATTTATAAAGAGATTGTTCAACTCAACAACAAAAAGACAGCCAACCCAAATACAAAATGGGAAAAAGACTTGAACAGACGCCTCTCAGAAGAAGAAATACAAACGGCCAAAAGGCACATGAAGAGATGCTCAATGTCCCTGGCCATTAGAGAAATGCAAATCAAAACCACAATGAGATATCATCTCACACCCACCAGAATGGCCATTATCAACAAAACAGAAAATGACAAGTGCTGGAGAGGATGTGGAGAAAGAGGCACACTTATCCACTGTTGGTGGGAATGTCAAATGGTGCAACCACTGTGGAAGGCAGTTTGGCGGTTCCTCAAAAAGCTGAATATAGAATTGACATACGACCCAGCAATACCATTGCTAGGCATCTACTCAAAGGACTTAAGGGCAAAGACACAAACGGACATTTGCACACCAATGTTTATAGCAGCATTATTTACAATTGCAAAGAGATGGAAACAGCCAAAATGTCCATCAACAGACGAGTGGCTAAACAAACTGTGGTATATACATATGATGGAATATTATGCAGCTTTAAGACAGAATAAACTTATGAAGCATGTAATAACATGGATGGACCTAGAGAACATTATGCTGAGTGAGTCTAGCCAAAAACTAAAGGACAAATACTGTATGGTCCCACTGATGTGAACCGACATTCGAGAATAAACTTGGAATATGTCATTGGTAACAAAGAGCAACAGGACTTAGAAACAGGGTAAGATAATGGGTAATTGGAGTTGAAAGGATACAGACTGTGCAACAGGACTAGATATAAAAACTCAAAAATGGACAGCACAATACTACCTAATTGTAATGTAATTATGTTAAAACACTGAATGAAGCTGCATCTGAGCTATAGTTTTTTTTTTGTTTCTTTGTTTGTTTGTTGTGTCTTGTTTTTTTTTCTTTTTCCTTTTTTGTATATTTTTTTTACTTTTTTTATTATTATTATTTTTATTTTTTGTCTATATTAACATTGTATATCTTTTTCTGTTGTTTTGCTAGTTCTTTTCCTAAATCGATGCAAATGTACTAAGAAATGATGATCATACATCTATGTGATGATATTAAGAATTACTGATTGCATATGTAGAATGGAATGATTTCTAAATGTTGTGTTAATTTCTTTTTTTAATTAATAAAAAAACCTTAATATATATATATATATATATATATATATATATATATATATATATATATATATATATATATATATATATATATATATATATACAGTAGGTAAAAAAAAACAGTTAAAATCTTTGCCTTAAAGGAATTTATGTTCTGGTGAAAGAAAAATACAGTAAAATATATAGTAGGTAAAACAGTAGATGTGCTATTGACAGCAACACAGACATAAAGGGTGGATCACGAGTACCCAATGCAGGGTGATGCAATTTCAAATAGCATGATCAGGGAAGTTTTCATAAATCTCTAGTGTTTGCTCTCTGTACTGTTCACGGTAGCACATATTTAATCTGAATTTAATACCATGTTTTCTCTATCTGTCTCATAGGTTATCTTTGAACATAATTCATTGATCTAGCAGACATATATTCTCAAATGTTAACCAAAACAGATGTCTTAAAAATGTAATCAGTTTTGAACACATGAAGAGTGTCTAAGAAGCTTCTATATTCCATCACTGTATATGGCACAGTGTTGAGCTCCTATTACTGCTGGTAAAGGCTGTGAATGAAGTGAATAAATTTATACCTAAGGGTTCTGTAGGTCCTGGCAATTATTTTGAATTAAATAATCAACATGGTGTATAGAGAAATAACTTGCTGTACGTACATGCTTCTCATGGCTGCCAACCACAAACAATTTTGGCTGATGTATAATACTTCAAAATAAAGAACTCAATTTCACATAAAAACCTGGAAAGCAGTGCAAAAGAAAACATCTTTGAATTATTCCACCTGAAGGGTAAGAAAGCTAGGGTACATATATACCAAATATGAAGTTACTGTTTGCTGGATGATGGTGTTCCTTCTTTGGCGTTTAAGGTTAGCAATCAGTTTGCAGCAGTTACATAAACAAGGATTTTCAGGCAATAAGAAGGTGCAAAGTGTGAGGTCTGAGGGTTATAAATGGGGCTTGACAGCATCTGCCCCAGAGATGAATTGTCAACCTGGCTGTCTAAGCTAAGACAAATAATTTACCAGAGCCCTTGTTCACTAAGATACCAAAGGGAGATTGGAACGATGAATGGTTTATAAAACTTGTGAGATTGTGATTATGATTGTGATTTGTTTTAACTAAATTATATTCAGGTCCCATTTGGAATGGGTTGAATGATGGCCCACAAAGGTATGGCTATGACCTAATTCCCAGAACCTGTGAGGTGACCTTTTTTGAAAAAGGTTCTTTGTAGGTACAATTATGTTAAGCAGCACAGGATGAGATTATCCTGGATTATCTAGTAGGGCCCTAAATCCAATGACAAATATCCTTTTAAGAAACACAGAGAAGAGACACACAGGCTAAAAAGGAGAAGGCTGTGCAAACATAGAAGCAGAGATGAGAGTTAGGCAGCCACAAGCAAAGGAACAACAGGAGCCACAAAATGCTGTTAAGCGGCAAGGGAAGATTATCCCTTAGAGCCTTTGGAAGGAGATCTATCCTGAGACACCTTGACTTCAGACTTCTAGCCTCTGGATAAGAATACATTTCTGTTGCTATACACCCCCAAATGTATGATAATTTGACGCATAAGCCATAGGAAACAAATACAATATGCAAGTAGCAAACACTTTCTTTTACAATGTCCATTTATTTTAAAAATTTTCCCTTTAACTACATTCAAATATGTAACTCAGTGCTGTTAATTACATTCACGATTTTGTGCGACCATCCACCACTCTCCATTATCAAAACATTTCCCTCATTCCCTCATTCCTAATAGTAGCTCTACTATCTACAATTTAAGCACTACTGCCTATTTCCTTGCCCTACCCCATCCCCTATGCTGCATATTCTAGATTCTGACTCTGAGTTTGCTTCTTCTAATTATTTCACATCAATGAGGTCATTCAAAATGTGTCCTTCTGCATCATGTCATTCAACATGATGTTTTCAAGTTTCACTCATGTTGTCATAAGTATCAGGCCTTCATTCCTTTTTAGAGCTGAATAATGTTTTATTGTGTGCATATACCACATTTTGTTTATCCATTCATTAATTGATGGAAACTTGGTTTGCTTCCATCTTTCGGCAATTGTGAATAATGCCACTATGATCATAAGTGTGCAAATATCTTTTCAATTTCTTGCTTTCAGTTTTTTAGGGGTATACATCTAGAAGTGGGATTGCTAGGTCCTATGGTAATTCTATATTTACCTTCTTGAGGAACTGCCAAATGACCTTCCATAGAAGCTGCATCATTTTATATTCCACTAACCATGAATGAATGTTTCTATTTCTCTACATCCTCTCCAACACTTGGTGATTTTATGTTTTTAATTTTTTCAAGTAGCTGTTCTAGTGGGTGAAAAATGGTGTTTCATTGTGGCTTTGATTTACATTTCCCTAAAGGGGGATATGAGCATCATTTCATGTGCTCTGCTCAATCATTTTAATGTCTTGTGGAAACCCATATTGATCTTACATAACTACATTTTTATAACATTAATATAAAGGACTTTAGAGTAAAATTATATAATTGAAAATAAGATTTGTACAATTCCCCATAAGCTTAAATAGAAACAATTTTAATTTCTTGATTTTTTTTGAAACCAATATTGTATATGTTGTTTAAACATAAATATTTGGTAAGAAGCATATTATTTAAAATATTTTCAATTGCTTTTTAAAATAATAAACAAATGTAATTGTTTCCCTCTGACTTTTAGTATTTTAAACTTTTTCCAATATATTAAAAAAAATGTGTGCAATTGTAACATTTTCATAGCAACCATTTTCATTTTAGAGTTAATATTTGTGACCTTCATCACTATTTTTTTCATAATTTTAGACAAATACTTCACATTTTCATAAAACTATTTAAAAATGAAGCATGCAGAAATGAACTCAATAAATCTCTTAGACAATTGACTTGGAAATGCCTTTATAGCAGATAGTATATGTAATTTCATGAAGTCTTAGCGCAGTCTGCTGCCTTTCCCTGGGACTCACAGATATATCTTCTGTTTAGAGCCATGTGAGTCAATCTGATGGGATAAAACACAAACACCCAGTAGATCAGGGAACTACTGGCACATTCTTTTCCCTATGGCCCCGAGCATATGTAAACATCCACTGGAAACTATTTGCCTGTGGTGGGCATGTTTTATGACATCCAGCTCACACTCCGGTGGTACATTTTTTTCCTGTCTGGAAGGGAAAGGGGTTCCTCCACAGTGGCACCATGTAAACTCAAGTAGGGGTACTTTATGTGGAATATCTACCTGCTTTGTCCATGGATGAAGAACCACTGGATAAGGGAATTAAGGCCCACTAGTGAAGCTTACCTTGCTCTGTCTCTCCTCCTTATGACTAAAACATCTTTCTATAGGAGCATGCGTGAGTCGTGTCTTTGATTGTGATTCCAACACCTGTATTGCAGGGGGTTGACATCTCTTTAGGTGTCTCTCATTCTGAGCATCATTATACCTTTATCAGATATAATTTAAGCTTTTGCAATATTCCTTAATCTTCAACCTTATCAACTAAACATTTCAGCGCTAGAAAAACTTTAAAACAAGCAATATATGCTGATACGGTTCCTTTTGAATTTGCACCTCCTTTACAAATATAGCATCAAGACATTATATTAAGAAAACATAAATTGTATGTGTGTGCTTTCTGCTCTGTGAAAATTAAATTTGACATATTAGATTGTTTTGCTAAATAATAAAATAGAATATTATGAGCATTGTTATCACTACAACATTCTTTCTAGACCTCTTCAAAATCATAAGCAAAACATATCTACAAAGATAAACTTTTAAGATGTGAATACTTTTTATTGAGTTTTCGATACAGTATAGGCACGTTAAAAGGTCTTTACTTTGATCATGCAAATGGCTTAGTGTCTGACTTAATCCATCTTTTGCCCATAAACATTTTCATTAAAATATAGACAGCTAGAGGATTCACAAAGTATTCTGGAAAATAGAAAACCAATTCTTAGGTATGAAGGTTTCCACAATTTAAATATACTTTGTGATTCACTGTAAAAAATCAACCATAAAAATGAATTTTCCTTTTTTGCTTAAGACATGTTTTTATAAAAGATTAGTTGAATAGGAAAAAAAAATGTCTTTGAAGGTTTACAGATATACTCCAAAAACATCATAAAATATGAAACAAAAAGCTAAGACTTTTAATCACAACAGTAAAATGAAAAATGCTTTTTTAATGCAAACTGAATTATTGTTTACCAATGAATTTTGTCAGGTAATTTCATCAACCACTCCACCCACATTTTGACAGAAAGACTGCTTTTTAAAAACTGACAAAACTATTTTGAATAGTCTGACAGCATTTGGGTTATTTCAACAAAGAAAGATTAAATAATATATTACCTGAATTGCTTTTGAAGATAATTAGTATTTTCATAAGAAAATAAAAGTTAAAAAGAAAGCGAAAATTCAAGTTATTTTCTGTCATGTTCCCATAAGGAAAGGAAAGTTTGTGTCAGCTGGTGAGTTTGCTGAGATGCAATCATATGCCATTGCTTATGTGTCCAACTAGGAAAATAAGTATACAATGAAGGATTTTCCAGTAATAGCATAAAGCAAATATCCAAACAAGTCCTTCCTTTCTTGGATGGGGGTAATTCTACCACAAACCAATACTAATGAAAAAAATAAGAAATGCAAGAGGTCATTTCTCTCCTCAATTGCTTTCCTGTGAAACAGAAGACTGATGATGACTTTGCAGAACTGGATGTTAACTAGCTGAAATATTCACTTGAAATACTTGCAAGCCAACTACGCTTTTGTTCTCTAATTTACCCATAATTAAATGATTTATTTACACTTTCATTTTCAAGAATTATACCACTATAGCCAATGTACATATTTGTTCAGTTTGTGTGCTGCGTGATGGCATTCATTACGTGGTGGATAAGTGCTAAAATTCAGTTTGTACTCTTCACTAAATTATGAGAACAACAGTGAGCCTACTTCAATTGAGAGGAAAGGAAATCTTTTAAAATGTGTGCAAGGTGCCATCTGGGCTAATGATGCCCCTGTACAATAATATGTGTATTTTTAAAATTAAAAGGATGTAAAGTATATTAAATAGGTTCTATTTTTATACTTTTTGATTATATTGAACATTTTAAGAAATGTTATTTGAAATGTTTCATGTCTTCATTCTGACTTTTGATGCTAAGTTTCCATTTTCAGTTGCTATACTTACGGAAAATATTAATATTAGCGTTAACATTCAGCTGTTAGAAAGCTTTAAAGGATTGAAATGTGCTTTACTTAATGGGAAAGAACCACTTTCTTGAGCTTCTCAAATATTCCTCTACTCACCTGGTACTTTACCTTTCCCCAAGAACTGTGGGCTTTCCCGTGATCTGGTTACTAAAGGGTCAATTCACAGTCCAGTAGGAAGCTTGTAGTGCCGCGCTCTAGAGCGAAGGCTGGTGTCAAATATGATTATGTGATAAGCCTCTGTATTAGTTTTCAAATACTCTGAACAATATCCTGCAAAGAAATGAGGAGAAAATGACAGAAGTGTTTGGAAGTATCCTTACCTTCATTTACTACATTCCATTTAGGCTGGTATTCTGCTTTCCTCATTCCAAACTTTCTCAGGGCTTCCATTTCCTTCTTCCTAGAATAAACAGAATTCCACTCCTGCCACGCACCACCCTACCCTGTCTAAAATTATCCTTCTCTAACAAAGAGTCTGGCTTTTTTTTACCCTGAGTTTGACTTCTGGCAGCCTTCAATCCTTACCTCATTCTTTTCTCCTTGTGTCCTATACCTGTCATCAGGAAGCCCAGGTGTTCTGTGCTTTGGCACTGATGGTTATTTCAAGCCACACAAGTCATTTTCCAAATGCATGAACGCTCCTCACAGCCCCACCCTTTGGCCATAATGAAAATCCAAGCCAGCTTTGTTTCCTTGTTCTCTCAAGCAATTTTTGAACCACTTTGAAAGGGCTGCCCTCTTCTATGCAGGAAGCCTCATTACGTAAGCAATAAAACTTTGTATATCCTTTTGGTGTGTGTGTGGCCTCATCACTCTTGGCAAACTTGGATGGATCCAAGTGGGAGTGGGGTCCTTCCTCTTTCTTAAGGTTTTAGGAACATAAAAAGTGCAGACTTTAGGTGTTAGGAACAAAGCCTTGCCACTCTCTTCAGATAATGACTCTTCTTTCGAGAAACAGCTCTTGACCTGCTACTAGGCCTTAGCAGAGACTGAACATTTAACCATGGGCCACCACATTACCATCTTCCTAGTTTCAGCTGAAATATATTCCCTTCAGAAAAGCATTTTATGAACAACCTTTGAAGTATCTCCTACTCTCCTATGACACATTCCTAAAATGTATTCTCTACAAAATTTAACATATCTTTCCTTCAAAATTTTTATACAAATTTGCAATTACTGTTGTTTTATCTCTTTAATTGCACATAGACTGTAAAAAACTGAAGTAAGATACTCTTCTTATTTACCATTTATCTCCATAGCCAAAAACAGTCCCGTTAAATAGTGACTGCTAAATCAGATTTGTTTATTGAAGAAAATATTTAATAAATGAAATTTTATCCAAAACAATTTGAAGAGGTAACATTTTAATGTGGTCAAAAGAAAATAGATTTATAGTTCCCCCAAAACAATAAAGATAGAGTGCCTATAATGCTAGAATTATGGACACATTTGCCCCTGGAGGAAGGTATCTGATGGAATGAATAGATTTTTGACTGACATCACATTGTACATCGTGAGCCATGCTCCATGGAGTGGGTTTCTCAAATCTCTCTCTTTCTTTCTTTAGTTCATTCATATGTATAATAAGAACTTCAGCTCTTATTGTCTTCAGTTGTACTTCCTATATGTATCTCAAATGGAAGCCTCCTCTGCACCTTCCTGAAGTAAGTCCTACAATTCTTCCCTTCTGGATTATTGTACTCTTACCTAACTGGTCTATCTTATTAGTCACATCTCTTGGATCCACTAATCTTAGTTTTGTAAATCTCTAAATTGTAAATTTGATGATGCTCTCTATCAGTGTGAGATGCATTTATGCTTTACTGTATTTATAGTTTACTCTACTTCACTATAACATTCTTACATTCTGGCCTACCAAATGAAACTCTACTTGTAAATTTGATAATAAGGCACAAAGGTTTGTGTTTCCTCAATAATGCCAAATTATCATTCCAAAACTCATTTCAAGTGTCAGTTCTTCCTAAGC
Organism: Tamandua tetradactyla; assembly: GCF_023851605.1. Classification (NCBI taxonomy): domain Eukaryota; kingdom Metazoa; phylum Chordata; class Mammalia; order Pilosa; family Myrmecophagidae; genus Tamandua; species Tamandua tetradactyla. The sequence goes on from NC_135336.1 coordinate 78,515,291, forward strand.
GAATCTCATTAACTCACAGGCTGAATTAGATGGCATCCCTCTTTATCCGCAGTGCATACACCTCTATCAAAACCTTCATCTTATTCTATGGCAAATGTAGCTTTGTTATTCTATTTCATTCTTAACTTTAACAGTACTGTTATGGTTAGGCTTATGTGTCCACTTGGGCAGGTAATGGTGACCAGCTGTTTGGTTAAGAAAACACAGACACAGCTGTTACTCTGAGGACATTTTGTAGACTTGAAACATCAATAAGTAGATTGCATGTATGGCAAGCTGCTTTGCCACTTGGGACACATGATCCAGCAGATTCAATGGTTCTGGAAGTGTCAGTGGCAGATAGAGATGCTGTTGGGAGTCTTGTCAGACCGCTATAAGAGAATTACTGTGCAGACTTTAGGTTTTAGGAATAAAGCCTTGCCACTCTCTTCTGATAACTACTCTCCTTTTGAGAAGCAGCTCTTGGCCTGCTACTTGGGCCTTAGTAGAGACTGAACACTTAACCATGGGCCACCACGTTACCATGAGACCTGAGTTGCCTGTCATTAGCTGGGTGTTGACTGGCCAGCCAAGCCATAAGATTGCACAGAGCATAGAAGACAGGGTTCTAGTGAGTCCTGAAGGCACAATTAAGTTACATGAAGAAGTGGCCCCAAATGCCTATGGCACCTACTCCTTCCACATTACCTTCTCTTTCTCAGCCCACAGCTATGGTTTCTTGGGGGAGTTCCTTACAATCACTTGAATGAAGAAGAGAAAACTCAGGCCTGTACAATCAATGGTTCTGCACAATATGCAGTTACCACCCAAAAGTGGATAGCTGTAGCAGTACTGCCCCTTTCTAGGATGTCCCTGAAGTACAGCGTTGTGGAGAACTCCTCCCAATGGGCAGGACTTTGAGCACTGAATGTTAGTGAGCAAAAATAAACATGAAAATATTTGTGTCCCATGTAAATGCTCACCAGAGTGTTACAGCAGCAAAGGAAGATTTTACTAATCAAGTGGATAAGGTGGCCTGTTCTGTGGATACCAATTGGACACTTTCCCAGCAATTCTTTTCATTGCTCAATGGGGACTCATGAACAAAGTGATCATGGTGGTAGGGATGGAGATTATTCATGGGCTCAGCCACATGGACTTTCACTCACCAAGACTGACATTGCTACAGCCACTGCTGAGTGTCCAATCTACTAGCAATGAAGACCTGCATCAATCCCCAATATGGTACCATTCCCTGAGCTGATGAGTCTGCTACCTGGTGGTAGGATGATTACATTGGACCACATCCATCATGGAAAGGACAGCAATTCATTCTAATGGGAATAGATGCATATTACAGATATGGGTTAGCCTTTCCTGTGCACAGTGCTTCTGCCAAAACTACCATCCATGGACTTATAGAATGCCTTATCCACTCTCATGCTATGCCACATAGCTTTGCTTCTGATCAAGGAAACTACTTTAGAGCAAATGAAATATGGGAATGGGCATATGCTAATGGAATTCTTTGATCTTAACATATTCCCCATCATCATGATGCAAGATGGACTGGTAGAGCAGTAGAATGATCTTTTGAAGAATAAATTCTATCACCACCTAGGTGGCAATACTTTGCAGGGCTGTGTGTGCTCTAAATTGGCATCCACTCTATGGTGCTATTTCTCCCCTAGCCAGGATTCATGGGTCCAGAAATCATGGCATAGAAATGGGAGTGGTAACACTCACTATCATCCCTAGTGAACCATTAGGAAAATTTACTTTCTTTCCCTGCATCCTTAAGCTATGTTGCTCTGCAGGTCTTAGTTCCAAAAGGAAGAGTGCTTCTACCAAGAGACACAATAATTAAAATAAATTGAAAGTTGAGGCTGCCATCTAGATGCTTGGGGCTTTTCTCCTTCTGAATCAACAGGCAAATAGAGGAATTACTGTAGTTGTTGCAGTGATAGATCTTGAGAATTAAGAGGAAATATTACTGGAATACAGAATGGAGGTTAAGAAGAATTCTCCTGAAATACAGAAGATCCCCTAATACATCTCTTAGTACTACCATGCCCCGTGAATAAAGTCGATGGAAAACTACAACAACCCATTCTAAGAGGACTACCCATGGCCCAGAAAATTCAGGAATAAATGTTTGGCTTACCCCAGCAGGCAAAGAACCGCAATTAGCTGAAGTGCTTGCTGAGGGTAAAGGGAACATCAAATGGGTAGTTGTATTAGTTAGGGTTCTCTAGAGAAACAGAATCAACAAGGAACACTTGCAAATATAAAATTTATAAAAGTGTCTCACATGACCATGGGAATGCAGATCCAAAATCCGCAGGGCAGGCTGTGAAGCCCGTGGTTCCCATGAGGGTCTGGATGAACTCCACGGGAGAGGCTCACCAGCCAAAGCAGGAATAGTGCCTACTCTTCTGAATCTTTCTTAAAAGGCCTCCTGTGATTAGATTAAGCATCACTCATTGCAGAAGACACTCCCCTTTGGTTGATTACAGATGGAATCAGCTGTGGATGCAGCCGATGTGATCATGATCTAATTCTATGAAATGTCATCATTGCAACAGACAGGGCAGCACTTGCCCAACCAAACAGGTACCACAACTTGGCCAAGTTGACACATGGACCTGACCATGACAATAGTGGAAGAAGGTAGTGATAAATATAAACTACACCCAGGTGACCAGTTACAGAAATAAAGGATTGTAATGGCATGAATTTCTCTTCCCTGTTGCATGTATATATTTGAGTAGGTACATAAAGCAAATACCTTTTTTCCTTTCCTATCTTATCACCTTATCACATGACATAAATTGTATTAGTTTATGTTGTGGTATTTAAGTTGTAAGTTATAAAGTTTAAGAGTGAATACTATCCAAGGACTTGCACCATATCTGGAGAGATTTAGTGACTTTCTGGTTGCAGGCAGTACAGTTGAATATTGTTAGGTGAAAATGCATCTGTTATTATTTTTATTTAGAGACTAAATATTGTTTGAGGTGATGTGTATAGCTACCAGGTTGATAAAGAGTAGACTGGATGGCTAGGCCCATGTGTCAACTTGGCCAGATAATAGTACCTCGTTGTCTCATCAAACAAGCACTAGCTTGTCTGTTACTCTAAGGACAACTCACAGACTTAAATAATCAGGTAGTTGATTGCACCTGTGGCTGATTACATCTACAATCAACTAAGGAGATTGTCTTCAGCAGTGAGACACATTCCATTGAAACAGTTGAAGGCTTTAAAAGGAAAAGTGATGACTTCAGCAGTCAGAATGAAGCTTCATCTCTACTTCAGTTAGCCAGCTTCTCCCGGGGAACTCATTGAAAACTTCAATTGAAATTCCCAGCTTGCAACCTGCCCTATGGAATTTGGAATTGTGCATCTCCAAGTTGTGTGAGACAATTTCATAAAATCTCATAATATTTACAAGTATCTCCTGCCAATTCTGTTTTCCTAGAGAACACTGAATAATACAAGCACACAGATTATATATTATTCTTTATCCATATCATATAGCAATGTCTATTACATATCATACAGCTAATAAATAATTATAGAATGTATAAATGACTTGGAATATACTGATATTGATGAGCCATAACTAATCAAAATGCATGAGGGAAGAAATGAGTAATACAAGACAAGTAATATGCTAGACAAGTACTGTGCAAGGTCCAGAGACTTAACATCCCATTTTATAGGTCAAAAAGATGGTCCAAAGAGATTCAAGTATTTCTGTAGATGGATGAAGGTGCAGCATCTATCTAATAAGGTCTAATATCTTCTACAGCTATTCTAGTACAATCCTCTTGATTTCTGCTATTGAGATAGAGCTCAACAATTTCTATTTTATTGCTTGAAAGTAACAACCTCAACATCATAAAAGGCAGATGTAGGACTTGATGTTTCTTTTTCATAATATTAGATCAGATGAAGTTTCCTGAAGAACCATATTTGATTCTTCTTGAACTTAACCATGATTCTGAGATTTCCCAAGCAGCGTCTACTTCACAAAGCCTCAGAAAATTTAAAGTGGCAAAAAAGTTTATAAAATAAATTTAAAAACCCTTTTAGGTGTAGATAAGTTTAACAGAAAGTAAACATTTTATTCTTTGCATAATTTGATCACCGACATCTAACAATTTATCAAATTTCCCTAGCACACAATTCCAAAACCTTTTTGTCCCACCTTTTATTACACTTATTACTGTGTCAACAAGTTCCTTACAGACTTATTTGGGGGAGGACATATTGCCTCATGCACTCAGAGTACATCTCACTTCTTCTTCCATGGATACTGCGATGCCTTTGGGTAACATATACTAGGTCAGGAACTAGCAAACTACTTAGGGTTAGAGAGAGGGCATTCAGTCATTCAGCTGTGAGAATTAGGATGAGATTAGACTGAAAAGAAAGATAGGAGACATATCATGGAAGACATGGAAATTCATACAAAAATATTTACAATTTTCTCTAAAGAAAACCAGGAAGTCATTGAAAGCATAAGACAGGGTGATACACTGAACCTTGCAGTTGTGAAAATCATTATAGCTTCAGGGCAATTCTACTAAAGAGAATATGGTCATTAGAAAGCCATTAAATTTTATTTTATTCAAAATCATTCCATTTTCATGTGTTTATTCAAAAGCAATATAAAGAGGCAGAATTTGAGATATGTGACATTTCCTATTTTGTTTGATTTTTAAAACTTTTTAAAAAATATTTCTTTTTCTCCAAATTGAACTGTTTCTATTTTAGGATGTGCTCTGATTTTTTGTATAATGAAAAGTTTCACTGTTTATGCTATCTAGTATGTTTGATATTCCCTTTCCATTCTTAGTGAATAGAAAACTTTTATTGTAGAGTCTTGTGAATCCTGTATTGTTAACTATTATATATTTGAAGATTTTTATTTAGCATAGCTAACATTTTAATATCTAAAATTTCTTCTTCTCTTCAAAAGCTTCTGATATTTTGTTTCCAAAAGATCCTGAACTACATCACTGGGCTCTTTTTCTTTTAATAATTTTGTTGACGATGTTTTTAATATTCATTTATTATTTTGATGCATATTTAAAACCCCCAAAACAAAACTTCTAGTTTTCATTACCCTATGATGAAAAATTTACAGAAATTATATAAACTAATGTCTTTGAAAGGATATGCCTAATCAAACACATTTCAGATATTATAATACCCCTTTTAAGGCTGTGATATGAAGTAATAAAGAAAAACAGTGAAATGATATTTTTCTTTAATCTGCTACAGCACAATAGTTCAGTGATTTTGATGAAATCTCTGTTCCTTCTTTGTAAAAACTAAAAAATAAAACTGACTAAATCACAGAGTCTTTCTAAAGATTTAATGAAATAATATTTGTAAAGATGGTTTGTTCATGGAAAGGGACCGTTAACATATGATTAAACACACACACACACACACGTCTATATGTCCATTAATTGAGGGGGTGATTCCACTGTTTCCATAAACTTATTCATGTGCAGAATTCAAGGCATGTGAGAACATTATTGTTTTTATTCAATGTTTGTTGAAACTTTCAAAGCAAGGAAGACTACAAAATAGAAAATTTTTTCCATATTTGGATATATGAGGAATTTGATTTAGCTCTACCATGCAAGATGCTAAAAACATTAAAAATATATCAGGATTTTTCCCATATGTGTAAAAACAGGGTGGTGATAATAAAGGTAATTTTGGTTGATCCCAACTTTATCTGTTGTCAATTTCAGAAACTTTTAAGAATGAAAACAAAAAATTATTCCTTTCAGTATGAAAAAATGGTCTCCTCATGGTATTATGAGACTTTTATGCCAATTCTTAGACAGGTGTCCTAAGGTTCTCCAAAGAAATCTACCTGATTGTCTTTCCAATCTCCCTTGTTAATTTTAGATTAAATCAACTAAATGATGATGCAAATCCTATCTGTGCAACAAATTCACCATAACAAGTAGCCCAGTAATTGACAAACAATTGAATACCATAAGCCAGCCAAGTTATCACACGAAATGAACCATCACACAGTCAAAGTCAAAAAATCATGGATCTGTTCATAGTGAAAGAGGCCCAATGATTACATAAAATATTCTCAGCAAAGGATGCATGATTGGGAGATTTCCTTTTAGAAAAATGAAAAAGCACTATGAAATGCAAGTTAATAGTTAATTTTAACTTTAATTGATTCTATTACCTTCACTATCAAAACTTATGCACTTAAGAAGAGTGAAATGGAATAAAAATAATTTCCTTTATTTTCCTAATATCAACTTCAAAGCTATAGCACTCAGTGTTTAAAAAAATCTGTAAATGTGAACAAAAATCTTCATTAAAATGATTTCATACATGATATTTGATATATTACTAACAATTTAATGATATCGTAAGGGTAACAGAACTATTTGGGGTACCATTTTGGCTGCTGAGAAAATACTGCATTAAAACAAGGTCTTAAAGAATGTGGGAGTTTTTTTCTCTATCAGAAAACAGAACAAGCATGACGAGTTAAGAGTTAGAATCAAAGCTCTGTGGAAATAAGTATTTGGACATTTTTATTGCTTACCATTGGTATCCATAGAGTTTTGCCCTTTGAGTTCATTGATCATTGTTAAGACTCTCACTGCCGTGTGTATTCCTGCCAAAAGAAATGTGACAAGAAGGAAAAGAAAGCCATGCTGTTTTTTTTTCCTTTAAAGTTCAGGTAACACAGTTGTCTACACCATCTTCTCTTCAACACACTAATCAGATCTGAGCCACATGATTTTACAGAGATTTTGCAAGAGAATCTTTATTTGATTAGTCATGTACCCAGATTCAGATAATATTTGTATTGCAATAATTTGATGGGAGAAGAAATATCAGAAAATAACTGTCTCTGCCAAAATGATAACCATAAACCAAAATATAGGGTTGCTTTAAATTTACAATCTGTTTGTATTGATAGTTTTACTACAGTCTGAATAAAAATGGAATTTTTGCATGTATATTTCCATACCTAGAATCATTTTCATTTTCATAATTGCTTCATGCTCATATGTTGAATGAAAGACTCATTTTACACTCAATTTTCTTTTCTTAAAATGTTTTAATCCAAATAAATATGTATGTGTAGCTATGTGTGTATATGTGTAGCATGTTATACATACCACTCAAATGCAGCTATAGGATGCATAAATTATTAGAGCAACTGTAAACAAACATTGCAGGTGGGATGCCTGATCTCAGTTAAAGTGATATAGAGCAAGTGGCATGCTCGGAAAAATATAATTGCCTTTTCAATATTTTCTACAATAAAATATTGAAGGATTTTAAGAGATAGTAAAAACAGGCTCTAGTTGCATCCAATTTTAAGTCACTCCAGAATTCTGTTTACTTTTTGTACTTTATCTCTTGGTAATGTTACACATTTTTAAAATTATATATTAAATCTCAAAGCAAATGTGCTGTTTTAGGAAGAATGCTAAAAAAATACACAAGGGAACTACAAAATATCTCAGATGATTTGATTAATGGATACTGTTGTAGATTTCTCCAGTATCCCATTAACATGGGTTTACAAACAAATAGAAATGAAGAGAATTAAGCAGAAGGAGAAAGAAATCATATTAGGAGAATGAGCAGTGACAATCACTAGTTGCCTTTTCACAGATCCTAACATTTGCAAATCAAACTATACGAGACTAAGGATTAAAGTAGTGTATCATTAGGTTACTGTAATAAGTACAGATGTTTCATTGCTTTCATTTTTCTCAATTTTGTTTCTAGCTGATTCCCATTAAATGCTTAGTGGTTAGCTAAATATTTGAAAGAATATCCTTTAAAAGGATATTTGTAAAAATCTTGACAAGGTTGCTGTCAATTTTAAATGGAAGAAGTAAGGCATATATTCATTGAATGGGTTTTCTTGTATGTTCAAAGAGTAGTATGTGGGAGCATATACTAAAGAAACATAGCAGATGTTGTGAACATTTCCATGTCTATTACTCTCCATCTCTGCTTTTATATAAATCAGGAATATTTTGGCTGAAAGGAAACAATAACCTCTTAAACCAGCTTAAGTAAATATTTTTTGTTTGTTTTGGGAATCTTATTGCTGGAAGTAGAGCTGAGCTACTTAGCAAATGAAACAACATCAAGGAACTGTTCTATTTTTCTCTTTTCTCTGGGGCGGCATAGTCTTTTTTCTTTTTGCTCTCATTTCAATCTCATCTCTGCCTACCACTTTTTTTTTCCTGAAAAATTCTTGCCTTCTGCCCTGGTTTACATGGTTTGTATGTGGCTTGGGGAGATTTTTATTGCCTTAGAGTTTCTCTACTTTTTTTCCATATTCTGTACCTCAGCTCCAAATACCTATGTTGCTTTGTCATGCATTGTGAGTTGGCTCATTCAGAATACTTCCCAATTGTCTTGTGCTACTATAGAGGTTGAAAAGGCATAAAACACAATTTCTTGCTTCCCTTTTAGATAAAAACAACGTATTTCTGCCCAATGAAACAGAACACAAGCTGAAGACCAATAGGGATTTTTTTTTGAGAAAGATATTACTTTTGGAAATAGGCATCTTTATTTTCTATATCCCCTGTTCCTGTTTGAAATGCAAACAATATGTTAGAGTTAGAGCAGCTGCAGACATTTCTAAGGGTAAAATCTCCCAGTTTGAGTCAAGACTTTACTATTAGATAAGGTTCTCCAGAGAAACAGAACCAATAGGATATACATATATATATATCATATACCACATTTATCATATATTTCATATATATCTCTATATATCATGTATATGAAAATAGGTAGGTAGATAGATAGATAGGTGAGAGAGTGACTAATTTTAAGGAATTGACTTATATGACCCATTGGACTAGCAATTCCAAATTTTATAAACAGATTACAGGCTGGAAACTGATAAAGGTGAGTCTTTAGTCCCTAGTTCAAATCATCTAGGGGAAGCAGAAGGAGTAGAAATTTCACTAAGAGCCTAGGCTGAAACTGAGCCTGAATTCCTCTTCTGATTTCTGAAATTGATACCTGCATGCTTCATTGATTGTTTACCAGATTACAAATGATAATAATGATATTCTACCATGTGAGAGTACAAATGTTATAATGTTATAAAGTGGAGAAAATGTTTTTAAAGAGATTTTTGACAAATGCTAATAAGAAAAATAAATAAGTATATGGTGGTGTAATTAAGAAAAACATTTTATTTTACCAATTTCAAAACAAATCTTGGTTTTGCAAGATTGATCTGACAGAACAAAAGCAAAGTCACTGCAATGCATAAAATACAGGCCATTTTTTGACAAATAATTTATTAGATTCTAGAAAAATATCATTCTTAATTTTAACATTTATGGAGAACTGACAATAGCCCATTCACTGTGTTCACTGCCTTGTACCTATCCAGAAAAGGTCCATTTTATTCAGGGAGACACATAAATACATCATTGATAATATATATTATAAACATTATACTAACAATATGATTAATCCCAAAAAGTAATTAATTGTACCTGGGTATAAAAGAAGTTTCTACAGAAACAATATATTTGAATTTACTTTCTAAGATGGTAAAATTCTTACATAGAGAAGTAGGGAGGGAAGGTGAGCAAAGGAATTTTAGGCAAAAGTAAAAATACGAACTAGATTTAGTGACCTGAAGTTATTTTGTATTTTAACAAACTGGTATGTAGTCCATGTATCTCTTCTTAAGCTGAAAGTTTGGGAGTGGCAGACCAGCTTCAACTATTGGATTGGTGCTAGAATGTAAAAGTACCTGAAAATCATATGAAGACTGGTTATTGAATCTCTGCCTGCTGATAGTGGGGAGCCTTAGAGTTCTTAAAACATGGAAGGGATGCAAATAGAAGAGGACTGCATTATTCATTTGTCATTTTGTTCTCAGATCCGTTCACTCCCCAAGCGCTGTTGGTGTGGTGTTATAGTGGGTGCCACACGCAACTTCCAGGGTCCCTTTCCCATTGGCTTCTAGTGATCAGGCAATGGGAGACACTGGGAGGGGATTTTAGGATGGAAACAAATTTGAAGAGAATTTCTTACCCATCTCTTCCTAGGGCAGCATCTCTGGCAGAAACTACATCTCCTCTGCAACCCACCACATTGACTATCCTTCTATGACTCAAGTTCCCAAGCTTCAGGTCTGCAATGTTCCACCATTCTCTGGGAACTCAGGAACTTGATATTGGTACTGTCATTGCCTCCTTAGGTTTCTTCAGTCCTAAGAGTGGTAGGGGCTTCCTGCAGTTTTTAAATTGAGGCTTCCTCATTCTCCACTATTGCAGATTTCCTCTTACAAAATTTTGGAATTAATTTTCCACGTTAAATTTCCTCTATCAAATATCTGGCGTGAGATTGCTTACCTGGCTGGACTCTGATGAGTGCGAAAGATAGCTAGCTCTGGAAGTAAATAGATATAATGTCGTTGATCATCATTTTAATATGATATTGCATTGAGTAGTGTAGTAGCCAATTTCTCTGTGAAATTGGCATCATGAGAATGACCCAGAAGTTGAATTAGAACATTTTATCATCAGAAGTTAATAAAAAAAAAACTTGTTGTTTCTCATGTCACACACTCCAAACTGTCAATCCTGTACCCTCTTCCTGTGCACATTCTGAAGACCTAGGTAAGTCACACAGGGCAGGGGGAGGGGGTGGATCTCCATTTCCAGGTCGGTTTATTCTCCTTTATTTTTTGATAATTGTGGCTCTATATGTGTAACATAAAGCATGCATAACATATTTTAACCATTTTAAAGTGTAAAGACCTTCCGCCACAGGCACAGAGACATTTTGTCCCAAGCTCCAGCCTAGGGAGGGTCAGCTGTACAAGTCATACTGATTTTTTGTGTGTGTATGTGGGTATCCTGTAGCTGCTTTGGTCCATCTCTCCTGGCTACCCAGCCTTCCACTCCAGCATCTGCCACATGCTATTTGGCAAATGTTGATAAAAGCAACCAAAAATAACACTATCTTATTTTCCTGTTTTCTTATTTGTATGCCTTTATTTTCACATCAATCCTCTTTTTTTCAGAGATCCCAGAAAAACTTTAGAAAGCTGTTTATAATTTAAAGCTTTAAAGGCATTAAGAATTTAATGGCTCAATGGTTAAAACAGACAAATACTTCAAGCTCACCTGGCTTTGTTTTCAAGGCAAAAGTGGTTGTCACAGTTGTGATGCAGGTGTAATATAAACATAGCAGTAGTGACAACATATTTTATACTTAATTTTTAAGTCAATATTGTCACCACTATATTTATAATGTGAATTTAGGAACTTTCCCACAGAGAAAGCTGGCAAAATTGATAGACGAAAGGAAGAAAGTAACTTGTGAAAGTTAGAAAACACAGTCTATTTGAAAATAGAATTTGCATTAATAATTTTAATTCTATTGACTTTAATCAAATTGATTCAGTACAAGCTCGTAAACATTTCATTTATATAGAAGCATTAATATTAAGACCTTGCCTTTGAAAAATCATATTTGAATAGATAGCACTTTCTGCTTAAAATATAAATTCTTTAGAAATAGGTATGGTTCCCTTCACAGATAATAATACATCTTCCTTATTATTATGTAAGTAAAGAAGACTTTCAAATCCAAGCTTAATTTAGTTTGAAGTAAATGTAAATTTATCTAAATTTATCTTCATTAACTCAATCTAATTGTTTAATGTGAAATTATATTTTAGAAAATATTCCTATAATTCACTTTCATTTCCTAAAATAATATTTATCTCAGAGAAAACATTAGGGAATTATACATTTTAATAATATATTGTTACTATTTCTAAATGTGTCAGTTAATAAGTTTGAAGGCTCTCTTAAAAAAATCTAAATATTTATTGGATTCATACTTATGCCAAGTTACTGCAATGTTTTGTATAACAATGTATTAAGCACATGCCTTTTTATTTGGCTGTTTGGGTTTGATGACTTTGTGTATGTTGACGATAATATTGACCTATTCTCAGAATATTTTAATTTTATTTTTTGCAATGCTAATAATTGAATAATGATGATTCATATATAATAATATTTCAAGTTGCATTGCTTAGCAAAGCATATGGACAGAGAAAGAGATTCAGTTTTTAGTTTTAGAACTTGACTATAAAAGTCAAATAGATATTCTCACCTTTACTGAGAAACCAAGTTTAAATAATCCTCGTAAATTTTCTAGTAATAAAAAAAAAAAGAAAAGAAAACACTTGATTGGCATAACAAATGTCACTACAGTGTGCTCTGTAAATAGGAAAATTAGTCTTGAATGTCTACTGACTTTTTTTTTTCTTTTTACATGGGCAGACTCCAGTAATTGAACCCAGGTCTCAGGTACAGCAGGGGAGAATTCTACCACTGAGCCGCCATTGCCCTCCCTGAATTTCTATTGAGTTTTTGTGTATGTAAACACATGCATACACACACATGGCATGTTTTCCTACTTCTTCTCCAAAGGTCTCTGGCTGTGTGGACTCTAAAACCTTTCCCAAAATGTTTCCCTTTTAAAGGGCTCTAGTAAAGAACCCCACCTTGAGTGGGTGGAGACGCATCTCCATGGAAACCTTCTAATTAAAGTTACCACCCACAATTGGGTAGGTCATATCGCGATGGAAACAATCAGAAAGGTCCTACCTAGCAATATTCAATTAAAGAACTTGGCTTTTCTGGGCTATACAGTAGATTCAAACCGGCACACAGTCACTCCCTATAAGCCCCTCCCCAGCCCCTATGGATTTGTCTGTTCTGGATAGTTCATATAAATGGAATCATGCAATACATGATTTTTATGGTTCATTTTTTTTACATGTAGCATACTGTAGGATCAATATCTATATACAAGTTTTTGCATGCTTATCTGTTTTCAATTCTTTCAGGTATATTCTTAGAAGTAGAGTTGCTGGGTTATATGATAAGTTAGCTTTTGTGGAAGAACCAAATATGTTTCCTCAGCAGCTGCACCATTTTGCATTCCCACTATCAAAGTATAATCTTTCTAATTTCTCCATAACTTGACCAAGACTTGTTATTTTCCTTTTTATTTTATTATAGCCATCCTACTGGGTGTGAAGTGGTATCTCATTTGGTTTTGATTTGCATTTCTCTAATGGTCAATAATTTTGAATATCTTTTCATGTGCTTTTTGGTCATTTGTATATCTTCTTTGGAGAAATGTCTATTTAGGTTGTGTGGTTGTTTGAAACAATATATATCCCAGAAAATCATCTTGTTAAAGTTAATTCACTCCTATTAGTGTAAACCTATTGTAAGTAAGTTTTCAGGAGATTACTTCAATTAGGGTGTGGCCCAGATTGTGTCTTAATTCTTTAACTAGAGGCCTTTATAATTGGGATGAACACAGAGAGGAGAGTGAAAAAGAAAGAAAGCCATGGAAAGAAGAAGCTGAAAGCAAAGACACCTGAAAGAGAAGGAACAGACCAGCAAACAGTGCCATGCCCTTGCCATGAGGCAGAGAAGCCAAGAATTGCCAGCAGCTGGTCATGAGGGGAGGTAAGCATTGCCTTGGTGATATTTTGATTTGGAGAGTCTCAAGGCATCAGAACTGTAAGCCTATAAGAAAATAAATTCCCACTGTTAAATCCCAACCAATTTCACGATATCCACATTCAGCAACCTAGGAAACTAAAACAGATTCTTTTCCCATTTGTTAAAAGGGTAATTTATCTTTCTGTTAAGGAAAACAAGAGTTCTTTGTATATTCTGGATAGCCAAACTTTACCATATACATGGCTTGAAAATATTTTATTCCGTGGGTGGTCTTTTTATTTCTTGATAGTGTTCTTTGTTGCACAAAACTTTTTAATTTTTATGAAATTCAATGTATCTGTTTTTCTTTTGTTGTTTACGCTTTGTGTTATAACTATCGTTTGCTCAATTCAATATCATGATGTTTTACTCTTGTTTTCTTCTAAGATTTTTACAGTTTTATGTATTCTGTCTAAGTCTTTGAACCATTTTGAGTTAATTTTTGTGTAAAGCATTAATCTTAAATTTTAAATTTAAAATATAAGCAATAAGTCCTTTTACATTCATGCGGATTATCAACATGATACAGTCTTTTAATGTCATCTATTGTAGTCCATTGTATTTGGAATATTTTGCTGCACTAAGAAACATTAGTATCAATTCAGTGGTCAACGTTTTCAATATTACTAATATTAATAGACTGTGTTAATGATGCAAAGAATTGCCTTGGAATCCTTTTATTTTTTTCTTTGTACCCTGCATGGCGGGAGTCACATTTCGTTATTTTTCCATCTGAGTAGCCCTTTATTGCAGAACCATTGTTGAATTTTTGTTTTTTGTTTGTTTGTTTTGGAAAGTGCATGGGCCAGGAATCAAACCTGGGTCTCCCGCTTGGCAGGTGAGAATTCTACCACTCAACTACCTTTGCATCCCCTTTGGATCCCTTTTGGTCAGATGATTTTTAAAAAAGACAGCTATATTTTTAATCATAAAATATTTCACATTAATATGTGTTTCTACATAAGTATAAGAATTTGTCTAAGGGCCATTAGAAGAATCAGGACTAGACTTATATATGTATATATATGCAAAAGCAAGCTGTGCTTTTTTTTATACACAGTGATTTATAAAGCACCATAAATCATTGCTTTCTAAAGATAATAAGCAATGCTTATTTTGATAAGTACTACTACATGTCTGCAATTAACACAATGACTAAGGTAACATAGGAGCTAAATCAATATATTTTTATTTTATTTGTGAGTTATCTTCTCCAATTTCAGTCAATTAATAATTTGTGACTGAAATGGATTGTGAAAGGTGAAGTCATGTTCCCATAACTCTAGCTTCTTTGTTCTGATTTATAATAGTGTTTTTTTGTGGTGTTAAATGATTATGGAATAGACATGGCAAGTGTTAATAACCCCAATTTGCAGCTAAGGGGGAAAAATCTTGAAGACACTGAGTGATATGTTAGAACACAAATAAACATTAAGAATCAGTTTGTTTTGTTTATCCTTAGTCCAGTGTTGTTTACATGACAGAAAACCAGTGTTCTCTTACCCTTTCTCATTATAATATTATTCAATTTTGGATTATATTATATAATCACAGTTCTCCTAAGAGCTTGAGAAATACATGAATGTTTTAAGCTTACTCTATAATTAAAGGAGCTTGTTACATTGTGCTTTTCTTTCAGTAATAAGTATGCTTTCCAACATATACATTTCTTTACTATATCTGATGACTGGTTTGGAATACTGTTAATATCTCACCTCACCTACACACACTCACACACGGACTCACAGCGCATAAATACACTTACCACAAGAATAAGAATTTATTCTGTATTTTTACCATACCAAGTTGATATAATCACTATAAAAAGACTAATAGCTACATCTGGGTTTTTATAATTAATGGCATCCTATAAGGTTATTGCCCTTGTCATACACTTATTACCGTATTTTGTGGGCCACATCTAATCAATTCCAAATTATAAATGTTACGGGTGGAATGTGGAGTACAGTGAATTATTCTGTTCTACTCTTTACCAAGAAATGCTGAGGTTTCAAATGATATAATCTACAAGACTTCTTAGATAGTAACAAAGAGAGAGCAAGAGAGAGAAAAAGAGTTAGCTAGCAAAATCATACAGTTATCTAGTGAATCAGGTTTATGTTTCTAGCCAGGCAGCTGCTTTATGGTATTGTATAATTAGTCTATCACCTCATTACAAATTCTCATAATCATGTTCTTCAAACCAAACTGATTTTAAAAATTAGCAATATTGACTTTTAACAGAAATTCCTTTATCTAAAATATAATAATTCAATAATTATTTTTATTTCTTTACCTGATATTTTTTAATACATAGAAGTGTCCTATTAATATAGGTTTGAAAGCAAGGGTTCTAATTTCATTTTAGATTTAATTCATGTTCACACACTAACATTCCCAAATTCCATTCTCTGTTGCTAATCATTACTTAGCATTCAACATGGCATATCTTTGGATTTAAGCCTAGAAGTCCTTTTGAGTCTCTCTTGAAACTTATTGTTTTGATGTTTTAATGTCAACTCATTACCTAATTTATCAAAATGACACTGCATTTTAATAACATACCAATGTATTAATATTCTGTTTCATGTGGAGATAAAAATCAGGATAGAATTCTCATTAGAAAAAAATCAGTTTGAAGATTTTTATGTGAAGTTTCCATTTCTGTGAATCTGTCATTTTCTAAAAGCACTTTATGGTAAATGAAATTCAACATAGCCGAACAAAAATATCTTCAAAGATTTGTTAGTCCATGTACTTAATTAAATATAGCCAAAAATAGTGTGTGGATATTTAATGAGTCATTTACCCATGACGCTTGCCTTTTGTCCAAGAGTCTCTAAACTGTATGAATAACTAGATGCTCACTTATAAAATTTTTATTTAACTTTTAATATAAAAATCACATCACATCTTCCTATATCTTCTATCTATACCAAAACACTTTTGAAAGGTGTCAGTCTTTCTAAACTAAACTTGGTGTGTTAGTTTGCAAGCTCCTGGAATAACTTTTAAAAGGGGGAATTTAATAAGTTACAAGTTTACACTTCTAAGGAAGTGCAAGTGTCCAAATTAAGGCACCAACAAGAGGTTATCTTCACTTAAGAAATGCCAAAGGGTCAGGATCACCTCTGTCAGCTGGGCAGTCACATGGCTGGCATCTGCTGTTTCCTTGTTCTTGGGCTCCATTGCTTTCAGCTTCTGTCCCTGTCCATGTGGAGCTTCCTCACTTTACTTCTCCAGGGCTGGCTTACATCTCTTGGCTCTTTCCAGATGTTTGCTTAACATATTATGGTGACATCTTCTGAGCACCACCATCTCCAGGCATCTGCATCTCTGTGTCAGCTCTGCTCTGAAGTTTCTGTCAGCTCTGAGGTTTTTGTCATTTCTGACTCTCTCCAAAATGTTTCCTCTTTTAAAGGATTCCACTAACCTAATCAAGACCCACCAGGAACCTATAGAGTCACATTTCCACCTAATCTAAAGGTCACATCAACAACTGAGCATGCCACATTTCCATGGAGATAATCTAATCATAAATTTAACACTACAGAAATGAACCAAGATTGAAAGAAATGATTGCTTCCACACGATTGGATCAGGATTAAAACATGGCTTTTCTAGGGTTCATTATGTATTATTGAAGTACATAATACTTTCAAACAGGCACTTTTTGGTAAATATTTCCTTCTCTCTCCCAATAAATGGAACTATTACCTGAGTAATGTTTGAGAAAAAACAAAGTAAGAATTCCATTATGAACATACTTTCAATGCCATTTATTGGAAAGATTCTAACAACTACTTTTCATCTGTATAGCAACTACCCTGACTGTAGTCATTCCCCTTAAGAGACAAGAATGATCTATAAAACATAAATCAAAGTAGATCACAACCTTCCTTACATTTTCAAATGACTTCTCCCTTTCCTTAGTTGAATAAACAGACAATTTTCTGGCACATACATATAGGCTGACTTCCGGTAAGACTCGAGTCTCAGCTTATAGCACATCCTCACTGCATTCTTCTTTTATTAGGCCCTTATTTCTGTTAATTTACTAGTGAAGCACATCTACCCCTGGTAGTATTTGCCCACCTCCCTCTTTTCTGTGTAGCATTGTTCTCTTTTTGTTACTTTTAACACTTGGTAACACATTAGCAGAAATTGCTGGACCACCCTTTCTAAAAACGCACCATGCTATCCCTAGTCACTCATCTAAATCTTCTTATAAGTGCTTAACTTCCTTCCTAGTAGATGTTACCTAATAAGTATATAATAACTACATGAGACATAACAAAGTAAGGCTCAACTGCTTATTAAATTCTTTTTATTCTTTATTTGTCTGACTCTTCTTACAAAAATGAAGTTCCCTTGATGTTTTTTTAATAGTCTTTTTTAATAGTCTAAGACCATGTGCTGGTTTGGAAGTATTGTATACCCCAATTGTGGGTGTGGCCTTTTGTTCAGTTGGAAATGTAACTCTGGCTATTCAGGGTGGGTCTTGATTAGTTTACTGGAATCCTTTAAAAGGAAACATTTCAAGAAGCCTTGGAAATGACAGAAACAACAGAAAATGACAGAAGTGACGGAAACTTCAGAGCAGAGCTGATACAGATGTTACACTTGGAGAAGAGAGACACAGATGTTTGGAGATGCTTGGAGCCTAGCAGACATTGCCAGGAGATGTTAAGCAAGCCCAAACTTGGAGAAAACCAAGGGAAGTCAAGAGATGAAAACCAGCTACAGAGAAGCAACATGAGGAACCCCTGCAGGAACAGATTCTGAAAGCAATGGAGCCCAGGAACAAGAGACAAGCAGATGCTAGCACGTGACTTCCTAAATGATGGAGGTGTCCGATATTCATCAACCTTTCTAGAATTAAGCTATCTATTCCTGGATGCCTTAGTTTGGACATTTTTATAGACTTAGAAGTGTAAACTTGTAACTTATTAAATTCCTGTTTTTAAAAGTTATTCCAGTTCTGATATATATATATATCAGAACTGATATATATATATATATATATATATACTGATATATATATATATATCAGCTTAACCAATACATGTTGTGCTGCCCAATGGAAGCATGGATTTTGACAGATGACATACTGTCTCCAGCATGGGGTCTCACAACCTATAAGGATTTTACTATTAAAGCAATGCTGTTTGGAAGTGTTTGTTTAGTAAATATGATTCTGCATTTGCTTCTGAGACCTTGCCCCAACAACAAATATTTAATAGTCCTATGCTTTCAGATTAAAGAAAATTTAATTCATTGAAATGAGTTGTCGTGTGTTCTGTCTCTTCTTCAGTGAATGTATCCTACAAATGAAGCAATATTTTATAAGTGCATTGTGATGGTAAACTGATAAATAATAAAACATAATGCATATTTTATTGCAAAATGTGTCTCTCATGTTACACTTTTCAGCGAGCTTTCATAATGCTCATTCTCAGGAGTACATGTGAAAATCAGGTACAATGTCAAGGATTGGTCTAATGACTGGAAGAATATTTGGCACACATTTGGTGTTTAATTCATCTAATGTCCTATGCAAATGCCTTGTGATACTCTTGAATAGTCCACTACTAGCTTTACACTAGAGAATGTGTGTAAAGTAGGTAAGAGTAACTTTCTGTGGGTGTGGCTCAATATCAGAAGAAAAACAGAAATAAAAGAAGAACATACAACTGTAAAGGATAAGGGTGTCCTTATCATCTGGCATCAAATACCTATTTTTTCCTACTGCAGAAAAAAATTTACCACACATTTAAAGTATGCAGTTAATTCCATTTAGTATGTTTTTGTACTAAATAATCCTTGGATTTTAGTTTGGTTTATCATGGATCTCACTTAAAGGAAGAACAGTTACCGACTGGTGCTCTTAAAAAATTGCCAGTTCTCATTTTATCAACATAACTTTTTTATTTGTTTAATATGCATTGTGGTTTGTGGTTTGTTAATTTTTGAATTTTTTTAAATCATTAAAAAAATTTTGATGTATGTGTGTGCATGTCTATGTGAAGCAACTGTCCAGAGTAGTTATTTTAGCAGTGAAAAGATTGCATTTCTGAAACTGTGAAACAGAAGGCTAAATCATGTTAATTTTCCATTCTCTTTATTTCTCTCTCAACCAACCTCCTTCAGGAAACACTATTACTTGTATTCTTCAGGAAACAACACATGTTGCTGTTTCCTAATCTTTAAGGTTAGATTGTGGAAATAATAACTTTCTTGCTCTTACAAAAAAAACATTAAAAGACTGTAGTTTAATACCAGGGATTTTATGGGATCTCATTATATGGCTTATTTTAGTGTGATGGATGAGGCAAAATCATCTTCTGAGAGTGGATGGGTTTAAAATTTTAGGGATAAAGGGGATAGTTTGATTAATTATTGTGAGTGATGTGAAGAATAATTATCAGGAAGAAGAGGAAACAAAGAAAACTAGGTGATCAAAGGAAGATAGTGACATGTTCCACATGGTTTTGTGATTATTTTCCTCCCTCCCTCCCTTCCTCCCTCCCTCCCTTCCTTCCTTCAATCTTGGTTTTTCTGTAATGCATTTCTTTCTTGATAAAACCTAGAGAAAACTGATGGATAGGGACAAATAGGGTTGGATTGCATTACAGAAAGGCAATTGAGGGCAGTGCAATTTGTAGTTGAGACCACCATGAAAATGATGGTTGAAGAAAAAAATGAAATGTGAGAGGGTAAGCTATATAATCACTTCAACTCCATTACCATCACCTCTCACAGTATGTGATATACTGTAATTAATTAATGAGGACTTAAACTATAAAAACTTTTTGATCCAAAATTTTCATGACTAGAAATTTGAGATATAGAAATCATTACACAAAACAAAAAGATACACCAAGATTATATATATATATACATACACACACATACATATATATATATGTACATATCTATGCATATATAGGCATTATTTGTAATAGCAACTATGCTGGCTTGAAGCTGTTATGTCCCCCAGAAAAGCCATGTTCGTTTCTACTTTCAACTTTTTTTATTGTATAGTGTAACATATACATAAAGCAAAGAAATAAAAAAAGCAATCGTTTTCAAAGCACTAAAAAAATGTGGTTACAAGATAGATCCCAGAGTTTTTCATGGGTTACCATATGATCCTCTCATATTTTTCCTTCTAGCTGCTCCAGAATATAGGAGGCAAGATGATTTAAATACTTTATCATCACAATCGACTTTGTTTCTTTTTTTTGTGAAAAATAACATATAAACAAAAAAGTTATAAATTTCAAAGCACAACACCACAATTAGTGGTAGATCATATTTCACAGTTGGACATTGGTTGCAGTTTCACAATTTTAGGTTTTTACTTCTAGCTGCTCTAAAATATTGGAGACTAAAAGAGATATCTATTTAATGATTTAGCATTTATATTCATTTCTTAAATCCTTCTTCTATGTATGATTCCACCATCACCTTTGATCTTTCCATACTTCTCTTTGGGGTTGTTTGGGCTATGGCAATTCCAAAGTTTTTATATTGGTAGGGTCTGTCACTGATATGGAGTAGGGAGATGGAACTATCTGATGTTCTAGAGAGCCTCGGCTAGGTTTCAGGACCTATCTGGACCAAGGACCCATCTGAGGTTGTAGGTTTCTGGCAAGCTACTCTAGTGCCTGGAACCCTGGTGAAATCTAATCTATTGCCTCAGGTATTCCTTAGGATTGGTTGGAATGGTCCTGGTTGGGAGCTGGCAGGTTATGATAGGTAGCAAGGTTTACATGAAGCATGCGTAAGAACAACCTCCAGAGTAGCCTCTCGACACTATTTGAATTCTTTCTGCCACTGATACTTTATTAAATATATTTCTTTACCCTTTTTGGTCAGAATGGAATTGTTGATCCCATGGTGCCAGGTCTGGACTCATTACTGGGAGTCCTCTCCCTAGTCACCAGGGAAACTTTCACCCCTGGATGTCATGTACCCCACAGGGGAGAAGGTAATGATTTCACTTGCAGAGTTGGGCTTAGAGAGACTGAGGCCACATCTGTGCAACAACAGAGGTCCTCCAGAAGTAACTCTTAGGCATGCCTATAGGTAGTCCAAGCTTCATAGCTGAGGGCTTTGCACATGCACAATTCTAGGATTGCTGTCAAGTGTGGTTCCCAGAGCTGAATGATGTGATTGGGGGCCCTTGCACATGCATAGGCCTGGGAGTGCCATAAACGGATGTGCTGAGCTGAGGGAGGGTGGGGTGAAGCTGTGTGATGCTTTGGCTGGGGACAGGGTAGTTTACGTATGGAGGTTAGTGCCCTCAAATTTTATGTGCTGGAAAAAGCCTGCAGGGAACAGGGAGGGGGAGGTAGTGCTCGGCAGGGGTGCAGGAGAAGTGGGTTGGGCTACACTTGGGGTGGGGGTGGGGGGCAGGTATGTGCACTGGCGGCTGGTGGGTTGGGGGTGCCTGGAGCATGAGGAATGGGAATGGGTGATGGAGTTCAGGTGCATGGGTGTGGGGTGAGTCGCAGGTCACAGGGCTGCACTGGTGAGGGAAGCGCACCCAAGGAACATGGCCTGGCTTACTTCCTAGTCCTGCATTCTGATCCATGCATTCCCGTGGGCTCTGTACCTCCATGTCAGGCTCCAGCTTTCTGCCTCTCAGTTTCTCGGCCTCTGCAACCAGGGCTGATGCATGTGGTGCAGAAGGCTCTCCCAAGTGAGCTGCACTCCTGAATTTCTCCCTCAGTCACCCTCCTGTCCCTTCTCTTACTTTTCCATGGAGCAGGGCTAATCTTGAGCTACTCTTGTTGGCCATCCTCCCGGAAGTCTCCCAGCTATGTTTTTTTTAAATCCAGTCCTTTAATCAGGCCTACTATTGAATAGGACCTCTTGATTAGGCTGTTTTCATGGAGATTTGACCCCACCCATACAGAGTGGTTTTAATAATTTCCTGGAGCCTTTATGAGAGAGAACCCAGAGCAGGCACAAAGGGCAGAGGGATGCGGACATCTGGAGAAGCAAAAGCAGTTGAGAGAGATGTTTGAACCCAGAAATTGGAAGAAAAGGACATGGCATTGTCATGTGCCTGCCCATGTGACAGAGAAACCCCAGACATGATCAGCCTTTCTTGAGAGAAGGTATCCTCTTGTTGGTGCCTTAATTTGGACATTTTCATAGTCTTAGAATTGTTACCTGTAACTTGATAAAACTCCTTTATAAAAGCCAATTCATTTCTGTTGTATTGCATCCTGGGAGCATTAGCAAACCTTAATAGTGACATACCAAAATTATTGACTATCCATCATGTTGTAGGATATCATTAGATAGCCTTTAGAATGAAGATGAATCTCTGCAACAAAAAATTATGTTTTTCTACACATAATTTGATTACAATATGCATAGAAAACATACATAACCTGTACATAATATGCTTACAATATGCATAGAAAACTAAGAAAGAATTAACAACCATTTGTTAATAGTCAATGCCACAGTGTGGACATCAAGAGATTTTCATTTTTATTTTATATATTGCTAGATGGTTTAAGTTTATTTTTTAAATAACATATATTGCTATGGTAATTAGAAACAGTAATGATTTAATTTAAAGGAATCTGAAGCACAGGATACTTTAATCTAATTAAGTATGTGTCTTTTTAGATACCGGGCAAGTTGTAGCTAGATGCATGTAAACGAGGCCATAGGAAAAACCGTATATTTTTTAATGTCTCTAGTGGTTTGGAGCTGTACATACCCCAGGAAAACATGTTCGTAAACTTAATCCATTCCTGAGTGTATGAGCCCAATGTAAATAGGACTTTAGGATGAGGTTACTTCAGTTAAGGTGTGGCCCATCTCAATGAGGAAGGTCTTAATGCTAATATCCTTAAGAAGCAGAATGAAAACTAGATGCAGAGAGAAAAAGGCACAGAAGGAGCATTTAGAAGCTGAAATCAACAAGGAGGGGAGATTTTTCATCTTTCCATCAGCCAGCCAGCTTCTGCTGGAGAATTCACTGAAAACCTGCATCAGAGTCCTCAGCTTGTGGCTTGCCCTCTGGAATTTGGACTTGCCCATGCCTAAAATTAGTTTATAAAGAGAATGTCTGGCATAGCTGCACACCTGACTGTTTAATAAATTGAAACTTAAAAAAAAAACCTAGTTGTGTGGGCCAATTCTTATTTTAAAATCTCAAAATATTTACCATAATATGTATCTTCTGTTGGCTCTCTTTCACTAGACAATCCTGCCTAAAATAGTCAGTGTCCATTACAGAGTGCTTCATATCAGTCTTTATGCTTTGTGCCATATGGACATAGATGTGTAGACAATGATTCGTACTTGAGACTCATCCCCAGGCATGCTAAAGAGATTATGTATGAATATAAGTAAGTTTCTAAAGCTCAGCCCCTCAGGAACATTTTATTGGAAGATGACTGGCTGATTCAATCAAATTTTTTCTTTGTGACAGTTTAAACATGGAATTTTTAGAAGGTTATTAGAGAGCAGAATGCTTGTAAAAACTTGCAAGACATTCGAAACTGAGAGCATATGCAGAAGCCAGGAAAAAGTATTAGATGAGCAAAGGGATGTTTGATTGAACAGTCGCTTGGTATCACATTAAGTCAGTAAGGAGGTAAAAAAGCAAGACTGATAGAAGCCAGTGTGGCCACAGACACAAAGGCTTTCAGAGTGACCATTAAGTACTATTGCTGCTGCAAAATACTTGAGCTGCATTGCATTCTAATCCAACTGCAGTTTTCTCTGCGCTCTAGCCATGATGGCAACTGATAATATTTCCTGTTCTTCTTTCCTAATTGTATATGTATAATAAATCTCCATTAATGAAAGTAACCGGGATGCATCCCTGCTCACTTAAATCAAAGAGAATGCCTGGCATAGCTGCACACCTGACTGTTTAATAGATTGAAACTTAAAAATATATGTATCTTTTGTTTCCCTTCAGATTTTCCTTTCATCCTTCTTTTCTTATAACCATTGTCATATTCTTCACTCTTAACTTTATCATGTATTTCGTGGATTAGTTTCTCACAGATTTTCATTTCTCCTTTACATTCATTTTAATTGTTTATTGTGAAATATAACATACACACACACAAAAGCAATAATTGTCAAAGTACATTTTAACAAGTAGTTACAGAACAGACATCAAATTGGTATGGGTTGCCGTTCAAGATTTTCAGGTTTTTCCTTCTAGCTGCTCCAAAATACTGGAAGCTAAAAGAAATATTATTATAGTGATTCATCAGTCAGACTCATTTGTTAAATCTTATCTTCTCTGTTATAACTCTTCCTTCTCTTTTGATCCTCCACCCAATCTATAGGGGTCTTGGGCTATGCCCATTCTAAATTTTTCATGATGAAAGAGGTATTGACAATATAGAATAAGGGGATGGGATTAGTTGATATTCTTGGAGAGAATATCAACTGGGTTTAAGGACTTATCTAGCTAGGGACACTTTGGAGGTTATAGGTTTCAGGAAAGTAAACTTGGTGCATGAAACATTTGCAGAGTCTTAGTTTAAGTCCTAAGTGTTCCTTGCAGTTAACAGGAATGATATTAGTGGGTATGGGAAACCATGGCAATTAGACATATCTGACTGAAGCTTACATAAGAGAAGCCTCCAGAAAAATCCCTCAACTCCATTTAAACTCTCTTAGCCACTGATACCTTATTTTGTTACATTTATTTTTCCACTTTTAGTCTAGAAAACATTGTCAATTCCATGGTGCCAGGGCCAGGCTCAACTCCGGGAGTCATGTCCTCCACTTTTAGGAAGACTTCCACCCCTCAATCTCCTGTCCCACATAGGAGGGAGGGTAATACTTTTCCTTGTAAAGTTGGGATTAGAGAAAGGTCTCATGTGAGCAACCAAAGAGGTTCCTTGGAAACACCTCTTAGGCATAATTTTAGGTGGACTTAACTTCTCCACTACAGAAATAAGTTTTGTAAGGGCAAACCTTAAAATCAAGGGTTTGGACTATTTTCTTGGGAGTCCCTAATGTTTGAGAGAGTACCAGGGGGTTCCCAGATGGGAAAATTTAATATTTCAATATTTTTTCTCCAGTCCCTCAAGGACTTTACCAATATTTTCTTTTTAATTATTGGCCAGCTATAGTTGTTCTAGGAAACAATCCTGGAATGTTGCCAGGGTTATGTTAAACTCTACAGAATTGCAAGACTTTGCTCCTGTTCCCGGCTCCACGTGTTTAGGTTGTTTAAGTGAGCTATCCAGAAAAATTGATTTAGATTGTGTGTTGCAGAAAATTTAGGTTTAGACATAACAAATCACTCTGCCTTTGGTCTTATACAGTAGGTGCAGATCTGGAGTGCATACATTGTTACCCTTTGTCTTGTATTCTGATTCACCTTAGTCCCAACCAGATCGTTTTTATCTCTAATTGAAACCTGATATCTTTTTCAGTTACTTTAACTGTTATTGTATATAAGGATGCTAACTTAACAGAGATGTGGGACTCCAGTTCTGAATCTTAGGTGTCACAGATGTACTCAAATTTCCAGGAACATGCCAGCTTATACACATAGCTCAGTGTCTCAGAATCTAGAAAAAACTTACAAGTTTGGACTAAATATGGTTGTTATAAGAGCTTACAATCTAGGCTCTAATTTTCTTATAAGTATTTTCTGAAAGAGACCACAGCATATTTATTCTTTTGTTTCTGGTTTATTTTGCATAATACACCACCCCCAAGGTTCATTCAGTTTCTTGAATGCCTCATGACATCATTTCTTTCTGTAGACATACCGCATTCCATCATTTATACATACATATATATATATATATATATATATATATATATATATATATATATATATATATATATATCATTTATCATTATATCATATATATCATAATTCACTTTTCAGCTTCTCAGTCATTGCACCATTTGGCCTTCTCCATCCATTGGGCATCATGGATAATTTCCAAAATAAAGCAAACCATGCCTTACACTGTTCTCACTTGGTTGTGCAATCAGCAGCACTCTCAATTTCAGAAAATTTTCATTGGTCCAGAGACACAAAAAAACAATAAACATAGCCTCACCAAATATCAATTTAAAACTTCCCCTAATCTCTTGTCCCTCCCACCAGTTATTTACCCCCAGTGTTGCTGTGGTATTGTTGTTGTCTTCCTTTCAACTACGGACTATAGCATGCAATATTAGCTTGCCCTCTATATCCTTTGTGCTGGTTTGAAAGGATTATGTCCATTTTATGGAGACAGCAGTTTCTTTTAACCCCTATTCAGCACTGTAGTTTGCAAACTTGATTAGATTATCTTCAAAGAGATGTGACTCACCCAATTGTGGGTATTAACCTTTGATTAGAGGAAGATGTGACTCCACCCATTCCAGTGGGTCTTGATTACATTACTGGAATTCTTTAAAGGAGGAAACATTTGGAGAGAGTCCCAAGAGCCACGACAAAACCACGGGAACTACAAGAACCCACGCAGAAAAAGAAGAAAAACACCCCTGGGGGGTGCTTCATGAAACAAGAATCTGGAGAGGAAGCTAGCAGACATCTCCATATTCACCATGTGCCTTTCCAGTTGAGAGAGAAACCCTGAATGTTATTGGCCTTCTTTGAACCAAGGTATCTTTCCCTGATGCCTTAGATTGGACATTTCTACAGTCTTGCTTTAATTTGGACATTTCTGTGGGTTTAGAACTGTAAACTAACAATTTATTAACTTCTGGGGTATTGCATTCCAACAGCTAGCAATCTAGGACACCCCTCTACTATTGAGTCTTTGCATAAGATCAAATCTTTGAAGGAGTTCTTGTGGAAACTTATTAATCTATAACTGTAGAGTTAATCAGAGGGATACGTGGCAAACTATTCTGTTTCAATCATATCACCTTAAATATGGCAATGTTAATCCCATAATTAGCCATCACCATGTCTATCTGTTCCTTTATATTTAAGTTCTGCCTCATTGGGTAAACTTCCCCTGTCCCATCTCTAGCTTCTATGTACCTCTAGGTCTCCTATATTCTACAGTGTAAACCTTTGAGGTTACCTTTACCAGAGTCATAATAGTGACATCATACAGTATCTATCCTTTTGTTTCTGACTTATTTCACTCAGCATTATGTCCTCAAGGTTCATCCATGTTGTCATATGTTTCAGGACCTCATTTCATTCACTGCTGTATAATATTCCATCATATCTATAAACCATGATTTTTTTATCCAGTCTTCTGAAAAACAGCCAAACCCTCTTCCATAGTAGCTGTAACATTATACATTCCCATAGCAGTGAATCATTACTTCATATCCTCTCCAACATTTGTAGTTTTATGTGTGTTTAATTGCAGCCATTCTTAAAGGTATGAGGTGATATCTCATGATAGTCTTGATTTGCATTCCCCTTATAGCTACTGAAAATGAGCATCTCTTCATGTACTTTTTAACTATTTGCATTTTCTCTTTGGAAAACTGTTTATTCATATCCTTTGCCCATTTTATAATTAGGTTGTTCTTTTGTATAATTTCTTTATGTGAACCAGATAACAAACATTTACCCGATATGTAGTTTACAAATATTTTCTTCCATTGAGTTGGCTGCCTCTTCACCTTCTTGACAAAGTCTTTTGAGGCACAGAAGTTTTGATTTTAAGGAGTTCCCATTTGTAAACATTTTTCTTTCTTTGCTTGTGCTTCAATTGTAACATTTAAGAAGCTACCTTCTATTACTTGGTCTTGAAAATATTTCTCTATATTTTCTTCTAGGACTTTTATGGTACTGATTCTTATATTTAGGTCTTTAATCCATTTTGAATTAATTTTTGCATAAGGGCTAGGATAGTGTCATCTTTCATTCTTCTGGCACTTGATATTCTTTTCTCCCGTGTTCATTTAGTGAAAAGATCCTTCTGTCCCAGTTCAGTGGATCAAAGACCAATTGACCATAGATTTGGTGGTCAATCTCTGTATTCTTGATTTAATTCCATTGGTCAATACTTCTATCTTTGTGCCAGTATCATGCTGTTTTGACCAATGTGGCTTTATAGTAAGCTTTATAATCTGGAAGTGTTAGTCCTCACACTTTGCTTTTCTTTTTTAGAAAAGCTTTAGGTATTTGAGACCTTTTTCCCTTCCAAATACATTTGATAATGAAATTTTCTAAGTCTTCGAAGTAGGTTGTTGTCATTTTGATTGGTATTGCATTGAATGTGTAGATTAATTTGGGGAGAATTAACATCTTAACAACATTCCATGAGCATAGAATGTTATTTTCCTCTTATGTCTTCTTTGATTTCTTTTTTCAATACTTTGTACTTTACTGTGTACAAGTCCTTGACATCCTTGGTTAAGCTTATTCTTAGATAATTTTTTTTTGGTTGCTAATTTGAATGTATTTTTTCTCTTAATTACCTCCTCAGTGTGGTCGTTACCTGTGTTTAGAAATATTACTGATTTTTGTACATTAATCTTATATCCCACCACGTTACTGAATTTGTTTATCAGCTCATGTTGCTTTGTCATAGGTTTTTCATAGTTTTCCAAGCATAGGATCAAGTCATCTGCAAATAATGAAAGTTTGACTTCTCCCTTTCTAATTTGGATGCCTTTTATTTCTTTCTCCTGCTTACTTGCTCTAGTTAGGACTTCTAGTACAATGTTGAGTAATAGTGGTGACAATGGGCATCCTTGTTTCATTCCCAATCTTAGGGGGAATGCCTTCAATCTCTCATTAAGTACGATGCTGACTATGGGTTTTTATTTGTGCCCTTTATGATACTGAGGAAGTTTCCTTCAATTCTTACCATTTACCTTTTCATCAGTAAATGATGCTGAATTTTGTCAAATGCTTTTTCAGCTTCAATCAATATGTTCATGTGATTTTTTTCCCTTTTGACTTGTTAATGTCCCATATTATATTGATTAATTGCCTTATGTTGAACAACCCTTGCATTCCTAGTGTAAACACCACTTGGTTTGTGATGTATAATTCTTTTAATGTGCGATTGGATTTGATTTACTAGCATTTTCTTGAAAATGTTTGCATCTATGTTCAATAGGGAGATTTTTCGGTAGTTTTCCTTTCTTGTAGGATCTTTATCTTGTTTTGGTATTAGTGTGATATTAGCTTCATAAAATGAATTATATGCCATTCATTGTACTTACATTTTTTGGAAGAGTTTGTACAGTATTGGTGTTAGTTCTTTTTGGAATAACTGATAAAATTCCCTGTGAAGCTGCTGGTCCTTGGATATATTTTTTTTTTTTTTTTTACTTTTTTTTATTTTTTATTTTTTTTTATTTTTATTTTTTTTTTATTAACGGAAAGAAAAAAAAAGAAATTAACACAACATTTAGAAATCATACCATTCTACATATGCACTCAGTAATTCTTAACATCATCACATCGATGCATGATCATTGTTTCTTAGTACATTTGCATCGGTTTAGAGGAACTAGCAACACAACAGAAAAAGATATAAAATGTTAATATAAAGAAAAGAAATAAAAGTAGTAGTAATAGTAAAAAACAACAACAACAAACAAACCAACAAGCAAACAAAAACAAAAAAAACCCTATAGCTCAGATGCAGCTTCATTCAGTATTTTAACATGATTACTTTACAATTAGGTATTATTGTGCTGTCCATTTTTGAGTTTTTGTATCTAGTCCTGTTGCACAGTCTGTATCCCTTCAGCTTCAATTACCCATTGTCTTACCCTGTTTCTAACTCCTGCTGAACTCTGTTACCAATGACATATTTCAAGTTTATTCTCGAATGTCCGTTCACATCAGTGGGACCATACAGTATTTGTCCTTTAGTTTTTGGCTGGATTCACTCAGCATAATATTCTCTAGGTCCATCCATGTTATTACATGGTTCATAAGTTTATCTTGTCTTAAAGCTGCATAATATTCCATCGTATGTATATACCACAGTTTGTTTAGCCACTCTTCTGCTGATGGAGATTTTGGCTGTTTCCATCTCTTTGCAATTGTAAATAATGCTGCTATAAACATTGGTGTGCAAATGTCCGTTTGTGTCTTTGCCCTTAAGTCCTTTGAGTAGATACCCAGCAATGGTATTGCTGGGTCGTATGGCAATTCTATATTCAGCTTTTTGAGGAACCGCCAAACTGCCTTCCACAGTGGTTGCACCCTTTGACATTCCCACCAACAGTGGATAAGTGTGCCTCTTTCTCCGCATCCTCTCCAGCACTTGTCATTTTCTGTTTTGTTGATAATGGCCATTCTGGTGGGTGTGAGATGATATCTCATTGTGGTTTTGATTTGCATTTCTCTAATGGCCAGGGACATTGAGCATCTCTTCATGTGCCTCTTGGCCATCCGTATTTCTTCTTCTGGTAGGTGTCTGTTTAAGTCTTTTTCCCATTTTGTAATTGGGTTGGCTGTCTTTTTGTTGTTGAATTGAATAATCTCTTTATAAATTCTGGATACTAGACCTTTATCTGATATGTCGTTTCCAAATATTGTCTCCCATTGTGTAGGCTGTCTTTCTACTTTCTTGATGAAGTTCTCTGATGCACAAAAGTGTTTAATTTTGAGGAGCTCCCATTTATTTATTTCCTTCTTCAGTGTTCTTGCTTTAGGTTTAAGGTCCATAAAACCACCTCCAGTTGTAAGATCCATAAGATATCTCCCAACATTTTCCTCTATCTGTTTTATGGTCTTAGACCTAATGTTTAGATCTTTGATCCATTTTGAGTTAACTTTTGTATAGGGTGTGAGAGATGGGTCTTTTTTCATTCTTTTGCATATGGATATCCAGTTCTCTAGGCACCATTTATTGAAGAGACTGCTCTGTCCCAGGTGAGTTGGCTTGACTGCCTTATCAAAGATCAAATGTCCATAGATGAGAGGGTCTATATCTGAGCACTCTATTCGATTCCATTGGTCGATATATCTATCTTTATGCCAATACCATGCTGTTTTGACCACTGTGGCTTCATAATATGCCTTAAAGTCAGGCAGCGCGAGACCTCCAGCTTCGTTTTTTTTCCTCAAGATGTTTTTAGCAATTCGGGGCACCCTGCCCTTCCAGATAAATTTGCTTATTGGTTTTTCTATTTCTGAAAAATAAGTTGTTGGGATTTTGATTGGTATTGCATTGAATCTGTAAATCAATTTAGGTAGGATTGACATCTTAACTATATTTAGTCTTCCAATCCATGAACACGGTATGCCCTTCCATCTATTTAGGTCTTCTGTGATTTCTTTTAACAGTTTTTTGTAGTTTTCTTTATATAGGTTTTTTGTCTCTTTGGTTAAATTTATTCCTAGGTATTTTATTCTTTTAGTTGCGATTGTAAATGGGATTCGTTTCTTGATTTCCGCCTCAATTTGTTCATTACTAGTGTATAGAAAAGCTACAGATTTTTGAATGTTGATCTTGTAGCCTGCTACTTTGCTGTACTCATTTATTAGCTCTAGTAATTTTGTTGTGGATTTTTCTGGGTTTTCTACATATAGTATCATATCGTCTGCAAACAGTGATAGTTTTACTTCTTCCTTTCCAATTTTGATGCCTTGTATTTCTTTTTCTTGCCTAATTGCTCTGGCTAGAACTTCCAACACAATGTTGAATAATAGTGGTGATAGTGGACATCCTTGTCTTGTTCCTGATCTTAGGGGGAAAGTTTTCAATTTTTCCCCATTGAGGATGATATTAGCTGTGGGTTTTTCATATATTCCCTCTATCATTTTAAGGAAGTTCCCTTGTATTCCTATCTTTTGAAGTGTTTTCAGCAGGAAAGGATGTTGAATCTTGTCAAATGCCTTCTCTGCATCAATTGAGATGATCATGTGATTTTTCTGCTTTGATTTGTTGATCTGGTGTATTACATTAATTGATTTTCTTATGTTGAACCATCCTTGCATACCTGGGATGAATCCTACTTGGTCATGATGTATAATTCTTTTAATGTGTTGTTGGATACGATTTGCTAGAATTTTATTGAGGATTTTTGCATCTGTATTCATTAGAGAGATTGGTCTGTAGTTTTCTTTTTTTGTAATATCTTTGCCTGGTTTTGGTATGAGGGTGATGTTGGCTTCATAGAATGAATTAGGTAGTTTTCCCTCCACTTCGATTATGTTGAAGAGTTTGAGGAGAGTAGGTACTAATTCTTTCTGGAATGTTTGATAGAATTCACATGTGAAGCCGTCTGGTCCTGGACTTTTCTTTTAAGGGAGCTTTTGAATAACTAATTCAATCTCTTTACTTGTGATTGGTTTGTTGAGGTCGTCTATTTCTTCTTGAGTCAAAGTTGGTTGTTCATGTCTTTCCAGGAACCTGTCCATTTCTTCTAAATTGTTGTATTTATTAGCGTAAAGTTGTTCATAGTATCCTGTTATTACCTCCTTTATTTCTGTGAGGTCAGTAGTTATGTCTCCTCTTTCATTTCTAATCTTATTTATTTGCATCCTCTCTCTTCTTCTTTTTGTCAATCTTGCTAAGGGCCCATCAATCTTGTTGATTTTCTCATAGAACCAACTTCTGGTCTTATTGATTTTCTCTATTGTTTTCATGTTTTCAATTTCATTTATTTCTGCTCTAATCTTTGTTATTTCTTTCCTTTTGCTTGCTTTGGGATTAGTTTGCTGTTCTTTCTCCAGTTCTTCCAAGTGGACAGTTAATTCCTGAATTTTTGCCTTTTCTTCTTTTCTGATAAAGGCATTTAGGGCAATAAATTTCCCTCTTAGCACTGCCTTTGCTGCGTCCCATAAGTTTTGATATGTTGTGTCTTCATTTTCATTTGCCTCTAGGTATTTACTAATTTCTCTTGCAATTTCTTCTTTGACCCACTTGTTGTTTAAGAGTGTGTTGTTGAGCCTCCATGTATTTATGAATTTTCTGGCCCTCCGCCTATTATTGATTTCCAACTTCATTCCTTTATGATCCGAGAAAGTGTTGTGTATGATTTCAATATTTTTAAATTTGTTAAGACTTGCTTTGTGACCCAGCATATGGTCTATCTTGGAGAATGATCCATGAGCACTTGAAAAAAAGGTGTATCCTGCTGTTGTGGGATGTAATGTCCTATAAATGTCTGTTAAGTCAAGTTCATTTATAGTAATATTCAGGTTCTCTATTTCTTCATTGATCCTCTGTGTAGATGTTCTGTCCATTGATGAGAGTGGTGAATTGAAGTCTCCAACTATTATGGTATATGTGTCTATTTCCCTCTTCAGTGTTTGCAGTGTATTCCTCACGTATTTTGGGGCATTCTGGTTCGGTGCGTAAATATTTATGATTGTTATGTCTTCTTGCTTAATTGTTCCTTTTAATAGTATATAGTGTCCTTCTTTGTCTCTTTTAACTGTTTTACATTTGAAGTCTAATTTGTTGGATATTAGTATAGCCACTCCTGCTCTTTTCTGGTTGTTGTTTGCATGAAATATCTTTTCCCAACCTTTCACTTTCAACCTATATTTATCTTTGGGTCTAAGATGTGTTGCCTGTAGACAGCATATAGAAGGATCCTGTTTTTTAATCCATTCTGCCAGTCTATGTCTTTTAATTGGGGAATTCAGTCCATTGACATTTAGAGTTATTACTGTTTGGATAATATTTTCCTCTACCATTTTGCCTTTTGTATTATATATATCATATCTGACTTTCCTTCTTTCTACACTTTTCTCCATGTCTCTCTCTTCTGTCTTTTTGTATCTGACTCTAGTGCTTCCTTTAGTATTTCTTGCAGAGCTGGTCTCTTGGTCACAAATTCTCTCAGTGACTTTTTGTCTGAGAATGTTTTAATTTCTCCCTCATTTTTGAAGGACAATTTTGCTGGATATAGGAGTCTTGGCTGGCAGTTTTTCTCTTTTAGTAACTTAAATGTATCATCCCACTGTCTTCTAGCTTCCATGGTTTCTGCTGAGAAATCTACACATAGTCTTATTGGGTTTCCCTTGTATGTGACGGATTGTTTTTCTCTCGCTGCCTTCAAGATCCTCTCTTTCTCTTTGACCTCTGACATTCTAACTAGTAAGTGTCTTGGGGAACGCCTATTTGTGTCTAATCTCTTTGGGGTGCGCTGCACTTTTTGGATCTGTAATTTTAGGTCTTTCATAAGAGTTGGGAAATTTTCAGTGATAATTTCTTCCATTAGTTTTTCTCCTCCTTTTCCCTTCTCTTCTCCTTCTGGGATACCCACTACACGTATATTTGTACGGTTCACATTGTCCTTGAGTTCCCTGATACCTTGTTCAAATTTTTCCATTCTTTTCCGGATAGTTTCTGTTTCTTTTTGGAATTCAGATGTTTCATCCTCCAAATCACTAATTCTATCTTCTGTTTCTTTAAATCTGTCATTGTAGGTATCCATTGTTTTTTCCATCTTTTCTACTTTATCTTTCACTTCCATAAGTTCTGTGATTTGTTTTTTCAGTTTTTCTATTTCTTCTTTATGTTCAGCCCATGTCTTCTTCATGTCCTCCCTCAATTTATCGATTTCGTTTTTGAAGAGGTTTTCCATTTCTGTTCGTATATTCAGCATTAGTTGTTTCAGCTCCTGTATCTCATTTGAACTATTGGTTTCTTCGTTTGACTGGGCCATATGTTCAATTTTCTGAGCATGATCCGTTATCTTCTGCTGGCGTCTGGGCATTTAGTCAGATTTCCCCCGGTGTTCGACCCCACAGGTTGAAGGATTTTTCTGTGCAATCTCTGGGTTCTGTTCTTCCTATCCTGCCCAGTAGGTGGCGCTCGTGGCACACGCCTGTCTGTGGGTTCCACCAGCGAAAGTTGCTGTGGGTCCCTCAACTCTGGAAAACTCTCGCCGTAGGGGAGGTTCGGTAACCGAAGCGTCTTGGAAGAATGCCAGCCGGCCCGGGGTTCCAAACGCGGGGAGGGTCGCTGGCCGTCGCAGCACAGGAGAGCGTCCGGCCAAATTAGCCAGTCGGCCCGGGGCACCAAGCGTGGCGGGAGGGCGCCAGCTGTCACAGCCCGGGAGAGTATACTGTTCCCAGCCGACGGGGGAGTCACGTGTTTGGAAGGGATCCCCCGGTCACTGTTCTCCGCAGTCTGGGGATTTCCGACCCAACTATCTCAGTTGTTCCGGGGGGCCTCGTGTGGTGGGGGCACCAGCCGCTGCGGCCTAAGGGGACCGCCTGTCCAATTCTACCAGCTGGCCCAGGAAGGTGGAAGGGAGGGACTCCGGTCGCTTGCCGTCCCACCCAGGAAAGCCCGTGCCCCTTGGTGATCTCACCGGAGCTGGTTCTCCCAGATAGTCAGCCGTTCCAGGATGGGGTACGCTGTCCCTTTGATCTCCCTCGTGGTTCCGGGAGCTGCTCTGTATTATCTCCACTCCCCCAGTAGCTGTTCTGGAGGAGGAAAGGTGAGGGCGGCAAGGCTGTCGAGGCTGGTGGCGGAGGAGCACGGTGAAGGCGGGGGAAGAGGGCACCGTGGTGGTTGGAGAGCAGCCGGAGCAGGAGGGGGAGGGCGGAGAAAGAGAGGGGAGGAGGAGGGTGGGCGGCTCGGCTCGGCTCGGCGGGCCGGCGGAGAAAGAGAGGGGAGGAGGAGGGCGGGCGGCTCGGCTCGGCTCGGCGGGCCGGCGGAGAAAGAGAGGGGAGGAGGAGGGCGGGCGGCTCGGCTCGGCTCGGCGGGCCGGCGGAGAAAGAGAGGGGAGGAGGAGGGCGGGCGGCTCGGCTCGGCTTGGCGGGCCGGCGGAGAAAGAGAGGGGAGGAGGAGGGCGGGCGGCTCGGCTCGGCTCGGCGGGCCGGCGGAGAAAGAGCTGGATATTTTTTTTTGTAGGAAATGTTTTGATGTCTGATGGAATCTCTTTACTTGCAATTAGTTTTTTGAGATCTCCTATTTCTTCTCAAGTAAGTGTAGGTAGTTTGTTTCCAGGAATTTGTCCATTTCATCTACGTTGTCTATTTTGTTGACATACAGTTGTTCATAATGTCCTCATGAATTTTCAATTAACTTTAAGATCTATGGTAAGATCACCCCTCATTTCTGATTTTGTTTTTTCACCTTCTCTCTCTCTCTCTCTCTCTCTCTCTCTCTCTCTCTCTCTCTCTCTCTCTCTCTCTCTCTCTCTCTCTCTCTCTCTTTCTCTCTTTTTATCTCTTCCTTTATCAGCCTAGCTAGGTGTCCATCCATATTATTCATTTTCTCAAAGAACCAACCTTCGGTTTTGTTGATTCTTTCTATTTTTTTTTGTTATTGTTGTTGTTGTTCTCTAGTTCATTTATTTCTGCTTTATTCATTGTTATTTCCCTTTCTCTATTTGCTTTAAGGTTAGTTTGCTGTTCTCTCATCTATTTCTCCAGGTGAGTGATTAAACCCTTGATTTTTGTTCATTCTTCTTTTTTTTAATGCAGACTTTTAGAGGAGTAAGCTTCTCTCTCAGCACTGCCTTTGCACCATGCCACAAGTTCTGATAAATTGTATTTTCATTTTACTTCATATCCAGATATTTAGTGAGTTCTCTAGCAACATTTTAATTGATTAGCTAATTATTTAAGAGTGCATTGTTCAATCTCCATAAACTTGTGAAATTTATCATTCTTTTGTGGTTATTGATTTCCAGCTTCATTTTCTTGTGGTCAGAGAAAACGTTTTGGATAATTTCAATCTTACTATATTTATAAAGAACTGTTTTATTCCCAGCATATGATTATCTTGGAGAATGTTCCATGAGCACAAGAGAAGAATTTATATCTTGGTGTTTGGTGCTTTAACAATCCATGTATGTCTTTATGTCTTATTCATTTATCATTGTTTAGGTTCTCTATTCCTTTGGTGATCCTCTGTCTCATTGTTCTACCTGTGGGAGGAGTGGTGTATTGAAGTATCTCCCTATTGTTGTTGAAATGCCTATTACTCCCTTCAATTTTGCCAATGTTTGCCTCATGTACTTTGCAGCTCCTTGATTGGGAGCAAAGATATTTGATTGTTATTTCTGTTTGGTGAATGAACATCTGTTAATTGTAAAAATTAACAAATTATTAATTTGTAGTGTCCTTCTTTTTCTCTTATGACATCTTTACAGTTAAAGTCAATTTTGTCTGATATTAGGATAGCTATTTCTGATTTTTGATTACCATTTGCACATAAAATCTTTTTCCATCCTTTCACTTTCAATCTATTTGCATCCTTGGAATTAAGATGCATCTCTTGGGAACACAATATAGATGGATCGTATTTTAAAATCAGTTTTGCCAATCTATATCTTTTCATCAGTGAGTTCAGGCCATTAACATTCAAATTTTTTACTGTAAAAGCAGTACTTGAATCTACCATCTTATCTTTTAGCTTTTGTTTGTCAGATCTATATATTCTTTTCCCTCTCTTACTTTTTATCCTTTGAATTACCCTTACTGGTACTGTTCAAGTCTGTGCTATCCTCCAGATCTCCCTCTCCTGTATTTTTCTTAGCCAACAGAACTCCCTTTAGTTTTTCTCTTAGGGCTGGTGTCTTATTAACTAGTTCTCTCAGTCTTTGTTTATCTTGGGGATAAAATCTCTCCCTCAACCTTAAATAACATCTTGACTGGATGAAGAATTCTTTACTGAAGACTTTCCCACTCAGGATCTTAACTATATCACACCACTGCTTTCTTTTCTCCTATCATGTCTGTTGAGTAGTCTAAACTCAGTCTTATGTGGTTTCCCTTGTATTTGGTATATCACTTTTCTCCCACAGCTTTCAGGACTTTCTGTTTCTCTTCAATGTTTGAGAGTATGATTAATAAGTGTCTTGGAGAAGGCTTATTTGGATTTACTCTCTTTGGGGTTCCTTGACCCGCTTTGATTTGCATATAGGTCTTTTATAAGGGTTGGGAAGTTTTCTCTAATTATTTCCTCAACTAACCTTCCCAGACGTTTATTCTTCTCTTCTCCTTCTGGGACATCAGGGACCCTTATATTTGTGCATCTTTTGTTGTGCATAATTTCCCTGAGACCCACTTAGGTTTCTACCATGTTTCTTGCTACTTGTTAAGTTTTGTGCTCCAGTTCAATTGTTCTGTCTCTAATTAGTTTATCCTTTGTTCTGCCACTTCAAATCTGCTGTTGTGTGTCTCTAGTATATTTTTAATTTTGTCTACAGTATCTTTCAGCTCTGTGAGATCTATTATCTTTTTGTTTAATCTTTTGAATTATTCTTTGTGCCCTTCTAGTGTTTTCTGGATACACTTTATTTCTTTATCAGTATACTTTAGTAGTGGATTATGTGTCCCCTCCAGTGATTTGATATGGGCATTTAGCTTGGCCATTTCTGCTTTGATCTTCACATGTTTTGTGATTTTCTGTTGCATCTGGGGCATTTGATTATCTTAACAAGGTTTTTTTGCAAGTTAGTTTCCTTCACTTGTTTAAAATTTTGTATTTACTTGGATTTGTATTGAAGGCCCCATTTTGCACTTCATTTGTCAGTAATTCTTTACCAAACCAAGGCCTGGATCTCATGGAAGACATGGCATTTTACGTGGGGGTGTATTGAATGCTAGGCTGAAAAGATGCATGGCTGGTTCAATGGAAGAATATCTGTCTGTCACACAGAAACCCAGATTTGACTCCTGGCCCATATGCCAAAAAAAAGAAAAAAAAATACTTGTGACTCTGTTAAGAACTAGGCAGAAAAGGGTGTACTGGTGTTTCAGCAGTAGAAAGTTCACCTACTATATGGGACAGCCGGATTCAACTCCCAGCCCATGCATCAGATCAAAAAAGAAAGAGAGATGGTAGCATGCAGTTCAGCTAGCCTCCTCAGCCCCACCTCTCCATCTGTGCATACCCCAAATCCACTGGCCTCTTGGTTAAATGGGGGTGGGACTGGGATCCCATAAGCCTCCTTTGCCAGCTGGCTCTCAGGACCCCTGGTCTTTGCCAAATCCAGGTGCCCATAGTGGCCCACCTCAGTGGTGGGCATCAGCTGCTGTGCACTGATCCATCCATGTCTGTGCACAGGGGAAGCAAGTCTGCTGCCCTCCAGGCTCCCCACAGGAACTCTTGGCCCTAAGGCCATGGGGGAAGACCTCCAAAGCCTGATGTGGCAGCTGGCTGGAGCACAGGAGCACACTGATTACTCAGTACCCAGGCTCCCCTATGTGCCACCCGCCCCCGATGTGCTCATGGCTGAGGACACACACCCCTCTCTTTCCTTGTCAGTCACTCTACTTCAACTGATACAGTTCAAATTCACATACCAATTGCATTAGTCCAAAGCTAAAAAGACAAGAAATAAATAGTAGTAAGATTGAGTGAGTGATAATGATAGCACAGTATATAATTTTCTAGGGCACCTCATTATCTAAAAGAAACTCTCAAATTATGTTTACTACCTGTGATTCATTCTGGAAAAAGTTGTTTTTTGTGACTTAATGGGAACATAGGTTCAGGCACAACAGATGCTTTCAGTAAATAACCACTTTGTAGCTTACACAGCACCAAGGATGCAAAAGATCAGTGGAAGAGATACTATCTGGGCAATCCCCCAGGGAGGCCAACTGCTTGGGCCAAGATTGATGGATAGTAGTTCATCCCTGCAGAGAGGAGAGACACAAATCTGTACCTC
Source organism: Tamandua tetradactyla (assembly GCF_023851605.1). Taxonomy (NCBI): domain Eukaryota; kingdom Metazoa; phylum Chordata; class Mammalia; order Pilosa; family Myrmecophagidae; genus Tamandua; species Tamandua tetradactyla. Next base: position 78,555,421 of record NC_135336.1, read on the forward strand.
CCATGGGTGGGGTATTTATACACCCCTGAGTGGCAAGGCCCTGATACTAAGTGTTCCTACCTTGATAAGCAGCTGGGGCTACTTGTTCTGTTTCAGGGTTTAAGGTATGGTCAAGGCCACTCTATTAGACCCAAGGCTCCTTCAGGGTGGAAAATAGAAACATATTGAAACATCTGCATACAATAGAAAAGGGATGGGTTAGGGAAAGTGAGTCCTGGGAGATGACTCTGGTTTGCCTGTGGCTTCTCCAGAACCCATTTCACACACATTATTGAATTGTTATTTTAGTTTGCTAAAGTGGCCAGAATGCAATACAGCAGAGATAGATGGCTTTTATAAAGGGATTTATTTAGTTACAAATTTAAAGTAACATAGAAAAAAGGCAGTTTGCTTTCCTCTGAGTTTCTCTGCCACATGGGAAAGCACACAGCAATGTCTGCTGTGCTTCTCTCCCAGCTTCTGGGTTCAAACATTTCTCGCTGGGATGTTTCCTTTCTGCATCTCCAAATGTCTGGGTTTATCTCAACTCTGAGCTCTAAGCAGACTTGTGCTGGGCTGTACTGAACTCCACTGAGGTGTGCTGAGCTGCTTCTCTCTCTCTTCTGAGTCTTCCTTTTAAGCCTCTAGCTCATTAAATTAAATGCCACATTGCAGAAGGCACTCACCTCGTCTGACTGCAGATGTAATCAGCTGTAGATGAAATTCACATTCTGATCATTTAAGTCTACAGCAACAGAAAAACTGAGCACCATCACCTGGCCAGATCGGTGACCTAAACCTAACTACTACACATGTAGATACTGCTTATTTCATTCTCAGTAATGTAAATACACTTATTAAAAGTTTTCCAAAGAAGAAAAAAGGAAATGATTCTTAAACTTTTCACTAATACTAACAAATAATACGGTAAGCAGATGCAGGCATCTCATTTTCAAACACTTGAGACTTTCTCAAATTCCACGTGTGATTTAAAAATTAATGAATGCACTTGAACCTAACATAGGTAGTCCACTCCACTGACCTACTGAAAATAGGTTTTATAATAAGAGTTTTAACTCTTTCAATTTCAGGGTATTAGTCTTGCTGGTGTTCAATGGCTTTCATCTTTTTGTTTTCTGTAGTAAATTTGTGTAAATAAACTCTGGGATAAAGATGGCCATTTTCAGTCTTTTTGCCATGTTACTCCAACTCAATGCAATGACAGAAAGGATATAAGCTATATACAATGTAGTTTAATGACCTTAACTGCCAGGGAACAAGCCTCAGGCTTTTAAAAGGGCAGGACTAATGAGCAGTAGCCCTCATAAACAAGGGAGTCACTGGAGTATCCTGAGGGCCAGAATCATGCTTCAGATTTGACTGCCATTAGTAACATTTTAATTTGTTTAGGAACAAGAAATCAATCTGCACAAAGAAGGATATAACTATATGGGTGGCGAGTGATAAACATATTGACACTACAGGCTTGACATTGTAAAGATTAGTTTATATAGTAATACAAAACAACTAAAACAGAAGAATCAGTCCTTCATGGAATTGGCTACTCTAATTTCTCCTGTTATAAAGACACTGGAAGCAACAAGCTCATTTTCTTTACTTCCCACTCTCCAAAAACGGAATGGAAAAATGAGAGGACGAGCTTGTTTCTTCCTTAAAAATAGTTCAATGTCAACATCAATAATAATATCTGAGCAAAAAAGGATAAATGTACTTACATTTAATGAAATAGAGGCAAGTAATATAAATTATTTTAATTCATTTTAAGCAACCCTTGCTAAATTATTTGAATAAGGTGAAAAAAAGATAAAATATCGATGTTTAAACTTTGTAATTTACACATCCTTTAAAAAATATTTTTGATTTATTCTACTATAAGCATGTTTCTTTGGCAATTAAATTTGATAATTGTGCATTGATATCATTGAATTCACTAAGCAGTCCTTGTAAGAAGTCAGAAAATTACATTTCAATTTGCAGTTTCTTCTTGATCTACAACTAATGAAAGTTTCACTGAATTATCTGCTTAAAGGTCAAAATGCTAATTAGGAGCTTCTCATCAATGATAATTCAAATATGTGGAAAATGATGACATTAGCTTTTTATCGAATTTGTAATATTTAATATTTCCCATTTCAGTGCAATACACATATTCTATCTTAAAAGAACACATTACATGGATTTCACTATTTTTTTCCAAGAAGACTTTGTATACACAATTTAAAATGATTAATTTTACATACCACTTTTCAAACTATAAATTTAATATTACACTTTAGATATCATCTACAACAATTTCTGTTTTCAGCATGTGTTTTATATTTTTAAATTATTGATCTTACAATTTGAAATTTCTAATCCACGAGAATGAATCATTTTACCTTATCTGTTCCATTATACATGCTATATGATTTCAGAATCCATAGCATAAAAATGAGATTTTATTTGATTGAAAGCTCATGGAATATAGAAATCTATTCATTCATAGGAATATCCTCTCTGTATACAAACATAGCTGTGCTCTCAGAATGTAAGTGCATTTTAAAGGATCTTGGTCATATGACTCAAGTCACAAATGTAAGTATATTTACCAGTGATAAAGAGTAATGTGTGTGTATGCAATCAAATTCATATTTTCTTAAGATAGCACTATGCATGAAACACATAAACAATAATCCGGTCATGGTGGAAAAGAGATGGCACTTCCTAAAAACATAATTGAATAGAGTTTGAGGAAAATTTTCAAAAGCTTCAGTAGACTTAAGAGGAATAAGCAAAGTGTAGTGGATATAGTTGCCAACTGTAAGTCTAAAGGGAAAAAAATGTGCAAGAGTTGTGATTATAGGATAGGGCTGCCCAGTAGGAGGTATGCTTTTGATAACGGAACTCAGCGCCACCAAACCAAAACAAATTTGAAAAGAAGGGGAAAATTTACTACACTTTCTCTCTTCCTCTACCCTCTTATCTCCTGAAAGTGCTACCTACTGGCCAGCACCAATTGGAAGAAAGAAGATGCAGAAGCTGTTGGTAGAGGCCATTCAGTCAGCCTCTTGAATTATAGAGCAGGGTGCACACAAAAACAAAATGGAAATGAAAGGGGAAATTAAAAATATCCTCCATATCTAGACATTTTCAGCATTTGCCTCAACAAAATATGAAATTATGAATTTATTTCTTTGGTCATTTAAAAATCTACTAAATTGTTCATTAGCTTATTTCAGTAAAAATGTTATTTATTTTGCATTCCCTGTCAAACTTTCTGAAAATGTTGTCTTTCTATACTATCCCCATTTACTCAAAGTCTTATAATTTGTCTTCATTCAACTGTAAATGCTGAAGGAAATGCACTGTGAAGTTCCTATTGTCAAGTTTAGGTATCTGTTTCAATCTATACACGTTTACTCCCTATAAAATTTGATACGGTGTTTTGCTGCCTCAATTTTTTTTTACTTCATGGATTCACACTATTAAGTTCTCCTTTTTCATTCTATGCAGTGTTTTGCAAAATCCTTTACTAAAAGGATTGTAATTACAGATTTAATTTCTTAAATATAGGGCTATTCAAATTATTTCTTTCTGAGTGAGCTTTGGTAGTTTGTGTCTTTCAAGAGATTTGTTTATCTCATATATGTTATTGAATTTATGATTATAAATGTATTCATTGTAATTCTGTATTGTATTTAATATCTGTGGGGTCTCTCGTAGTATTCCTCCTTTCATTCCTGATATTGCTAGTATACTTCTGTTCTCTTTTATTTGGCTTAGTCTGCCTAATGGTCAAACAGTCTTATTGATCATTTCAAAGAATCAGATTCTACTTTTATGAATTTTTATCTTTTGTTTTTTCTTCTACTTTTCATTCATGTATTCTATTTTCTTAAAAGCCATATATCTATTTCAAAAATTTCATCGTATTAAAAATCATTTCATCAAAAGAAACTGTTATGGATGATACACTAGCAAATTATACCAAATATTCAAGAATACGTGCAGGTTCAAACTTCAGAAATCAATTAATGCAATTATACATGTAAACAAACTAAAGAAAAAATATAATCATCTAAATAGATACTGGAAAAGTATCAACAAAATTTAAAGTTCGTCATGATATCAACTTTCTCTGAACTTTAAACAATACAGAATGTTATTAATCTGATAACAGGATCTACAAATAACCTTCTGGTAAGATAGCATCCTAGTTAATGGTGGAAACCTAATTGCTTTTTTCCTAAAGTCAAGAACAAGCCAATAAAATCTGTTCCTACACTTCTTATTCAATATCAGGTGAAAGTCTAATGAGTATAGTAAGGTAAAAAAACATAAGTTATTTAGATTATAAAAGAAGAAAGAAAGCTGTCTCTATTTATAGATTTATAGATAAATTCCCATGGAATCTCTCTATATATGTCTTTATACAATTGTTATCAAGAATCAAGGCTACTGGAATACAGCTCAATAGTTTCAGGTTCTTCCCTCTAGCCACTCCAGTACACCATAAATTAAAAAGGGATATTTATATAATTGATAAGAATAACCTTCAGGGTTACCTCTTGACTCTGTTTGAAATCTCAGCCACTGAAATTTTATTTTGTATCATTTCTCTCTTTTCTCTTTAAATCAAGAAGGGTTTCTCAATCCCTTGATGCCACAGCCCAGCTCATCTCAGGATTTATGTCCCACATTGCCAGGGAGATTTACACCTCTGGGAGTCGTGTCCCACGTAGGGGGGAGGGCAGTGAGTTCACCTGCTCAGTTGGCTTACAGAGAGAGGCCCCATCTGAGCAACAAAAGAACTTCTCTGGGGGTAACTCTTAGGCCTAATTTTAAGTAAGCTTAGCCTATCCTTTGCTGAATAGATAGATACAACTTTTACAATATGACTGTGTGACTGTGGAAACCTTGTGTCTGATGCTTCTTTTATTCAGGATATGGGCTGATGAGTTAAGAAATATGGACAAAAAAATAAATAAATAATAAGGGTGACAAAGGGTAAAATAAATTGGGTAGAGGGAAATACTAGTGGTCAATGAGAGGAAGGGGCAAGGTGTATGGTATGTATGAGATTTTTCTTTTTTCTTTTTATTTCTTTTTCTGGAGTGATGCACATTTTCTAAAAAATGATCATGGTGTTGAATACACAACTATGTTATGATATTGTGAGCCAGTGATTATACACCAGGTATAGAATGTATGTGTGATTTCCCAATAAAAATACATTAAAAGTATTGTGAATTAACACACAAATGACTAAAATTAAGTGAATATTTCATACATTTTTATGTTTATTAAATTTTAACAAAAAATACTTTATTGGAAATTCAGCATTGAAAATCAGAATGACCACTTTGAAGCACACCTGAGAAAGTGAAATGGGCGTAACCAGTGGGCAATAGACTCTATGTGACTCAACTCTACTTGAAGAAATGGAACACTTGAATGACAGGAGGTGTGACCTTTTATAACCTTACAATTTAGTGTACTCTGAGGGGATTGCATGCCCCAATTAGAAGACCATTACTCTAAAACAATTTAGAAGGAGCAATCTGGTCTCTGCTCAGTGTGTAATGCTTTGATTTTCCCAGCTTATAAAAGCCGAAAAGAACTCATTCATCAGTCACGCACCTGCTGATGATCTTGAATATCTTCAGTGCTTTACATCACTCATGTTTATAACTAAAAACAAATCATGAGGTTAGGATAACTGCAAAACCATATTTGAAAATACATTTTAATTAATACAAAAAAGAAAAATCCATTTCAATTTGTGAAAAGTCAATGAATATTAAATGCACATTTCTTCCCATATTGTAATTAAACTTTGAGAACTTAAAGGATTAAATATCATGACAATGTCACATTTTACTCTTCCCTTCCTCACTCTTATCTTTTCACTGAAAGAGAAAAATATGTGAATGACTGTTTCTAAGTGTGCACATACACACATGCATATATACACACACATGTGAACATATATTTTGTATCCTACAAAGACATATAGAAGTACCTGCACACAATCATGGCTATGTATAAGCTCAAGTTAAATTAGGCTAAAATATTAGCCTAAGATAAGTTAATGTGGAAAATAATAAATAGGAAATCACAAAATAATATAGAAAATGAAATATTTCAGCAACATATGCCTTCCTTTCCATTCTTTACTCACTGTCTAAGCGGGGACTGTAGAAATAAAAATTACAGGTGTTTTGTTTACTCTTTTTGTGGCTGATGTTGCTTTATGGCCTTGCTTGTTTGCACATTTGTTTATTTGAGATTATCAGCTTGCTAATTAGTATATCTTAATATTAGTATATCTTCATATACTAATATTATCTTTAATTGATATATCATAATATGCCTTGATTATAATTTTCCTACCCAGAGTAGTGATCTGGTCCATTTTTTTTTTACAAAATCTAGGAGGCCTTTTCAAGTGGCAGACATGAGATATCTATTCAAATAAAAGTGGTAGATTAAGGATGTGCTTCCAGGAAAAACCATTAAGTGTGTGAAGGAAGCAAGATAGAAATTAATTAAACCAAGCTACACTGAAATTTAGGTTAAGTTCCAATTTCAGACTTATCCTACACCAAGCTACTTCAGCAGAGGGGCTGGGATTTGTAAACCCACACTAGTCCATTATTATAACTACAGCAAGGTAAAGGAGATGGGGAGGAATGCATAAAAATCCCTGAAGTTTGTCGTTCACCATATAGGTGTGGTGGTTCCAGGGCCAATGGCCAAACTTCTAAAGGCTGAAGGTTAGAACCCTGAGAAGCAAACTACACAGAACCTGGGGGATGGGTGCAGAGAGTTGGCAAAAGAAATAGGAAAAAACTTAGAATAGATCCCAATAGTGTCTGCTACAGGGACTGATGTGACTGTTTTATTTGTTGAACTCTTCATATGGTCCTTTTACTTCTTTAAAAAAATTACTTTTTGGTATAGTTGCAAATGAAATATCCTGGAAAATCAAATGTTCTGGCTATTTACTATATTTTCTAGGACTTGAAAAGTAAACCTAACTGAACACTATAAAATATTGAAAAGTGTCAGGAAGTTACTATATTTACAATAATTGCAGTGTTGTTGCTGTAAAAAGTGCAAGGGAATATTTTTTTCTTATTTAGAATAGTGGGAAGTCAGATGAGACTTAAATGTATCAGCATCTTTTTTTTTAAAAATTGCTTTTCAAATACAGAAGAAAATATATTAGAGAAACATCATTTTTAAAATGGTGTGATTTCTTAAGTTAAAATGTATAATATAGTAGGAGAGTTAACTTCAAAAAGTTGATGACATCAAGAAAAAAATAGAAAAGTTGGAGCAATGATCTTATTTGATGATTATAGAAATAACACGGTGGTTGAAAGTATAGATAGTAGAGCTATGGTTTCAAACCCTGACATATACAAGTTAATTGGGTGGCACTAGCAAAAGTTAATTCACCTGTATGTGCTCAGTCCTGTCATCTTTAACGTTGGGATTATGTATTGTAATTCCATATATAGTTTACTGTGAATATTCAATAATTAAATATATGTAAAGTGATTAGTCCAGTGTCTGCCAGGTAGAACAATCTTTAGCTATTATTAGTAAGATTAAAAGAAAAATTTCTAGGCCATAAACTAAAGTTCACAATTAATTATTTGTATAGAAAGAATAAAAAATTCTGTTGCTGTAAAGGACCAAATAATGAATGTTTGGATTTGCAGGCCGTGTCGTCTTCATCACAACTGCTCAGCTCTGTCGATGTAGACCCAAAGGATCATAGACAATATTTAAATGAATGGGTGTACTGTGTTACAATAAAATGCTATTTACAAAAATAAGTGCCAAACCATATTTGGTCTGCCAGTAGTAGTTCAGCGAACACTGTCATCAAGTAGCAACTTGAAATTACTTGTTCTACCAGAAATAAAATCAAAACCATTCTGTTTTTTATATAAATATGTTATGAATGTTCAAAAAATAATCTACTTGATGAATGTCAATCCTATCAATTTACTAATTAGAGTCAAGGCAGATTAATTGTGAGATTTGACTCCAAAGAAAAATTAATTGCACAGTTCAAAGAAAATATACTGGCCCAGGTCCAGAAGTTGCAAAGATATGAAATATCAGGGACACCAAACCCTGACTATTTTTATTAATCTGGCACTTGGCCCATAGGCAATGTGCCAAAAGCAGCCAACAATAAAACAATCTTTTCCCAATTACAATATTGAATTGACCTTACACTACTTGCCTTAATTGAAAGTCCAATATGATGGAGGAATATTACTTTCTTGAATGTTATTGCAACAGATAAATGACCTAATCTCAAAGATTTCTAAAAAAGTTTTCAAATAACTTAAACATGTTAGAATAAAAATTGCAAGAAAATTAGAGCTACAGTGGAATATATATGCATTGCATTTGCTGTTTAGTGCATCATGTGCAAAATCAAGCCAGAAATGTGGTGTTTTTTTTACACATTTTCTGTAATTATTTAAAATTGATGTAATAATAACACACCTTTATGCACATTTAATGTAATTACAGCTTTATCTGTATTTTTGTGTGTGTAGCACACACACACACATACATATAATCACAAAGTTTTAGAGCAACTGTCACACACAAATATGAAATACATGCAGTCAATATTTTATTTCATACATATAATGGTGTAAAGAAATAGAAATAGAGCATTAATAACAATGTCATACTCTCTACTCACCGTGGAATTATTAAATTTTATCCCAAAGTCATAAAACAAAATTCATCACCTAAATTATAATTTTATCTTTTTTCTTATTTTCTGAATATTTCTGTTTAATCAAAATGAACATCTTTAAAGAATATGGGACTCATGTTTTCAAATAGAGATTTCTTGGTCTCTAGAATTTTTCAAATTTCAGATTTTATCAGTATAATCTTTATTGACTGTATTATTATAATTGTATCTACTATTGTCTGAAAAAAGAGAGAGATTTTGAAGGAGTTTTGTGAAAGAAGACTCTCAGATTTATTTTCCAACACACAGAACTGGAAAACAGTTTTTGTAAACGCCTGTTAGCTGAGGAATGGCTATTCTTCTTTCTCTCTGAGCTGTGCTGTATTGCATTTCTATGTTTCTGCTGTGATTGTTCTTGATCCACTTTCTTTACTCTGCTCTGTTGGTTTTAGAGGGATTAATCTTTGTAAACCAGCCTGAGCACAGTGCTTGGCATATAATAGACACTCAATACATTTTTGCTGAATAAGTAAATGTGTGTCTGTAATGGTATATCCACTCTCATCAAGGCTTGTAGGAAAATTCACAACTCCTTCTGTGCAATTTCTCTTCAACAGATCACGCAGCAAGGTTTTGCCATCAATCAAACCCATCACCACTTCCTGTGTTCAGCATGAGAACTAAACTCAACAGTGTCCAGAAATTGGGCAGAGGTTAGAGTAGGGAAATGTCAACTTCTCACACTCAAAAACAGCTTGAAGTTGAAGAGCATACACAGCCTGCCCAGGCATAAAGAAATACCTTATCCCATTAAACAAAACTACAGCAGCTCCTCTCCTTATTTTGCAATTTGGCCAGGGCTTCTCTTTCTACTTCATTGTGAGCCAAAGAAAATAGAATGGGGGAAGGTATCAGACAAAACAGATCTGGGGCACCCAAGCAAAGAGGGCAAGGTAAAATACATAAAACTCAGAGATCAAATGATTGAGATTTAATTCTTCTAAAGTATATTATAGAACAATTAAATACAATATTTTAAAGATACTAAAGAAAGAATTACCTCATAATAACTAATATTTCTTTACTATTTGTAGTTGGTAGTTACAATTCTCAGTGATTTACATGCTATTTCATATGTCAATCACAATATCACATGAGATATGGAAAAATTTCTTTTTAAACACATTTTGGAGAAGAAAATAAATTCTAGCAAGGTTATGCAGAATGCCCTAGGTTACTCAGCCAGTAGCAGAGAGCAAATTTGAACCCAAGTAGACTGACTCCAGAACCTGCTTAAAAAATGCTAACAATATATCATTGTTGACTCATAACAATTATGAGTCTTCACTAATATAATACAATAGTGAATATAGCAACAAAAACACATCATTATCACCTTTCTGATGATTTCATGTCCAAAATGGAACCCTGAGTAAAAAATATTATAACTATAATTATTTTATAAAGAAGATGACCTCAGAAAGTATTGTATCTTTTGTTAATATTTTAAGATGTAAATGCTTCTGTTTGCAAAAGTACAGTTGATTAAGTTAAACTTTCAATCTTGGGTGGGCCTTGGTGGCTCAGCAGGCAGACTTCTCACCTGCCATGCTAGAGACACGGGCTCGATTTCTGGTGCCTGCCCACGCAAAAAAAAAAAAAATTCAATCTTATTTTACTTGCTAATTTGGCAATTTAAGAGTGTAATGTGGTTTTAGAGTTACGACCTGGGCATAGCTGACTAATTGATTTCAAAGAAAAACAATGTTGGATTGCTTCCTTGAGCTGTGAAAAGCAACTTATTTCATTGCACTTATTTTACGTTTTTGAAACAGATATAAGGGGGAATGTCCAAGTTAACATTTTGAATCTGAAAGTGTTTTTAAGAAATACGGCCTCCACATTAATCATCTCTTCTCACAGATATAATTTCTGAGTGAACAGGACCAGGAGACAAGTTCTTGAGAACAGTAGGCTGCTTGCATTTAAGATAATTACAACTGCTCATGAAGATTCAATTTTTATATTTCCTTTAAATTAAAACCACAATTCAAACTCATAAATTGTAAGCAAATGTTTAAAATAAGAAGCAAAACTACACAGAGATCGATAGGGAAAGAACCATAAACATACATCTATTCCCATACATTTCTTCTTCTTCTTGAATATTTATATAGAATCATATATATCAGCAAACTGAACATTGCAAAGACATGAATTCTGCCCAATTGAATGGTAGATTTTCTATTTCAAGAATAGCCAACACAATTTGATAGAAGAACAAATTTATCGACTTATAGTACCTGGTATTTAGGTGTCTTATAAAGCTATGGTAATTAATGCAGACCGTATCACTTAGAGGCTATTTAAATAAACTAACAAAATGAATAGGGGGGTTAAAAATAATTCCACACATATGCACTTGCTAGGATTATGACAGATTTGGCATGATTGTGCAGCTCTTTCAATAAATTATGTCAAGGTCAATTGTTCCCATATGGGAAAAGTGAACCTGAAAACTACTTTATACTGTAAGTAAAATATCTTCCCAATTAATTGCAGCTATAATATGTATGATAAATTAATGGCTATTTTCAAAACAAAACAAGCATACCAAGGGCAAATATTTTCATTATTTAGGGCAGCCATATTTCTTAAACTGCATATGAAAAGAAGAAGAGATAAATACTAATTTCTGAAATTAGAACACATTAAAATTAAGAACTTCTGTACATCAAAACAATAAAGATAGTAAAAATGTAAGACACAGAGTAGAATAATTTGCATCCAGATTACAGAAAGAAATCTAAAAATAAGTAAGAAAAAGAATAAGGAGTGAAAGTATATAACAAGCAAGAACTTCGCCAAAGAAAACAATATAAAGGCCTATAAACATTAAAAGTTGACAAATTGTACTAGTTTGAAACTGTTATGTACCCCAGAAAAGTCACGCTATTTTAATCCAATCTTGTGAGTACAGACTCATTGTGAGTGGGACTTTATAATTAGATTATTTCCATGGAGCTATGACCCACCCATGAATTCCTTAAAACAGTTCATGGAGAGAAACAGAGCTAAGAACTGACACAGAGAGCAGAGAAGTGAAACCAAGACACAGACTTTTGAATGTGCTAAGCTAAAAGATGAAATTCAAATATCAAAATAAAGAAGCCAGGCACAGAAGCAAACATACCATTAAAACCGTTCCATGGAGTTCAAATACAGGTGATACTAACTTTGTGTGAAGAAAGAAGAATAGAGGCTCACCTCGTGGAAGCGGAAGGGGGAAGTGAGGAGAGCAGGACATGACTGTGGTAATGTTTCATATCATGATTTGTGTGGTAGTTAAACAGATGTGTTCAATTTGTGAAAATTTATCCAGTTGTGTATTTGCTATAATTTTGTCATGATTCAATAAAACATTCATTTGGGGTAAAAAGGACTAGCAAAATGATATAGCACCTTTTCTACCTGTGGAAGTCTTCAACTTCCTGAAATACACAGATTGTAGCAGCCATCTTGGTAATTTGAAGGGAGCCTAAGATCACAAATCAGTATGAGAATGTTAGAGTCAAAATATTGAGAGAGGCTTCATCTTTGACGATGCTTCTAAGATGTTGAATTAACTAACCCCAGATATGCTCTACTGTGAGTAAGTTAGCATACGAGAAAAAGATTCCTTATTTTTTACATAAAAGTCACCTGCAATTTGAATTTCCACTACATATACCATAGGAATCCTTACATTTCAGTAAATAATTACAATTTTTAAACTTATTTTTTGTCTCATTATTTTATACGTATATAGGTTCTATAAATTATATCACACCATACACAGTATTTTTATGAGAAGATGTTTTTCATTTTGCTTTCCTCCCGACTCATGCCTCCCTCTCTCCTGTTTATTCTCTCTCCCCCTTTTTCTCTTCCTTTCCCCATCTCTTTCTCTCTCACACATACTACAAAACTTCAATAACTGTATTAATAACTCAATATTTGTATGTCTCCAATTTTCTCTGCGCTCATAAAATCAAATGATTGTTTATATGTATGTGTATTTATAACATAGTTTCTTTCTCTTTAAAAATAAGTAAATAACCATTGATCGAATTTTTTCATCTGTGAACTGTACTGTGATAACATCTTTAATCACATGTTTCCTAAAGTATTATGGGGTACATATTATCAGTTGTCTCATTGCAGGATTAAAGAGTTTTTTGGGTTTATATGTAAACAGTTACTAACATGTTGTTTTCTTAAATTATCCTAACTTCGAAAAACTTGGGCAAATTCTGAGATTATTCAATTCTTCACACCTAATGACAGTAAATTTATCATATTGCATATTCAATTAGTTTTTGTACTGGGAGAGCAAATTTCATTGCCACTTTATTTTGCATTTCTCAACTTCTATTGATTGTTTCCAATGGCTATTTTCATATGGGTTGCTCTTCATTTGTCAATTGTCTGTTCAGTACTTTTGTCCATTTTTATCTTCATATCCATTTTTGCTATAATACTTGCAAGAGTTATATAAGTACCTGAATATATGTAATGTGTTTTGTTATGAAAAATATATATGCACAATGATATATTTATTGTATAAGTAATTATATGTATAACATGTACAATATATATGTATTTACTTTAGATTTTCTTAGTAGTATTGTTACCTTAATATGTCCTTACTATTATTTTATATGCTCCATGAAGCAAACTATAAAAAATAGTATTATATTTTCCATAAACATTTTATTTTCATGAATTTTTTCTTGATTTTCTAAAAGTTGTTACATGATTAGTTGCTCTGTTGTTTTGGCATATGGGTTTATAATATAATTGCTTTCACTTTGCCCCTTCTGTTTTATTTAGTGTTTGCGTAATAGCATTTTGTCTCTATATTTCAAAAAAATTTTGTCTTCATAAGAGTGTTAAATGAAAAATTATAAGCAAACAGATTTTAGATTTAGCTTAAAATGATAGATTCTGAAATTTTATAGGACAATCCAGTTTGCTCACATATATTGTAATTATCAATTTTTCAATTGATACTTTACTTTTCAATTTTATTTTATTTTTTCTTTTTGTTTTTCCTAATTATTTTCTAGGAATATCAGGTTGCTATCAAATTTATTTTCCTCATTTCTTGGGTATTTATGGAGATTTTAAAACACTATTCTGGTAAAAAAAATATTATTTAAATAATTCATAACATTTGTGAAGGAGAGGTAATTATATTCCCCATCATGTCATATTATTTTTCTAATGGTCTCCTTAAGATAATTTCATTTCCAAACATACATCTCACCTTCCTAAGAACATGCCTCTCCCCAACTCTAACTCTTACATTTGGCATAATAAGGATTTCGGGTCAAATTTATTAGAATTTACTTTGAAATATGTCTCCTTGCATTTAATTTAATGATTTGTGCTAATCTCTTCAAATTTGTCATTATTATTTATTTGTTTATTTATTTATTTATTTTGGGGGGTGCGTAGTCCAGGAATTGAACCTGGGACTCTCGCATGGAAGGCGGGCATTCTAACCACTGAACTACCCGTGCACCTCTTGTCTTTATTATTTTATATTTACATCTCTCTATATACAAGTATACTACAGAGTATGCATTCGTAATTGTTTTCTTTCTTCTTGATTTTTCCTATTTTGATTTTGCTGTTCTGATTTATTCTCATTTCTAAATATTGTCCTCATTTAGAGGTTGTGGGTTGAACCTTGAAAATATCTTTCTTTTCATTTGAAAATGAATAATTCCTTGACTTTAAGATTCTTGGGTTGTACCTCTTCTTATGTAGCTTGTTAAATTATTTTAGCATGTTTGCCTTTCAAATTTGCTATTGAAGATTTAATGCAAATATGATTGCATCTTTGATTATTCCCATAACTTATTCCTCTATCTGGAAACATTCTTTTCTCTTTATGATTATATTTATGAGTTTATCAGAAATGAATTTCAATCTTACCTTTTCTCATCATTCTTGTCTAGAGCTTTGTGACCTCTTATCAATGTTTTATTTTGCATGTATTTTAGGATACTTTTCCTTCCTACCTCTTACTTTTTGCATAGATTACTTGAATCCCTGGTCATTTTCCTCTGATTACAATTTTCTTCAGGAATATTTTTCACGTGCTTTTTTTAAAATAAACTTTGTATTTTGAGACAACTGTTGATTCACATGCAGTTTTAAGAAATAGTAGAGTTATCTTTTACCTTTTTCTCAATTTCCTTCAATGGTAACTTTCTTCAAAACTAGAGTACATGTCACAACTATGATACTGACATTGATAAAATACACTGAGCTTACTTGAATTATCCCCTTTTATATGTGTACTCTTTTCTGTGTGTGTATTTAATTTTGTGAAATTTTAGCATTTGCTTAGGTGGGTATATCCAACACAACAATCAGGACCCAGAGCAGTATTATTCCCACATGGATTCATTGCTTTTGCTTAATAATCAAACCCACATCCCTCCCACCAAGTCCCTAACCCCTAATGTATAGCAAGCACTATTTATTCTTCTCTGCATATTTTTGTCATTTCAATATATCATATCAATGGAATCATTCAGTGCTTTGGAACTGGTGTTATTCAGTAAGCATAATTCTCTTGTGAGACTTCCAGGTTGTTGCATGTATCACTAAGAATTCCATTGTTATACAGCAATTTGCTTAATCATTCACCCATTGAGGGACATCTGGGTTGTTTCTAGATTTTAGCTGTTGCAAAAATTATAGACATAAGTTTTTTTCTTTGAATAGCTGTTTTCAGTTCTGTGTGATAAACATCCATGAGTGAAATTGCAGCACTATTTCATAACTGAATTTTATTTAATGTGAAATGATCAAATGGTTTTCAGGAGTGTCTATAAAATTATACATTCGCAACATCCATGTAAGAGTGTTCCATTTTCTCTGCATTCTCAACAACATTTGGTGTCATCACTATAGTTTGTTAGCCATTCTGATAGGTATCTAGAGATATTTCATTGTCGTTTTAATTTGTATTTCTCTAATGACAAATGATGTCAAACATTTTTATGTGCTTATATCCCATCTGTACATTCTCTTTGGTGTAATATATATTCATGTCTTTTGCCCATTTTCTAATTGGATTGCTTATGCTTTACTTTTAACTTTTGAGTTCACTTTATATATCAATTTTTCATTAAGTTCAACTTAGCATTTTTCTTTTATTATGAACAGGTTTTAGGTGTCAAGTAAAAAAATTGCTTAATCCTATATTTTAACACTTTTTAATTGTGAAATATAACATATATCCAAAAAAGAAATAAATTTCCAAGTACATTTTAACAAGTAGTGGTAGAACAGATTTTAAAGTTTGATATTTTAATCCTATATTTTGAAGATAATTTCTTTTGTTTCTTTCTAAGTATTTTATGTTTTTCATTTAAGTTGGTTATGCATGTATTTTTAGTAAATTCTCATTTGATGTGTGGGATGAGTTGAGGGAATTTCTTTTTTTCTCTCCCTACGGATGTCTGGTTTTACCACCACCATTTGTTGAAAGACTATCTCTGCTTCACTGAATTTTCAGGATTATGATAGGAATTATTAGGTTCATATTTTTCCATATAATTTAAAAATAAGCTTACCTATGTCTACAAAAAATTTGACAGGGATTACATAGAATATAGGGATTGATTAGGGACAATTAACATCTTTATTATATGGAGTTTTCCAATATATGAACATAGATTGTTTCTCCATTTCCTTACATCTTCTTGATTTCTTTCATCAGCATTTTGTAATTTTCAGTATACAGATTTTATGTATGTTTTGTAAGAGTTTGTATGAGAGTAGATTTAAATAGTATCATGCCTTTCATTGTGCTTTCACATGTTCATTGGGATTGCCTTTTGTGAATTGATCTTCTTCTCACCTTTCTGAATTAATTTTAAAAAAATTAGAAGAGCTTATTGTGGATTTACTGAGTTTCTAAGTAGAAAGCAATGTGATCTGCAAACAGGTTCACTTTGGCTCTTCTTTTCCAATCATTATATCTTTTTAAAATATTTCTCGCCTTATTGTAATAGCTAGAACTTCAAGCAAAATCTTAAATAAGAGTGGTGAGAGTGGACATCCTTGCCTTGTTCCTGATTTTAGGGGTGAAGTGTTCACTTTTACCATTAAATATAATGTTAACTAGAGAATTTTGTAGATATTATTTATCAAGTTGACACATGTCCCTTTATGCCTAAATTGCTGGAAAACTTTTATCATGATAGAGTGTTGAACTTTGAACAGACCCTTTTTCCGAATCAATTAAATGATCACATGAAATATTTGTTCTTTATCCTATTGATACGAGTGGATTACATTTATTTGAAAATGTAGAACGTCTTTATCAATCTTGAATAAATCACATTTGGTCATGTTGTATATTTTTAGTACATTGTTTGATGACACTAATATTTCATAGAAGATGGATTTTCTTTGCATCTAAGTTCATACATCTTGCTATTTTCCCTTCTTTACTGTATTTTTCTGGTTTTTGATATCAGGAGAATACTGGCCCATGAAATAATTTGGGAAGTGTTCTCTCATTTTCTGAAAGAGAGTGTATTAACTTGTTGTTTAGTATAATTCTCCAGTGTAGTAATGTCTACCTAGGGACTTTTTTGTGTATATCTTTTTTTTTTTTTTAATTTAGATGAACTACATGCTTTCCTCTTCCCTTGGACATATTTCTTTCATTTAATAGTGGTTTAGAAATAGTTCCTTATTAGAGTTATAATAGAAAAAGACTTTTCATAAGATAATACGTTAACACCTTGAGACATTATTGCATTGAAACCCAAATATAGCATTGTGTAAGTGGAAATATATTCTGTGGCAGTTATAATGAACTTGGGGACTTGGTGTCTGCTGTCAGATCTCAAAGACCACATCATGAATAGTTAAGAAAGTGGGGTACCAGAAATCCTATCTTTCCAAAATATACCAACTTTTTAAAAAAAGTGACCAGAGCATCCACAAAAGTACTCTTTCTTGTGTAAACCTTTTAATTACCAACTCAATTTTTTTTTTTTTTTTTTTTTTTTTTTTTTTTTTAAAGAGAGAGGGAGGAAGGGAAGGAAAGACAGAGAGAAGGAAGGAAGGATGGAAGGAAGGAAGGAAGAAAGGGAAACATCTTTAAACATTCTCTTGTTTTATTGTATTTTGTTTGTTTGTTTGTTTTTTACATGGGCTGGGGCCGGGAATCGAACCGAGGTCCTCCGGCATGGCAGGCAAGCACTTTGCCCGCTGAGCCACCGCGGCCCGCCCCCCAACTCAATTTTTAACAGTAATAAAACTATTCATTTTTTTAATGGCAGCAGAATGTATTGTGATATCCCCAGTTTCACTACTGATACTGGCAAACTTTATTATTTCCTTTTTTATTTTTATCAGTCATGTGAGAGATTTATCAGTTTCATTGGGTTTTTCAAAGAACCAGCTTTTTGTTTCCTTGATTTTTTTTTTTTTATGCTTTCTTTTGAGCATTTGAGTCACTTTGTTAGTTTTCAAGGGTGGCTGAATCAGATAAAAATTTACATATCTGTGGATTACATAATTCATTTTACTATTGTTTATACACAAATTATAGATATGTAATATAACTCAATGTCAAAGAAACTAAAAAACATCAATGGTTGAGCTCATTTTAAAATCGTTCACAAATCTTCCTGACTGTTTCCTCCGGTAGCTCTATCTTCTAGTTACTCGTCCATTCTCTGTTGCTCAGTATTTGTGATGGATAGTTAATACAGATAGTTAATCTGTATCTATTGACTAAAATTAGATGCACTATATTTTCAGTTGCGTATTCTGCATAGGTTAGTATTCATGGCAATTGTGGGAAAAACTATCTGTAGAGAAGCAAGCAGAAAATGACCAATCACACTCTTATAGAATCTCAAATCATGGGTTAAAATCATGCAATAATTTTCCTTTCAGCATATTCAGATCGCAGTAGAATTTGAGATCTCACTTGAACCTATCTGTCTGCTTGTTCTAACATCTGCTCAACTGTGAATAAATGGGTGGATATGTTAGGATTGAAAGCAGAGCAGACCCAGGTCAAGTCAAGATGTCTCCCCCAAATTTCCCATGTGTTCTCTCTGACAGTAGCTATTTCAGACAATATCATACTGGATCCAACAGGCTTTGTGTTCCCCACAAATAGTATATGATTTTGGACACTGGTATAATTTTCAAAATAGACAAATTTGTAGGTAAATTAGGCTGAAGAACTTCTTGAAATAAATTATTAAACAAAATTTTATAATGTACTTTTCATAAAGTAATAGAAGTTTAGCTAATTATCCCTTTAGACAAGCATGCAGTTTAAAATAAGATATTAGTCAAGGTTCTTTAGGGAAATTAGCCAAGAGAAGAAGTGTATAAATATGAGATTTTATAGAACTGTCTCATGAAATTGTAGAGATACAAGAGTCCAGATTTCATAGTCTGGGTTGCAAGCTGGCAATTTCGTTGAAGGTATATGATGAATTCGCTAGGAGAAGTTGACTGGCTGAATTAAAGATGAAATTTCTCTCTTCTAACTACTGAAGTCATTACTTCTCCTTTTAAGCCTTCAGCTGATTGGGTCAAATGTCTCTCATGGCAAAAGACACTCTCCATAGTTGATTATAGATATAATCAGTCATAGATGTAATCTATTTAATGATAGTTTAAGTCCATGAAATGTCCTCAGAGTAACAATTAGGCCGATGCTTCCTTGACCAGACAACTGGGCACCATTATGTACCCAAGTTGACACATAATCCTAATCATTATATAGTTAAAAATATTTTACATAGCATCATGCTATTTTCTCTGGTTTCTGATAAAATCTAATAGATGAAGCAAAACTATTTTCATGACAAGCAAGAAAAGCAAACATGCTTCTTTGACATTTCATTACATGATGATTGTTCTCATTCTTTCATTACTTTTCAATTCAAAATATAATAAATAGTAAATACTATCCATAATGGTAGCTGTGCTGACAAGCATGCATAAATACTGTGTTTCCTGTATTTCCACTGTTAGAAAAAAGCATACCGTTTAAGTTTTTTAACATAGTGTTCACAATATTTATAGTTCTATCTAGAGTTTTAGGGGATATAACAATTTTTCACATATTTATAATGAAATGAACTATAACCTGATTTAGGGGAAATATTTTTTAAAACTCTCACCATTATGAGTTATATGGTTTGGAAAAAAAAATACCCTCAGCCTTCCTTTAGCACTCCCATTTTCGAGTTGGGAATTTGACAAATGTATCAATCTATCAACTTTATCACTGACTTTAGAGATGATATCTGAGTCTGTAAGGGGTCTTCTCTTGAGTTTGACAGGTGTTGATGAAACTATGAAATTAGAAAAGAATTACCTAAGCTGGGATAGATGATCAAAGTGAGCCGAAGCTCTGAAGATAAGCACCTTAGTCTTACATTCCAGATTGATGTTTTACTATCAGAATGCACTGGGGAAAGTGAAGACTATCACAAATGATTGAGGAGATGGTCCTGAAGGATAAAAGCCAATAAATAAGTAGTTCAAATTGCATGCTGTACTTTTGAAATATCCACTAATACTTAAAAGAGATAGAGAAAAAAGAAAATGTTAAAGCACACACATAGAAACACACACCAATTTAATATGACAGACAATGAGGAAAGTAGAATATTTAAATTTTTGTTGAAACTATAAGGTAGACAACAAACCAAGTGACATGAGGTCTGTTGTTTGTAAAATAGATATATTCCCTTAGCTGCAACAAAATTGGGAACATCCACTAAAACACAGGTTATTCACATCATGATACAATAAATTTTAGATAATAAAAGTGATTATTCAATATCTTTAGGAACACACTAATAAGTTGGCATATTTCTATTTTATATATTAAATAAGGAAACATGAATTATATTCTCCAATTTATTTCCCCTGTATTTCTGTTCCTTATTACTTTCTAGGGAATGAAGTTATGAGATGAGGAAAAATGGCAATCACTAATTTTGAATGTCTTTTGCTCTTATGTTTCTCTGTGTTTTATGGCAAAATCAGTGGCCAGGGACAAAGTAATCATAAAAGGACTTTAAACTGCTCAAGGAAAAGACTAAACTAAGTCCTATATTAAATGCTTGTTTTGGTGTTTATCATTTTGATATTCTTTTTTAAAAAAATTATTGATGAAACAACATAGAAATGCAAACATTCTTAATGTACAAACATTCCATATATGGTACACAATCAGTAACTCACAATATCATCACATAGTTGTGTATTCATCACCATGATCACTTTTAGAACTTTGCATCAATCCAGAAAAAGAAATAAAAGAATAAAAGAAAAATCTCATGCAAACCATACCCCGTACCCCTCCCTCTCATTGACCACTAGCATTTCCATCTACCCAATTTATTTTAACCTTTGTTCTCCCTATTACTTGTTTTATTTTTTTCTATATTTTTTACTCATCTGTCCATACCCTAGATAAAAGGAGCATCAGATACAAGGTTCTCACAATTACACAGTCACATCGTAAAAGCTATTTATATCATTATATAACCATCTTCAAAAAACGAGGGTACTGGAACACAGCTCTACAGTTTCAGGTATGTCCCTTTAATTACTCAAGTACACCATAAACTGAAAAGGGATATCTATATATAATGCATAAGAATAACCTCCAGGATAACCTTTTGACTCTGTTTGGAATCTCTCATCCACTGTCAGTTTATTTTTTCTCATTTCTCTCTTCCATGTTTTGGTCAAGAAGGCTTTCTCAATCCTTTGTTTCTGGGTTCCAGCTCATCCTAGGATTTCTGTCCCATACTGCCAGGGAGATTTACATACCTGGGAGTCATGTCCCATATACCAGGGGGAGGGCAGTGGGTTCATTTGCCATATTGGCTTAGAGAAAGAAGTCACATCTGAGCAACAAAAGAGGTTTTCTTGAGTGACTCTTAAGAATGATTTTCAGTAGGCTTAGATTATCCTTTGTAGGGATGAGATTCATAGGGGTGAACCCCAAGATCGAGGGCTCAGACTATTGCTTTGATGTCCCCATTGCTTCTCAGAATATCAGAAATTCTCCAAATGGGTAAGTTGAATACTTCCCCCTTTCTCCCAATTCTCATAAAGGGACTTTGCAAATACTTCTTTGTTCACTGTTCAAATCACTCTGGAATTTATCAGGGCATCACACCAACCTGGACAAACCAATAAAATCTCATGCCCTATTCAAGATTTCCTGTACTTATGGTGATCAACTAAACTTACGATACGAGTTAAATTAGGAAATATACTACCCATAACATAAATTTTGAACTAGATAAACATTTCCCTCTTTAGTCTCACACGGAAGTTGAAGTTTTAAGATATGAACGATAGCATCCTTTCCCTGTATTCTAATATAATCGAGTCCTATCCAGATCAGCTTCATTCATATCTCTACTCCATGTCTGATCATTTTTTCAACTTTTTAAACAGTGCCTATATGGGGTACTGCTGACTTTTGTAGCTTCAGTGCTCTGACTCCAAGTCTCAGGTGTTACATAAATACCTGAAGTTACTGGGAAAGACCATGTTATATGCAAACACTCAGTATCTCAGAATTTAGAATTAACAGTTACACCTACTAAATATATGTGACCGCTGTAAAAGCATACAATCTAGGACCCTTTACAATAAGCTGCAATCTCATAACCCATTCTCTCGACTTCGGTTCACCGAACTTTTATATTATAGTTAGTCCATATAATTGAGTCATGACAGTGTTGGCCTTTTGGTTCCTGACATTTCATTCAATATAGAGCTCTTAAGGTTCATTCATTTAGTTAAATACCTCACAACTTCATTACTTCTTGCTGAAGCTCAGCAATTCATTTTATGTATACTCCGTAGTGCCCTCACCCATTTCTCGGTTGCTGTACCCTTAGGCAACCCCCATTCATTGTGGATCACAAACACTGCCTCCAGAAACACCAGTGCACAAATGCCCGTTAATGTCCCCACACTCAGTTTTTTCAGGTATATACTGAGCAACGGGGTTTATGATTCATATGGCAACCTCAACCCTAGTCTCCTGTGGAACCACCACAATACTGTCCAAGGGGCTGTGCCTCTCATTTCCCTATCAACAGTGAATATGTACATCTCTTTCTCCACATTTTCTTTAGCACTTATTTCTCTCTGACCATTTTGACCATTTTTGAACAGTTTTATTCACACATAATACAGTCCAGCCTAAGTGTATAGACATGCCTTCACCATTATACTCTATCTGAAGATATTTCCTTTTCTTCCACAAAGAATCCATACCCCTTTTTCCAATCCCCCTGCCTGTTGATACTTAGTTTTTTGTCCTTTGATACATTCAGAGGAAGCATATTACAATGTTACTGTTGACTACAGACCCTAGCTTACATTGATTGTACTTTTTCCCATATACCATCTATTTACAACACCCTGCAATACTGACATTTATTTGCTCTTCCTCCAGCAAAAACCTTTTTTAATTTGTACATTTAATTACCATCATTGTACAATCTAGGCATTCATAAATTATATCATCTCAGTCTTTATCCTCTGTCTTACCTTCTGATTTCATATGTGCCCTCAGCCATTCTCCCTCAACCATACTCACATTCAGCTTCTTTCAGTGTACTTATATTATTATGCTACAATCAGGTAGTATTGTGCTATCCATATCTGAATTTTTACCATCAGCCTTGTTACACAATCTGTATTCCTTCAGCACTGACTGCCCAATCTCTACTCTATTTCTATCTCCTGATAACCTCTGTTCTTAAATTCTCCAAATTCATTCTTTAATATTAGTTCACATCAGTGGAAACATATTTGTCATTTTCTTTCTTTCTAATTTTACTAGCATAATGTCCTCAAGGTCCAACCATGTTGTTACATACTTCATAAGTTTATTCTGTTTTACAGCTGTGTAGTAATCCATTGTATGTATATATCACAGCTTGTTTAGCCACTTATATGTTGATGGACATTTCAGCTGTTTCCGTCTCTGGGCAATTGTAAACAATGCTCCTATAAACATCAGTGTGCACATGTCTATTTGTGTCTTTGCTCTCGTGTCCTCTGAATTGATACCTAGCAATGGGGTTGCTGGATCATATGGCAATTCTATACGTAGCTTCCTGAGGAACTGCCCAACTGCCTTCCACAGCAATAGCACCATTTTACATTCCCCCCAACACTGGCTAAGTGTTCCTTTTTCTCCACATCCTCTCCAGAACTTATGGTTATCTCTCTTTTTGATAATGGTCATTCTAGTAGGTGTCAGATGGTATCCCATTGTGGTTTTGACTTGCATAGCCATTGAAGTTGAGTATCATTCTGAATAGCCATTAAAGTTGAGTATCTTTTATGTACCATTAGCCATCTGTAATGGTTAATCCTCTTTTGAGAGGTGTCTTTTCATGTCTTTTGCCCATTTTTAATTAGGTTGTTTGTCTTTTTGTTGTGAAGTTGAATCTCTTTATATTTTCTGGATAGTAAACTCTTATCTGATATGTGGTTTCCAAATATTGCCTCCCATTGCATAAGTCATCCTTTTATTTTCTTGACAAAGGTCTTTGATACACATAAGTATTTGATTTTTAGGAGTTCTCACTTACCTATTTCTATCTTCAATGCTCATGTTTTTGGTGTAAGATCTAGGAAACCACCTCCTACTACATGTTGTATAAGATATTTCCCTACATTTTCTTTTAAAAGTTATATGATCTTAGCTCTACTGTTTAAGTCTTTGATCCATTTTGAGTTAATTTGTATTTAGGGTGTGAGATATGCATCCTCTTTCATTCTTTCACATATGATATCCAGTTCTCCAAGCACCATTTATTGAGGAGACTCCTCTGTCCCAGGTGATGTGGCTTGACTGCCTTATCAAAGATCAATTATGCACAGATGAGAGGGTCTGCGCCTGAACACTTTATTCAATTCCATTGGTCATTAAATCTATCTTTATGCCAATAACATATTGTTTTGACCACTGTAGCTTTATAATATGCTTTCTAGTGTGAGACCTCCCACTTCATTTTTCTTTCTCAAGATATTTTTAGCTATTCGGGGCAGCCTGTCCTACCAAATAAATTTGGTTATTGGTTTTTCTGTTTCTGCAAAGTAAGTTGTTGGGATTTTAATTCCTATTTCAGTGAATCTATAGATCAATTTGGTTAGAATTGTCATCTTAACTATATTTAGTCTTCAATCCATGAACATGGTATGCCCTTCCATAAGGAAGGTCTTCCATAATTTCTTTTAGCAATTTTAGCAATTCTTGTAGCAATTTCTTGTACTTTTCTGTGTACAGGTCTTTTGTATCATTGATTAAATTTATTTCTAAATTTTTTTTGGTTGCTATTCTAAATGAATTTTTTTTCTTGGTTTCCTCCTCAGATTGCTCATTAATGGCGTATAGAAACACTAATGATTTTGAGGTGCTGACCTTGTACCCTGCCATTCTGCAGTACTCATATATTAGCTTTAGTAGCTTTGCTGTGGATTTTTTGGGATTTTCAACATATAGTATCATATCATCTGCAAACAGTCAGAGTTTTACTTCTTCCTTTCCAATTTGGATAACATTTATTTCTTTTTCTTGTCTTATTACTCTGGCTAGAACTCCCAGAACAATGTTTTGAATAACAATGGTGACAGTGGACATCCTTGTCATGTTTCTGATCTTAGGGACAAAACGTTCAGTCTTTCCCCATTGAGGATGATGTTAGCTGTAGAGTTTTCATATATTCCCTTTATTATGTTGAAGATGTTCCCCTCTGTTCCTATCCTTTGAAGCATGTTCATCAAGAAAGGATGTTGAATTTTTTAAAATGCCTTTTCTCCATCAATCGAGATGATCATGTGGGTTTTCTGCTTTGATTTGTTTATATGGTGTATTACATTAATTGATTTTCTTATGTTGAACCATCCTTGCACACCTGGAATAAATTCAACTTAGTCATGGTGTATAATTCTTTTGTGCTGTTGCACTTTATTTCAAGTATTTTGTTGAGGATTTTTGCATCTATACAAAAATTAGAGAGATTGATGTGTAATTTTCTTTTCTTTTAGTATCTTTGTCTGGCTTTGGTATGAGGGTGATGTTGTCTTCATAGAGTGAGTGAGGTAGTCTTTCCTCCTCCTAAAATTTTTTTGAAAAGTTCAAGCAGAATTTGCATTAAGTCTTTCTTGGATACTTGGTAGAATTCACATATGAAGCCATCTGGTCCTGGACTTTTCTTTTATGGGAACTTCGTTATCAACAATTCAGTCTCTTTACTTGTGATTGATTTGTTGAGGTCATCTGTTTTTCTTCAAGTCAATATTAGTTGTTCTCGCCTTTCTAGGAAGTTTCCATTTCATCTACACTGTCTAGTTTATTAACATGTAGTTGCTAATAATATCCTCTCATTACCTACTTTATTTCTGCAGGGTCAGTGGTTATGTCTCTTCTTCCATTTCTGATTTTATTTATTTGCACCCTCACTCTTTTTCTTTTTGTTAACCTAACTAAGAGTCCATCAATTTTATTAATTTTCCCAAGGAACCAACTTCTGTTTTTTTTTATTTTCTCAATTGTTTTAATGCTCTCAATTTCATTTATTCCTGCTCTGATCTTTCTTATTTCTTTCCTTTTGTTTGCGTTGGGGTTAGTTTGCTCTTCTTTCTATAGTTCTTCCAAGTGAACAGTTAATTCCTGGATTTTTGCTCTTTCTTTTTAAAATAGGCATTTAAGGCAATAAATTTCCCTCTTATCACTGCTTTATTATTTATTTATTTATTTATTTATTTATTTATTTATTTATTTATTTATTTTTGCATGGGCAGGCCCTGGGAACAAAGCCAGGTCTCCAGCATGGCAGGTAAGAATTTTGCTGTGGTTGCTTTTTATTTCTATTACTTGCCAATTTTTGTGACTAAAAATCCCAAATAGCGTTGAAGGCCAAATTCAGGTGGGTGGGTGACAGTGGGTACCTGTCTAGTTCCAGTTCTCTGAGAGAAAGTTTTATATCTTTCACTGTTAAGTATGATGGTAGTGGAAGTTTATATATATATATGCCATTTATCATGTTGAAGAAGTTTCCTTCTATTCTTATTGCTGTAGGTGTTTTTATCAAAAAGAGGTGCTGGATTTTGTAGAATGCCTTTTCTGTATCAACTGAAATGGTTTTATGGTTTTTAGTCTTCATTTTCTGGGTGGATTAAATTAATAAATTAAATTAGCTAATTGCTTCATGCTGAACCACCCTTGGTTGAACCATACTTTAAATATATTGTCAGATTGAACTTTCTAGTATTTCATTGAGGATTTTTGCATCTACAGTCATAAGATATTGTTCAGTATTTTTCTTTTATTGTGACCTTTAAGAGTGTCATGTGGCTTCTTAAAATGCATTAAGTGATGCTTCCTCATCTTCAATTTTTTGGAATTGTTTGACCAGAATTGGGGTTAATTCTTGGCATGTTTAATAAAATTCCCCTGTGAGGTCATCTGGTCCTGGAGATTTCTTGGTTGGGAAACTTTTGATTACTGATTCAATCTCTTTACTAGCTATTGTTTTGTGTGGGTTTTATATTTCTTCTTGAAGTGTTGTTAGTTCATGTGTTTCTAGGCATTTGTCCATTTCATGTAGATTATTTAATTTCTTGGCATATGATTTTTTATAGTATCCTATATGCTCCATTTTCACTCCTTTGAGGTCAATAATAATGTTTCCCCTTTTATTTCTGATGTTAGTTATCTGTATCCCCTAACTTTTTTTTGTTTTATCAGTCTAGCTAAAGTTTGTAAATTTTATCATTCTTTCCAAAGAACCAAAATTTATTTTGTTGATTCTATTTTTATTCTTTATTTCATTTGTAACTGCTATAAATTGTATTTCTTTTCTTCTGCTCATTTTGTGCTTAGTTTACTCTTCTTTTTCTAGATCATCTAGTTTTGATATTAGGTCTGTGATTTGAGATCTTTATTTTAATGTAAATACTTAGAGCTGTACATTTCCCTCTCAGCACTGCCTTGGTTGCATGCCACAGGTTTGGAATGCTGTATTTACAATTTCATTCACCTTAAACTGTTTCCTAATTTCTCTTGTGATTTCTTCTTTAACTCATTGATCATTTACTATTTTAATTTTCATGTATTTGTGAAATTTCCATATATCCCTTGTTATTGATTTTCAGTTTCATTCCATTATGATCAGAGAAGGTACATATTATAATATCAATATTGTGGAATTTTCTAAGGCTTATTTTGTGGCCTAATCTAGTTTATTTTTAGAATGATCCACATGCATTAGAGAAGAATGCGTTTTCTGTTGTTGTTGGGGAAAGTGTTCTATATATATATGATAGATCTATTTGGTTTAAAGCATTTTTGAAGTCTTCTATTTCGTTCTTGATATTCTGTCTTTATGTTCTACACATTATTGAAAATGTTCTATTAAAGTCCCCTACTATTAACATAGAATGCTCTATTTCTCCCTTCAAATCTGTCAATGTTCCTTCATATATTTTAGTGTTCTGTCATTAGGTGCATCTATATTTATAATTGTTATCTCTTTGGGTTGAAGTGACCACTTAATCCATATATAATGACCTTTATAACTGTCCTCTATAACAGTTCTTAACTTAAAGTTTATTTTATCTGATATTTGTGTAGATACCTCAGCTCTCTTTTGGTTGCTCCTTGCATGTATAACTTTCCATATTTTTACTTTCAACCTACTTATGTCCTTAAATAATTAATTGGGTCATGATTCATGTTTTCTAAAATACATTCTTCCAATCTCTGCCTATAAGAGAATACTATGAATAATCACTGCCAACAAATTAGATAACCTACATGAAATGGACTGATTCCCAGAAACACATAAACAAATCCATTTATTTTTATAGTTTAATCCATTTATACTTAACTAGCTATATATAGTGCAGTGCAGGACTTTCTTCCTCCATTTTGTTATTTAACCTTTGTAGGTCTTTTTCTTCTTTTTGACCTTTAATTATTCTGTTATTACCGACTTTCATATTTATTTGATTTTTTTTTTTGTATTGGATTATACTGAGTGACTTCTCATTTCTTTCTGGATATATTTTCTTTTTGGTTTTCATAGGGTTAAAATGCAACATCCTAAATATATAAAGATCATTTTAATTTTATAGCAACTTGACTTAATTTGCATACACATGCATTGCCCTAGATCCCTCTATCCCCACACTATTTTTGGTACTTGTTACAATTCATATCTTTATATACTGAATGTCCAAAATCATAGCTTTATCATTATTTTTTATTAATTACATTTTAGCACATGTAGTGTTACATGCCAAAAAATATACAGTTGTCCTGGCATTTATAATTGCCCAAGGGCTTTCTTACTGGTGGTCCTTATTTCTTTACACTGCTTTTATCAACTGTCTAGTGTCCTTTACTTTCATTTGAAGAATTCCCTTAAGCATTCCTTGTAAAAGAGGTCTAGGGGTGATGAATTCCATCAGCTTTTGCTTTTCTTGTGCCTCATTAACCCCCCCGCCCCCTTTTTTTTCCTTTGCATGGGAAGGCATCAGGAATCAAACCCAGGTCTCTAGTACAACAGGTGAGAATTCTGCCACTGAGCCACTGTCATACCACCCTCTGTCCCTCATTTTTGAAAGAAAGTCTCACTAGATATGACATTATTGGTTGGCAATTGTGTTTATTCAGCCATTTTAATATTTCAGCCCACTCACTGCCTTCACGCCTCTCTATGTCTGGTGAGAAATAGGCAGTTAGCATAGTTGTAACTCCTTGTACATAACACATCACTTTTGTCCTGCAGCTTTCAGAACATACTCCTTAACCTTAACATTTGACTCTCTGACCACCTTTGTCTGGGTGTACTTTATTCAAGTTTATTCTGCTTTGGTGATTGTTAGGCTTCTTAGATATGCATAGTCTTGTCTTTTGCCATGTTTGTGAAATTTTCTTTCATTGCAATTTTGAATTTTTCTTCAGATTTTTTTCTCTCCTATGTCTTCCTCTCAAATTTCCACAATGCATATATTGGTACATTTCATGGTGTCCAATAGGTCTTTTAGGTTATTTTTACTCTTTATAATTCCATTTTCTTTATGCTTCTCTCATTTAAATTTGCTTGATTTTGAGTTCATCAGTTCTATTTTTCTTGTTTTTCATTTGAGGTATCATTGTCTTCAGCTCCAGTAGTTTTCTGTTTCCTTTTAAAAAATTTCTCCCCATTTATTGAGAGCCTCATGTTGTTCATTCATTGTTTTCCAGATAACCTTAAGTTCTTTCTCTGTATTTTCCTTCAATTCCATGAATATTTTGAATATTTTTTTTTAAGTCTTTGTCTGGTATATCCGTAGTCTGGTCTTTGTTGTTGATGTTTTCTGGATTTTTGTTCTCTTCCTGTGGAAGAGCCATCATTTCCTGTTTCTTTGTCTTCCAATCTTGCATAATACGCTGTACATTTTAATATTTAAAAATGTTAACTCTGGGATTTTACTCCCTAGCTGTCTGTTTTTTAAGTTTGTATACAGCTGGTGATATGAAAAAGATTTTCTTGATTTCCAAGAACTAACAAAACCCAGCAAACCAACTCAAAAAATATTTTTTGCAAAATGACTTTTTGTTGGCTGGTGCTTTCCTTCAGCGTTCTTGCCACACTATCAAGAAATTCAGTCCAAGACTATGCAAAGTACAACATCCTCCCTGTCTTTTCTGAGCCTATCTCTTGTGAGCTTCTGCTTGCTAGAGGCCTTAGGATTCCCCTGCTTACAATAATTTGAATGTTCCTTATACTCCCTAGGAAACAAACTTTTTCCTGTTCCCTGGTCCTCTACCTCAGGACTTAAAGCAGGTAAGTCAGTGCCCAGGCCACCCAACACTTCTCAATCTGTTTTTGCCTGGAGGGCATATCCTGGGTGAGTAGGTAAACCTGGTGAGGAACATATTAGGTCAGCCTTTTCCAGGTCCCACAGAGGGAGGACTAGCCAGCTTCACACATCCTTAGGGAGGGGATGAGGGAATGGGCAGAAAATATGCCAGGAGAGTCTCTAATGGCTCTTTGAAGCAATAGTCTCTTGATTTAGCACTTGCCTAATAAGTGTGGCCTTTTAACTATTTCTTGTGATTTTGAGGAATGGCACTTTCCTTAACTCCTCTGCCATTTTTGTCTGAGATGGTTTGAAACAATGGCTTTCCTCAGAGCTGAGTCCCCAGTTATCTGAGGTATCAGATCAAAAGTAATGAGCAGTGATTATACTTCACACCCCCAGATATTGAGGAACTAGGTCTTTATATCCCACCCTGGCACCATCAAGCTACACCAGGAGCCAAAGTTGAGGACTTCCCACTGTCTACTATGAGACTGGGGTGTGGGTGATTTTAGCTAATGTACAGAGATTGAAATTCACTGATATATTCTACATTTCACAGTCTCTTCCCTCCACCCTTCCCTGGATGCTGCACAATGATCTTCTGGACACTGGAGTTTCAAAATATTAGATTCACATAGTTCCTGCTTTAATAGTCATTCTGGTGGAGATACTAATTCTGGAGTTTTGACTCTCCATTTTCCCACAGTCCCTGGTTTCTGTATCATTTTGGAAACCTATAAGAATTTATTCTTATTTTTCAATATGCAGATAATATTCATTCATATTTGATAATTTATATAACGTTTTTTCTTGCCTATTCTTCATGCATCTCAAACCTTCCCTCTAGGATCACTGTTTTCATAATGGAAAATATTTTAATCACCCTATAATATACAACCTCATCTTCTACTCCCGGTTTCTTTATCTTCCATGCTTGTCTTTCTTTTGTGTCTATATGACTCATTCTGCAGAAGTTTTTCTGATATTTCCAGATCCTGAACTTTCTCTATAGCTGTTATCTCAGCCACTGGACTCTAAATGATAGTTATATTTTTTGGTATGGAGGTTTTCATTTCTTCGCTGAAATTCTCAATTTTGCCTGTTTCTTTTTGAAGATAATGCATATTTGTCAGTCTAATCTGTTAACTCTCAACATTTTAATTAATTCAAATGAAGTTTGTATACATTTTGGCAGTCATATCATTTAATTAATTCTGTATTCTTTTCAGTTGCCAGTGAAATATGGTGTCTTGGAGTTTCATTCATTCTGTTTATTCATATGTAATAAACAACACATGGAAGCTTTAAGAAATCTGCATAAGAATCAAATGGATCTTTATTCAAGTGTGTCTCAGTTTCAATTTATTCTTCTTTCCTATGATATTTTTTGAAAACTTATTTTGCCAATCATGATGTTTCTATATTATTTCCTGAGACTTTTCCTTATCTGAAAAGTACACTCTTTACACTCTTCAGTGTAAATATTAACTACTATTTCCATAGCATCTAGAAAAGTGTCTGGCATGTAATAACCAAGACTCAAAGATATTTGATAGAAGAATACTCTAATATACCCATCTGTTTTAGTTTGCTAAAGCTGCCAGAATGCAACACCCCAGAGTAGAATTGGTTTTAATAAGGGGATTTATTTAGTTAAAAATTTGTAGTTATTCAGAGGAAAGGTAGCTAACTTTCATCTTAGTTGCTCTGTCAATGTGAAGGCACACAGTGAAATCTGCAGTTCTTCTCTCCTGGCTTCTGAGTTCCAAAGGCTTATCCCTCTGATGATTCCTTTATGCATCGTTAAACAGTTGAGCTGATCTGCGAGTGCTGTGATGAGGTATGCTGAGCTGCTTGGGCTCTGTTGTGCTGAACTTCCTTCTGATCTCTCTCTTTTAAACCTCCAGCTAATTAAAGTAAATGTGCCTCATTACAGAAGGTACTCCCCTTAGTAGACTGCAGATGAAATCAGCCATAGATGAATTTCTTATGCTGATCATTTAAGTCCACAGCCACAGAACAATGGGGCATCATAATCTGGCCAAGTTGACACCTGAACCTAAGTATCACACCATCTATCTGTGTCTTCTTATGTGTCATTGATTACAACACTGAATGTTATTAAATCAAGACCAGGGCCTTTTCTTGTGTACCTTAATCTATAAATAAGTATAACTGCACAAAGTTGCTTAATCAATTCAGATAACAGTTAGATAATATTGATTTTATTCTTATGACCACGTTGGTAAATTGTCTTAAATTCATTGCTAAAATTAAAGAAAAATATATCCATGAATCATATTCAGTAACCATATCAAAAAGTGAACATTAAAAGGAAGAATGCCGTGAGGCATGTAACTATGTGAATTTAATGTGAAACATTTGGTAAGATAAAATAAGCCAGAAACAAACAAAAAACAATGGTATGCTCACCTTTAGAAAACGCTTGTAAGAAAACAGGGCCTACATTATAAGCTTTTATAGCAGATACATTAAGTTCAGATGGTGATTATTATTTCTGGGGAATTACATATAGAAGATAGGACATAACAAATGAATATGAATGCTGAATCATTAAATCAATATCTCTTTTAGTCTCCAGTATTTTAGAGCAGCTAGAAGTAAAAACCTAAAATTCTGAAATTGTAACCCATGTCAAAGTCTAAAATATGTTCTACAACTAATTGTGGTACTGTGCTTTGAAATTTATAGTTTTTTGTATATATATTATTGTTCACACAAAAAGAAGGGAAAAAAAAAGTTGACTGGGATGATGAAAAAGTACTTAGGCCTCTAGCTTCCTATATTCTGGAGCAGCTAGGAAAAAAAAATATATGACAGGATCTCATGGTAGCCCATGACAAACTTTGGGATCTGTCCTGTAGCCACTTGTTGAAGAGTGCTTTGAAAACTAATGCTTCTTTTATTTCTTTGCTTTGTACATATGTATTTAACTATATAATAAAAAGTTTTAAAAAAGTGAATATTAGCTATGACATGATTTCAGGGAAGCAGAGTAATACTAATATTTCCTTTATAAAATTTTCTGTATTTTTATTTTATTAATCCATTTTACAGTGTTGTTGGAAATTGATACTATGAGCCATTTGGTTGTTCAGTAATCTCTGATTTTCACCTCCAAAGTTCACTTTGCTTAATTCTTGGTTTGCTACCCTTCCACAAACCATGATAGAAATACATTTTTAAATAAACCAAAATAGTTCCACGTCAGGTGATATCAAATGGAGAAAATATTCCATTTTGAATACTGGAAATCTACCTGTTGCTATGCTTCTATCACAAACCTTCCCCTCTTCAATATCTGTGAGATTTGAAAAATAGTTCTGTGATTATATCTGTAATTATTTTAGGATTTTGAATGGAATTCATCTGTGGAGAATTGAATTCATTTGATGCATTAATCCTGTTTTCCCAGTTTTCTTATCTTTATTCCATTTCAAGTTTTCCTCAACTATGTTCATTCGACCTCTTTAATTTTCAAGATATTTCTTTGGGATAGAGAAGATAGAAGCAAAATAGAGTCGTGTAATGCTCTATATCTACTCTTTATTAAAAATACAACTTACAATGAAAAAAAATACTTGTTTTCAATGCTCTGAAATCAGCCAAACAGTCTGCTTTGCTTTCTTTTTCACCTTCCACAAAAGTTTCAGTTAATTCTGGCTCTAAGCTTTCTTTTTCTTCCGACACTGTACTTCTCTTTTGAATTTTTTATATGCTCCTCTTAGTCTTCAATTTATAATTTTCTTGCTCATCACAGTGATATCAGTCTAAGGATACAAGTGAAACATGCAATGTGTTCAATTTGAACACATAAAACAAGTAGCAGGTAAAATTGAACATACCACATAAAAACTAAGATCATTAAAGTATCACTCATTAGGAAAAACAAGTCAAATGCATAGCTTTATCACTCTTACCTGATGGCCACTAGACCAAAATTTGACACATTGAAAATATGATCTGAATTACCTATATTATATATTTCTAAAAGAAATGTGATTCTTTACATGATGCCATCGAATTCTGAACTGATTTTAATATTTTATTTATATTTTTGCCTTATAAATCTAGTATTAGACAAAAATCAAAAAAGAAATTTATACTTTTGCATGAGTATACTTATTTAGAACCTTAGCTTTGCAGCACTAGATCTTCCAGGCTGGCATAGCTCTTTGCATAGTCACAAAGTCTACCAGCAATTTCTCAAAGTCTGTTGATACCCTCCTCCTGGGCTAGACACTGTCAGACTGATATAACTGCTCTCAGAAACAAGTCTATTTCTGGTTTTGGAAGCAGGCTTCTGCATGTTTAATGGAGGATGTTTATATTTCCTAAGCTAACTTATACGGATTGCAGAATCATCACAGAAAAATAGGAGAAATAGCTACTAGTTGGAAACAGCATTAAGACTCATCAATAAGGATAGTTGCTGCTATTTAAGAAACAGAAATAAAAGGCAAAAAAAGATGGAGAAGGAAATGAAGGAGGAGATGGAGATGGAGGGAGGACAAGAGTAGAAGGAGAAAGACAAATAGAAAGAGATGGAAAAAGAGAAAGAGGAGAAAGAAAAAGAGAAAGAGGAAGAGAAGGGAATATGTCATGTATGAATTAATATTTAATATTGTTCTCCAAAGAGAATCTGTAGGGAGAATGAAAGTGAACATGGATGAACATTAATTTTCCAAAATCTGCAAACATTTTTTAAAATCTTATTTCTTATTTATACTCTAGATTGCAGAGAAAGATAGTTGCTATAGGCAAAGTTTCTGAGTTCTGAGTGCTTAACTGAAATCATTTTAGTAACTCTGTATAAAAAATTGCTG
The DNA here is from genome assembly GCF_023851605.1 of Tamandua tetradactyla. NCBI lineage: Eukaryota > Metazoa > Chordata > Mammalia > Pilosa > Myrmecophagidae > Tamandua > Tamandua tetradactyla. Next base: position 78,590,932 of record NC_135336.1, read on the forward strand.
CAAATAACTTTTAGTATAGTCATCACATCATTCCCCTCTCTGAAAAACTTTATAAATTATTTTATCATAATTGTCTAATCCTGCAGTTTACAAACTCTTAGCTATGGTTGCTTTCTTGAGTTTGCCAGGAAAATCCATATTGGTTGGCTTTCAGAACCCCAAGAGAGTTCCATCTTAAGTGCAGATTAAAAACATTTACCCTATCAAGACTTATATTGTTTAAACTTTATTTATGTTGACATTGTGCTTAGTAAATAATTATTTCCTAATATACTCCCATCAACTTACTTTAAGAATCCCATTCCTTTACTAAGAAGATGGTAAAAGAGGAGATTTGTCAATGTGATATTCCTCAGAAACAGAGTCTAAGACTGGAATTTTTGTATAAGTGATGTTGAGTGAGTACTCTCTGAAGAAACTGATAAGGCACTAAGAGAAACATAAGTACGAAAGGAGAGTAGGTTAAGCTAAAATGTGAGCTCAAGAGAAGACTAACGTCATTCCTTCCAATGTGTGGCTCTGGAGCTTAAACTACAGTTATTAGGAGACTGGATTCTGTCACTGACTAGAGGCTAACCTCAGAATGAGGTTGGGAAAATAGCTTCCTTGGAATCTCTTACCAAGAGTACCATCAACTATGGGCAATTTTTAGTAAAGAATGCAGGTCTGAGCTATTATCTTGCAGTGCCTGTAGCAGCGGGGGGGGGGGGGAGGGAGGACCAGTCTGGAAAGGAAAATCTAGGTAGGTCTTCAACAATATGAGATACAAAGAAGAACAGAAGCAGTGAGAAGCAAATTAAGCTGTTGAAGACTTCAGAATTATTTTCCTTAATGGTCTAATCTAGTGATTATAATTAGTCTAGTGGGCATTAAACATCTTTGATGTATAGCAATAATCATTTTCCACCACAAAAATTCCCAGATAGAGGCAGGCAATTTCAGAATATTGTTTCATATGTTATCATTTATGAGTTCTTAGTTTGCCATAGCTGTCATACAGCATATTGGGATGGCTTAAACAGCAAGACTTTATTGTTTCATGGTTTGGAAGATTAGATGTCCAAAATCAAGATATTAACAAGACTATGCTTTCTCTTGGGATTAGTAGCAATTAGAAGATGGTAATTCTTCACCACATGGTGGTTTCTTCCTCCTCTCCAGTTTCTTCAAGCTTCTAGCATCTAGTGGTTTCTGGTTTCTTCTGATTAGCTACATTTAAATTTTGACTCTTTATAAGGCTATCAGTCACATGGATTAAAAATTAAAACCTACCTTAATTCATTTTGGCGAAACCTGAACAAATAGTAATATTGTCATAAGTTACCATTTACATATCCACAGGGACATGGATTAAGTTTTGAATATGTCTTATAGGGTATGTGAATCAATTCTCAACAACTTCCCCTGTATACCACATCATAAGACATCATATAAATGACAAACAAACCAATCACATGCCTTCTCTATAAAAGTAATGGGAATTCGGTAAAAATCTTACTAGACAAAAAGCATTAACAATGGTCTTCCGGAAAAAAGAAAGGAAGAGAAGTGTAAATCAAGGTGAGTTTGGTATATTCTTGAGTATCAGATATGAAGATATAATATCTTAATTGGGTATAAGATACCAAGGGGCAACCTTGATCTGGGACATAGATTTATGTTCATGGTTCATTAAATATAAGTCTTTACAATAAGTTTTATACCATATATATATGTATATATATATATATATACACACACATGAACTCAATATTCAAAAAAGTAATTATTAAATAATTATCTTTGATCCATACTAATAACTGGAAAAAGAAAGTTTTTGACTGCTTTATTAAATACAAGGGAAGATATACAAAATGAATACAGATAAAATACTCAAAATACAAATCATAATGCATGAAAAAATGGAATAAATATTATTTAATGTTCAAATGTAAATATTTCTGGGGAAGAGATTGACTATTTTGGGCATGGAGCTATAGAGTTCATATTTCATTTGAACGAATATGTGTATATACCTGTACTATGAAAAGCTGTGTTTTGATCATGCCCCTTCCATTCTTTCAAATAAGGAGTTAAATGAATGGACCATGTGAAGGATTTACTCATTGTATGCTATGGTGCTATGAGACTGGCTCCTCTTATTATATTATTATGCTCGTTCCTTAATGGACAATTTAATCACAAGTAAAAGAAATTGAACACAGTGAAGATTCTGCATATTGAGTTTTCCCTGTTTCACAACATGTAGCTATTTAGCATAGGTGTTTCTATAACTGTGATAACAGTGCCAGGTTTTGATTTTGTTTATAGTGTGATGGGGAGCCACCACAGCCTGTGGTATCCCTGACAATGCAGCCTCTGGTACTGTGTGATGAGGGAAAGAATTCTACATCACTAAAATGTTTGCTAGTACAAACCTACTCAGGATTTCCCTTTCTCCCTCCTGTATTATACTTTTTGTCTGTCTTCATTTATACAAATTGTAAGAGGGTCAAAATAAGAGCCACATATACTAGTTACTCTATTTTCATCAAAATGTGATGACTTCCTCTAAAATATTTTTATTTTTATTAGGTCTATTGAACATTATTAAGCTTTCCCCTAATTATTTTAAAAACCTTCTATATTTCTATGATACTTTTTTATTCCTTTAAGAAATCACATTGAGAGGTTAGGCATTTTCACCCTTTTTACAATTAAGTGATTTATTCCCTTAATTCCATTCTTGCTATTTTCTTTCAAATATCCATAAAATTATGCAAAAATGGTAATGAAATGTCTATAACAAACTAATGTTTACTGAAGTGGAATAAAGATGCCTGATATCTTTGGGTATGATTCCACTGCACAACACGGTTTTTATATTTTCCTTATACTATTTTTTCTAGTTATAACTATGACTTATTTCTACAAATATTACCCAGTTCTTCTTCCTTTAAATTATCTGAAATGAGTTACATTTGATAGTTTGAATATTCCTATATAGGCATCATTCCAGAATTCTCTTTGAAGTAAATGTTAATCAAGAGTTCTTTTCTCATAAAAGGCACAGAAAATAAAAAAAGAGAAACAACAGAGTACAATTAAAAGCAATTCTTTAAAAGTTGTGTAGATAGATAGGTAGATAGACCAAAAGAAAGATAAATTTGAAATTATAGCATAAGGTTTCTGTAAGAATTAACATACCAATATAATTTGTGTAAAATATATCTGGTACAATATAACTACTCAAAAATTGGAGTTATTTTTAATATTATTCAAAGCATGTGATCGCACTGCATAGCATGATCTTTGAGAGTCAATAGACTAGATAAGAGAGGATTTGGAGGAAGTTTATTCTGGACTGAAATATCACTGTCATTTGGAAGCATATATGCACTGCGCCCACATAAGATTTTAGGAGTGGAAAATGCACTCTGTAGGATCAAACCCGGATGCAAATATCACTTGTATATAAGATTCTGCATTTGAAGGGTGGAATGGGTATCACCGGTTCTGATTCAATATGGGTTTCAATAGTGACAACAATAATGAGACCAAGAGATGGCACCTGGGTCTCATTATAACTAAAGACAACTGCTATTTAAAGACAGAATTAAACCTAGATATGGGGTTTTCTAATAAGCTCTTATAAATATATACTCAGATTATATTTTGGCCTTTGCAACTTTTTGGAGTAATTTCTTGCTTCAACATATAGTAATCATTTATCTAATATGTGACATGCATTCTGCATGCCTTTATTAGTTAGCAGATCAAACTGAAAGTGTTCTCTTCTTATACTGCTTACTTTTTTATGGGAAACAATTAAGTTAGTAATCAAAGTTTGTAAATTAATGAGATAACTTTATATTGTGAAAACAGTGCATGACTATTTTTCCATGGGAAGCAGCAAGATGGGGCTGAGAATGGTGAAATAAGGAGATTCACATATTTACTGCCCATTTCTCCTGATAAGAAGTGGCTTAATACATAATTTAAAATAGAAACCCGCCCTCTAAATTAGCATGCCATTAGCTATGAGGATGAAATATGTCGCAGAGCAGCTGGAAATTAATTGCCTATGGGAAGATATTAATTAGTTTCAGAAGGAGAAAGAGAGGGAAAATAAAGTTACTGTTTTCCTTTCCGGTGTGTCACAGTTATATATTCCATGATATGAAGAATAATGTTCTTCAAGTGCTCAGTGCTCCAGAGTTTATAATATGCTTTCAGATACATGACCGCTAGTGATAGACAATACCTAAAACAAGGCTAAAAATCTTTCAAGGATTTCACTAAATTCAGATGTTAGTCAAGGGAAACATGTGGGCATGGAACCTGAATGTTTCAACTATACATATTATAATCTAAAATGATAACATGCTTAACCCCAGGATAAGCAATCTGCAGTAAATCATTGGTGATGTAATTCATATATTAATCAATTTTTTAAAGAAGATAAATATATGTTACCCAGAAGAGATATTTCTTCTTCATTGCATTAAAGTTTCCATAAATGTAGATCCATATTTTAACTTGGAAGTCATTTTGTGGTTTTGCAACTCCAACATTCAAGAAATCACTGTATCTAAGAGAAAATAAAATATCTACCTTTAACCTAATTTTATTTTTATTTTCTGATTTTACCCTTGATATCTTTGGTTGCCACAACTGAACTGAGCATCAAACCATGCAAAGGATTTGTTTTATATTACCATTATCTATATTTATTTTATATTACCATGTTTTCCTCTTATCCTTTAATCCAAATTTCAAATTTACCATCTATGTACATTACACCTTTTCTTCCAAAGTATTCCTCTCTCTCTTTCTCTCTTCCTCTCTCTATTATACAGATATTCTGCATGACCAAACAATCATAGCCTAAGTGACACATGAAATTAACCATAATACTCCACCCCTTGTCAATTTGGCATTCACACACATCTCCTTAAACCATACTTAGTCTCTAAATAAAGACAATAATAGAGTCCATATTTTCACTTAACATAGTTCAATCATCTTATGTACAACCTGAAAATTGTTAACCCTTTCTTTGGAAGAGCATACACATTTTGAAAGTAATATTCACTCTTAAACTTGATATCCTGCAACTTAAATATTATGACATAAAACAAATACAAATTCCTCTCTCTCTCTCTCTATATATATATATATATGTATATTATTTTATATAATTATTATATATATATTTTTTAGGATGTATATTCCTATTTTTTTTTATTAAACGAAGAGTAATTTGTTACTCAGAATTATTTTTCAAGAGGAATATTTTATTCCAGGCATATATCACTAAGGAAATATGTAAAATAAAAGAGAAATGTGTCATTAGCAAAATATATCAGTCAGAAATATTGAAACTCAATGTATATCCAGCCCAATTGAAAAAGTCCATTTCTTTTCATTTTTCTGAGAATAATAGAACACATTTCGCTGGTCTCTGTATTAGATCTTTATTGCTACCATACCAAATGGCCACATATTCAATAGCTTGAAACAACATACATTTATATCACAATTATATAGGTCGGAATTCTGACACAGGTCTCATAAGATAAAATCAGGGTATTCATAGTGCAAAATTCCTTTCTGAAGGCTCTAGGGGAAAATCAGTTTCCTTTATCTCCAAAATTATGTTCTTTTTAGCTGTTAGCTGAGGGCCCTTCCTAGCTTTCAAACGCTGCCTGCATTCCTTGGCTCATGGACCACTTCTCCCCATCCCACACATTTTTTCCCTTTTCTTTCTACTTTGTCATACTCATTATGTCAACTTCACCTTCAGGCTGGTACATATGTGATTATACCTCTTTGGAGCACTCCACTCAGAAATGACAATATGCAGAGATGGAAGGACTCTAGCTATTCCTATGTATCCCTCCTAAGAGTGAAGAGATAGAAGCTCATTCAGATTTAAATGACAAATGCCCTTTTCTAAATCAAACGCAACATCATTATTATCTTTGACCAATCCAGATTCAAGTCTTGAGGTCAGGACAGGATGGAAGCCACTATTCAGACAAATAGATGGCCATGCAAAAGTCAATAATTTTAACAATAGCAACAAAATCTTGTATTCTGTTTCTAAGAAAAGAATGGCAAATAGGCAGACAAGTGACAGCATCTGCCTTACTTGATATATACTAATAAGTGAATTATAATTGGCTCATGTAGCCATGGGAATTAGCTTGTACAAATTCTGTAGCACAATTCATCCACAAGATGGAAATTTGATGAAGGTGAAGTTAAATTTGATGAAGGTGAAAGGTAACTGGATGAAATAGAGTTAAAAATTATTTCTCAGTGCTAAAATCCTTAGTTCTCCCTTTAAGGTCTCCAGTTGGTTGGATGAGGAGATCCCTGTTACTGCTGAAGGAAATCTCCTTTGTTGATTGTTGGTATAATCAGCTGTACATGCAATCATCTGACTAATGATTTAAATCTATCAATAAAATTCCCTCACAGTAACAATCGGGTCGGTCCTTGCATGGCCCAACAATCACAACCTAAGATGCACGTGAAATTAACTGAAATATTTCATCCCTGTCAATTTGGCATTCAGACACATCTCCTTAAACCATACTTAATCTCTAAATAAAGTCAGTAACAGAGTCCATATTTTCACCTAACATAGTTCAATTTTCTTGTACACAATTTGAAAAGTGCTAACCCTTTCCCTGGAAGAACATGCATGTCTTGGGTGTACTATTCATTCTTAAACTTGATATCCTGCAACTTAAATACTATGGCATAAAACAAATGCAACTTATATATTAAGTAGATAAGGAAGAAAACAAAGATGTTTCTCTTATACAAATAAATTCATAACAAAACAAGAAAAAATACTTAAAACCATTACAGTCCTTGATTCAGCAACTGGTCATGTGGCCATAGCTCATATTTATAGTGACCTTCTCCTATTATCTGTTCCATATTCCCTTCAGCAACAGCAAAGACCTCCATTGGTCATTGCTCTTTGCCTGATGGGTGAACCAAACTTTCCTTCTTGAGGTTCTGGGCCATTAGTAGGCCTGCCTGTCTTGAGTTGGTGTACATTTCCACTGACTTTAATGTTTGACATTAGCAGACACCTTGAGGGCTCCCATATTCCAGATATAGTCTTCTTTACCTCCATTGTGTAGTAGCAGTCTTATTTTCCCTTGATAATAAGCAGGAATCACCCCAGCCAATACAGTAACTCTTTTGTGTGTGTGTGTATTGACTCAGAGGCATGAGGAGCCCTATATGGCAGAGTGGCAGATATAACTTCCAGGTTAATGGAATCATTGTTGCTTTTCCTGGTTGAAGCACTCCTCCTTTTGGAAACAAACAAACAAACAAAACAAAATGACCTCTAGAAGAGCAGAACATACGGGTTCAGAGATTGGAAGCAAATATTTTTCTAGTGGATCACTAGGGGTAATAGTGAATAGTGCCACTCCCATTTCTACCCCTGGATTCTTTGACCTGTGAACCCTGGAAAGGTGAGAAACAACACCATAAATTGGATGCTGATTTATAGTATATACAGCCTCCTGAAGAACATTGTTCTAGCTGTGTAAGGTATCATGACCTACTTGGCACTGTATTTGAGTCACCAAAAGGCCATTCCTCCTTTCTATCAATACAACTGCTTCAGAATGATGGCAAAAATGGCAAGACCAGCAAATTCTATGAGCATGGGCCCTTTCTTACATTTTGCTTGCTGTGAAGTGGGAATCTTGATCAAAAGCAATGCTAAGTGGAACACATGCATGATGGTGAAAAAGACATTGTGTTAAGTCCATGGATGGTTTTGGAAGTAGCATTGCAAGCAAAAAAACAAATCCCTATGTAGAGTAGATATTTATTCCAGTAAGAACAAAATACTGCCCCTTCAATGATGGAAGTTATACAATATAATCAACCTGCCACAAGGTAGCAGGCTATACAGTGCCATATCAGGGACTGAGTATGGGTTTTTGCTCCTGACCTATTGGGCACTTACTGGTGGCTATAGCCCAGTTCCCTTAGTGAGCAGAAGTCCATGTTGCAGAGCCCATGTATAACCTTCATCCTTACCACCATGGACACTTTTATCATGAGCCCATGAGACAATGACATGAGTTACAGGCAAAGATGCCAACTAGTATTCAGAAAACGTGTCATCCTATCCACTGAATTCTCAAAATCCTCCTCTTCTGCAGTCACCTTTCTGGAGAAGATTGGCATACGACACGGACATCTTCATTTTTCACCCATTCAGAAAGATCTATCCTTCCCCGCAAACCTTTTTGTCACCAATTTTCCAATCATGCTCCTTCCAAATCTGTGACCATCCAGCTAAACTATTGGCAACAGTCTCTCAATCTGTACACAAACACACATCCAGCCATTTCTCCTACCAGCAAAATGAACAACCAAGTGTACTGTTCAAGAGTCTGCCCACTGGAAACATTTCCCTTTCCACTTTTGAACGGTATCTAAATATCTTGCTGAATTGCCTGTAACGAGACTGAAGTTTTCTCTCCCTCAGTCAACTTATCATAGGGTACTCCCCAAGAGGCCTTAGGTATGGGCTTGGAGAGAGAAGGCAGTGTGGCAGGAGGGGGCCAAGGACATATGGGGACCGTGAGTTTTTGCCCCAATTTTCCAAATTTACCAAATTCGCAAAAAATAAAAAATGTTTATAAACCTAATTTGGCATATGTGTGAGTATAAAGTCCTTAGCAAGATGTACCGAAATTTTAAAGTTACAGACCCTATTTCCGTTGATCAGGATTTGATCTCTTGAGATATGAATCCAGCCATATTACAAATATGCATGTCTGTAAAGTTAATTGCAGCAATTTATATAATAGTAGAAAGATTGAAAGAGTTATATACTCATTATTAGGGGATGGATAAATGTGATAAACAGATATAAGGAAAAACTATGGAGTCATTGCAAATGTATATATATATGCATTGATGCATATGAAATCATACACAAATTCACTTATTACCATTATACATATATACCGATTACCATGGTTCATTGTTAATACAAAAAAAGTTATGACTAATAAATGTGCATATGTATTTATTAATTAACAATATGTCTAGAAAGTATGCGTACTAACTGTTAAAGATATTTCCTTCTAAATGGACACTGATTATCACGTTTTTATTTTCATTTTTATATATTTTCAGTTTGATTTTTGAGTATATATAGTCATAAAATACAGATATATTCAGGAGAAAGTTATGCTTGTTTAATATACTTGATGTAATAATAGAGGAAATTTGCAAAAATGAGAAAAATATAACCTTCCTGTTTTGAAAAATATCCAATGTATTTATATTTCTTTTTTCTTCTTTGGCATTAATAAAAGCCTTGGGCAGGCCACAGTGGCTCAGCAGGCAAGAATGCTCGCCTTCCATGCCAAAAGACCTGGGTTCGATTCCTGGTGCCTGCCCAGGTAAAAAAACAAAAAACAAAAAGAAAAAAATAAAAGCCTTCTCAGCCCTAATATGGGCAGTATGAATAAAAGAGTTTTCAGAATACAGAGGACACTGTATTCTGATAAACTATGGCACCTTATAATAAAAAAGAATATTTTTAAAATATTTCTTTTCCATTTTCAGGTTCATGCTCTACTGCACAGGTAAAGCTGTTTTTGAATAGTTATATCAAGTGGAATTTTACAAAATTATTATTGAAAAATTCTATTTTTTTCAGGATAATTTTATTATGAACATAAAATGATCATCACTTGAAGTTGTGTAACTGAAAACTTGGAAGGTATAGAAAATAAATTCTGAAGGCCAGAAATTGTATTTTGAAAAATATAGAATATATAAGTTCTATAAAATTTCTCTTAAATCTCACTACAATCACATAAGAAAAATATCATCATATAATTTAGTAATTTTTTGTTTCCTAGTTTAACACATAGTCATTGTTATGGCTATTTTTGTCTATCCCAAACGTCTATGATTCCTTCATTGTTTACCTATATTGTGCTACGCTCTTGTTTAATTTGCTTGAAAACTTTACTATAAATGTGACCCCACATGACATTGTTTGAAGCACTTCTACAATGAAAGGTAGCCTACGTTTCAAAAAGAAAAAAATAAGATAAAATAATTTAGGTAAATTGTATTTTGTTTTTAATTTGTTTTTGTTGTTGTTTATAAGTTTGCATATTTTGTATAGCTAACATTATCACCTGTTTCAAGTCAGCTCTACAAAGGGCATACAATTAATATTTCCCTGCTCTCATCTGCTCTCAAGCCACTAGTTTCCTTCTTTCTGGAGGGCATTCAAATTACCAGTTCTTTTAAAAAAGTAAACTTCAAGAGATATTATATGCAAAAAAAAGGAAATAAGCATACATATTTTTCTTCCCTTTTAAGAAAACAGTTTATTCACACTGTTTGACATCTTGGCTTTTAACTGAATATTCATAGGATATCATTGCGTGCCAGTTTCCAAAGGATTTTCTCATTCTTTTTCAAGAACACACGTAGTATGTGAGTATGTGTCAAATATATTTCACCAGTTTCAGAAAAAAGTGTTTGGTTGTTTTTTTGAACTTTAGGCCATTAAAACTGATGCTACAGTAAATAGCCTTGGAAAAAGCCATGCCCACATATCTGAGTATATCTGTAAGATAAATTCCTAGGAGTGAAGTTTCTGGGTTAAGGATATGTTCTTGGAATGGTTTTGAAGTTGGGTATGAATTGTCTTATAATATAAGTAATAATATATTATTTTAAATATAATCATTATTATTCAGCTTATGTGTTTTATTAAATCACTGATGCAAGGTAAATTGAGGCATGAACATGTCTCATGCCCAGCTTCTCAAATTTTTTATTGTTTTATCAACTTTTTTCTTTGAAATCTGAATCTTGGAATGAATTCTGAGTTTATTTAAATAAATAAAAAAATATTAGATAATGGCTTAAATTTTAGAACAAAGTCCAGAGGAAGTGATATTTTAACAATTCTAAACCCTAATTAGATAAATTGTGATTATTGAATTTATAATGTATCACCAAATAATGGGAAGTAGTTTGCTTTAGAGAGGTCAGAATATCGAAAGAAGACTCTTTCTAATGCACCCAAAATCCCAAGGTGTGCACTAAGCATTTTGCTGCTATAAAAGACAATTGAAATGCCGGAGACTCGGGTTCGATTCCCGGTTCTTATCCATGCGAAAAAATTCTGAAAAGGCAATTGAAGCCAACGCTTCTATAATAAACACCTTCACAAGCTCCTGTGATACACTGGTGTTATCAAATCTGGGTGTGTCCCGTGTCCTTACAGGTAGCAAATATCACATCACTAGTTTTTCAATTATTATTTTTCATATAATAAGCAAGTGAGGCATGTGGATTCCTCTTTAATTCTTCTTTCCTTTAGAAAACATTTCCAAGATATTTCACTAATAGCGCTTGCTTCCCAATGTTTACTGATGAGAAAAATTCCCTGTCTATTTCCTAGAATAGTCTGTTTGTTTTGCAATTTTATTTCTATCCAAGGTGCCTGTATTTTTTTACACAAACTTATCTAATAAATGACTATTCGCTGGATGTGATTACGGCTATTTATATAACGACTAGTGTCAGAGGTTTAATAAAACAGTGATTTTCTTGCACATTACAATGGTAGTAGAATCAAGATATGGCTTGAATAGCATCCATAATACAGAGGTTTTATAAGATCTGAAAAAAGAAGGACTTTAAAAATAATTACTTTGGGAAATATCTAATATAGGTGCATTATATGTATTGGTCTTCCCATGACAACTAAAACAAAGAACAATTCCTAAATCTTATATAAAAATGTAAACTTCCTTAAGGTTGTAAACTAAAAGTGTCTAAGGAGTCTCCTTATACCCTCATTCGGTTTATGTTTTCACTGATTGTGCTGTTGACACCAGCCACATACCTGCAAATCCACTGGGATGGTTCCATATAGAAACGATAGATTCCCGCTAACTTCTTCATGAGCATCTCCTTCACGGTTTTGCTTCAGAGGCCGGTCCCACTGCCAGTGCTTCAGATAATAAGGGATAATTGCTATAATATCCATTTATTCCCATTATACGTATAATGGCTGCTTGCCAGAGGTCCTAAAGAAATTTTGTAGGATGTTAATATTTGACACAAGTAGTTAAAAATATATTTACAGTGCCCTTAGGTGTTTCCTTGGAAGCCCTGTGATTATATCAGTTGACATTAAATGATACTGATAAGAATCAAAAGAGAGCAGAAAAATTGTATTCATGTGTAAGCTATTTACAAAGTAAATTTTTAAGTTCTAATCCCTTAAAATAATCACATTTTAGAGCCTGGTGAATTTTATCTCTCATCAACTAACATAAATTTTATTTAATTTAACAGGATTATTAGCAATATGCACACACACTTAATATAAGAACAAATTTAATTTGAAGGAGCTATTGACTTGCTGAATATTAAGATATCCATCTTGATGAAAGCATAAATTCTTTACATGAAATGGTCTTCACAGGAAAGTAGCAAAGATCTTTGCTCTAATTCTATTCATATCTACCTTCCAAGTAGACTTTGCCTTATAGGAGCCTTTAGCAATACTGACCAAGATCTAGGGAATTAGGGAAGAACAATATAATGGCAGACTAAGTTTGTTTGTTTGTTTGCTTGTTTGTTTTTTGGTCAGGTCTATTTAACATGAAAATTGTATTTGCTTTAACACCTGTCAGTGTTAGATGATTGTCTAATGACCATGTTATGTGAGTTGATGCTGACTCATTTGCTTTCAATTCATTTTTTTCACTACTTTGACTGAGTTTCCTTCTTTTGACCAGGAGAAGAATCCCAACTAATTGTGGAAAAAAATGTTTAGAATGACTAGACCTTGGAATCTTTTCCCATTTTACAAAAAATTGGATAAGGAGGAAGGTAGGCAAATGAAGGTAGTACAAAATGAGATGAAGAAAAGGGAAGAGAGAGAGAGAGATGGAGCAGAAAGAAGGAGAAAGAGAAAGCAGAGAGCAGCAGCAGAAACTTGAGGTCTTTGAAATCTTTCCAACACCCCCAGAAAGCAGGGCATAACGTCTGAGAACCAGGTGAATCCAGAGGTTTAAAAAAAATGTTTTACGTAATAGAATAAAAATATTTGCAGTCATTCTGTAATATTAAGATCTATGAATTATATAATATAGTTATATTAAAAGTAATAATTCAATGCACCGAGAATAAAGACAACCTAGATGGAGAAAGACAAACTGTAAAAGGGCATTGTTCTAGTTTGCTAGCTGCTGGAATGCAACACACCAGAGATGGATTGGCTTTTAATAAAAGGGGATTTATTTTGTTGGTTCTTCAGAGGAAAGGGAGCTAACTTTCCACTGAGGTTCTTTCTTACGTGGAAGGCACAAGATGGTCTCTGATGGTCTTCTCTCCAGGCCCCTGGGTTCCAACAACTTTCCCTGGGGTGACTTCTTTCTGCATCTCCAAAGGCCTGGGCTGAGCTGCTAGTGCTGAGATGAGGAATGCTGAGCTGCTTAGCAGTGCTACATTGCAATCTCCCATTTAAGCATCAGCCAATTAAGTCAAACGTCACTCATTGCAGCAGACACGACTTCTAGCTGACTGCAGATGTAATTGGCAACAGATGAGATTCACGCACCATTGGCTTATGTCTGCAGCAACAAGACTAGGTATGCTCACCTGGCCAAGTTGACAACTGAATCTAACTAACACAGGCATCAAGCAGGTAGGCAATGGTGGCTCAGAGGCAGAGTCCTCGCCTGCCATGCTGGAGAGCTGGGTTCAATTCCTGGTGCCTGCCCATATTTTTTTTAAAAAAAGGACATCAAGCAACTTGAAGGAAGGAAAGGATGCAAAGATGACAAACAACAATAAAATAAAAATAGGTATTGGATAATGTAACATATGCAATAGAAACAACTATGATTAAATCAAATGTGAGGCTATTTCTCAGACACATGAGAAAGTCAGAGCTAAACTTTTAAGGGAGAATTGATATGTGTTTCGGATCAAAAATAAATACTTGATATTACTGAGAAATAAATTGGATAAATTGAAATATAAAAAGTACAAGATGAAAAAAGATTTACTTTCCTGGGAGTTTCATTTATTTAGACAAATAATATTTATATCAAAATAAACACTCCGATTAATTTAGATAAAATGGTCAGAAGATATTACACTTTTATATCTTTCCTAGTTTGTTAGTTTCAAGGTTTGGCTAATATACACTATAGTAATTCAATTTTTTAAATATAAAATAATTATTTTTATGCCATATATGTATAGCTGTTTTCAATGTTTTATGACTCATTTTATACTATGCCTCCATTATTATTTTTTCACATCTCAGTTGACTGGAATATGTAATCAAGGAATATTTTTCATGAAATTTATATGGATGATATATTTTCTGAGATTTTTGCACCTCAGATTATTAAAAACTAACTTGTGATTACCTTTACACAAGAAAAAATGTCTGTGTTTTGTATTCTTATATCATTAAGCTTTCCACTCAAAATGTTGTTACGTTTTCCTTTTTGTATTTTGATATTTTGTATGACAGAGCATAAAGCCAGCATATTTTTTTTCTTTCAATATAAACTGATTGGCTTTCTTGGACAATTGTTCGGTTTTTGTATTATATAAATGTATCCATTTTATCCAAAACAGCCAACATCAAAACTCAATGACAGAAAATATTTACTTTTGCTCTTGACACTATGAGGCAATGGAAATTTTAATAATCTGAGCTGGGCTCATGAGGGCTTACTCTTACATCTTCAGTCAACTGTGAGTGACTGTGCTGATCTTGGCTGGGATTTCTCTTTTGTCTGAAGCCCTGATGGGGACAAATGGGAGAGTTTGGTTCAGCTTTGTGTAACTCATCCTCATGTATGGTTACCTTAGCATGTTCTCATGGTACAGAAAGAGAAATAAGATAGAAATGAGAAACACAGTGGTAATTTTTAAAATCTCTCCTTGCATAAAGTTTGCTACTGTCCTAAAACCAAAGTCAGAATAGGAGTGTACTACATGATGATAGGAAAAGTAGCCAGATATGGGGAGATCCTTGATTGGGGATCTACAATCATTCTATCATATTCTATGTAACTTCCTTCATTTGTCACTGTTTTTATGAACTGTGCCTGGTTTTGAACTTTATTAAGCTGATGAACAAAAACAGATGCCAGTGAAGAGTTGCATTTCCATTTTTAGGTTATTTACTTCACATTTGAAAGTTTTAAAGGGAACATACCAGATTAGTTTCTATTTGCTTCTATTTTTGACTTTTTTTAAGTGAAGCTATCAATCTCAATTTAGACATTGAAACTTGATCTGATATTGCTTTATATAGGAGAAATTCCTAGACATTATTCTATTTTGGTTTAATTCTTCCCAAGATTTTAATGGATATGAAATATTTCTTTTGGCATTTCATTTGAGAGATTAAGCTCAAACCAGATTCTTCCTCATATTTTCAATATGTCAAGAGCAAAAACAATATTTTCTGTCATTGAGTTTTGATGTTGGTTGTTATGCAGTATTATTTTGGTGATATAAACTGATAAATATCAGTAAACAATATAACTAGGAGAACATCCAAGAAGTTATCAATCGATTTCTTTAATAGAATTTCCATGGGTGCATGACACAGCATTTTAAGGAAAAAGAATAAAGTGAGAAGGAAGTCGTGCAAGATGGCAACATAAGGGAGGTGGAATTTCATTTGTCCTCTAGGGCAGCTAGTAGAAAGTCAGAAATTGTCTGGAACAATTGTTTGGAGGACTTCTATAATAAGACATGCATCACATTGTATACTAGTCTGGAATGAGTGGAAGGGCCAATATCACAGTATAGAACTATAAGTAAAGTGCTCCAAATTGTGAAGGCTGGCACTTCCACCCTGCAGGCATAGAAGATATTTTGGAGTCACTTCCCTGTGGGGGAAAAAAGCAGTATCTTCTAAGAGTATGGCAAGGAGAGCTCAAGCTAGCTTCAATTCCAGATTTAATTAACAAATTCACACTGCTGAATACAAGCTCCAAGCACAGATAAACCTGGAGCAAGCATGAAATGAACCTTGAGGTCTCTCCCAAAAGAGAGGAGGTGAGGCTGAAAAGAAAAAAGAACAATAATAATAAAAAACCCAGAGGCCTTTGGTGTTAGCCAAGCTCAGGATACTGGAAAAGGTCTGTACCCAAAGTAAAGGGGCACACATAGCTGAGTACCAACTCTGTCTCTTAATTGGCAAACCCAGGGAGCTGGGTAAGATTCCTTTTCTTCACCTTTTTTCTTTCAGCAACCATTAATAAAAGTCCCAGGCATTATCAATTGTCAGCCATGCCCCAGACAAAGGTGGAGGTAAAGGCTATCTGCAAGACAGAACAACTAGTCAGGTGAAGGAGATAATTCCATAAAGGGCATATCCTCCCCAAGGAAATGAAGATCAGGGCCCAGCACAAGTGTCAGCTCTCATTCAAAGAATCAGACACTTGGGGCTGAAAAACAGAAATGGCTTGTCCAACTTCGGTGACTTCTGCCTAATTGCTCTCTCAACCATTCCCCTGGTAGGGACATGGTTTGCTGAAACTAAAAGACACCATGACACTTTACAACTGTGGAGAGCTGCAGGCTGAGGAGTGCCATCTGCCGGGAAGGATAGGAAAAGCACAAAATCAAGAGGTTTCACAGGAAAATCTGGCACCCTGCTGGGTCTCATCCTCAGGGAACCTTGATACTGATTGCATCCTCTTCACAAGACCTGTGCCTGTCTTGTCTGAGAAAATCTGACTGAGGCCAATCAGATCTTAGGAGACTCTCCTCAGAATAACCTCCATATAGGTAGAAGAAGAGCCAGAAAAACAAGAGCTGAAAAATTCTGATCAGTTAAACAGAAGCTATACTAGAGGTCTAGAATAAGTTGAACTGAATGTCAAAGAACAGATAGAAAACAAAGCCAACCAAGGAAAACCTTCAGTAAAAGAGTGAAAAGAACCTCCAGAATCAACTAATCAAGGAAACCAGATGCATAAACACCAGCAAAAATATTACAAGCTCTACTAGGAACCATGAAGATATGGCCCAGTATAAGGAACAAACTAACACTTGAAACAACTAATAAAAGATGTTCAAACAATCTTTGAAATCAAATCAATGAGTTGAAAGAAATAATAAAAAAAAAGAGATAGAAGGATATGAAGAAGAAATTGGTTGACCATAAAGAAGAGCTTTAAAGGTAAAAAAAAAAAAAAAAAAAAAAAAAAAAAAAAAAAAGAATAGCTGAACTTAATGGAATGAAAGGTACAAGAGAAAAGATGAAAAACACAATGAAGATGTACAACAGCAGATTTGAAGAGACAAAAGACAGAATTAAGGAACTAGAGGGCAGTACATCTGAAATTTTGCACACAAAAAAATAGATAGGGAAATGAATGGAAAAATATGAACAGGGTTTCAGGGAATTTAATGACAAAGTGGAGTACACAAATATACATGGTGTGTGTATACCAGAAGAAGAAGAGAAATGAAAAGGCACAGAAAGAATAATGAGGAAATAATCACTGACAATTTTACAACTTTTATGAATGGCATAAAATTACGGATCCAAGAAGTGCAGCATACCCCAAACAGAATAGATCCAAATAGATTTATGCCAAGAGCCAAGACATATAATAAACAGACTGTCAAATATCAAAGACAAAGAGAGAATTCTGAAAGCAGCAAGAGAAAAGCAATCCACTACATAAAAAGGAAGCTCAATCAGACTATGTGTGGATTTCTCAGCAGAAACCATAGAGGCAAGAAAGTAGCGGTATGATATATTTAAAATTCTGAAAGACAAAAACTGCCAAACAAGAATTATATATCTGACAAAACTGGCCTTAAAAAAATAAGGGAGAGTTTAAAATATTTTAAGACAGACGTTGAGAGAGTTTGTGAACAAGAGGCCTATTTTACAAGAACTATTAAAGGGAACACTGCAGACAGAAAAATAGGAGAGAGGTTTGGAGAAGAGGGTGAGTGTGGTTGAAAGAGGAAGACTAGGGGCATTTATGACACCAGAAAGAAAGATAGAGGATAAAAACTAGGATTGTGTAGCATAGCAAGCTTAGTGTGGACAATGATGGTGATTAAATATATAAATATTAAAAATTTATACATGAGGGATAACAAATGAATCTCAACATTGCAAGGTGTTGAAAATGGGGTGGTGTTTGTAAAAAAAATACACTCAATGTTAACTAGGGTCTAGAGCTAACAGTAACATGGTAATATTATTCCATTAAATATAACAGAGGCATTATGCTAAAGCTAAATGTTAATAAGAGGGAGATATAAGGAGGGGGTATGGGATTCTTGTTATTGCTTCTCCTATTTATTTGTTTGTTTGTTTATCTATTTATTTTCTTTCCTTGTGGACGAGATGGAAATGTCCTCACATAGACTGTGGTGATGGATGCACAGCTATGTGATTATACTGGGAGATATTGATTGTTTATTTAAGATGAATTGTATGGTGTGTGAATAAACTGTTTAAAAATAAACGGAAAAAAACACAAGTCCTGGAGAACATGTGGCAAGACAGATCTATCTATTCACTGCTGGTAGGAAAGTCGACTGGTGCGCCCCTCTGGAGGGCAGTACGGTGGCTCCGCAAGAAGCTAAGTATTGGGGTGTCATATGATCCTGCAACCCTGTTATTAAGTATATACTTGAAGAACTGAAAACAAGGAGATAAATGGCCATTTGAACCTGGTGCTTATGGCATTATTCATGATTTTGAATGGAAGGAGGTGGCCTAAGGGAACACCAACTGACGAATGGAAGGGTGAACTGTGGTGTATACGTACAATGGGATATTTGGCGGCTGCAAGAAGAAATGAGGTTGTGAAGCATGCAACATTAATGAACCTTGAAGACATCATGTTGAGTGAAATAAACCAGAAATGAAAGGACAGATATTCATAAAGGGCTCATTAATATGGACTACGTATAACAAGCAAACTCTGAAAATTGAATTCAAGAGTATAAAATTAACAGAGGATAGGCAGATGGGCAGAGACTGGGCCTTCAATGATTTAGGAGTAGAGAATGTCCAATATATCTTATTGTGGAAGTTTCTCACGCTGGTAAACTCTTAACAGCAGTTTCATCTATTCCTGAGTTTTACCTGTTATTTCTAAGTTCTGAAGTCTGAGCTCTATGTATATAATATGGTAGTTCCCTGGAATTTTGGGTATCTGTGTAACACCTGAGACTCTGAGTTAGAGTTCTGCAGCTCTGAAAGTCAGCATTACTCAACACAACAACTGCTAAGAAATTTTCAGCACTACTCCACACAGCAACTGCTATGAAACTTAAAAAGAGAATAGACTTCAATTAGACATGACTGAAACAGACTTGGTTAGGACTAAGGTCTCAGAAAACAGAATAGGATTATATTGACTGTATTTTCAAACTTCAACCTGTGTGCAAGATGCAAGGAAGAGATGTTTATTTACTGCAAAATGTATGTTTTCTGTAGCACACTACCTAATTTAACCTGTATGGTCAGTTAATTTAAACAACATAATTACACAGAACCTAGAATACAGAATGAGATCTCATTCATTTGTACAGTTAGGGCAATATCCTGATACATTCCAGAGTAATTTGGAGAGAGAATAAAAAATTAGATGCAAAATCCCCTTGAGGGACTGTGGGAAAATGTGGAAATATTAAACTTTCCCACCTGCGGATTTTCAGATATTCTCACAAGCAGTGGGGACTACCAATTCATTAGGCCAAGCCCTCAATCTTTTGGTTTGCTCTTATTAAACTTATTCCTGCAGAGGAAAAGCCAAACTTATTCATTATTATGCATTCAGAGATCCTCTTTATTGCTTATATGTGGCCTCTCTCTCTCTAAGCCAACTCAGCAGGTAAACACACTACCCTACCCACTACATGAGACATGACTTCTAGAGTTATAACTCTCCCTGACAACCTGAGACCTGACTCCCAGGGATAAGCTTAGCCCTGGACACCATGGAATTCAGAAAGACTTTCTTAACCAAAACAGGGAAAAGAAATGAAAGAAAATATAGCTTCAGTGGCTGAGAGATTTCAAATAGAGTCAAGAGGTCATTCTGGAGGTTATTCTTGTGCTTTATATAGATAGCCACTTTTAGTTTTTAGTGGTTTAGCATAGCTAGAAGGAAATACCTGAAAATGTTGAACTGTATTCTAGTAGACTTGTTACTTGAAGATGATTGTATAAGTATATAGTTTTTGCAGGGAGACTATGTTATTGTGAAAGCCTTGTGGCAAACACTCCCATTAACCAATATGTGGACAGATGAGTAAAAAAATAAGGACACAAATCAATAATAGGAAGGGATGTTTTGGGTATTCTTTTCCATTTTTATTTTAATTCTTATATGTATTTTTTTGAGTAATGAAAATATTCTAAAATTGATTGCAGTGATGAACACAACTATATGATGATACTGTGAACCACTGATTGTACACTTTGGATAATTATAGGGCATGTGAATATATCCCAATAAAATTGCATTAAAATATGTGAGGCAAAAATTAATAGAATTACAAGAAGAAATAGACATATCAACTATTATAACAAAATACATTAACACTACTTTTCTAGTAATTGATAGACCAAGCAGACAGAAAATTAGTATATTTGATCTAAGCAGCACCATAAATCCAGTATATCTAATTAACATTTAGATGAGATGGACAAAACTCTCCTTAACCAATTTAAAATAATATAAATTATACAAAATGTTATAAAATATATTCTCAGATCCCAATAAATAAGAATGTATAATAGAATATTTACTGGACGATCCCTAACAGTTTTGTAGTTGAACAGCACACTTCAATATAGTCCTTGGACTGAAGAATAAGACTCAAGAGTAATTTAAAATTAAATTTGTAAAATCAATGGAAATGAAAATGCAACTTACCAAAACTTATGAGATACAGCAAAAGCAGTGCTTTGAGAAAACTTTCTATCAAGTGCACAGATACAAAGAAGAAAGATATAAATTTAATAATCTAAGCTTCTGCTTTAGGAAACTAGGGAAAGAAGGCCAATTTAAGCCTAAAGCAATCAGAAGAAAAGATATGAACATTGAAGCAGAAGTAAGTGAAATTGAAAACAGGAAAACAATAAAGAAACTAAATCCAAAAGCTGGTTTAGTGTAAAGATCAATACAATCAGTAAAACTCTCTTCAGACAAACCAAGAAGAAAAGAAAGAAGACAAAAATGACAAACAAGTCTTCACTAATGCTCCCAGGGAAACTAAAATAATAATAATAGGGTGCATCCCTATAATACATCCAAATATTTGATAATGTAGATGATATGGACTAATTCCTTGAAAGACACAACCTACCAAACTTGCATATGGAGAATTAGATAATCTGAATCAGTTTTATCTATAAAAGAGAATAAATTGAATAATTTTAAAAAATCCTTCAAATAAAGAAAGTACCAGGTCAAGACAGAGTGATCTGTGAATTCTATCATTCATTTAAAGAAGAAATAGTATATATTCTCTATAATGCCTTCCAGAAAATAAAAGGAAATACATCCTAATTCATTGCATAAGACTAGCATCATCCTAATACCAAAAGACCAATAAATATATTACTAGAAGGATGACAAATCAATATCTCTCATGAACAAAGCTGAGAAAATCCTCAAAAGTATATTAACATATCAAATTTAATAGTTGCTTTTCTTGTCTGAGTCTACCAGAATACAATATACCAGAAATGGTTTGGCTTTTACAAAGGGGATTTATTAGGTTACAAATTTACAGTTCTAAGACCACGAAAATGTCAAAATTAAGGCACCAACAAGATGATATGTGGACTCTGAAGAAAGGCCACTGGCATCTGGAATACCTTTGTCAGCTAAAAGGCATGTGGCAACCCTCTGCTGGTCCTTACTCCTGGTTCATTCTGTTTCCAGGGTCCTCTCCTAGCTTCTCTGGGACAAACTCTGTATTTCAAGTCTTAGCTTAGCATCTAATGGGGCATTTTCTTGTCTGTATCCAAATGTCTGTGTTTTCTCTAAAAAGTCTTCCTCTTAACTTCAGAAAGCAGATTAAAACCCACCTTGAATAGGTGAGGTTGCATCCATATGGAAACAACCTAATCAAAAGTTCCCACACAACAATAGGTATGCCCCCACAACATGACTTTTCTGGGGTACACAATAGTTTCAAACCAAATACAATAGCATACAAAAATATTTATACACTATGACTAAGTGAGATTTATTCTAAGATGTCAAAGCTGGATCAAAATTTAAAATTCCAATTGAAGTAATACACTACATCAACAAGCTAATGATGAAAAGTCATAAGACTTTATCAATGGATGTAGAAAAAGCATTTGACAAAATTCAACATACCTTCCTGATATAAACTCTTAACAAATGAAGACTAGAGAGGATTTCCTTAACTTGATAATGAACATTTACAAAAACCTACTTCATACTTAATGGAGAGAAATTGGGTACTTTCTCCCTAAGATTGGGAACAAGGCAAGCACACCTCTATCACCATTCTTATTCAACACCATACTTTAGTCCTTTGTTAGTGCAATAAGCAATAGAATAAAACAAAAGATATAAAGGTTAGAAGTAAAGTAACAGAATCACTTTTATTTACAAATGGCATTTTGGTCTACATAGAAAATGCCGATGAGTTGACAAAACTTCTGGATTTAGTGAGCAATTATAGCAAAACCATAGTGTTCAATGTTAATGTACCAAAGCCAATTACATTCCTATATAGCAATAAGCAGTAGGAATTTGCAATTGAATAAATAATAATAATGATATATTTAACAATAGCACAAAATATGAAAACACTTGTATATCTGTCAAAATATTGGCAAGAATTGCATGTGAAAGACTTTAAAACTATGATGCAAGAAATGAAAGAAGATTTAAATACATAGGAAAACATTCCATGTTCCTGAACTAGAAACCTCAATAGAGTTAGCACATCCCCAATAACAATCTGCATAAGTACAGTGAGACACACTGGGGAATGCTGGCCTCTGACGCCAGCCCTGGGACCAGAGTGCCTGGCCCCTTGCTGGCCTGACTCCCAGTCCCAGACATGCGGTCACAGGGTATTCTGAGCAATGGCTGCTCTCTTTGCCGTGACATAAAATTTCCCTTCCACAGGTGATGGAAGATTGGACTGACACTTCCAATACTCCAAACTGTGGCAGAAGAAACCTGGCAGACAGAAGGAAAAACCTGTGACATATAGGAGAAATGGGCAAAAAGTCAGAGACAGAAGTGTTTCTATTCAAGAGGCATTTTGTTAAACCATTGTTTAACAAAGACTTCAAGAGCATTGTGGGCCATATGTCTACATGTCCAGGTGTGTTGGCAACTGTACCCCTGGGTCAAGTGTGATGCAGATCAATAAAAGCAATGGGAAGCAGACAGTGGTCAGAAGCCTCAAGGAAGCTCCCATCTTCAGTGGAAACAATTGGATCATGCTGCTCCATAAAGGAGGGGATGCATATGACAGTCACTGCAGCAAGGAGCACCGCCCTTTAGTGGTGATGATCTCTTGCAATCGATATACACTGGCAGACAATTTTAACCCTGTGTCTGAGGAAGGAGGCAAAAGCTAAGATTGTTTCTACCTCCTTGAGTTAGATAGCAGCCAGTCCTGTTCCCCAGAAGTCTGTCACCTCACTGTGGGTTCTCTTACATGTCGTGTTTGCATCACTTGTGGTTTGTATCATTATGGGATTTCCGAGCCAGCAATGGGTGATGGCAGCCGAGGGAACAGAGTGGTTTCCCCAGTTAGCCTTCTGGAAAGATCTTGGCAACCTAGTAATAGATGGTGGTGACTTTGTCTGCCATTCATTCTAAACCTCCAGATGTACCTGCTGTGCACCGTGGTGTGAGAGATGACCAGCTGGGAAAAGAGTCAGCAGAAAGGGATAGCCGTTTATTACCAATGTGATGGCACTTTGCATGTTACACTTCAATCCCCCAGACCAGAGCATACTCAGCCAGATTTCTCAAACAGCCTCCATCTCAGCTGCTCATTTCACCCTTAATCTTGTTCTTGACTTTCCAGTTTGCTTTTGATTTGCATCCTAATCCCACTAGTAGAAATGGCTTCACTTTTTTCCTTATTTTTCGCTAGAGGGGTATAGTTGTAGAAAAGAGTAACAGAGCCTGTGACAACAGAGACTTAATGCCAGAAGATACAAGTAGGATAGTTACAGTGGGCAAAAGAGTATGGCTGACACCCTGGCCCTTTTTTTCAAAACACATTTTTTTCACAGGTTCTTAAGACACTGAAAATTAAAAATAAGCAAAAAAATATTATTTATACAAGGCTTAATTGCTTTCACACTGTTACCCCATGCCTTACAGTAGTGTCCATGAGAATTCAGATATAACTTGCTGCTGTTTGCAACTACCTTGCATTGATTATGTAGTTGCATTCTAAAAACTACTATTTGTTTTAAGCTTGAAGAGGTTCTAGAGCAGCTTCTCCCACCTTTGGGATTCAGATGGGAAAAGTTTGTATTTTCCCAATTATAAGATTGTAGAGTACCATCATTTGTTGGCATTGGGGTAACTTTTATGGCAGATTGTGGTCTTGTGGTATTAACCTTTTTGTAGCTAAAATGCTTAATCCAGAAATTCAGTCAGTTGGAAAGGGAAATGAAAATGACCTCCTAGGCTTCAGGGTCCCAGAGAAGGGAAGTCCGCTTACCGTATAATGGTGAGCTGGACGATTTTCTTCTCCCGTTTATGGTAAAATCTGGCAAAGCTTTTTTTTATTCTTAAATCTTTCCCTATGCCAGTGTTTCTAAACATGTATTGCACTTGCTTCACCAACATGTCATTCTAATGTTCTTCTCCCCCATTTCTTCTGGAGAGGGTGTGGAAGCACATGTGGACATCTAGGGAGTTGCTATTCCTCATGCTGGCTCAAGGAAATGCCTTCTTAACCCACATTTTTGCTATTAATGGGCTTTAATCTTCTGATGCTTCTACCTTTCTGTTTAGGCCACATACCAGAAACCTGGGCTCATATTTCTGTTATAATAAACCATCGGGGCCATTGAAGTGTGGCAGGCTCCAATGGATACAAAAGGGATAAAATCGGTAGGTAGGGGGGCATCTTAGAACCTTTTAAAGGAAATGAAATTATTTTCTCTTTGGACCTTCTGTACTATTACAAGAAAGATAATGTTATAAAAGCATCTTTTATTTGTTTACATCTCTCCCTCACACCCTCGTGTTTTAAAATGCAAATAACAGCAACAACAAAACACCTTTTATAAAAAAGCACTGAAATATTAAAAACAAACACTAATCTCAGTAAATGATTATGTGGATATAAATAAATTAATTCTAAAGTTTATATGCAAGGGAAAATATTTTGGCATTTGCTTATAAATCTAAACCTACTAATATCATATGATAAAGCAATTGTGTTCCTAGGTATTTACAAAACTGCTTTTAAAACTTACGTCCATACAAAAAATGTGCACATGGAAGTTTTTCAACAGCTTTGTTTATAATTACCAAAAAGTGGAAGTGACTGGATGTTTCTCAATAGATACAATGGTACCTCTATGTAATGGACTATTATTCAGTGATAAAAGAAAATGTACTATCAAGTCACGAGAAGAAATGGATGAAACATACCACATATTGTTTAGTGAAAGAATTCACATATTGCATGAGATTCTGGAAAAGGCAAAGCTATATAGACAATAAGATCAGTGGTGCAGGGGTTCAGGAAAGAGAGTGAGAAAACAATGGGGAAAAGACAGGAATTTTTGGAGTGGCAAAACTATATTGCATGATTCCATAACTGGGGATACATGACACCGTACATTTGTCAAAATCCTTAGAATAAAGTAAAGAGTGAACCTTAATGCTTGCAAATAAAAAAAAAAATTACTTCGGAGGTAAAGGGATTCCAGGATGGAATACACATGACAAAAATAGACAAACTGCATTACAAATGTTTTAAACTCCCTCACTGAAGAGGCTAATATTCTGAAAATACTATTCATGTATACTAGAAATAGAATAATTAAATGAACGGATGGTAGATGATCGGATTCAGGATTTTCTTTTGGAGTAGATGCTTACAGATAAGCAGGTGATGGAAGGTAGAATTATCCAAGTGACAATGGATTAGAATTGGAGACATCATTATGAGCTCATGTTTAGCTTAAACTAGACACATGTGTACATGTAGAGATACTTTTGAAATGTGTTTTATACATGTGTTAGTATGTGCACATCTGTTTCCTTTTTCTGTTATCTGAGAGGCTAGCAACAATGACACCCCAGTAGCAATCAACAAACCCAGCACTTAAATCTTGATTTCTAAAATTCTCACATTAAAGGAACAAAAATCCTTGTGAACATGACTGATTCTAGGATGTGGGCAAGAAATATACAAGATTGAGAATGGAACATTTTGTAGTGCCAAAGGGTAAAACTGTTCAAACAACCAGGCAAACACAAAGATGGGGATATATTAAAGGAACCCAAGAGCCAACTGAAACAGCTCCTAATAGCCAAAGTTGGAGCAGTTTGAACAATAAAATAGAGTAGAATTGAATTATAATCAGAAGTATACAATTAATATCCAAGAGTATGTGTATGTGGTGTGTGTATACATAAATGTTTGAATGAATAAATAAATTGTAATTGCATATAAATATCCTTCCTACCCAAACCCAAATATTTGATGTATATATATATTGACCTCAAATAACTACCTACTTCTCACACATGGGATGTGCTTAGTGACTTCCTTCCAAAAAGTACAGTATGGAAAAGGGGGTTGGGGCTGGTATATCTTCACAATGGAGAAACCTGAAAAACATTAGCTCTGACAGGTGATTGATTTATACATTAGCAGTGATAAGACAAGTTGATAATAAAATACATACTTAATATGATATGATGAAGATTATACTTTTATTTTGTGGCTTCCCTTCTGAAATGTATTCAACCCCAGTCTAATCTTGAGGTCAATAATAGACAAATCCTAACCAAGTGACATTTTACAAAATACCTGGCTGGGACTATTCAAAACTGTCAAGGTCCTCACCCTTAAAACTGTCAAGGTCAATATCATAGGTTGAATAATGACCCTCCAAAGATGTCCACACCCTAATGCACAGAGTTTGTAAATGTTATTTTACATAGTACAAAGGATTTTGCAGATGTGACTAAGTTAAGCATCTTGAGAGGAGGAGTTTATCCTGGTTAATCCAGGTCAGTCACTGTAATTTTAAGCATCCTTTTAAATGTCAGTATGGAGGGTGAGGAGTAGGAGAAATGGTGATGGGGGCAAAAAGTTGAAAATTTGTGAGGAAAGGGTCATGAGCCAAGGAATGTAGGTGGCCTTTAGAATTTGCCAAAGGTGAGGAAAGGAGACTCTCTTAAAAACCCAGCCATGCTTGACACCTTGATTTTATAGCAGTGAGACTGATTTCTAGAACTGTAAGATAATAATTTCTGTTGTTTTAAGCCACTATATTTGTAGTGATTAGTTACAACAGCAATAGGAAACAGTCATCAAACATCTGGAAAGTTTGAGAAACTGATACAAACTTTCTTTGTAAGAGGATATTAAGGACACGTGACTATGTATGCAATGTGTCAACAAGAAGAATGAGCTTAGAAGAGATATTTCCCCAGATGAAAAACTGAGCTCAGCCACCATTTTGATTTCAGCCTTGGGATAACCAGTGCAGGATCTCTGATTTACAGATCTGAGAACTATTAAATAGGTGTTTTATAGCACAAAACTTGTGGCAATTTGGCACACAGTGGCAGAAACCTATTGCAATATTGATGCTCTTCTTTTTTTTTTTTTTGCTTTTACAAATCCACTTTCAAGAGGCATATATCACTACAGCTTATTTAGATAAACTATCAAAATAAAGATAATTTAATAACATAATTGACGCACTTGAATTAATTAGAACTTTGTAAAACATGAGATTTCTCAGAAACCGTCCTCATACTAGGTTATATAGTAAATATCAACAAATTTCAAAGGATCAGTGATACATAGATCCCCATTGCATCCCCAATGCAATTAAGTTAGAATGCAATAACAATATATTAGTTAACAACATCTTCACACAACTAGGAAATTGAAAAATAACTCATGGGATAAATAATGAAATGATCTAAGGACTTTTTCCAGAGAAACTTCATCAGCATGTAATTGTTTGGATGAAAAAAGCATTTGGAATTTGGAGGTGGTTATATGTGGAGATGAGATAGAAAGAGAACTGTGGATTCATGAAACCCAAGTGAGAAAGTGTGACAACTAATTTTGAACCTTAGAAATAATATTTGATGCTCTAACGACATCAACTTTTACAACTTAAAAAATGTTAATTTAAATTGTGACTGTTTGAGTTTTAAAAAAGTCAGCTTTCCTTCTTTCCTTCTTTATTTCCAGAAATTAATTTATGTTTATTAAATGGAAAGTTCAAAATCCTCCGTTGTAAGTTTCTGTCCTACTCTTATAAGCAGACATTTAAATACATATGATTTATGGATACACAATCTATTCTTTCTAAGGTATTATTGCTTCCAGGAATACCTATTGACATTGAAGAAATGTTATTTGAACCAGGAAAAAGAATTTTGAGTTTAAGAAATCTCAGATATTTAACTGAAGTCCTTTAATATCACATTCCAATTGCTAACTCTTTAGAGTATTTACTTTTGAACAAGAATTAACCTAAATAGTTGCCATCAAGTAATGCTTCTTAACATTTAACTCAATTTTATGCCCAGAGGTTAATTCACAGTTCTTGTTTCTTTGGGGTCAAATAATGAGCTTTGATACTGAAGGAGATTTTGATTTTTATTATCTAAGATCTGCAAATATGACATTTTTAATTACGTTGGATATATTTATGTTTCCTAATCTTGGAGCCTTTTGTTCGTTTGTTTTTTATTTCAAGGAAAAGAATCAGAAGGTTACAATTTAAAGTTATTCTTTTCGCTAAAAGTCCTTTTATACCATAAAATTGCTTTCTATTACTTACCCTCTAATCATTTTTCGAATAGCTGTTCCTGACAATTCACTAATCTGTGTTTATAAGGTTTATTACAAGTTGTCCAATCCATCTCTGACCCTTAAAACCAATTAATTTACCTCATATACCACCCAAAGTTGGCCCACTAATGAGTGGGGAAAACAGTGGAGGTGGTTTTAAACGAATGCCTGCAACTCTCCTTTTCCCTCTTTTCCCTTATTTTTGAATAACTTCTGAGTGGTTCTCTTTCTCTGAATGTAGTCTCTAAGCATTGTCCTATGGTCAATATCTTAAGTTAATTTTGGTTCTCAAAGAACAATCATATCATTTTGAACTTCCTCTGCATAACTTTCAAATTTTTGCAGCACATTAAATCAGCAAATGTTTACTAAGCACCTGTGATGTATT
Organism: Tamandua tetradactyla; assembly: GCF_023851605.1. NCBI lineage: Eukaryota > Metazoa > Chordata > Mammalia > Pilosa > Myrmecophagidae > Tamandua > Tamandua tetradactyla. The sequence goes on from NC_135336.1 coordinate 78,620,441, forward strand.
AGGGAATTATAAGATACACAACTTCAGTTTCAATGTATTTGTTTTTTTCAAGTGAATATCTTTTATCAACCTACAATACACAAATATACGTACATATATATATGTATGTATATACATACATACACACACATTCTCTCTCTTTCTCTTTCTCTTTGTCTGCCTTCCTGAGTTAATTAAATAAGGAAATACAAAAACCTAAATAAAATAATAAGCACCATTTAAACAATTCTGCTGGCCTGGCCAGAAGTTCTCTGCTATAGTGAAGTATATGCTAAGGTGTTTCCATATATAGGCCTGAAATCCTCCTCATCACAAGTTTTTTTTTTTCAATTTTGCTACATATCAGAAAATCTTTGGGTTAAAATTCATGGCCTTAGTTCTTTGGCTGGTGGAAAAATCTGACTTCCTTTCAAGCTATGTTATTGACTGAGATGCATATGCTTTAGCAATAATCTAGGAAAAAATCACCATCCTTACGCGATTTTAATTCTAGAAATATATAAACTTCTTTGTGAGTATTCTGAGAAAACAGAATAAAATGATGTTACATAGCTTTTACAATCCACTAGGCAAAACTTGATTGAATTTCACTGCTTTCAAAACAGGGAAGATTTCAATATTATTATCCTTATGGGTAATTTTGCCCAATTGCCCATATTCATCATGAAAGTCATGGAGATATTGAAATTGATGCTACATTATTCTTCATCAGAATTGTGATAATATATTTTAAAATATTTTTTAGACAAAAACTTAGATGAGAAACTCTCTTAAAAATCTGAGTCTGCCTGGGATTCTAGGTTTCCACTAACCAAGTTAAATTCCATGTGTATACAAATATTTAAACAAAGAGAATTGATGAAGAACATTGAGTATTCCTTCTCAAGCATAAGAAAGCATTGTTAACAGTTATGTTTGAGCTACTTTAAAATAAATAAAGAGACCTAAACCATAAACATATGTCTTTTCTATAATTTTCCTTTTCTGTACCACATTTTTGTCCAATTCACTTTCAAGCATTCACCTCATATTGCCTCATCTATTTACTAGTAGACAGGTCAGTTTTACTGAAGACATCTACAGATATAATTCCCAGTGTCAAATTTTCCCTATATTTTTCTCCTTGGAATTCAAATCTTTTGATTTGATCCACTGAAACTTATTTTCCTTAATAGATTATTTTCATCTTAGAATTTTGACATTTCTACATAACAAGGAATTAAATTTGTACTGGTGCATCTCCAACAAATATGAATTAGGCCATCTCAAAATCCACATGATCAGTTTTCAGAGGATATGCGTTCTCTTACTCGCTTTTACTTTCCACCACAAAAGGAAAAGTTTTATTTTTTTTTCTGATTCAATGAGTATTTTGAAACACAGTTCAGAAGAGTGAGACATTTTTTCTTGAATGTTCAAAATGATTTAATCAAATATCTTAACCTTTTTTGCCTTCCTCTCATCATTTGTTTATAAGTGAGCTGAATTTTAGAATCAGCACATGCTAATTGTTTCAGGCTTTAAATCCAGAGACTGATTCCTGTTAGTAATTGAGGGAATGAGTCCTAAACATTGAACATAAAAATTATTCAGTAAGGAGATTCTTTTCCTAAGATTGTTTCTAACTGCTGATAAAACCAAGCAGGTATATATGTGCAAGTGCACACACAAAATGATATATATCCATATATTATGTATATGTATAAATGAATACATATAAGCATTCATAAACATACATGTATATATGGATATATATGTGTATATATGTATATATGTTAATATTTAAACAGGTTCCTCAAATGTAGAGAAAAGATTTTTACTGTGGATCGTTTTCAGTAATTGATCCTGAATCAAGTAGAATTCATGCTATATAATTTTTTACAATTAAATAAAGGAATTGGAAGTGGAGGAATAAGATTAAGGGTACATTCTCAGTAATCAAGGCAACAAATTTATTAATTAAACATCATTATTCTCTTTCACTCTTTTCTCCAAAATTGAGGTGTACACTTTGTACTGGGTAGAAATTATTTACTTTCCCTTTCAGTATATCCTGCTGATTAACACTGGTTCTTCGACAGAAAAGGAACTAAGAATATGGTAAGAAAAGAAGGACAACATGAAATAAGGAACATTTTTATTTCCCAAAATTATATTCTCAGTCATAAAATTGTAGAATTGTTTACTAAACTGTTCTTTCCATAACATATGGCTCCAAGGGAAAGTCAACAGTATTTTGACAGTGTGAAATCAGCACTGACTGCCCTATTTATTTTGGACAATCATGGGATTGAAAAATCAATTTCCTTGCTCCTTAAAAGATGTCAGGAAAGAAGAAAAGCATTTAGTAAGGCAGAAAGACAATGCCTTAAATAAAACTCACATTTCTTTATTTCCAAACCCAAACCTAAAAATATTTTTTTCAATTTTAATTTTAACCTTGCATTGAAGTGTGACATACATATAGAAAAGTACATAAGCCATAAATGTTTAGTTCGGTCAGTTTTCATAAAGCAAACTAACCTTTAAGACCAGCAGCCACATTAGGAAACCTATTATCAATAACCCTGGAGATCCCTGAAGCACTTTCCCACTTTTGTCCCTGAAAGGTACCTAGTAGCTTGTTTTTCAAAGTTTATGTTGGTTTGCTTATTTTAAAACTTTACATAGATGGAATTATACAGTACTTTACTTTGTTTCTTGCTTCTTTCACCAAATGTTAAATTTCTAAATTCATGCATGCTGTTTCATATAGCAATAATTTATTCCTTTTCATTATTTTAGACTATTACAGCTTATGAATATGTTGCAATTTACTTGATTTTATTCTGCAGTTTTTTTGATGCATATTTAATAGTTTCCAGTTTGTTGCTATTATGAATCATCCTCTTGTGAACATCATATGTGCGTATTTTGGTAAACATATTACTCAGTTTTTTGAAGTATATACTTGCAATTTTGAGACCTTGGATATGATTTTGAAGGAATTGCCAAACAGTTTTCTAAAGTGATTTCAACAATTTTTTAGCAGCGTGTATGAGTTCCACTGGCCCCACACCCACATCAACATTTAGTGCATTCAATGTTTTTCATCTTAAGTGTTCTACTGGGTGTGAAGTGTTAACTTACAGTAGACGTAACTTGCATTTTCCTCATGGTTAATGAGATTGAACATCTCTTCATATCCTAATTTTGATGGTCATTTTTAAAGAGGCTAATTAAGTCTTTCATCTATTTTTCTATTGTTCATATTTTACTCTGATTCCTAGGATGTCTTTTCATACTGTGGGTACAGTGCTTTGTAGGTAATATTTATTGCAAATATTTTCTCACATTTAGTGGTTTGTCATTTATTCAATGGTATCTTTTGATAACCAGAAGTTCTTAATCTTAATGAAATCAAAGATATGTATTTGTCCTTTTATGATTAGACATTTTGTATCTAGTTTTAAAAACTGTTTCCTATTCCAAAGACAGAAAATCTTAGCTTAGTTTTCCTCTAAAATCTTGCTTCACTTGTCTTTTATGTTTAGATCAATAATGCGCTCAGAACTCATATTTGTTTATATGAATTGGAGTTCAAGTTTCATTTTTCCCATATGAGTACCCAATTTCACCAATGTTATTTACCATCCTTTCCCCACTGCACTGCATTGTTATCTTCGTCGTAAACCAATTTGTACTATATTTGTAGGCTGTTTCACCAGCTATGTTATGCCAATATCATACCATCTTAATTCTATAGATTTATGAATTTTGAAGTCTGATAGGGTATGTTATCAAGTTGATTTTCTTAGTCATCTTTCTTGACTTTTCTTTCTTAGGTTTAGACTTGATTATTATTAACCATTTACATTTTCATGTAAATTTTATAATTAGGCTTTCAATTTTCACCAAAACCTACTGGGGCTTTCATTTATATCACATTGAAAATGTGAATCACTTTTTGGTGAATTGGCACCTTTACAGTGTACATGATATATTCCTACATTTATTTAATTATTCAATTTCTTTCAATAAATCACTTCATCACATTCTGAAGATGAATTCCCCATAAAAGTTTGAATTTCAAGTTTCCTTTCCAAGATTAAAGATCTTTAAAGACATATGCTGGTGAATGTATGGATAGATTTGGCTTTCAGGTTTCAGAATCATAATGTAAGTAGAAGGCATTGTATCCCATTTTATAGCTTATAGGGGAAAATGTATATAGAAGTTCATACAAACATGTAACATTTAATGAATTCTTTCCAATACCCATATTCACAATTCTCTTACCTTGGATCTAATAATTGCATCAAAAATTAACCATCAACTGAATTTCAAAAAAGACATCTAGATAAGATAGCAAATAGAAAAAGTGTTTAGCTACTTTCTACTTAGTGGGTCCTGCTTCTTATGAACCTAAATAATTGAAATTTGTATGAAGAAAAATAGCACAATGAGTTCTATTAGAATACATTATAATCTACTACATACTATGAAAGAAAAAAAAATAGAAAAGAATAAATTCCTCTATTCACTCCAAATCATAGTCCTAAGATTTCAGGTCAATATTTATCCCAACAAATTGCACTACTAAATCTCTGCTATGATGGACTATATGGAGCAGTCAAATGTTAGGAATAACAAGGTCATTTCCAATAACTATTATATCATTATTATCTGGCTAAGAATATATTTGAAATAACATTTTCAGGCTTATTTCTTTTGGTTACTTCCTGCATGGAACATCTTTTTCCATCCCTTCTCTTTCAATCTATGGTATCCTTGTGTTCAAGATGAGTCTCTTGTAAACAGTATATAACTGGATTACATTTCTTAATCCATTCTGCCAATCTGTATCTTTTAATTGGCAAATTTGGTTCATCAACATTCAAAGTTATTACTGTAAAGGTGTTTCTTGAATCCACCATCTTATGCTTTGGATTTTATTTGTCAGATCTGTATATTCTTTTCTGTCTTTCTCTTTTTATCCTTTAAGTTACCCTTACTAGTATTCTTCAATTCTGTGCCCTCCTCCTGATCTCCCTCTCCTGTCTTTTTATTTCAGCTGGTAGAACTCCCTTTAGTATTTCTTGTAGGGCTGGTCTCTTCTTGAGAAATTCTTTCAACATTTGCTTGTCTGTGAAAATTTTAATCTTCTCAGTTTTGAAGGACAATTTGGTTGGGTACAGAATTCTTGGCTGGAAGTCTTTCTCTTTAAGGATCTTAAATATATCATACCACTGCCTTCTTGCCACCATAGTTTCAGTTGAGTAATCTGAATTCAGTATTAAGTGGTTTCCCTTGTATGTAGTAGATTTTCTCTGGCTGCTCTCAGAATTTTCTGCTTCTCTTCAACATGTAACAGATTGATTAGTATGATTAATAAGTGTCTCAGGGAAGGCCTGCTTGGATTTATTCCTTTTGGAGTTCATTTGGCTTCTTTGATTGCATATTTATGTCTTTTATAAAGGTTGGGAAGTTTTCCCCCATTATATCCTCAACTAATCTTCCTAGCCCTTTACTCTTCTCTTCTCCTTCTGGGATACCAATAATTCTTATATTTGTGTGATTTGTTTTGTCCATCATTTCCCTGCAATCCAATTCAAATTATTCCAACTTTTTTGCCATTTGCTCTTTTGCATGTTCAAAATCAATTATCATGTCTCTAGTTCACTTATTCTTTCTTCTGCCTCTTCAAATCTGTTGTTGTATGTCTCTAGCATATATATTTTTTTATTTGGCCTATAGCGTCTTTAATCTCTGTGATATTTGCTATTTTTCTATTTATTCTTTCAAATTCTTCTTTATGCTCCTCTAGTATCTTCTTGATCTCCTTCATGTCTTTATCCATCCCATTGATTTTATTAAGTAGAGTTTTAAGAACATACTTGATTAGTTGTTCCAAAGTCTGTGTCTACTCTGGTGTTTTAATTTCGTCATTAGTCTAAGCTCCATCTGTCTACATCTTGATATGCTTAGTGAACTTCTATTGCCTTTGAGACATGTAAATATCTTGATAGGGTTACTTTGGAAGTTGATTTCTTTCAGTAGTCTAAAGTTTTGTATTTGTGGGATGGATGTGGAGCAGGATGTGGGGAGAAGGGCATGGGGTGGGGCACAACAGTGTGGTTATGGGTTGCAGCACAAGTATAGGCACAGATTTGGGACACTATGCAGGGGCCTGTGAGCATGGCGTATGGGGCATGAGGTTGTGGAAGTGCAGTGCAGAGGCCATGCTGCTCAAGCACACCTTGAAGCGCAGAAGCAGGCTGTGATGAGGAGGATGCAGGGGTAGGACACAAAGGGAAATGGATTAGGGGGGCTGTGCAGGTGCAAAGGGGCTGGTGTATAGGCAGAATGTGGGTGGGAGTATGGCGTGTGATGGTCATGGTATCAAGATATAGGGTAGGTGGCACAGAGGTCAGGGCACAAGGAGAGCAGGGCATGGGTGTATCCTTGCACAGGGGAAAAGATCCAGGGGCCCCAGGATGCAGATGTGGGAGTGTATAGGGGCAAGGTACGGGTCAAGGAGTTACAGGAGGTGGGTCGGGGGGGGGTGACATCAGGTGGATGAGGCTTTGGCATAGGTGCACAGATGCAGGGGGGGTGTGTGAGGAGCATAGTTGCACACGTGAAATGTGGGGCCTATGTAGCACAGATGTGCATGTGAGCACCTGCCAGGTGTGAGAGCAGAGCATTACACTGTGGGGTTGGGCAAGGGTGCACATGTGTGAGACAGGGGGTTAGGATTCAGGGCTCAAGACATTGGTGCATGAATGCATGGGTGCTATGACAGTGGGGAGACTGTGGTTGTGTGCATGTATGGGCCTGGCAGGGGGAAGCTGTGGTGTGCACTAGTTTAGGGGGTGGGGCTTGGCGTGCATTGGTCTATCGGGTGGGACCCTGGTGTGTGTGTGCAAAGCTCAGAGACAGTAGGCCAGTGTTGTGCCTGCTTGGGCTGGGAACATGTATGGCCCAGATGTGCCACCTACCCTATATCTTGATACCATGACCATCACACGCCATACTCCCACCCACATTCTGCCTATACACCAGCCCCTTTGCACCTGCACAGCCCCCCTAATCCATTTCCCTTTGTGTCCTACCCCTGCATCCTCCTCATCACAGCCTGATTCTGCGCTTCAAGGTGTGCTTGAGCAGCATGGCCTCTGCACTGCACTTCCACAACCTCATGCCCCATATGCCATGCTCACAGGCCCCTGCATAGTGTCCCAAATCTGTGCCTATACTTGTGCTGCAACCCATAACCACACTGTTGTGCCCCACCCCATGCCCTTCTCCCCACATCCTGCTCCACATCCATCCCACAAATACAAAACTTTAGACTACTGAAAGAGTCAGCTTTAACCTAAAGTTGGGAGGCATGACTGGGATGCAGGAGTGCTCATGCATGGATTTGGGAGGGCCATAAACTGATGTACAAGTGTACATCTGTGGTAATAGGGCAGGGTTTCATGACTGTATGAGCTGGGGGCAGGTGTAGCCTGAGTATGCAGATAAGGGCTGATAACCTTGATATGTTGCCTGCAGGGGGCAGGGAAGGGGAGGTGGGGTTCGAGGGGCTGAGAGTGGGTGGATGAGTCTCTGGAGAGGGGAGTGAGACTATTAAGCTTGCATGATAGAGATGGGGTGGGCTTGGTTGGGGTGGGGCAGGTGTTCAAGTGCTGGGAGTGGGGATGTGGGGTTGGGATGCAGTGGGGGGTGTCTGGACAGGGGTGCTTGGAGTGCGGTGGGGGGAGACAGGTGACAGGGTTCAGGTGTGTGGGGTGTGGGATGAGTCACGGTACATGTGAGGATAGTGTTTTCAAGGAATGACACTTGGCTTATTTCCTTGTCCCCGTTTCCCTGTCTGTGCACTACTAATGCTCCATGCCTCTGGTTTGAAAAGGGCATATAAACTGTTTGCACTGGCTGGATGGTACCCAATTTTCTGTGTCTCAATTCTTCAGTTTTTGCAACCAGGGTCTCCCTATGTGATATAGAAGACCCTCCTAGGTAACTTACACCATGGAATCACCATTCCAGTTGCCTTCCAGTCCCTTCTCTAGCTGTTCCTTGGAGCAGGGTTGAATTTGACCTATTCTATTCCACCATCTTGCAATTCCTTTGCTTGTTTCTTGACAGCTTTTGATCATATAAATATAAATCATCTTTGTTCCAGTTGTGAAATCTAACTCAATATATCAATCAAAATTGGATCATTTCACTTTGTTAGAACAAAATGCCTAAAACCATTTTTATTCCATGCGATTTAATTGTGAAATGTTTCCAAGACTGGATTTTGTTGATTATATCAATGTGGTACCATTTAACATATTTAACATTGTGTGAATTTGGAACTGTTGTACACCAGAAAATCATGTTCTTAAAGCTAATCCATTCCTGTGTGTGCAAACCTATTGTAAGTAGGACATTTTGATGAAGTTACTTCAGTTAAGACCTAGCCCAAGGTGGGTCTCAATCTTCTTTCTGGAGTTTTTTAAAAGAGAATGATATTCAGCCAGACAGAGAAATACATGGGAAAAAGAAGCTGAAATCAGTGAAACCCAGAAAAGAACAGAGGGACGAGCAGATGCCATCACATGCCTTGCCTTGTGGAAGATAAACCAAGGATTTCCAGCAGTTAGTCTTTGGGAAGAAAGCATCACCTTGATGATATCTTGATTTGGATATTTTCCCAGATTCTGACCATAAATGAATAAATTTCCACTGTTCAAACCGAACTATTTTATACTCTATTACTTTCAGCAGCCTAAGAAATGAAAACAAACATATTCCTTTTATATTTCACAAACATTTATATTTTGTATCTGCATATCTTATTGAGCTCATTAAAAAGGTAGATACTCATGTATTAGTTCATGTATTAGATATGCAAAACAAGATACATATTTTTTAACTTAAAGCAGTTCATTTGATTAACATGTCTTAAATCTTTCAGGCAAAAAAAAAAAAAGTCTTTTCCATGCTTCTTAGAACAAAATCCTGGATCTCAACAATATATATATTCAAATAGTTAGATTAAAATCTCTTTATCAGAAAGGCAACAAAATATGTCTTCCATGCTCATAAGCACCAGTGCTGCACATATTTCTAAATAATTGCTCTAGATTTCAAATAAATTTCAGGCATCTAAATCAATTTTGCTGGCCTACTTACGTTGCGACTAAAACACATTTGGCACCTTGGGCCCTGGATCTTAGGAATAAAATCATGAACTTATAGCTAGGAGGAAATATGACACAGTAGAAAGAACAATGAACAATGAGCCAAAGGACATGGTGCTTGTCCTGGGATACCACCCGCCACAGTGGAAGTGTGGACACGTGGTTAACGTCCCTGAAGAGGCCAAATCTGAGCAGAGCCATCATTGACAAGGAGGAGGAGACAGGTAAGATCTGTCCAAAAAGCTGATGAATGACATGCTCTGCTTTACATTTCCTCTCTTCACTACAGGCATGGAATTTGTAGGATGTCTACATTTTATGCCTTATAGAAGTATCACTATGCTTCTTTTTTCTCAGTGTGTTCCTCCCATCCTCAGCAATCATGGTGTTATGAGCATAAAATATTGGAGGTAAAATCATGCACTTATATTAAGTGTCTAAATATGTACTTATACTTAGTATTTATACTACTTTTTTTAATACATGCAATGTTTGTCTTCTCATACTATATAGAAAAGTCACAATATAGTGTTATACTATCTATGTATGAATATATATGTTTGTGTATAATTTTAAATTAAATTTGTGCATTAGCTATCTTGTGATTAAGGAAAATTCTTATTCCTGTGACTCAGAATTTCTACAAGGCTTATTCTTGCCCTATCTCCACATCATCAGAATAATGATTTGTTTAACTGAAGCTTTATGTTTTTGTCTCTTCTTATGCTTAATCTTTAAATCTCAGAATAGTCACCAAAATATGATATTAGGAAATTTCAGTACTACCTTTGAAAATATCTTCATCTTACTTAGGACATTTTTTAGAAAAGATTAGCTAAATTAATGACAGGAATACTACAATTCTACTGTCCTGAATATGTGTATTAGGAAACTATCAGAAGAAAGCAGTGTTAGAAGGAAAGAAGAAAAGGTACAAATACTGTTTTATTCAATGCACATTTTTCAAGTTCAAGCACTTTTTAGAATCTAACTGAATGTTTAAAATGAATGTCTTAAAATCTACACTCCCTCACTTACAGGAAAAAAAAAACCCGGATGTTATTCTATGTTTCCAAGATACTAATTATAATGTGTATATGAATTCGTTTTCAGTGTAATTTTGATTTGAATATGATGACTCAACCTAGTTTGTTTTCTGGAAACTAGTAATTTTTCATTTTTTTTGTATTTAGCTGATCATAGTACATGTTTATATGCTATCATGATGACATCTCAGCTAATAAACCATTAATACAGCAATAAAATATTAATACATTCCTTAAGAAAAAAAATGTGTTTTCTGTGTTCATGCATACTATTCAAGTTTTTTTTTAATTTGTCTTGTAGAAAGTAAGGTACTCACATTTGCCAAAACATAGAAGCTGCTTCAATTACATTTGTACAATTCAAGATTTCCCTTTCTATTAACTATATTGGAAGTGTTCTCAAATCACAAAACAAAGTAGAGCAGACTGGTATTCATCAAGTACATTTTGGATGGTATAAAACAGTGGTGAAAAGTATTGTCTGAAAAAGGATAATCATCCTGTACTACATTTAACAATTTCCTCATGTTTTACATATGGTACTAAAATATAGGGTTGAGAAGAGTCTAATGGGAAGACTTTTGTGCACTCCAAAAACAAAACAAGCAGATAGTCAAAAATTGGACCTTCCTCTTAGGTATACAATCAGCTGCCTTCCATAGAATTATTCTTGGATTTCCATTCTGAATACTTCCTATGAATATAACAGACTACCCTTTATAAATCCATTATCTGTATATAAGCCAAATATGTCATGATCACTTTTAGTAAATCATTTACATACTGTCAATGCCCACTTTTGCTTTGACATATGCTACTATTATTAGAATGTAATAAATTAGAAAAAAGAATGCATAAATATAAGGAACTTGGCTATATATTATCAGTTTAGCAGAATTTGATATGAGGCAGGAATACCTTTGACTATAAAAAGTGTTAGTCATTGAATTAATAAAAGTTTTATTACATAGCATATATACCATATAACCCACATACATGTTAAATTGTAGCATGAATTACTTCAGAAATGAAATTTTGTTTCAGTTTGAATGTGTTTTGGAAATTATCTGTACACAGTGATGATATTCCACTCTTTTGTGTGAAATTATATTAGTTCTAAAATCAAGAATGTGTACTTCTAGTAGATCAAAATCATATACATGGGGCAGGCCATGGTGGCTCCCAGGCAGAGTTTTTGCCTGCCATGCCGGAGACCCAGATTCAATTCCCGGTGCAGGCTCATGCAACAAAAGGAAAAAAAAAATCATATACCCGTTGTTTACATACAATAATATATATGACCTGAATAAAGAATCTTAAATTTAAAATATATTTTCCTGCATATTGGTACCTCAGCCTAAGCCATAAGTATGATGCTATGAATAACTCAAAGTCCTTTTTTTAAAATTTTTTCATCAATATAAAAAAAGATGTAAACAAAAGGAGCTGTGGGGGTCACTAGAGCTAGGGCTGAAGACTCAGTATTTATTCCAATGAGATGTGGTCCAGCATATACAATTTTTTTTTGTTATTTATGGAAAGTAATGATGCAAATATTTAAATCTAAAGTAAATTTGTAAAGTAATCAAACTTAGAGAATGTAACAATGTAATGCAAAATAAACTGCAAACCTTACTGCCCTCCAACCTAAAGTTTCCCAACAGCTATGCTTTTCAAAACAGCATGACTCAAACAGTAGTGTTCCCTCTACTCTTGCAGAGGTTTTTAGAGCTCTAAATGCCCAAGAGTCGATAGGATTATTGTTTTTACTAGAATTAGCCTCTTCCATTTAGGTAACACATTATCATTTTCTGAATGTGCTGTGATATGAAAAGGGTTCGAGAGAAATGTTCTAATTGCTGGAGAAGACAGCGAGATTCCAACCCCTCTTTATAAAACTAAAAATAATTAATATCTCCTAATATGTGCTGTCATGACCTCAAAGGAACTGACGCACCTACTTCTTTTTATTCCAGCAGAGAAAATCCTCTATTTTTATCTGCTTGTTTCTGTTTCATAGCATCTCCTGAATTTTATTTTCTATAACTGACTCAAACAGGAAACTGATGTTTCTATTCTTAAAAATATACATATATAATTCTGGCCTCTGAGGTTCTGCATTTAAAATTACTATATGATTTTGATTATCTGCATTGTTGAAAAATAGAATAGATAGGCAGCAGAAGGAAAGTAAGGGTGTCTGCGTTTACAAAAAGGATGTCTGCTCTTAAAAATGGAACCAAAATTATAAGAAATGAAATACTTCTACACTAAGCACTGTCTGGTGGGGCATGTTGCCTAATCATGAAAAGCAATATATTCATGGTTTAGTACTATGAACGCAATTCCTTTTCCCCATGGAAAATCCCCTTTATTGTCAATAAATACTGTGGAGTAATAAGGCAGATGCAGCACTGATATTCAGAGTACCAATTGTTATCAGTTTAAGAGGAGAGAATCTAGAATATTTAGCAACAGAGGAGACTAGGACATTTTGGGTCATATAGGAAGCTTCAGCCTCACTAGCCTTCTTGCTTTTCTGTGTATATATCTAAAGGGGTCCCATCTTAGGGATCACTGTTTGTTTTCTGATATATTCTAAAAACCTAGGACAGTGACCTACATATTATAAATGCTCAGAAAAAAAAATGGCAATTGCAAATCTAGCAGAGTAACTATAACAGGTTCAATCATTTCACGTAAGTGTTGTGTTCAAATTAGTATAGATATAGTTACAGTAAAAGCAATCACAAAATAGGTTTTGAAATTTTTGGAAAGTTTATTGACCTTAAAAATGGAAACAAAACAATGCAATACCATAAATGTAGCTTAAATCACTTTTTTATATTTAAGTAGATGGGTTATATTTTCATCACTTATTTACTTTGTAATATTTTTTAAGTCCTTTCTTTTTTATCCCTCTACATCATATTAACTCCACAATTCAGTGGTTTTTATCAAGAAGGCAGGAAAAGGATTTTTTTCGGACATGGTGAATGTGGGTTCTTTACCTCTTGCAATATATAACATGATTATCTAGAAATGCAAACATGACTAACATCTTTACACTATGGATATTCCTTAATCATTGCAATGTCTTAATATCATCCATGTTATTTAAAAATAAATCTATAATTGCATATACCACACATGCAAATATTGGGTATTTTAAAAGATTCACACCACTTATATATATATATATATATATATATATATATATATATATATGTATAATTTGTATGTGTGTATATATACATATTAAAATTATCCATAGGAAAAGAAATGCTGAATACAAAAAAAAGGAGTTATCTATCATAGAGAAAATATTCAGAAGACAAAGGAAGCAAACTGCAAGGGAAATAAATAGATTGACCAAGTTTGTGAAAGAAACAAGCTGCCAAGTAAACATTGGTCAAAGTAAATACCCGTATTCTACTCAGATTATAGATGGAGCTATAAATATATGGAGGTAAATATATGTTACCGCTGGTCTTTGCAACTTAACCTCTGTTGACAGTGCAGTTAATCTCTATTTTTTTTCTGTGAATTCCTCTTTATTGGCCTCTACACTGAAGTTCTGAATACCCTCGTGATATTAAGGAGCAGCGATTTCCATGAGACAGAGATGTGAGTGGATTCCAGGACTAAGAATATTTGATGCCTCAGATTATGAAAATATTTTTAAAAATACGTTTTTAAGAGCTTGCTATTTTAAGATTATTGAAAAATTACTGCATTGTTTTAACATGTTTGGCTCTTAGCTATTTTCATTTTCCCTGACAAGACAAAAGTTACTATTAGGAAAAAAATTTCTACAGTTCACATCATGTTTTCATATGTAGATGGCAGTTATTCAGATTTTCAAAAGAATATATATCTACCTTGAATTTTCATGATCTATAAAAACCTCATGGATTTTTTAATAGAATCATGTCACTGATATTAAAATTGGCATTCTTAATGGGATTCCTTTATTTGACTAAACATATTGTGTTCAAGGTTAATAATACATTTCAGCAATGTACAGAGTGCACTTGGCAGAAGTGTGTTCAGTTTCATCATTTTGATAGGCAGATCCTATTCTTTTCCTCTTCATAATAAGTAAAATCCTGCCAAAAATCAACGCTCTGAATTGCTTTAAAATTCATTTTAATGTAAATTTGGATAGAACACTCTTTCTCTTGCTATCAGACTAGCCAGTCTCTGGAAGAAAACTGTCTGGCTGGAAAGGAAGTTGTTGATTTCATAAGAAACTTTTTTATGCAAAATGAATGGGATAAAATTGTCCTTATATTGATGGGAAATTTTGCAGAGTTTTTTTTTTTTTGAAGGACAGAGGGAGGTGGGGTTATTGAGACAATCAAGTCTAAAAAAGAATTCCAAGCCACAGAATTTTAAGGCATCTTTTATCAGTAAAAACATGACAGCAAATTTCAAGATCTTTCAGCAATAATTAACAATGAATCAGGTAATAGAAAGAAATTACAGAAAAAGTCACAGCTTTTCAAACCTTAGCTATTACAAAACAACTGCTGTTTGGTTAGGTCATAAATATGAACTCTAAAAGTGGCCTTTATGGCAACCCACACATGATACCATTAATGTTGTATCTCAACACTTTTCACTTGTTTAAAAAAAATCTCAAATTATCCTACTGTGCAAAATTACATAATAGGAAGCTCATTTTACTTGGCATCAAGTATTTTTAAAATAACCTAAAGTAATTAATTTGACAAACATGCATTGAGCCTTTGCCATGCATCAGTTTTATTGCCAATTTTGGAAATACATTTCCTATGATTAAAGACTTTCCAGCCCATCTGGAGAGCAAATCAGTGATTCTAAGATTGAATAATTGTGTCAGTTATTGTTTTGCATAAGTTTGGGTGGTGGACATAAAGGAGAGTATATCTATCATACTCATTTTTTCAGAATTTTTTTCTAGAGACAGTATCTCTTGAGTAAATTATAAAGAATGAATAGGAATCATCAACATCAAAGTAAGGGAGAGGGTGTTTATTTGGAATGGCCACATACTTCAAAGAGTATGTGACCTTGGATAATTATAACTTAAAATAATGCTTGGATTGAATGCAGAGAAAACACGTCTGGATATAGCCAATTGAAATATTTATTCTAGCAGTTTTCAATTTTTTTCTCTTTATTATAGCAGTGAAAGTTGTCTAATGGAAATCATTTTATTTATAAAAGAAAGAATCCAAAGTATCCTGTTATTATCCTTCTATACTATTAGAAATAGTGGGATAATCAAGGGCAATTCAAGAATGTGGACTGTAACCTTAAAACTATCATCTTTTTTAGTTTTGTAATAACTACTGCACCTTCCTATTTGCTGATGCTGTAGGTAAATTAATGAAATATTAACATTTATAAAAGTATTTAAAAAGGCAATTTATACACAGAAACTCAGAAATTGTGTAAGAAAGTAAGATTTTACAGAAATGTATCTGTTCTTTCCTAATAAACTCTCTATATAAATTCTTTTATAAAGCAGTTAAACATTTTTTAATGAGAATCTTGGACAAGGTAACTGTGTTTCCTCAATATTTTATGCAGATTTGAATAGAATGTAAGGCTTGAAGTTTACTGAGTTTCAATATCCAGAAGAAACTGACCCTGTCACTCTGACTCCTGCAAAAGTTGCAGTGATGTCTATCCAATTAGAGGCCCTCCGGAAGGGCTAACAGGATACCTCTCTGGCTGAACAAGTAAATGCAGCATCATGAAGTGCTTACATTGAGCCTCTCACTGGAAAGTCTGGCTCATTGCACATCCAGAATGTGCAAAGCTATTTAGGTCTTTAGGCAATAACCAGATGGACTGCCTTGAAGACAGAAGTCCCTTGTTTACAGACAAAACAAGTATAGCAAGGCAGCTTGAGAACAAATGCCCACAAACTGCCAAAACAAGCTTCAGGTAGTTATACCCCCAAACATAACCTGATATTTCCAGAGGGTAGATTTTTGTGTTAAAATGTATTGTACTATTCATGATAGTTGATTATATTCTATCGAGGCAACAACTCATTTAATGTGAGTTAGAGAACTCTTTAAACAGATATGCAATGAGGTAAGGAATTACTTTTAATATACCAAATACACAGAACTAACCTTGAAATGGAGATTATAATTCATTATTATGTTAAATAGAAACTAGTGAAGCCAGAAGTAGGTCTGTGCAAAAATAAACCTTGATAAGACTAATGCTCTTGATGTTTATTTTTTCCAATTACTTCCCAAAAATTCTTTTCCAAACTTTCTTCAAATAAAAATTTGTTTTCTTTTCATAATTTAAATCCTATGGGGGAGGAAATGAACCATCATTTGCATGGGCTTGAAAGCAAGTTCCTTTTATCACTGAAATGAGACAAGTACATAATAAGGTATCTTATTCTTGTTTCTTAATAAAATGAAATAGTGACATCTTACAAGAGCAGGACTAAAATACAAAAAGTCATTGGTGGTTATCTGGATTTGAAAATAATTTGAATTTTATGGCATTCCTATATAAATTTTTTAATGGACTGCTATATGTTGCATTCCACATGGTTGCTTCTCTTTCCCTGGTAAGGCACTTTTTCTAGAGTCTTGAGTGTGGGGAAATGTAATCAACTTAGAATCATCCAACAGAACAGAACATTGCAATTGCAATGTTTATGGAGTGAAAACACAACCTGCTGGGAAGAATTTTATCTCTAAAGAAAGTGATTTGAGTTAGAAAGTCTTTAAATCTTAACCTGGGTAGTATAAGTTCACGTGTGTGTAGGTGCATTTGCACATATAGAATACATCTATTAAAAAATGGCTCATTTGTCCAAATGATAAATTTGGCATAAATCCTTGAGTCCATAGTGACCAGCAAAAAGTGCTAAAAACTCTAAGATACCATTATTATGAGCTCTTCTCTTAGGTCTTTGCATCTGAACCAAATTAAAGTCATTGTTAAAGCAATTGATTGAATGGTGCTTACTTTGAATAATCTTATTTAAATTTCAACACGTCTGAGGAAACAGTAAACAAGTATTTTTATTCTTTTTCAACAAGTATTTTTTAAAATAAGAAAATGCTGTCCTTAAAAAGAAATGAAAATAAAACACACGCGAACACATAAAAGAAATGAAAAGTACGTCAATCTCATTGCATCAGCACAGAGAAACCTTAACTGAACCATTATTTCCAGAGAAATATTTCAAATGCAAGTCATACTACTTGATATTGCAAAGACCAAAGGAGAAATTAAACATTACAGAAAGTGATTCTCAACTTTATCTGGACGTTAGTATCACCTGGAAAGTTTTTTTGAAATCTTAAGGTTTAAGTCTTAAACCTTAGGTTTCTTACGTCATCCAAACAGAGAATGTCAGCTACAAATCCACATGTGACCTGTTATAAGGCTTTATTATTTTATTTTTTCCAATTACTTCCCAAAAATTCTTTCTTTTCTCTATTCTCCAAGGAAAGTTTTCTGAAGTAACTTGAAGTTCCAAGTGGTGGGCAGTAGTACCTAATAATTTCGATAGCATAGCTTCTAGTTTCTCAACAAAACACTTAGGTTTTTTTTTTTTTTTCCCTTGGGTACATAGCTAGATATATTTACTTGCCTCTTTTAAATTTTGCTATGGCTATGTCACTGAATTTGACCCAATAAAATGTTAATGGAAATGACGTGTGACATTCACTTGTAAAAGTTTCCATTCACTGTTTTCTATGTCTTTACCTGTTTGCCAACACTCGCAGTGTCCCTGAATGACTCAGTAAAGAATGTCCACCTGCCCCTTCCCTCCCAACATCAATCACTGCTAACCTCACATATCAGATGAAGTCTTAGATCTTTCACTCACTATGAATTCTTTACAGCAGTTAGCTTACCCTAAGACAGTATGAATTCAATTAAACTTGAATGAAGTGGTCCTCTGCTTCATTTCCTATTTCCTAGATCCCAGAAGGCTATTAAACCAAGGCACAATTTTGCAGGTTTGGAAATGCACTGAGAAGAACAATGTTTTTAGTGATCCGTTTTTCTCTGTGGGCATCTGCTTTCTTTTATATCTTGTCCAAATAATTCCTTTCTAAATCTTCAAATTTCCAAAAAGCTAGCTTACTTTTCAACTTCCATAATAACGTAAATTGAGAAATGAAACCATCTACACCCATTCATCTTGCAATGTACATTAATAGACTCTACTATTCCCTTGTCTCCATCATTGCCATCATACGGTTACCATTCCTGCATCCTATTTCCCTTGAAGGTAAAAACTGTAAATAACTCTATTGTTCATTCAAGGGACTTCCAGTTAAAAAAATACAAATGAACATAAAACTGTCCAAACTTTCAGGAGTTAACTTCAAATGGCAAGCTACTGCTGAACCTCTAACCTCAAAATCATTGCCTTGCTGTATGCACCTGTACTAAAGTATTATATAATTTAAATACCAAACTTTAACCAAACTCCAAAACCTTATAAACACTCAGCATTGCCTTTCTATTTCCTATTTCCTCGGCACTAATAAGACTCTATCTTCTTTATTGCAATAAGATAAACTGAGCTTTGTCTTAAAAAATGATTTTGAAGATATTTTGGAGAAGCAGTATTTGACAATCTTGGAAGCCCACTGAAAACCAGTCAAGGACTCATTGACATCATGGCCCAGGACCCTCTTAAAAATAGCAGGCTCCTCTGAGGCCTCTTGAGCTTTAATTCAGGGTTTTCCTTACTACCACAGTGCAGTAAGTCTCAAATTGGGTGGCATTCTGATTTCTTTTCATCGTGCTCCCCATATGCTTATATGTTTTATCTCCTACAAATAAGAAACACTTAATGCAATTTTTTGATTGTTTATGCTCATTTGTTAAACTTTTTCTCTTACTGGATACCTGCTTAATTACTAACAGAATTCTATTTGCCTTTGCTTATTCTTTTCATTTTTGGTTGTAGTTTTAAAGTGGAAAGTTCACTGGGAAGAAGATGTCTTTCCAATCAGTGCATTCCTCAAGTCAGCTCTGGGAATTGAATTTTCAGAGTGGAATTCTCTAGGTAAACTTTGCCCTGGGTCACTGAGCAAACCCTGTAAGAATGTTTCTCAGATTTTTATTGTTTTAGTTATGGGAATCATGGGAATAGGCTCTGGGAGAGAGGTTGTCCCCAAAACTTTCTGTCTACTTGAAGTGAATATTTATTGTTTGCAGTTGAAGACAACCGAGGCTTTGGGGGCCCCAAGCAATGCTTTGAACTGACTTCCCAGATTCATAGCTATTTTTACTCAATCTAAACAAGAATATCTACTGGCTGGGCTGGTTTGGAACTGTTATAATCCCCAGAAAAGCCATATTCTTCTAATTCAATCTTGTAGAGGCAAACTTACTGTGGATGGGTCCTTTGGATTAGGTAGTTTCCGTGGAGATGTGAGCTTACCCACTCAGGGTGGATCTTAACCAGCTTTACTGGAGTCTTTTAAGATGAACACATTTTGGAGAAATCTCAGACACAGACTTTGGAGATGCAGAAGGAAAATGCCCTTGGAGATATCAGAAAGACCCTCGGGGGATGAGAGAGACATTTGAAACCAGAAGCCAAGAGAGGACAGTAGACATTGTCATGTGCCTTCCCATATGACAGAAGAGCCAGGCACCAGCTGCCTTTCTTCTAAGAAGGTATCTTCTATTTGGTGCCTTAATTTGGACATTTTCACAACCTTAGAATTATAATTTTTAACTTAATAACTTCCCTTTATAAAAGCCAATTTTTTATACATTGTACCTGGGCAGCTTTAGTAAACCAAAACACCATCTCCATGAGTGAGTTATGCTTCTTAACATTTTAAAGCAAACTCAGATATTTATCATTCTAAAAGACATATTTCACCAAGGATAATTTAAAATGTCAGTGGCTGCTTTTAGGAAACTTTTATATGAATAAAATTACTTCTTTGAGATATTCATTAGAAGTAAAAATGAACAAAATTACAAAAACCTAATGCTTTAAATTTTTGATTGATGTGATGGTCCAAAAGAAATTCTGACAACATTGCTTCATTAAGAGATGGCTTGGGTGTGCATAAAAACTTATAAAGATTATTTGTAACCTTAATTTAAAGAAATATTTACTGCATTAATCTCTTTTGATACCTAAACCTAAGCCAGTTCCCCTATAAGGAAAAAACTTGATGGTTTCCTATCGATAGACTTATTCTCAAGTTTTTTCTCAGGTGTTTATTACAAGGAAGTCAAATTATGCAAGAATTAAAGTCTGGGTTTTAAGAAGAAATTGTTAAATAAATTTAACAATTTATTTATTGTTAAATAATAACAAATAAATAAATAAATAAATAAATAAAAATAAACACATAAGGTAATATAATAACACAGTGTAAAAAAATAACAGGCCTCATTTTGTCAAGAAATGAAATAAGATGGGCCTAAAATGTTAGAACATAACTTATAATTCAACGTAGTGATAAGAACTAAAACTGTAAGCCTTTTGTTTTGTCCCAGAGAAAGTAAATATTTTGATAGTAAATTGCATGTTCACATTAAGAATCCCAAGGTAATTACTGAAAGAATAAAAATAAAGTGTTCAGTGGCAAAGCTAGAATAAGAATAAGAATATGGTGAGAAGAGGTGGTAAGCATCTCAGTCAATGAGGTATATGTAAACAAAGGGAAAATAGAAACATCAAAACCTTACAAAAATATAATGAAAAATAAAAGTGAACGTGAATTGAATTATGCCAGTAGTCACAAATAATATAAGTGGACTATATTAGCCTTTGAAAAATCAGAGTTTTAACAAATGTGCTTAGCAAAGTAAACCAACTAAAAGTCTGTTAACATTGAGTACAGCCCAAGCCTTGCACAAAAACAATAATTGCAAATAAGATATTGAAAATAATATGGCTGATGATATGAATGCAAGAGAAGTTGATACAACTACGATAAGATCAGAAGACTGAGACTTTTAAGACGTATGAGAATTACTATACATTAGAAGAGTTATGATATGAGAGTTTCTATTCAGCACAAAATTGCGAGAGTAAGAAACTTTCATCCTCTTAATGTTTTAGTATCAAATATAAAACACTAAAAGGATACTGGGGAGTGAGAATAGATTACAAAGAGAAATTGACTTATCCATCATTCTAGTGAACCTGAAAAATACCTCTTATAGGGAAAGATCAGGCAAATTAAAAAACATGGAAAATGGAGATTTTGAAAAGCACCTTTAAAAAATATAATGTAGTTAGTTATATTTATACACAATAATGCAAGAACATGCATGTTTTGATTATGTATCAAATATTTGTGGAACTTGAGCACATATTAGATCAAACAAGTCACAATAAAATTCAGAGTATTTGTGACATACATATGCCATATACTACATGTTCTGAGCAAAACATATCTTACTTTGAAACAAATTCTAAAAAGATAACTAAAATAAATTAAAATAATAAAAGTGTAGTTCTAAATAAGTCATGAATCAAGGCAAATAAAACAACGGGAGTTTGAATTTTGTAGAATTTAATTACTAAAATTTTATTTGTTAATTTTGTGATAGTCCTCTAAAATAGGATTAAAGAGAAATCTACAGCTATAAATGCTTATATTAGAAAAGATGAAAGTATAAAAATTAATGAAGTGGGAATCTAAAGAAAATTGTAAAACAAAAGTATGATAAACTTTTTAAAAAGTAGAAGAGAAGAATCAATAAATATAAGAAATTAAGGAAATAGAAAATAAAGTTAAACTAGAAAATATCAGCAAATACAGAAATTAGTGTAATTCCAAACAGCCTTCAGGACTGAAGAGGAATTAGAACTATTCAAAAATATATATAATTCTAAATTCAAAAAGGGATGTAACTATACATACAGCACTTTACAAAAGTGAGAGAATACTATGAATAAATTCATGTTACAAAAACTAAAGTCTTAGGCAAAAAATAGACATATTTTTATTACTATTGTATCTTCTAGAACCAACTCAAGAGTATTAGTACTATTAATAATGGTAGTAGTAATAATAGTAGGAAGAAACAAGAGGAAGAGAAGAAACTTAAATATCCTAAGCCTAAATATCTGCTAGTGATTCAAAAAAATTTAATCACGAGCAGAAAACACTTTCCAAAAATAGGCACAGATTGCTATCATTCATTCAAGCACAATTAATTTCATTTTTACTCTACTTTTTAAAATGTGGTAAATAAAGTAAAATTCTTCAACTATTCTTATAAGGCTTGTATAACGTTGACATAAAAAATAAGACCAGAATATATGAGAAATAAAAATGATTCATGGAACTAGTTGCAAATCCTAAACAAAATAGCATTCATTTGCATTCAGCAAATTATTAAACATATTACATAAATTTGAGAATTAATAGATCATTAATTGAAAACAAATTAGTATTTAACTCTGCACATGGAGATGTTAAAGAAGAAAGTTATAAAAATTCATTAGACAAAATAAATGAATTTAACACTTGGATTGTAAGAGTTAAAGTTAATGTTGTTTAAGTAATTTCTATAGCCAATGTGATTTCTATCAAAATTTCCATGGTCTTTTTGCAGGTATGGCATGGTTAATCCTCAAATTCATGCAGAATTGCAAGGGGCACCAAATATCCAAAATAATGTTGAACAAAAAAAATTAGAGGATTCAAACTTACCAATTTCAAAACTTACTACAAGTCTACAGAGGTCATAATACTATTTTAATGGTGTAACGTTAGTCATATTGAGCAATGGAATATAAGAATCTAGAAATAAACCTATGAAATATGGATAATTGACATTTGATAAGCACGTGAAGATCATTTTCTGTGGGAAGAATGATTTCATCAATAATAGGCGTCAGAACAACTTGATATCCTCATACGAAAGAATAAAGTTAGACTGTTATCTTATACCATACAGAAAAGTTAACTCAAAATGGATCAATGACTAAATATGAGATAAAGCTATAAAACTCTAAGAAGGAAACACATGTGTAAATTTTCATTACTTTGCAATTGCCAATGAATTCATATGTAAGATACTGAAAGCATAAGCAACAAAAGAAAAATAGATAAGTTGAACTTCATAAAAAAAATTAACTTTTGTTTATCAGAGAACTATTAAGAAAGTGAAATACAACCTGTAGAATATGAGAACATATTTTCAAATCATTTATAACTATCTGTTATTCAGCTTATATAAAGAAAATTTACAACTTGACAGCAAAAACAAACAACTGAATTTAAGAATAGGCAAAGAACTTGGATAGACATTTCCCCAAAGAAGATATGCAAATGGCCAACAAACACAGGAAAGATGCTCAGCATCATTAGTCATTAGAGGAATGCAAATCAACATTACAATAAGATACCACATTGTCCTTTTTAGAATGACTATAATAAAAACAAATACAAACAAAGAAAACAGCAAATATTGATGAGGATGTAGTGAAACTGGACACATATATCAATGGTGGGAATGTAAGATGGTGCAGCTGCTTTGGAAAACATTTTGGTGGTTCCTCAAAAAGTTAAACAAAGGATTGTCATATAACCCAGCAATTCCACTCCAAAGTACATATTCCAAAGAAGTGCAAACAGGTGTTCAACCATATAACTGTCCATGAATATTCATAACAGTACCATTCACAATAGCCAAAAGATGAAAACAACCCAAATGACTATCCACATATGAATGGATAACCAAAATGTGGTGTGTGTATATAATATATATACATGTATATATGCATATTTTTAATATATGAAATATAAAATAAAATATTACATAGCCAGAAGTACCAATACATGTTATACTGAAGATGAATCTTGCAGCCATTTTGCTAAGTGTCAGACAAAAGTCAAATATTGCATGATTTCCTGTATAAAAAATAGCCAGAATACGCAAACCCATATCAAAAACATACAGAACAGCAGTGTTGGACCAGGGGCAGTAAAACTTACATATATAGCCTGGAAATGTTTGCAGATACCCAAGGAAAAGGGGAAGGAATGCACAGGCAGACAACTATCAGAAATGTCCCCCAAAAGGAATCAGCTCACACTTATCATTCCGTCCTAAGATCCAGGTTGACACATCTGGTCTTAAGCAGAGGGTTTATTTGTGAGTCTGAGGGAAAGGAAATAGACTGTGCATGGCCTTCAAATTATTTCATCAAATGAAATGGAAAATTCTATAAAGAAACTGTTTAAATTATTTTATATGATATAGCTTACTAAACAGAAGTAAATACATTTATTTTCCCATTAGCCAATCAGTGGCGGCTTTTGAAGAAATCAGGATAATATAGCAACAAAATAAAGATGCTGCTTGTTTTCCTTGCATATCACAGTTGTCATGTGATTTATGTTTAAATCTCACTGTACATGTTTACTATTATTATTATTGTTGTTGTTGTTGTTTCCACTTCCAAAATGAAATATAGAGAAAGTAATATAATCCATGTAAGATGAGAAGCTTTGGTATTTCACTACTGTGCTGTCACACCTGGAATAGTCTTAGCTATAATAGGTATAAATTTGCTATTTTTAAATAAACTAATCATATTTATTAAATGACTATATTCCTTTTGTCTATAACCCTCTCTTTCTAGTGGACACAGATATTTTAAACTTTATAGCTGTACATTAAAAAATTGTCTCTGCACTATAAAATCACACTTTCTTTAACATATGGAACTTACAAATCAATGAGAAAAAGAAGACAATATTTTCAGTAAAATACTGTGATATAAAAGAAATGCCACATAAAAGAAATTTGTTTTGTTAAAACAAAATTACAACACACTTAAGCACACATATGCTTCAGAATAAATTTTGTTTTGACTCAACAAAACTAATGGAAAACAATCCACAGGTAATTTATCCACTTACAATCTCTAGTAATATTGATGGAATGCAGACATTTTTAGACACCAGAAAAACAAGAAAGTGAATAGCACATGGTATTTTTATCTCAAACACTTACAATCTGTCCATGGAAGAATATATATAAATAAACATTTGCAACAGAGCATTGATAATTATTGACTGAGCATTTCACATGTGTCATGTATTATTTGAAGTATTCAAATCTATTTCCTCATCTAATCATTGATGTGCTGTGGTCTATTTTTATTGCTTCTATTTTATAAATTGAAAAACAGAATCACCAAGAGCCAATGGCTTGCTGATGCTACAGTATTTTGAAGTTTTGGGCCAGGGACTCAACCCCAGGCCGTTTGACTTCAGAGTTCCTCCTCTTAAACACTGCATGAACATATGGAATAAATGTTCAGATAAAAACATATTTGAGACCAAAGGAAGAGACAGCCATGCTATGAAAAGAGCTCAGGGAAAACATTAGGTAAAAGTAATGG
The DNA here is from genome assembly GCF_023851605.1 of Tamandua tetradactyla. Taxonomy (NCBI): domain Eukaryota; kingdom Metazoa; phylum Chordata; class Mammalia; order Pilosa; family Myrmecophagidae; genus Tamandua; species Tamandua tetradactyla. The sequence continues at coordinate 78,646,048 of NC_135336.1, forward strand.
TTTTCCTTGAAGCATATACTCTGTGCTTACACATTCCAAGAAAATGCAGGTGGCATGTTTTGTGCATATAGCATAATAAGGAAACAGAAAATTTGATCAGAACAAAATATAAGTTCAAAAACAGCTGGGAGGCTGTATTCAGACCTTGGGATATAATTTCCTGACCCCTGTACTAGATAATATCATTATTACTGTTTGTGATTGCAATGATAATGATGACAATGATGATGATGATGATGGAAGTGTTAGGACTAAAAATGTATCATAGGATTGAGTTTTAAGAAGGGCATATCATAGATGGGGATTATGAGAACTGAATGAACTTGTAATAAAGCAGTAATAATCATGCATTCTGGCATAAATGACTATATTCCCTAGAAGGCCCAGTCATAGAGCCAGTCTGATACCACTTGTCAACTCTTCCTACAGACATTCCTTGTGTATATGTAGGTAGTACACCAAATGCCAGAAAAGAATAGGAATCATGAGAAATATTTGTTATTTAAGATTTGCAAGGCTTCTCCTTAAGGCAAGGCAGCAGTCCATAAGAATGGACACAGAATGAGAGTTAAGAGAGATATCTCTAAGGTCATGTGGGCCTTTAAACAGAGCACATCAGTGGCCCTTTGAAAACTCAGGGTGGTGAGGATTACCAAAAGTCACCCCTCTGAGGCATGTTGAGCCTTCAGAAAGCAGGTTCCCTCCTGAGGCTAAGAGCAGGCCAATCATGGGAGGCACATTCTCAAAGGCACAGAAAGTTGAGGAGGAGGTGCGAAAAGATGGCAGCATAGTGAGGTGTGGAATTTAATTTGTCCTCCAGAGCAGCTAGCAAAGAATGAAGAGTGGTACAGAATAGTTGCTGGAGGAACATCAGTGACCAGACACACAGCATATACCAGTCTGGACCAAGTGGAACCTCTGTGCTCCCACACAGAACTGTAAGTCCCCCAAACCATGGAGGCAGCACCCCTCCCCCTTAAGTTTGGCAAGCTGGTTCCCCAAGGGTAAAAGAAACAGACTTTGCTGGCAGAAGGGGCTTAGCTCAACCAAGTTCCAATTGTGGAATTAATTTAACAAATTCATTCTGATTACTAAAAACAGGCCCCAGCATAAATAAACCTGGAATAAGCAGTAAAGGAACTGGGAGATTTTACCTCAGAAGGCTGGACCTCAAGATAAGGGGTACATAGAGCCTGGGGTACATAAAGCCATGCACCAATTCAAGCTCTTGGTTGACAAGCATGTGGCACAGGTGTTAAGCTATGGAAAAGCTTCTTTTTTGTTTGTTTGCTTGTTTGTTTGTTTTCTTTACTCCTGAAACTACTCATTAATTAAAACTGCAAGTACTCACAGGCTTTAGCACTGCCCCAGGCAAGGGTGAAACTAAAGCATGTCTGAGAGACAATGTGTCTAGTCAGGTAAAAAGAGTTAATTCCCTTAAGGGTGTATCTTCCCCAAGAAAAGGAGGGGATTCCAGCTCAAGTGAGATTCCTCCTTCAAGGAATTCAGGCCCCAGGCACTGGAAAGGAGAAGCAATCAAAGCCCACCTACTGCCTCACCTCTGTCTCAAGCATGCCCCTGGCAGGGATAGTCTGCTGAAATTAAAGGTGCAGCATCACTTTGAGCTAGTGGGAAGCCACAAGCAGATATGCACTGCAAGCTGGGCAGTATAGGAAAAGCACAGACTCTAGAGCCTTATAGGAAAGTCTGAAAACCAACTGGGTCTCACCCTGAGATAAAAGTGATGCTGGCCACTCTCTCTTCCTGAGATATGGGCTTGCCTGGTTTTGGAAAAGCTGACTGGGGTTGATATGCCTGAGGAGACCAAAATATAAAAACAGGCTCCATATAGCAGGAAAAAAACAGAAAAACAAGAATTGAAAAATTCTGATCAGTTAAACAGAATTTATGGTAGAGGACTAGAATATATTGAACTGAATGTCAAAAAACAGATAGAGAACAAAGTGATTCAGCAAGAAAAAAAGTGTAAAAACTTCTGGAATAAACTAATTAAGAAAACCAAATGCCTACACACCAGGAAAAAATAACGAGTCATTCTAGGAAAATCAAAGATATGGCCCAGTCAAAGGAACAAACCAGTACTTCAAATGAGATGCAAGAGCTGAAACAACTAATTCAGGATGTTCAACAGGCATGCAAAAACTCATCAAAAGTCAAATCAAGGAGTTGAGAGAGGATATAAAGAAGACATTGTGCAAATATGCAAAAGAACTTGAAAGTTTGAGAAAACAAATTGCAGAACTTATGGAAATGAAAGGCATAATAGGAGAGATGAATAAAACAATAAAAATCTATGACCACTGATTTGAAGAAGCAGAAGAAAGAATTAGTGAACTAGAGGAGTGTACATCTGAAATCTGATGCATACATGCACACACACACAAAATAGGGTAAAGAAAGGAGAAATATGACCAGAGTCTCAGAGAATGAATCATGAAGCACACAAATATACATGATATGGGTATATCAGAGAAAATTAAGAAAAAAAAAAAAAAAACAGAAGGGCAAGAGAAAGGAAAAGGCACAGAAAGAATACTGAAGGAAATAATCACTGAAAACTTCCTGTCTTCTATGAAAGACATAAAATTAAGGATCTAAGGAGTGCATCAGACCCGAAACAGAAAAGATCCAAATAGAATACTCCAAGACACCTACAATCTGATTTTCCAATGTCAAAGGCAAGGAGAGAATGATGAAAGCAGAAAGAGTAAAACAATCCATTACATACAAGGGAAACTTGATAAGACCATGTATGGATTTCTCAGCAGAAACTATGGAGGCCAGAAGGAAGTGGTATATTTAAGATTCTGAAAAGAAAAAAAACTGACAACTAAGAATTTTATACTCAGCAAAACTGTTCTTCAAAAACAAAGAGGAGATTAAAATATTCCAACACAAGAATTACTGAGAGAATTTGTGACAAAGAGACTGGCTCAACAAGAAATAGTAAAAAAGAGCACTGCAGACAGACAGGAAAAGGCAGGAGAGAGCAGTCTGGAGAAGAGTGTAGAAATGAAGCTATCAGTAAAGGTAAAAAAAAAAATAGATATGACATGTAAAATCCAAAAGAAAAAAATGGTGAAAGAAAATAGTGCCTTTGCAATAATAACATTAAATGGAAATGGATAAAACTCCACAATCAAAAGATACAGTCTGTCAGAATGCATTAAAAAGCAGGACTTAGCTATATGCTGACTACAGGAAACTCCTACTTTAGACCCAAGGACAAAAATAAGTTGAAAGTGAAAGGTTAGGAAAAGATATTATACTCAAAGAACAACCATAAAAGAGCAGGGTTAGCTATACTAATATCTGACAAATTAGATTTCAAATGTTAAACAACTATAAGAGACAAAAAAAAGGACACTATGTATTAATAAGAGGAACAATTCAACAAGAAGACATAACAAACACAAATATTTATGCACTGAGCCAGAGTGCTCCAAAATACATGAGGCAATCACTGACAACACTGAAGGAGAAGAACACATAATAGCTGGAGACTTAAATTATCCATTCTCATCAATGGATAGAACATCTAGACAGAGAATAAGGGAAGAGAGATTTTGAATAATATGATAAATGAATTAGACTTAACACACATTTATGTCACCCCATGACAGCATACTCATTTTTTTAAGAGCTCATGGATCTTTATCCAGGCCTAATGCTGGGTCAGCAAGTCTCAATAACTTTTAAAAGATTGAAATCATACAAAACACTTTCTTGAATTATAGAAGACTGAAGTTGGAAATCAATGACAGACAGAAGGCCAGACACTTCACAAATATATGGAGGCTAAACAATACACTCTTAAACAACCAGTTGGTCAATGAAAAAATTAGTAAATATCTTGAGGCAAATGAAAATGAAAAAAATATATCAAAATTTGTGGGATGCAAGAAAGACAGTGGTGATAGGAAAATTTATTGCCTTAACTGCCTATATTAAAAAAAGAAGAATAAAACTCAAGGAATTAACTGTTCATTTGGGAGAAGTAGAGAAAGAACAGCAAATAACCACAAAGAAAACAGAAAGAAAGAAATTATGAAGATCAGAGTAGACATAAATGAGATTGAGAATTTGAAAGCAATGGAGAAACTCAACAAAACCAGAAATTGGTTCTTTGAGAATATCAAGAAAAAAATCAATGAACCCTTAGTAGGGCTGATAAAAAATAGAGAGAGAGGATACAAACCAATGAAATCCAAAATGGAAGAGGGGACATAAACATTGATCCTGCAGAAATAAATGAAATAATGATAGCATATTACAGCAACTATATACTAATAAACTAGAAAACATGGATGAAATGGACAACTTCATACAAAGGCATGAACAACCAAAATTGACCTGACCAGAATTAAATGACCTCAACAAACCAATCATAAGGGATTGAATCAATAATCAAGAAGCTCCCAAAAAAGGAAAAGTCCAGAACCAGATGGCTCTGCAGAAAATTCAATCAAGTACTAAAGAAATAATTAGTACCAACCCTGATCAAACTTTCAAAAAATTGAAAAGGATGAAAAGCTACCTACCTAATTCTATGAAGTCAACATTACCGTAATACTAAAACCAAAGGTACTACTAAAAAAGGAAACTACATATTAATCTCTTTAATGAATAAAGATTGAAAAATATTCAAGAAAATACTTGCAAATTGAATCCAGTAGCATATTAAAAGAATTATACACCATGAACAAGTGGGATTCATTCCAGGTATGCAAGAAATCAATTAATGTACTATATCATATCAATAAATCAAAAAAGAAAAACCACATGATCATCTTGATTGAAGCAGAAAGAACATTTGACAAAATTCAACATCTTTTTTGGAATGAAAGCAGTTCAAATAATAGGAAACAAAGGGAACTTCCTCAACATAATAAAAAGTATACTAAAAAAAAAAAAAACACAGCTAATGTCATCTTCAAAGGGGAAAGACTGAAAGCTTTCCCTCTTAGATCAGGAAAAAGACAAGGATGTCCACTGTCACCGTTGTTATTCACATTGTGCTGAAAATTCTAGCCAGAGAAATTAGAAAAGAAAAAGAAATAAAAGGCATCCAACTTGGAAGGGAAGAAGTAAAACTTTCACTGTTTGCAGATGATGTGGTACTATATGTCAAAAATCCTGAAAAAAAAACTTCAGTAAAGCTAATAGAGGTAATAAATGAGCACATCAAAGTGTCAGGGTACAAGAGCAACACCCAAAAATCAGCACCGTTTCTATACACTAGTGGTGAGCAATCTGAGGAAGAAATCAACAAAACAGTTCCATCTACAATAACAACCAAAATAATCAAATATTTAGGAATAAATTTAACTAAGGATACAAAAGACCTATGCATGTAAAACTATAAGAAATTGCTAAAAGAAATCATGGCAGACCTAAATAAATAAATGGAAGGGCATAAGGTGTTCATGGATTGGAAGACTAAATATAGCTAAGATGTCAATTCTACCCAAATTGATTTATAGATTCAATGCAATAGCAATTAAAATCCAAACAACTTACTTTGCAGAAATAGAAAAAACAATCACCAAATTTATTTGGGAGGGCAGTGTGACCAAATAGCTAAAAATATCTTGAGAAAGATAAATGAAGTTAGAGGTCTCATACTACCTGATTTTAAAGCATATTATGAAGCTACAGTGGTCAAAACAGAATCTTTAATGACATAAAGATAGAAATACTGTCCAATGAAATTGAAGTGGGTGTTCAGAAACAGACCTTCTCATCAATGAACAATTGACCTTTGATAAGGTGGTCAAGCCAACCCACCTGGGACAGAGCAGCCTCTTCAATAAATGGTGTTTGGAAAACTGGATATCCGTATGCAAAAGAATGAAAGAGAATCCATATCTCACACTTTATACAAAAATGGATCAAAGACCTCAACATTATATTTAAGACCATAAAACTGCTAGAAGAAAATGTAGGAAAATATTTTATAAATCTTGTAATAAGATGTGGTTTTCTAGACTCTATACCCAAAGCATGAGCATTAAAAAAAATAATAATTAATGGGATCTTCTCAAAATTAAACACTTTTGTGCATCAAGGAACCGTGTCAGGAATGTAAAAATACAGCTTACACATGGGAGATAATATTTGGAAACCACCTATCAGATAAGGGTTTAATCTCCAGAATATATGAAATGATTCTTCAAATTAACAACAAAAAGACAAACAAGCCAATTAAAAAATGGGCAAAAGACATGAACAGATACTTCTCAAATGAAGAAATACAAATCACTAAAAGTCACATGAAAAGATGCACGACTTCTCTGGCTATTAGGGAAATGAAAATCAAAACCACAATGAAATATCATTCACGTCCACTAGAATGGCCATTATTCAAAAAAACAGACAACAAGTGTTGGAGAGGATGTGGAGAAAGAGGCACACTTATCCACTGTTGATGGGAATGTAAAATGATACAATCACACTGGAAGGTAATTTGATGGTTCCTTAGGAAGCTATGTATAGAATTGCTATATCCAGCAATCCCCTTGCTAGGAATATGTTCAGAGGACCTGAAAGGAAGGACACAAGTAATCATTTACACACTGATGTTTCTAACAACATTATTTATGATTGCTAAGAGATGGAGACAGCCAAAATGTCCATCAATGGACAAGCGGCAAAGCAAGATGTAGTATATACATATGATGGAATACTATGTAGCTGTAAGACAAATAAAGTCATGAAGTACATAAAATTGTTGATCAACTTTGAGGACATTAGTCTCAACTTTGAGTGAAATTAGCCAGAAGGAAAAAGACAAATACTGTATGGTCTCACTAATGGAACTAATATTAATGAATGAACTTTGAGAAATAATGTTAAGAACACAGGTATCATAGGTGCATGGGTGGTTCAGTGGTAGAATGCTTGCCTTTTATGTGGGAGACCCAGGTTCAATTCCCAGAACATGCACCGCTCCCCCCAAAAAAATAACCAAAAAAGAACACAGATATCAAGAGATAGCAAGGGAGTTGAGATTGGGTATTTTGTGCTGAAGGAATACAGATTGTGCAACAAGACTGATTATAAAAATTCAGATGTGAAGGTTTCAAGGGTAGTTCAGTGGTAGCATTCTTGCCTGCCATATGGGAGACCTGGGTTTGATTCCCAGTCCATGCACTTCCCAAACAAACAAAAACAAAAATTCAGCAAATGCAGCAATAACAGGATACTCACATGGAAAAATAATGAAAAGTGCCCCTGCCATACAGCATACAAAAAAAAATCAGATATGGATACATGATACTGATGGTAGCACAAAAATATAAGTACACTGAATGAAACTGAGTGTGAGTATGGTTGATGGAGAAAAGTTGGGGGGGGGGGGAACAAATGAAACCAGAAGGAAATTTAAAGGATAAAGACTAAGACAAATGTCTAGAGTAGATGGTGATTAAATGTACAAATATGAAAACGTTTTTGCATGAGGGAGTACAAATGAATGTCAACATTGCAAGGTGTTCAAAATAAATAGTATACAGGAAATGGTACAATCAATGAAAGCTAGGATCTATAGTCAACAGTAATATTATAATATGCTTCTACTGAATGTAACAAAGGCATTATGCCAAAACTAAATATCAACAAGCAGAAGGCATGGGAGAGGAGTATGGATATGATATGGAAGAAAAAACAATGTCTTCATGTAGATTACGGAGGGGAAGGCATTTGTATTTACTTAAGTTGACTTATATAATGTATGAGTAAAATTGGTTAAAAATGAACGGAGAGCAACAATTTCTAGAGAAAATGTAGAGAAAGACATATACTTAGTCACTGTTAGTAGGAAAGCTGAGAGGTACAACCCCTTGGAGGGTGGTGGTTCCACAGGAGGCTAGGGGTAGACTGCCATATGATCTCACAACCCTGTTGCTAGAAGTATACCCGGAGAAACTGAGAGTGGTCATGAATGGACATTTGCACACTGGTGTTTATGGTGTCAGTGTTTGCAATTCACAATGGATGGAGGTGGCCTAAGAATATAATGACTGAGTGAAGGAAGAGGAACTGTGGAGTTTACCTACAATGGATCAGTGAGCAGCTGCAAGAGGGAATAAAGTTGTCAGGCAGGCAACTAGGTGAATAAACTTAAGGACAGTATGATCAATGAAATGGCAGAAATAAAAAGTCATATATCATCATGCCTCACTCATATGGACTAACTAGAACATACCAACTCAGAGAATTGAAGTTGTGAGCATGGGTTATTAAGTTGGGGCCTTATTGTAAAGGGTCCTAGATTATAAGCTTTAATAGCAATCACATATATGCAGGGGTTGTAACTGATATTTCTAAACTCTGAGATACTGAGTTATACAACTCGGTCTGTCCCTGAAACTGCAGGTATTTATGTGATACTTGCGACTTAGAGTTAGGGCACTGAAGCTATGAGAGTCACCATTGTCCCACTCAGCAGCTGTTAAAAAAGCTGAAAACTTGATCAGATTTCATCTAGATATATGAATGAAATTGATCTGGATAGGACTGAGGTAAATCAGAAGGCTGGGTAAAGGATGGTATTTTCAAAATTCAACTTCTGTGAAAAATCAAAGGGGGAGATGTATATTTGGTGCATTTTTTTTTTTTTATTTTTGGGTAGCACATTATTTAATTTAACTTACATGGTCAGTTTACTTGAATAGGGCATGAGATCTTGTTGATTTGTACAGTTAGCATTATGACCCAATATATCCCAGAGTAATTCAGGTAAATAATAAAAAAAAGTATTTGTAAAGTCACCTTGGGAGAATGGGGAGAAAGGAGGAAATATTAAACTTCCCCACCTGGAGAATTCCTGATATTCTCACGAGAAGAATGGACAACCAATTCATTTGGCTGTACCTTCAATCTTGGGGAGGGCCCCTCTGAACATCATTCCTGCAAAAGATAGGCTAAGCCTATTGATAATTATATCTAAGAGTCACCCCCAGAGAGCCTCTTTTGTTGCTCAGATATGGCCTCTCTAAACCAACTTGGCAGGTGAAACCATTGCCCTCCCTCCTACGTGGGACATGACTCTTATTGGTGCAAATCTCCACGGCAATGAAAGACCTGACTCTTTGGGAAGAGTCAGGATCCAGAATCATGGAAGAGATGAAGTGTTCTTGACCAAAAGTGGGAAGAGAGAAATGAGACAAAGTCTCAGTAGCTGAGAGATTTCAGAATCAAGAGGTTATCTGGAGGTTATTCTTATGCATTATATAGGCATCACTTTTTAGTTTATGGTGTATTGGGGTGGTTAGATGGAAGGACCTGAAACGTGGAGCTGCATTCCAATGGTCTTGATTTTGAAGATGACATTATAACTATACAACTTTTACAATGTGATGGTGTGATTGTGAAAACCTTGTGTCTGATGCTACGTTTATCCAGGTTATGGACAGATGAGTAAAAAAATATATAAGGATAAAAATAAATAATTAACAGGGGAAAAGACAGGGGAATATTGTGGATCAATGAGGGGGGTAAGGGTCATGGGATGTATGAGTTCTTTTCTTTCTTTTTATTTCTTTAAGTGGTGCAAATATTCTAAAAATGATCATAGTAAGGAATACATAGCTATGTGATGAAACAGTGATTGTATAATATGATGCAACTGGACATGTGTGGCTATTTCTCAGTAAACATAAGAAAGAAGGAAACAATCAGAAAATTGTAGAGTAGGTGGAAAGGAAAGAGAATTTTCAGTGACCCTAAGAAACTGACAGCCTGGTTGAAAAGCAGAAAGAAAAGTTACTTCACACAAAAAGTTTGTTCCTGGCTTGTAAGACATGAAGATATCTTTTGAACCATAATGGTTCTCATTTCCAGAGATCTATGGAAGGCAAAGTTTTGATGCAAGTCACAGAACTTATGAAACTAGTGGTCAACTGCATCTAATTAAAGCTGTAAAGAAAAGTGAGATTCAGATTAAATTATATTGATCCCCTCCCACCACTTGCAGTCTGACAGAAAGTAGCATCCCCTTTTACTAGCATAAATATTTTAGTTCCCCGCTTCTATTTTTCTTGAAGATACAATTTATAATATGTAATAAAGATATTAGACACATAATGAGGTTAGGAAATTTAAGTCATATTTTTAAAAAATGAAGGTACATAAATACAGACATTCAAATGTCCCTAGTGTTGGAATTATTAGACAGGAATCTAAAATGGCATAAATATGTTTAAAAATCTAGTAAAAATTGTGCATAACACATGCAAGAAAGGACAAATGTTGTATTACAAATAAGGAGCATATTTCTTGAGTTTAAAAGCAGACTGGAAGGCGAGTAATGGTGACTCAGTGGCAGAGTTCTCACCTGCCATGCCAAATTCGATTCCCTGAGCCTGCCTGCCCATGTTAAAAAAAAAAAAAAAAAAAAACTGGACACAGATGAAGAAAGGATCATTTAACTTGAAAACAAGTTATTAGCATGAAATTAAGGAAGGAAAAAATAAACAGCAAAGTGGTATATGTTAAACAAGATTAAATAACATGTATGTAAGTGAACTGACAGAATGAGAGGAGAAAACAAATGGGGTAGAGTATTTGCTAAGAGATAATGGCATATAAATATCTAAAACTATTGGGAGATATAAATCCATACGTCCAATAAAACACTGATGCAAATAAAACTAAACCAAGGAATATTTTAATCCAACTGCTTAAAAGACAAGCAAGAAGAAAACTTAAAAACTGCTGGGGTGGGGTAAAGAGTATTGCATACAGTAGGACATTACAAATGATAGTTGATTTCTCCTCAGAAATGATGGAGACTAGAAGACAATGAAACAGCATGTTTAAAATTCTGAAAGTTAAAAAAAAAATCTGCCAATCTGGAATTTTGTTAATGGAGCAATTCTTTAAATTGGAGCTAAAACAAAAACATTTTAAGACAGAAAACAACTAAGGCAATTAGTGTCAAGGAGAAATGAACTACAGAATATGATAATCAAAATTCTTCACAATGAAGGGAAATGATATGAGATGGAGTTCTAGATCTACAGGAAAAAATAAGAACACCAGTGTGGTAGCTTTGAAGCTGCATGTACAACAAAAAAGCATATTCTTACATCTAATCCAATCCAGTGGACGTGAACACATTTCAAGTAGGATCTTTTGATGGGGCTACTTCAGTTAAGGTGTGACTCACCTAATCTAACTAATTCAAGATGACTCTTAATCCTATCGCTGGAGTCATTTATAAATGTAATGAATGCAAAGAAATAGAGAGAAGCCTAGGAAGCATCAAGATGAAGGCAATGAAACTTGAAAGAGAAGGGAGAGCATAGTAGATGCTGCCATGTGCCTTGCCATATGGCAAAGGAGCCAAGGAATGCTAGCAGCTCATTTTTGGGAATAAAGCATTGCCTTAATGTTGCCTTGATTTGGATATTTTCTCAGCCTTAAACTGTAAGCAAATAAATTCCCATTGTTTAAACTTGACCCATTTCATGTTATTTGCTTTAAGCAGCCTAAGAAACTAAAGCAGATTTTAGAACTAGAAGAGTGAGGTTCTGCTATTGCAAATACCAGAACTGTAGAAATGGCTTTGGAATTTGGTTGCGAGTTAGAAGCTGGAAGGATAGTGAGCTGCTTCATAGAACACACTCAAATTGCTTTGAAGAGACTGTTGATTGAAATATGGATGCTAACTGTACTTCAGATGAGGCCTTAGACAAAAATGGTGTGTGTCATTGCAAGCTGGAAGAAAGATGATCCTTTTTTAAAGTGGCAGACAGCTTGACAGAATTGAGTTCTGATGTCAGATAGAATCCAGAAATTGAGAAATTGAGCTTGGATATTTAGCTGAGGAGAGTTCCAAGCTAAACATGGGAGGTGCAGCCTGGTTTCCCCTTGCACTTTATATTTAAATGTGAGAGGAAAGAGATAAGCTAAGAACTGAACTCCTGGGCACAAAGAAACCAGAAATTGATGGTTTGGAAAATTCTGAGCTGCCAGAATGCAAGTTCCCAGACAATAGTGCTCCATTTGAGGGTTTAACTGAATATGGACCCAGCCAGCCATTTCAGTGTAAGTCAGAATTGGAAGTGTAATTATCCAAAAAAATCTGTGGAAAGTCTTACTGTCTTATGGTTGGACCCTTGTGTACTACATGCAAAACTTAACAAGTGCTTTTACAAGATATAAATGAATAGAGCCCCTGCCAGCCTTCACTAAAGGGGACAGGAAAGGGACATACTGAAGAAAAAATCATTTCAAAGGTAGGACCATGAAAGCTGAGTTTGGATTAGATATCATCTTGGCCCAAGAAACTAGACCCATCCATGTGTGTGGAAAAGATGAGTAAGCCCTGTCATTTAGAGAGGGGGTGCCTTCCATTCTGTTTTTCAGGAAGAGTGCTGCCACCCCATTTTCTGTGATGCCTGGGAGACTGTGGAGGGTCTGGTCTATGAGGGTAGAACTTAGAGTCTGGTCCCTACCCCCGTGCTTGAAGAGGGTGGAAACTTCACCTTAGTGTCTGGAGATAGCATGATGTCATATGAATGTAATACTGTTTGGGCATTACAAATTAAAAACTCTGCACAGAAGCACACACACAGTCATAAAGAATTCAACTTCTAACATCCTTAACTGAACCCATCACATTATTTAAATTCTCCATTACCCATCTTCCCCAATTCCCACTTTCCTGCCCACACTTACCTTATTGGGCAGTAAAAAGAAAGAGTAGAAAATTTTAACTTGATAGACTATATCACCATATCTCCTATTTCAATACATTTGTTTGGGTAACATAGTTAATTTTGTAAAAGCACTCAGTCACTCAGATTCAGTACTCCTTTTCTTACATGTTCCAAGATAAAGTCTAAATTTATGGGGGTCTTATATGAATCTGTAGTGATTGGGAAGGGGATCACAAATCTTGCAAGCTGGCCTCCATTTACAGTGTCTTGTCTAAGCAGATTTTTTCCCTAATGTGCAACTATCCAACCATAATTTATTCATGATTTAATTGATTACATGTAAACTTTGGGCATGAAATGGCCATTACTGCTGCCGAGCACAGACAAACGTTTTGCTTCTAGTCGAGTGATATCTAACCTCAGCAGTCTTCTCTTCCCAAGCCATGGTCCAAGTATCAGGGCACACAGGGAATTTTTTATCTTATTCACATCAAATGCCTGACAAAATGATTTAACAGCATTACTTCAGGCATTTTTTTTAGATTTCTGTGATTATAATCATCATCATCATCATGTAACTTAAGGTGTTCAGTATTTACGTGACTAGAGATGGTCTAAAGGCTTTCTATGTAGTAAATCATTGAGTCCCCAAACTACCCTTTGAAGTGAAGGGGATCAATTCCTATTTTAAGAAAACCGAGAATAGATTGGTTAATTGATATACTCTAGTCAGACAAAGAAAGTAACTGGCGTGATGGGTTCTGAACCCAGATACCATGGTGGCAGAGCCAAGCATAGGGTCTTCCTTTGGTCTTGAGTTTTCTTTCAGAATGTGTTAAGAATTTAGCTGCTGGGTGAGGGAGCAGCATCCTACTGTTATTTTCAGCAGATCAGAGAATGCTTGTGTCGGATTATTTCATGTATTACAGAATGTTTAATATCTCACTGTATGCCAGGTTCACCCTCTCAGTCACTGTGAAAAAGACCTGAAACATTTCCAAATTTTCCCCTCTTGCGTGATACTGCCACAAGCCAAGCACCATACAAGCTGATTCTGCTGTCCAGACCTGTCTGCCCGCAGGTGATACCCTGAAGGCCAAGCTCCTTAGGCCTGACCTCCTTACTTCACCTTCCCCTCTTTCCCGTACGTCATCTTCATACTCCTCTGCAATTTTTTCTTCTTTAGTGAAGTGGCTTTCACAATTATCCATAGACCATAATTCCAGAGCCTGGCATGGATATCAATGACCAATAATGAGAGACCCAAAAATATTATCCATGTGAATTCACATTGGTCAACTCAGTTGTCAGCCATTTAAACAATAATTTCCTCCAAAGTGGCTGGGAACATGTATTTCTCAGTGCATTTCTTCATTGCTACAGATATGCTAAGTACAGTCAATATCAGGAATGATAAATATGTTAAAGACAGGGAGGCATTGTCCATTCTGACATGCTGCCTGATTTCCATATCATTGTACAAATAACAATTTTGAGTCCTACCTGTTCTTATAAGCTGCCTTTTTAAAATTGTTCTCATAGTGTTTGGGTTTGTAGTGGTAAAATTGAAGAATTTAAATTGAGGACTAACAACAGAATAATTGAGGACAAAACTATAACATTTCTTGTTGGGAAAGAAAAAAAAGATGCCCTGATTCCCTCTGCCCAGCACACACACACACAGACACACACAGTACACACAACTGGCACACTTTCCTTTGCCAAAGATGGTGAGTGTTACTGTTTATCCATCTCACCACTATCAAACGTGGACTACAAAAACATTTGATATGTGTCTTATAGTTTTCCACCATATTGTTCCTAATATATTCTATTCTGAATTATCTAACATATATCTATGTTATCTAAGAAACTGATAAAGCAATGATTAATTTAATACATCCACAATTTTAAGGGTCACAAATGTGGGCAGGTCACAACGTAGAGGATCCATTCCTGTTCCACTATGAGCTTAGGTAGCTCAAACAACTGGAAGTGCTGGGATGGTTTAACTGGAGCCTCATGTCTTGCATCTCAGTACTGGCTGGTCCAAAATTTTATATTCATTCACATGTTTTGCATCTTGGCTGGTTTGGCTGAAGATGAGGCTGAACTGAAAATCAATCTTTTTTGTCTTTAAAAAAAAAAATTCTCACTCTCTGTTAACATGTGACCCCTCCATGTTGTTAGCTTTGGCTCTGTACAATATGGCAGTATCGAGTTTGGTGAATTTACTACATAGTGCCTGGCTTGCCCTGGTGGCAGCATTTCAAGAAACGTGGGTGGACACTGCAATGCTTCATGTGAAATAGCTTTGGAAATCCCAAAATATGCCTTTATACATTCTAAACAAAAGTAGAAAATGAAGGCAAACTAAAAATGGAACTAGATTCTGCCTCTTAATAGATAAAAAAAAAAAAGAACACATGACAGTTTTTAATACATGATAGATTCTTCTGTGTCTATGTGGTTCAGAATCCCAATATTGATGTATAATCATGTTCAAACAATCTTTGCAGCTTAATCTATGCAAAACATTCTGAAATACTTGTACATTGGTTGATGTTTTTCTGTCCATGACTTCTACCCAAGGTTTACCAATATTAACTTAAGACCATGACCTGAAAATTAACTGATTTTCTATCATCCTTTCAAACCCACAATGAAACAATATCTTTGTTTCAAACTTGTCTGTGAAATTGAATCCATTTTTGCCTTAACTTTATAATGGGAGTTTTATAGGCACTATAGTTTTAAACCTGTCAGCAACAATAGATGGTTCCATTCAACTTTCAATGAATGCTATCTTTATATCATATCCCTTTTATTTTAATAAAATGCCAAAATCCATAAAGTTTCAATAAAGATGACAAAATTTAGGAGACTATAGAAACATAAGAGAAACAAAAAGACTTAAAAAAATTAAATAAAAAATATGGTGATGTGGAGTGTTATTTTCTGTCTTGACATTCTAGCTTAGCTAAAATAATATTAGCTCAAAAAGATTTATCTAAATATCAATTAATTAAATAATTTCTTAGTGTGGTACTCAGGTCCTCTCATTTTAGAAATACATGGAAGCATATTCTCTAGGAGTTTATATTAAACATGCATGCAAAAGACAGGCTATTTGAAATATTGTCACAAGATTTCTCTTTTTAGGTTATGCAATTTCTTAGGTAAAATTCCTCTGGGGGATTTTAAAGCAAAATATTAATATGCAATCAATGGGAAGAAAAAAGAAATAGAGCAAAGGCAGTGCAAAACATTCCCATTTCAACTTAAAATATTTATACTCAGACTTATTAGCAAGATAACGCACCATGAATTTTTAAAACTATTACGTCAAAACAATTTGAGTAACACAAGAAGTGTATTCTTGATCCTGGGAAACAAATCATAAGGTTTACCAATTAGAAAATATTAATAGAATGAGAGATTTTAATATCTAAAGTTATTGGGACAAGAAGAAAAAAAGTAAATATTATGGTAATAACCTTCATACTCAAACACTTCACTGTTTCACTTTATTCAAGTTCAAGATAGATAAATATAAACGTTTCAATAAATTGTATGTGTGTGTGTTTCACTTTACCACTAATAAGCCGTCAAAATTACAGAGTTCAAGGTTTAGCTGTTAAATATAATTTCTGGTACTTTTTTTACTTACATAATTCAGTACTGCTCTACCCTTGACCTACTTATTTAATCCAGAAAATTGCATGCCTATCACTTAAGAGTAAAAAAATCAGAGAGTACATATGAAAAGAAAACTTGCCATTATTACTTATACAGCAAATCACACATGTCAGGGTACATGGATAGATTAAAATATAGACATGCACGCACACACATAAATATTCATACTTAAGTAAGTAGATGGAAATTGTTATATATCTTACAATTGACAACTGATAAGTAAAATTCTCTAATGATGTGTGCAATAATTAGAAATTCTTATTTTGCTTTTTTCAGCTACAAATAGGAGAAGGAAATATTTTTCAGCATAATGCAATACTTCCATTTCCTTAACTATTTTCACTTATTAGAAGCAGACTGTGTTTTGGCAGTAAACACATTAATTTATATTTTAGAGAATTTGCTTAAGTAGAATTTGACTCCATATGTAACTATTGCAACATATTGAATTTTATTCCTGTAGACACAGTTTATAATTCTACCAGCTGCCATAAATACACACTTAGTTTTTATTTCTTAAAAAAAATCTAAATTAATTATAATCCATCCGTTTTCTTTCATAAACTGAATATGAAATACATTTTTTAAAATAGAATTTTTAAAATTGTTATTCTTGTTTCAGAATGCAAGGAGAAATTCAAAGTATATTCACAATTTTAGAGTCTACTAACATTCTACATCTCTTCAATTATTGTGCTGCTTTTTCCTTTTGGTTCAAAACTATTAACTGAATTTTACATACATCTAAGATTTATCAAAAATGATGACAAAACATATGCATTCAGTTTTGACTCACTCACATTTTTTTCATAGAATTTTCTCAAAGTAGATTGTATAAAACAACCAAATGATTTGATAAAAAGTAAAATTCTCTACCCAATTACTCAGATATTTATTCTAAATAATGATCTTCATAGAAATTATTAGTTTTTATAATCATTTTTGCACGTGTAGACATCTGTACTTATCTTCTCTTGATCAAGTTCAACATTCTAATATTACATTGCTGTACGTGTATAATAATAAGGTTTATTAATTCAATTCTTTTTTTATTATATGTTATATAAATATATATAAATTTTTTTCTTTTGCATGGGCAAAATTGAACCCTGGTCTCTAGCATGGCAGGTGAAAACTCTGCCTACTGAGCCACCATGGATTGCCCCCTTTAAATATTTTTTAGAATATGGCTTTTTATTATTTGCACTTTCTCTTATTTCTAAGAATAAAACTTTCTTATCGGTAAAATGTCTGTTTTACCTGTTGCAGATCATCAGAAAATTTTTTTTTTAAACTTTGCACATATTATTCTTTTACTTCTGGAAAGTCCAATTAAGATTTTATCTTCAGTAATTCCCTCTAATAACAGTCTTTAATTATTATGAAATGCTATGTTTAAGATTTATGTATTTAAAAAATATTTATAACTCAAATGCAGTTCTAAAAAACTTTGAATTTGTTTAAAAATGTTAAATCCAATATTTTCTTAGAAGCAGTGGTCAAATAGTTTTATGGCTTAGGTTTAGGTTTGATTTCCACTTACCTTACTGTCAAAAAACAAATGAGTTATCTTAGTCATCATTAAAAATAATGGCTAGATATTATAAATATTAACTTGGGAGACTAAAGATAATATTTAAGCGGTTATGACAAGTTCCTTTAACAGTAATATATTATGATCAATAGATTTATATTTGATATCCCTTTAGCAGGTGATTCATTGAAACACTGAAGGAGCTTCAGTAAAAATCATATTATCCACGTTAGTGATTATTTACTTGACTCTGGTACAGCCATATTTAGAGCATAAACTTTAAATTCTTCACATACATTGGAAATAATATGTTTTTAATGGTCATAAAAATGGGACATTTCATCTTTCCACTAAATATTGGCAACACTGCCAAGTAAACATCTTTGTGACTATAGTGTACAATGAACTTTTTAATCACTCCATGAAATATTTTAGACTTACAGGAAATACGGTTTAAAAGTCTATTTTAATATTCAACACTGGTTCCACCTCACCATTGATGATTAAAATAAATGCTTTGTCTTCTTAGATTCATCATTTATCTATTCTGAAGTCATAAAACACCCAACATCTCTTTATATATCACTTTCCCCTGCTTTGGGGTATAACCAGGTTTTCCTGGTTTTGAGGAAGAAAAAATTGTGCTTTTTGTGATATACATCAATAGCTTTATTTCTAAATTATATTATTTTAAAAAGAGCCCTAGGGTGGTCCACCGTGGCTCAGCAGGCAAAGTTCTCACCTTCCATGTTAGAGACCCGGGTTTGATTCCCAGTGCCTGCCCAAGCACACACACACACAAAGAGTCCTAGGTGTAGTGGTGTATACACATTTCCCAATTTTGAAACTTATTAAAAACCCAAGCTAATCAAAACAGTGTGGAACTAGTATAAAGATAGACATACAGATTAATAGAATCAAATTAAGAGTTCAGAAATAAACCCATACATCTATGGTCAACTGATTTTTCTACAAGGATGCCAAAACAACTCAATGGAAAAGAAAAGCATTTTCAATGAATGGGTTGGCTTAACAAGAGAAATTTACTGGCTCATAGTATCAGAGGCTAGAAATTTTGCTTCCACCTGGGGTTGAATTGGTAACTTCTGGTTGCCAGCAATCTTTAGGGGTTCCTTGGCTTTTCCATCACATCACAAAGCACATGGTAGCATCTTATTTCTATTGCAGGTTTTGTTGAATTCCAGATTGTGGCTGCCTCCATGGTTTTTCTTTCTGTGGCCTTCTTTAGAAGGCGGCTAGTAATAGGATCAAGAGCTCCCCCAATTCACTTGTGCCACAGGTTAACTGAAGTAGGTCCATCAAAAGGTTCATTTGCAAATGGGTTCATATCTACAGGACCATGGATAAGGATCTAAATATACCTTTTGTGGGGAACATGATTCAATCCCTAATAGTGGAAATAAAGTGTTGTGCCCACTTTGGAAAATAATTTCTCAGTTTCTCTAAAAGTTAAACATGGAGTTATCCAGCAATTCCACGAATAGGCATATATCCAAGAAAATCTGAAACATACATTCACAGAAATACTTGGATATGAAATGTTCCTAGCAGTATTATTTACAATAACCAAAAAGTGGAAATAAATCAAATGACCATCAATTGATGAATGGATAAAAACATGGTTGATCTACACAATGGATATTAGTTTTCTATGAAAACATGAGATACTGAAATTTATTACACATGGACTCACATTGAAAGCATCCTTTGAAGTAAAAGATACCATACAAAAAAGTTCAAATTTTGCAAAAATTCCCTTATGTGGAATATGCATAAAAGGCACATCCATAAAGACAGAAAGTACGTTAGTGATAGCCTATGTTAAATCTGGGAAACAGGCACAGGAGCATGAGCAGGGAATGACTGATAATTAGTATGTTGCTTCTTTATAGGGTAATGAAAGTGTTGCAAAATATGGTGATGTTTGCAGAAATGCAAATACAAAAAATACTGAACTGCACGTTTTAAATGGGTAAATTGGATTGTATATGAATTATATTTCAACAAAGCAATAAAAAGAGGCATGTGTTTAAAATGAGATCTCTTCAAGAATTTAAGTTCTATGATTTCAAATTCTATTTTCAAATAAGGTGTTTTCTTTGTGAAAATATGCAAAATATTCAAAAATATGAAGAAGATATAAGCCCCAACCCCAACATCTAAATCTACACACTGTTAAGTGTTTCCTTTTTTCTACTTCAGTGGTCTAGGCCACCAAAATATTTGGAATAGAATCCAAGCTCACCGCCTACTTGCTCCTGTATTTTGGTCAATGTATTTACCTCTTTGTGCCTCATTTTCCATCTCTGTAAACTCAGAAAGCTTTTGTGAAGACTACAAAACTCAATGCATATAAAATAGTTATAATTAATATCTGGCATGTAATAATTGCTGCATAATTGTTAGTGCTATGACCCTGTTAATTGCCTATAATGATTAACAATTATGTAGCACTTAGGAGCCAATTATTGTTATCAGCACTTTACTTATAAGTATAATATAATTAGGATTTAAAAATTGATGTACTTGAACTGTTTTTACTTAAAAATATTAAGGTTAAATGTTTTGACTTTATGTAATAAATATCTGTATTATGTAATTCTAGAAAAAAAATCATGCAGAAACAACAGAAGAATATAAGGGAGTTTATGAGTAGACTGAAAACTAAAAGGGTAGGTTAAATATATCAACTGAAAAGAGATGGAAAGTATTTAGAAGCATATTAAAAAAATTTTCTGTAAGAAATAGATCAATCTGTTTACCTTTTAAATATACTTTTATAAGCAAACATTATTTTAAATGGATAGCCAGATGTAATAATTTTCTAATTTTTTATATTTAGTCAGTCAAAAATAGAAAAAAATGGAATCTAAGGCATTTTTAGGTAGTTTTGGTTACATTTGGGATTGAATATATCTTTCCAATGCTTTAATAGGTTTAATATTAAAAGCACTAGCATACTGGTCTAGGAAAATATTATCAAGACAAAATGTGGTATATACATACAATGGAATAGTATTCATCAGTGAGAAGGAATTAAGCCCTGAGGCAAGTAACAACATGGAAGAAACTTGATGACATCATGATGACTGAAATAAGTCAGGAACAAAAGATAAATAGCATCATCTCACTAATATGAGCTAATTATACTAAGTAAACTCATAGAGTTAAAATCTAGACTATAGGTTACTAGGAAATAGAATGAGAGTAAAGAATGGGGAGTGGGTGCTTAATGTGTGCAAAATTTTTAACTGGGTTGAACTTAAATGTTTGGAAGTGGAAAGAGGGGACAGTAGCACAATATGGTGATAACTAAAAGCACTGAATTATGTGCGTGATTGGGGTTGAAAGGGGGAGGTTCAGAGTGGAGTAAATGACTAGAAGGAAAGCTAAATAAAACATGGGACTGTACAACACAGTGAGCCCTGTGGTGGATGATGACTGTAATTAACAGCACAAATATAGAAATGTTCTTTCATGAACCAACGTATGTCACTATTACCTGAAGTTAGTTATAGAATGGTCCATATGGGAAAATGCACCTACTGCAAATTATGGACTATAATTAACAGTAGTATTTTAATATTCTTTCATCAACAGTAGCAAATGTAATATAGGTCAGTAATGGGGATGGAGTGTAAGGGGTATGGCATTTATTTTTGGATAATGGAATGTTCTAAAATTAATTGTGATGATGGATATAGTTGTATGATGATACTGTGGATCATTGTTCACTTTGAATGGTTTTTATGATATGTGAATATATTTCAATAAAACTGCTTACAAATAAAAAAATACTTCTGTGAGCATTTATTCACTTTTAAAATATCTCTTGAAAGCTGGGAAGAATAATAAGTAGGAGGAAAAAAATAAATAGAGAAAAACAAAAAATACTCCAACAACTATTAAAACATTGACTATATGCAACCTAACTAAAAGAAAATTATTCATGGATTTCAATGGATGGAATTATTTTAATTAATTTTTTCATGAGTTTCAAATAAAATTTTGAGTAAAAGTTTCTTCTGTGGTGTGTGTGTGAGAGAGAGAGGGAGAGAGAAAGAGAAAGCTAGGAAATTTTTTCTGAATTATAGACAATTTCAACCACATGACTTTGCACTTGTGAAAATATTTTCAAAGTTTTGTTGGTGGTATCTCTGAAGAGGCCAGTGGACCTATAACAAGTGAAATAGTTGCTTTGTAGGAGACCCACTATATCTGAGAAATGATTACATTGACTAAGGAACAAAGAGGTTGAGTCCTCTCTTAACACAACCGTTATTTCATTGACTAGTATTAGGTGAGGGACAGAGTCAGAGCCCAAGGAAATGTGATGCTCTATAGAGACTTGAAATATGGAATAAATCATCGGAATGGTTTATTCCAGCAGTATAGATTGGAAATCATTTCATCACATGTGGTTACCATATTGACTGAAACAAATTCCCAGCAATATGAAAACATAGCTGTTGTTCCTCTATGGGAATTGTCATTGCTTGTGCCTTTTTGTTTAAATCACATCAAAGATCTTGATAACTGATATCTGAGAATGTACTAATGTCACAAACCACAACAAGTTAATTTGGTAGAATTTCCATATTTTTTTTTCTTTCCAATGATGATTAATTTAAAATCAAATGGCAGGGGGTACAAAGGGTAGTTCAGTGGTAGAATTCTCACCTGCCATACAAGAGACCTGGGTTCAATTTCCGGGCCATGCACTTTCCACTCCACCCCCCAAAAAATTTCAGAAAATGGTGCTCCAATAACGGGATAGTCACATGAAAAAAGAAGGAAATGTGACTCCCAACATGCAGCATACAAAAAAAAAAGAATCTAATGGCATTTCCAAGAAAAACATACATTATTTTTAGGTCTAAATTGTATGTTATGTCTAATTATTCAAAAAGAAAATGGCCATTGTTAGATGTTATAATAGATGCAGTAGCTTGTCTGAGTGAGAAAAGTCACACGTGTGCCGGTATTTAGCTATTCAGTGTCAGACACTCTCCCACTTATTTGTATTACATGACAAATACTAAGAGACTAATAAGTCTTTTGGAAGAAAGACTAAAACTCCAAAATTTGCTTTGTGTTCATATACTCATTTCTCTCTCAGACACCATGTGTGTGACCTACACGTTTCTTTATTTCCACAACATGACTTTATCCCTTCTCCCTGAAGTTTCCAGGACCATCCACCATGAAATTGTCTCAAAATATAGCCTCCAAACCACCACCGATCTCACTTTTTTTAGGGGCTTACTGCTAAAAAACACAGGAATACTGATTCCTTCCTGCATTTATTTATTATTTTATTCACTTAACAAGTATTTATTGATAAAATACATGTGCTAAGATACAACAGTGAGTGCATGATCTCAGAAAAAAAGCTTCAATGCATTTAGTCCAACCTGCTTCTTTGCCAAATGTCCTTATTCTTTTTTTAGTCCCACTATAAAGTAAACACAAACGCTCACACACAAATGCACACACACACACACACACACACACACACACACACACCGTGCTTTTAAGGATGGCTGATGTTTTAACCCATATAATTAATATTTATAATGCCGGCAATTCTTGCAATTGAGGTGGAAATCTGACAAGGTATTTAAAATGAAGTTATTACTTTATCATGTGATTTCAAAAAAGTGAAATAAACATTAATACAGAAAAGAAGATTTTTTGATAAATCGCTGATATTTTTAAACTTTGAAAAGATTTAAACTTAAAGTGCTAATGTTTAAACATAAATGTTTAATATTCATATACTATAACTGAAAACAATCCTTTGCAAAACGTAATTTAAGAAAATATAATAGATATACTTAAACCTATAATTTATTCATTTGTACTTTCAAATTTAACAAAAATTTAGAAGTTTTCTTATTGACAGACTTACATGGTTTCAATGACAGTTCCTTCACCTCTTTGTTTCATAACCATGGACAAACTATTCAGATGTCTAAGCCTAAGGTATACCACCTGTAAAACAGGGTTAATATTATCGAAGTCAGAATTATTAATACATTTAATTGAGATAATATATACAAAATAATTAGCGCAAGTATCTAACTGAGAATCTCAATAATTAATAGTCATCATTTGACAGCATATGGTATAAATGGACCAATATTTCATCCAGAAGATGAAGTGCACTCCAATATGTGAATTATGGAAGTGTGAATCCCAACACCATATCCCATATTCATAAATTTTAATGTGTACAAGTGTGCACTTTTATAAGGAAAACACGTAGATTTGCAACATTCTTGAATGTAAGTTGTATTTATGAGTGGAGGACTGTGAAATTTCCTTAGAAGATGAGATTTCATCATTGGTTCCCTTCAAGATGTCTCTCATCTACGTGATATCGTATACCTACTAATTTTGCCATGGTATAAAATCTTGGCATTCACTTCCTTAAATTGCAATAAAGCTGTTTTTCTTTCCTAACTAATAAATATAAGCTATTATTTTTAGCATAATTTTCAGTATCCAGATTCTTCATACATTTTAATTTTTTACACCCTGTAGCAAAGCATATGATTAACTTCTATCTGCCTGGAAAATTTTTCAATTATACAGATAGTTTTGTTTTTTCCTTATTGGACTATATATTATTCAAGATCAAATAGTACCACTTTTTTACATTATTTAAGTTTTCACACTCATTAAAGTGAAATATTTGCTCAAAGATAGGATAGCATGAGAAATGTGGAATGTTAGTGTAAAGAACCTGGTGAGGTGGGAACCATTCAGTAAGATAATATCATTAACTATTTAGTAAGAAATTTCATAAAAATTGATCATATTAATAGAAAATTTATCATAGAAGTGTTTCATTGTGCATAGGATAAAATTCTAACAATTATAGTCTTATTAATAAAACAATCAATATCAGAATGCGTTGTTGATTGGAAATACAAATGAGTTTGAAAGAAAAGGTCATTAGAGTGAAAGTGAGAGGTGAATAGAAGTTTAAGATTAGGGTGTTTGCAATAAGAATGATATGGAAAATAATCCATCATGTCTGTTGTAATTTACAAGTTGATTTATTGTAATCCTGAAAGACCTCATCAAATTCATTCAATATATTCTATGGTAAATAATTGATAAGTCCATTCCTTGAGAGCAAGTGTATCCAGAGAGAAGGGAAAACTTCAAGAAAAATTTGTTAGGTAAGTTAGAGAGACATGTTAAAAGAAATCACCAAAATCAGAACTCCTTGGTGGCATATGATAAAATTGTACTGGTGCTAAAAACAGAGTAAATCCAGAGTTGACAACTGTGAATGAATTACATACACTTCGATATGAATGTACTCTACCAAAGCATGTGTGATACGTAGACTTCTGTTTCATGTCAATGAAAGGAATCATGCAATAAATAATCAGTAGTATCTATCCATCAGTGATTCTTTCTAAGCCCTTCTCTCTAAACCATCCATTTATAAGCTAAATATTTTAGTGTTATTTGAAAGTGGGTTGAGGACTTTTTGCATGTAAAATGGACAGTACATTCTCTGTCATGATAGCTATAAAATATCTATTAAATCTTGATATTTTGGGGCTGAGATTATGTGTAGATCATGCTGACAATTACAGCAGAATTTTTTCCAGAATAAAACAAACAAAAAATCCTCTGGGAAAAAAATGTATTTCACTCTTGATTTAGATTTTGAAACACAGTAAGAGAAGATTGCTTTCTAACTCACAAGGTGAATTAACACTGGGTTTCCCCTCAGGATTTATTTAAAATCCTTTACTTTCCATAAGAAAGGATAGAGAGGTACTACAAAATTCATCCTACATGCTTGCAATTAATCATTTATCTATATATTGGTAAATCTAGTTTCAAACTTTACCTTCAATTATGTCTGGGTATAACTGGCAACTATTTATGTAGCAGCAGACTTTATTTAAAAATTTATTACTCAGGGTGGTTCAGTGGTAGAATGCTCGCCTTACATGAGAGAGATCCAGGTTCATTTTCCGGACCATGCATCCCCCCCCCCCAAAAAAAATTAGTTATTTTATTTATAAAGTGGAGTCCACAGAACTAAAAGTTAAACTCCTAAAGGCAGGTCAATAAATTGAGAGATTTGACAGGAAAACTGAGAAAACAGCATAGACTTGTCTCTTTAGAATCCTGTGGCTTATTCTCAGAAAGTTTCAGTAGTAAGCAAACTGATGATTTGGACCTCATCATTAGCTTCCACATTTTATTTTGATAGGGTGTTTACAAAAGTGTGTGTGTGGGGTATTGTTTTTCAGAAACCAACTTTACTAACAAAACAAACACAAAGCAACCCTTTCAAGGTTCAGGTTGAGTGTGGAACTGGAAAGTTCTTTTTCAGACTTTATCACTTGCTTTCTGTACATTCCTTCTCTGCCGTTTTTCTTCCTCTTTAAACATGGGAATTAGTTCTGTTAAAGCACACATGAAAAACTAAAGAGAATGTATATATTCACATGAGGAGCCACCTCCTAGCTGGGAGTTTGTAACTTACAGATACAGCAGTAAATAGATTTTTATTACTATCCACAGGTGGGATTTCTTAGGTGGTATTCATTAACATCATCATTTCTTAAGTTGAGACCAAAAATATCACAATACAATCACAAATGTATTTGGATAATTTTGGCTAAAGTCACCTTAAGCAAAATTAAGCAACTATCCTTACTGCTTTAGCTCTCAGAATCCTTTACTGTGCTCATATAGCTTCTGAAATTCTAGAAGAATATAGTATGAAAATAAGCTTTTTATAGGTAATATTTTTGAGAAGTTTTAAAAACACACCATAGTGATAAACCAAAAAGGAAAGATGGAAATTTTCCAATCACCTATATGTAAAACAGTTCAAATGAGCTCATCTTCCCTTTATAGTCAGAAGACAATGGATATAAAATTGTCAGATGCATTTAGATCTAAATACAGAAAGCTCTTTTATATGTATTAAGGTCAAGTCATTGGAATTGAATACTTAATCAATATTTACTGATCTTTTGGTAGAGGCAGGAGAAATGAGAGAAAAGCCATAGTCATTTTCCTTACTACACTTAAATTTTTGTAAGACAGAGAAGTGAACAGAGAATTATAATAAAGAAGTATAAATGCCATGACAGCAAAATACTGTCTTACAGTAGTTTAGACAAAATACTAACAAAGCAGTCTTTGAAAAATTGAAAAGGACAAGTGTTTTATGTTAAATGAATAAGCACACACACATGCACATGCAAACATATAATCTAATATATGAGTCAAGATTGGGAATATAGCTGAAGAGATATCAGAAAACACTTGTACAATCATGATTCTGAGGGATTTAATAAAATGCTTTACTACTTTAGATGATCTGTGGTTTCACATGATATTAAAATAGGAACACCATTTAAAATACAGGTTTATAGGTAGGGAGAATTTTTGTGTTCTTTACTGAAAGTATCATTGATGATAAAACCTTGAGATGAATAAAGACATTTGCAGTGAATGGACACTCATATTTACTGCACCAAAACAGTTCTGCCATTTTTATATTTTTCTTTACTTTTCAGCAGAGGTATTTTGAATTTCCATGCCAGTGATAATATCAGAAAGAACATTTAGTGAAATTCTTGCATGTACTGACCGTCTTACACTCACAAAAATACTATGATGAAGGGACTACAAGTCATTCCAACATTATGGATGAAGAAAGTGAATACAAAGAGAAAAATTAACTTTCCAAAGTCCCTATGTCAGCTAAGGGGCAGAGCCAAAAGTCAAGCTCAATTTAAGAGCTAGTTTACTTAAACTCCATGTTAAGTATATTAAAACATCATATTTTACATATATCAATAGGCTCAATCAATACATACTCACAATGGCTTCATTAAATAAATGTTTTAGGCATAGCATCATAGTTATAAGATGCCACTATTATATTGCAGATTAAAATTATAACCAAACTTTTTAGCTAATGATGATTTTAATGGTTCTTCAAAAAAAGGACTGCAGGGTTTTTAGGCTATAAAAATCTGTTTATACAGATTTGCAAGTACAGTAAGGGAAAAAGGTATTTCTCATACTGCATTATTAGCGATAGAGCATTCAAAATAAGTACTAAAAGCATAAGATGAAAAGTTTCAAACGGATGTTTTACCAAACTTTTTAAAATATCTCAATGGCATTACTTTGTGGAAGAGGTTATTTTAATGCCTCTCTAAAAAAAAAAAAAAAAAAAAAAAAAAGGCAAAGAAAAAGTCTGTGATCTTCTATTCTAATTAAGAAAAAAAATTTTCTTAGCACTCACAATTAAATACAACCTCGGCATCAGCACTGGTTCTGTTCCTAAGAAGCTGTAAGACAAAGGAAAAATCATCTCATTTCTGCAAGCCATAATATGCTGACTTGTAATAGAGGGGATCAGAATCACAAATTGATCTCTGAGGTCTTCTGCAGTTTGATGAGCTATGATCATATGAAATTAGCACAGTTTAAGTAGAATGGAATCAATAGAAAAAAAGCACGCCATTTAGTGCATACTAATTTGGTACTTCTCATTCATAAACACATGTTTAAAAAGACATGTACAGCAAATAGAAAAAAATATATATGTAGAGATATTTGATGGAACTAATGGAAAATGGACTTGACTTGTCAAAACTGACCTAACCTTTCGCAGCTGATTGAACTTTACCCACCCTGGTGAACCAGAGAGCACCACCTACCTATTCCAAACAATTTCCAAAACATGCCAAATGTTTAACCACAGATGTATAGCCACAAAGATATTGTTCTTCTGTTTTTTTTTTTTTATTTTTCTCAATTTCAACAAACCCTGGCCTATAAATATGCAACTCTCCCTCCCCTTAGCAGGGCTCTTGGTTCAATTTGTCCTCCCGGCTTGACTGCTCCTCAGGCTGTCCCTCTAAAGCTCTCTAATAAAGCTTGACTTGATCCATTGAGATCTCTCCATTCCTTCCTTTTAAGCATTCTCCTCCTCTACCCTCCTTCACTTTCCTTTCATAATAGTGTCAAAACCAGGGAGGTGGCTAAGGCAGGGACCCCCAGTCCCTGGCTCTTTTCCCTCCATTTGAACACTTCCCCTTTAAACCCTTCCTTCCTTTTCTATCATTTTCATGCCCAACTCCATGGGACCCAAGTGACCTTCCAAGCTCACTATAAGCTGAATGGCCACTGGAAAGTGACCCGAAGCCACCATCTCTTAGGAGAGCACAGCTTTTGTGACCTTATTGCCACGAGTGGTGCAAGGACCCCCCGTGGGTTCTCTATTGGTCATCTAGGCACACTCTGAGCTTAAACAATCTTTAGCCCTCTGCTGTCTCATTAAAACCTCCAGATCAGGGGACCTTTGCCATTTCAGCCACTGCATTCACCACCGACTGATTAAAATTGCCCTCAGACATTACTGGTGGGTGAGTCTCCTCGCCTTTACACTCTCCTCACAGAGGTGCCCTGTGGGCTGTTTTCTCTTTCTCTTTTACTCTTCCATCATAGACCACGGCAGTCTCCTCCATTGGCCAGAGTAGGGGACGCCCTCCTCGCCCAATGAGGATTTCATTCCCACCTCTCACATGACTGGGGATGCCCTGCCTGGTGTTGAAGACCCTGGCTTTTTGGTCTCTCAGAGTTAGCCTTCCTCCCCACTATTTCTCCCTCAAAATGGGGACTGGGAACTCTGTCCCGGTGGACTCACCTCTAGCCTGTCTCATAAAAAATCTAAAAACGCTAGACTTAACACTTGATTTAAAGGCCACTAAATTCCTCTGACTCTCAACCCAGACCTGGCTGCAATACAATTTAGACAATCAACATCGACGGCCAGAATTTGGAACTTTCAACCCTGTCATTCTAAGTGAACTAGACTCTTTTCTCCTTCAAAATGGCAAGTGGTCTGAGGTACCATATCTCCAGGCCTTTTTCTATGTCTGCTCCAGACCATCCCTATGTAAATCATGCTCTCCTCTCCAACTACTGCTGGCTGATACCCCTGCCACTCCACTGGGAAAACACTCTCCCAACTCCATCTTCACCTTCACCAATACAGACCCTGCTGATGATCCCCTCCATACCGACCCCCTTCCCAAAACCCTAAGCTGCCCCCTACTATTCACCCGCTGGATACCCCCATCAACCCCCCAGCTTCAACGCCCTAGGCACCCTTGCCTTCCCTTCCTTACACACACTCCAGATCTACTTTGGACCAAAACCAACTTCACCACATGTTTCCCCTCCGAGAGGTGGCAGGAGTAGAGGGACAAGTTCAGGTTCAGGTCCCCTTCTCAGTGGCAGATATGTCTCAAATTGGGGAAAAATTATGCTCCTTCTCTGAGAATCCTATCAGCTATTGCAAAGAAATATCTGCCTCATGCAAGCTTACTTCCTTACATGGTCAGATCTTTACTACATCCTTACATTCACCTTAACCCTGGATGAACGGAGCTGCATTTGGCAATCTGCCCAAGAATATGCAGACGACCTTCATGGTGAAGATAGAAACCTTAACCCAGTTACAGATCTGGCACTCCCCACCAGTGAGTCAGATTGTACATATCAACCGAGGGACCCCAGAATTCAGAATAAGGACCACAGGATAGCCTGCTTACTTGAAGGAATGCTCAAGAACACCCATACCCAAGAAAATTATTTAAAAATTAGGGAAATTACCCAAAAGCCCAAAGAAAACCTCTCCCTCTTAATGCCAGACTAACTGAAGCTGTAACAAAATACACCAATCTGGACCTCAATACACCAGAACATACCCTCTTCTTACATGTACAATTTATCTGCCAATCTGTCCCTGACATCTGAAGAAAGCTTCAGAAGCTTGAATAAGGTCTATAGACTCCACAACAGGAACTCCTCAATGTAGCCTTCCAGGTGTTTAACAACCGGAATGAGAAGGCAAAGAGGGAAAGAGAAAAAAATCCTCAAGACCAAATACCAGCTCTTAGCCATGGCCCTACAGGGTCCTCAATGTGGCCCTACATACTGGCTTCCCATCTCCCGGGGACAAAAAAATTGCAGACACACCTGGGGCCTGCTTCTGCTACAGCAACCAGGGACACTGGCCAAAAGCTTGCCCAAACCATAAACCTCCCTCCAAGCCATGCCCCAGTTGTAGTCAATGAGGACATTGGGAAGTGGATTGGCCTCAGGGGCAGACAACCTGCTCCTTAGGTTTCTCCCTTACAGAACCAAAAATGTCCTTTCTGCAGTTACTAGAATGAAGGAGCCCAGACTCCACTGCCCTTGTGTATTAGTTAGGGTTCTCTAGAGAAAAAGAATCAAAAGGGAACACTTGCAAATGTAAAATTTACAAAAGTGTCTAATGTTACAGTGGGAATGCAGAGTCCAAAATCCACAGGGCAGACTGTGAAGCTGACAATGCTGATGGAGGGTCTGGATGAGCTCCACAGGAAAGGCTCACCAGCCAAAACAGGAAGAGAACCTGTCTCTTCTGAATCCTCCTTAAAAGGTTTCCAGTGATCAGATTAAACATTACTCATTGCAGAAGACACTCCCCTTTGGCTGATTGCAAATGGAATCAGCCATGGATGCAGCTGACGTGATCATGATTTAATTCTATGAAATGTCCTCATCACAACAGACAGGCCAGCACTTGCCCAACCAGACAAATAGGTACCACCACTTGGCCAAGTTGACATGTGAACCTGATCATGACAGTCTACCCCTTCTCAACTTGGAAAATATACATACCACCTTAAATCATATATAATTTCTAAATAAAAAACAATGAAACACACATTTTTTCTTTCACCTAGCAATGCTCAACTATCCTGCATATAACTGGAATCATATCAATCTCTTCAGAATAGGGGGTAAATTCTTGGGTAATATTCATTCTTAAACTTGAGATCTTAGAACTTAAATAGTACAACATGAACAAAGCAGCATTACAGTCCTTGATTCAGTAACTGATCATGTGGTCAAAGTTCATATTTATCACTACCTTCTTCCACTCCCCATTCCATGTTCCCTTTACCCTCAACAAACACTTCAGCTGGCTGTAGTTCTATGCCTTGTGGGGTGACCCAAACCTTCATTCCTGAAGTTTCAGAGCTATTGGTAGTCCTGCCTGGATTGGGTTGTTACAGTTTTCCATTGACTTTAATCATAGGGCATCGTAGTACTAAAAGACGCCCCAGGGGATCTCCTATATTCCAAGAAAACTCTTCTTTACCTCCATTATGTAGTTGCAGTCCTAGACTTCCCCTTGATAGTCAGGGTCAATCACCCCAGATAATAATGTAATCCCCTTCTTGGCTTGTTGCTCCAGTGGCATAAGTAGTCCAAAGTGACCAAATGGCAGTCTTAATGGAATCATTGTTGTTTCTGCTGGTGAAAGCAGTCCCCGTTTTGAACTAAAACCTGTAG
Source organism: Tamandua tetradactyla (assembly GCF_023851605.1). NCBI lineage: Eukaryota > Metazoa > Chordata > Mammalia > Pilosa > Myrmecophagidae > Tamandua > Tamandua tetradactyla. Next base: position 78,678,400 of record NC_135336.1, read on the forward strand.
ACCAGCAGAGCTCAGTGTCACAGTAACAGGAAGCAAAAATTTGACTAGCGGATCACTAGGGGTAATAATGAGTGGTACCACTCCCATTTCCACCCCTTGGTTCCTGGACCCATGCATGGATCCTGGCTATGGGAGAAACAGCACCATACAGTGGACACTGATTCAGAGCATATACAGCTTCCTGGAGAACATTAACTCAGAATTTCAAGGTATGGCCACCTGTTTGGCACCATAATTGAGTTTTCAAAAGGCCATTCCACCATTCTATCAATCTAGCTCCTTCTGGATGATGGGGAACATGGTAAGACCAGAGAATTCCATGAGATTGTGCCCATTCCCACACTTCATTTGCTGCAAAGTGTGTTCCTTGATCAGAAGCAGTGCTGTGTGGAATAACATGATGATGGATAAGACATTCTGTAAACAACAGGTGGTAGCTTTGGCAGAAGAATTGCGTGAGGAAAAGCAAACCCATATTCAGAGTATGTGTCTGTTCCAATTAAAACAAATTGTTTCCCCTTCCATGAAGGAAGTGGTTCAATGGGATCAATATGCCACAATGTAGCTGGCTGGCCATTTCGGGGAAGTGTGCCATATCAGGGGCTGAGTGTAGGTCTCTGCTGCTGGCAGATTGGACACTCAACAGTGACTATAACCAAGTCAGCCTTGGTGAGTGGAAGTCCATGTTGCTGAACCCATGCATAACCTCCATCCCTACCACCATGACCACTTTGTTCATGAGCCCATTGGGCAATGACAGGAGTTGCTGGAGAGAGAGACTGACTGGTATCCAGAGAACAGGTCATCTTATCCACTTGATTATTAAAACCTTCCTCTGCTGAAGTCACCCTCTGGTGTGTATTCCCATGAGACACAAATATGTTCATGTTTTTAGCTGACTCAGAAAGGTCTATCTGCATACTTCTTCCCCAGACCTCTTTGTCACCAATTTTCCAATTATGGTCTTTCTAAATCCCTGACCATCCAACCAAACCAGTAGCAACACCCCATGAGTATACAAATGCACCTCTGGTCAGTTTTCCTTCCAAGCAAAATGAACAACCAGGTGCACTGCTTGAATTTCTGCCCTCTGGGAGGATTTCCCCTCACCACTGTCTATCAACAACATCCCAGAAAGGGGTTGTAATACTGCAGCTGTCCAGTTTCGGGTGGTATCTGCATATCTTGCTGAATCATCTGTAAACCAGGCCTGAATTTTCTCTTCCTCAGTCAATACACTGTAAGGAACTCCCCAAGAAGCCATAGCTCTGGTCTGGGAAAGAGAAGGAAATGTGGCACTAGTAGAGACCATGGGCATTTGGGCTACTTCTTCATGTAACTTACTTGTGTCTTCAGGACCTGCTCTAGCCCTATCTCATATATACCATTTTAATTTTACAATAGAGTGCTATTGTGCAGGCCCAATTTTATGACTTGGAGGGTCAGATAAACTCAGCTTATGATTGGCAACTCAGGTCTCATGGTAACTTGGTGGCCCATGGTTAAGCGTTCAGTGTCTACTAAGGCCCACTAGCAGACCAAAAGCTGTTTCCCCAAAGGAGAGTAGTTATCTGTAGCAGATGGCAAGGCTTTACTCAAACATCTGAAGGGCCTGCATTGTGATTCTCCTATGAGGGCCTGCCAAAGCCTCCAGACAGCATTTATATTTGCCACTGACACTTCTAGCACCATTGGATCTGCTGGGTCATATGGCCCAAGTGCCAAAGCAGCTTGTACGGAAGGCTGAACCTGTTGCAGAGCCTCCTCTTGTTCAGGTCCCCACTCAAAATTGGCAACTTTTATGGTCACTCGACAAATGGGCTGGAGTAGCAGACCCAAATGAGGAATATGTTGTCACCAAAACCCAAAAGACCAACCAGGCATTGTGCCTCTTTTTTGGTCGCAAGAGGGGCCAGATGCAGCAACTTATCCTTCACCTTAGAAGGGATATCTTGATATGCCCCACACCATTGGACACTTACAAATTACACTGAGGTGGAAGGCCCCTGTATCTTAGTTGGATATCTCCCATCCTCTGACATGCAAATGCCTTACCAATAAGTCTACAGTAGTTGCTACTTCTTGTTCACTAGGTCCAATCAACATGATATCATCAATGTAATGGACCAGTATGATGTCTTGTGGGAGGGAGAACGATCAAGGTCCCTGCAGACAAGATTATGATTTAGGCCTGGGGAGTTGATATAACCCTGAGGTAAGACAGTGAAAGTATATTGCTGACCTTACCAGATGAAAGCAAACTGTTTCTGGTAGTCCTTCCTAATAGCTATTGAGGAAAAAGCATTTGCCAGATTACTAGATGCATACTAGATACTAGGGGATGTATTAATTTGTTCAAGCAATGACACCACATCTGGAACAGCAGCTGCAATTGGAATTACCACCTGATCGAGCTTATGGTAATCCACCGTCATCCTTCTAGTCCCATCTATTTTCTCCACAGGCCAAATAGGAGAGTTGAATGGGGATGTGGTGGGAATCACCACCCCTGCATCCTTCAAGTTTTTAAGAGTGGCAGTAATCTCTGCACTCACTCCAGGAATCTGGTATTGCTCCTGATTTACTATTTTGCTAGGTAGGGACAGTTCTAGTGGCTTCCACTTGGCCTTTCCCACCATAATAGCCCTCACTGCAGGAGTTAGAGAGCCAATGCGGAGTTTCTGCAAGTTGGTCAGTATGTCTATACATTATGCATTCTGGAACTGGGGAAATAACTAGAGAATGGGTCCAGGCCCCACTGCAGCCACTGTGAAATGGACCTGAGCTAAAACTCCATTGATCACCTGGCCTCCATAAGACCCCACTCTGACTGGTGGGCCAGAGTGACGTTTTGGGTCCCCTGGAGTTAGTGTCACTTCTGAACTAGTGTCTAATAATCCTCCAAATATCTGATCATTTCCTTTTCCCCAATGCACAGTTACCCTGGTAAAAGACCATTGATCTCCCTGGAGAAGGCTTGGAGGAAGATTAACAGTATAAATTTGTGGCAGTGAAACAAGGTTCTCCCCCAAAGGGATCTGGTCTCCCCTTCATTCAAGGGGCTCTGGGTCTGTAAACTTTTTCAAGTCTGGAACTTGATTAAGGGGCCATGACTGTATTTTTGTAATTCAGGTTAGACTTCTGTTCACTTGACCTAGAACTCTTTTGTTTATACAGCTTGAACAAGAGTTTAGTAGATTGTCCTTCTGTTGTATTTCTAGGTACCCCATGATTATTAGCCAATGCCACAAATCTCTGTGAGTCATATAATTTTGACTCCTGCTTTGAGTTTGCTGTCTATTATAATAGCCACATCTACCCTTTCTTTGGTGATTAAGTGCTGCCACCTGAGTTCTGCCAACTCGGGATCCTGACATCCCCATTGTGCTTAAGGATTCCATCTCAGTGACAGCAGTTCCTACAGTAATATCTAACCTACAGAGAAGTGCAACCACAGAGCTCTTCAGGGATGATGGTGCTAGTCTCACAAATTTATTTCTCACTGTTCTGTTAAAAGGTGCATCCTCTGGACATTTCTGGGGTGTGAGAGCAGGTTTTGCATGACAAATACACTCTAACATTCCACTCTCTCTAAGCCTCTGGAGCCCCTCATCTACATTATACCAGGGCAGTTCTGGCATTTCAACCTCAGGTAATGTTTGATCCTAGCATTCAACCTTAGGTAATGTTTGATCCATGTTTCAACCAATCATCCAAACAAACTATTAATACCTTTTCTAACCCCTTGAGCTATAACATTGAAAGCAGAATCTCTGCTTAGTGGGCCTGTATCAATAAATTCAGCCTGATCCAGCCTTATATTCCTTCCACCATTATCCCACACCCTTAAAATCCATTGCCACATATATTCCCCTGATTTCTGTCTATATAAATTGTAAAACTCACGCAGTTCTTTTGGAGTATAATGTACCTCCTCATGTGTGTTACTTTGTACCTCACCTTTCGGAGACTGTTGGAACTTTAGTCTAGTTATATAATCTGGAAGAAATGAGGGGTGGTGGAGGTGGGTCATGAAAAGAATTAGAAATATCTTCCAAGCCATTTGCTTCTGGGTCTTCATTTGCAGTTTCATCTGATGAAACAGGATTAATCACTCTAGGGCTAATTCCTTCATGAGGAAGTTTGGTGGCCAACTCCTCAAGGCTGGCCGGAGGTGTGGCAGTTTTGCCCTCAGGACAAACTGTTACAGGGTTATCTAGGGAAGACTCTGCATGACCTAGGGTTGCAACCTCACCCCCGACATCGTTATCAATCCATATGTCGCTATGCCATTTTTCAGGGTCCCACTCCTTCCCAATCAATGCCCTCACTTTAACAGCAGACACCATGCAACACTGACATTTCAGTTTACATTGTGAAGTTGCTACACTAGTAAAAAGATTCTGAGTCTGATGTTCAGAAAACTCAATTCTGCGGCTACAGGAAATATGATATTCCTTCAGGATACTCATAGAAATGTCCACATCTGTCCAATGGCGCTTTGACTTCTCGTTTGATGAACCCTTAAGTGCATCCCTTTCACTCCTTAATGTAGCCAGTGTATCTAACAACAACCAGTCAACATCTCTATACCTCTTATTTCCACAAACCTCTGTAAAGGTGTCAAAAATATTATCCCCCAGAGTCTGGCTTCATACAACTGAAGCATTAAGAGAATCGAATGGTGATATTTTGACTTTCTCTTTTGTCAACTCACTCCATGGATTGGGAGTGTCATTCTGATTATAGGAATCAGAGTCCTTAGTGTCTTTGAGTCCAATCAGAGTAGAAAACCATTTATAAAAACCCATTTTTAAGATTCTTTTTCTTAAGAACCACTCCTGGTACCCAGATGTATTAATTAAGTTTCTCTAGAGAAACAGAATCAACAGGAAACACTTGCAAATATAAAATTTATAAACATTTATCATGTGACCATGGGAATGCACAGTCCAAAATCTGCAAAGCAGGCTGTGAAGCCTACAATTCTGATGGAGGGTCTGGATGAACTCCACAGGAGAGGCTCACCAGCTGTAGCAGGAAGAAAACCTGTCTCTTCTGAATCCTCCTTAAAAGGCTTCCCGTGATTAGATTAAGCATTACTAATGGTAGAAGATGCTCCCTTTGGTTGATTACAAATGGAATCAGCTGTGGATGCAGCTGACATGATCATGATTTAATTCTATGAAATGCCCTCATCACAACAGACAGGCCAGCACTTGCCCAACCAGACAAACAGGTACCACCACTTGGCCAAGTTGATACATGAACCTGACCATGACCAGGGTAGTAGGGATGGTGGCTGTATTGTTTCCTTCATGGTTGACACTGCAGCATTTCTCTCTGCCCTGAATATGTGGAAGGGCCCCACAATAAATGGAACACAGCCCCTAGTAGGAATATCAAAAACTATTACCTATCCCCACAATACCCCTTCCTTCCTCTGCTCCTTCAGAAACCCCACATTCACTCACTCATTCATTATCATCCCCACTTGTCCAATCCTCATTTTAGGAAGAGATATCCTCCATAAACTTTGAGCTTCCCTTCACATCCCACCCCTATGCAAAACTGCCATCTTTTTAACTCCAAACAATGCAATAAGGACAACAATGCTGGACTAACTCCCCACTCACCAAGCCTCTAGGCCCCATAAGCCCCCTCAACCCATCTGACCCCTGCCATTTAGGACACAGACCATCCTCAAATTGCTTCTCATCATTCCCCCATACTTATTAAGCTCAAAACCTCAATTTGCAACAAGAAACCCCCCTTCCAAACATTACAGTCTCTTACAGTCATGGCCCTTGGACACTCCATTTCCTTTTGGCACAACAGGGAAAACATGAGATGCCAAGGAGCAGGTAACTTTTTCCCAGTTTCCAGCATTAGCTTATTCCTCTGTCTGGCCTACCTATCTGCACTCTTCTGGGTATGTGGTTCAAATGCCTTCTTGTGTCTCCCCCACCAACTGGACGAGAACATGCACACTCACCTTTCTATCATCCCAGATAAACCTAATTCTGCCCAATGTCCCTATTCCCACAAACCTGGTCTGAAACACCTGCCAAAAAATCAAAATAGCCATCCAGTTAATCCCTCTACTAGCCACATGGGGGTTCCTCTCTGGGGTAAGTATGGGAACAGCAGGACTAAGCGTGTCACTACACAGCTTTACCATCCTGTCATAGCAACCGACTTCAAGCCTCCAGGTAATCTCAAAACAGCTTATAGCTCTATAGGACCAAGTAAACTCCTTAACTGCAGTACTCTTACAAAACAGGTGTGGGCTTGACCTCTTAATAGCTGCACATGGAGGCATCTGTGCATTACTCCAAGAACAGTGTTGTTTTTAAACTAACCAATCTCACTTAGTCCGAGATGAAACCCAATGCCTTAGAGACCTAGCTACTAGAATCAGGAATCAAACCTTGCCTAACTCCTTTTGGACCCTAGATAATCTCCCCTCTTGACTCCTACACCTTATAACTCCCCTCATATGTCTTTAATTAATTTTCTCTTTCCTTCCCTGTTTTTTTAACCTTCTGCAAAATTTTTTTGCCAGACAAATCACTGCCATCTACTGAGCTGCAAGTCAAGGTCATATGAAAGCAATGTTCCTCCTCTAGGCTCACCAAGACCCTCCCCCCATGATACCCCCCAATCAGCAAGAAGCAGCCAGATACAATGACATTGCCCCACTCCCTTCTTATACTCCTCCAGGGTCTGGAATGATGGAACTAACAGGAAACTGACCTGACCTTTTGCAGCTGATTGATGTTCACCCACCCTGGCAAACTAGAGAACCCCACCTGCCTATTCCACACAATTTCCAAAACATACCAAATGTTTAACCGCAGATGTGTAACCACAAAGATGTTCTTTCGTTTTTCATTTTTCTCGATTTCAACAAACCCTGCTCTATAAATATGCCACTCTTGCTCCCCTTGGTTCAGTCAATCCTCCAGGCTTGACTGTTCCTTGGGCTATCCCTCTCAAGCTCTCTAATAAAGCTTGCCTTGAACCATTGAAGTCTATTCATTCCTTCTTTTTAAGCATTCTCCTCCTCTACACTCCTTCACTTTCTTTTAATATTAAAATTATTCACCATATCTTACTTGCAGGATAAAAAAATCCCAGGTAAAAAAGTTGAAATACATTGTACTATTGCAATCATTAACTCTGGTAATGAGAAGTTTGGTATCACGTAAAAATTACTTAAAGCAAATTGACAACAAGAACAATTTGTTGAAAATTTATGTATGGAGGCATTTGTGGTGTAGTATGCTTCAATTATGCTTTCAACTTCTATCCACAAACCTGGTTTCTCCTGGATGAATGCTGCCATAACCATGGTGTTGCATTGCCCTATATTCAAACAAGCATACGTACCATTAATTTCTAATTTCACCTTGTGTTAGTTAGATTCAGTTGTCAACTTGGCCAGGTGAGCATACCTAGTCTTGTTGCTGCAAACATAAGCCAACGGTACGTGAACCTCGTTTGTTGCTAATTACATCTGCAGTCGGCTAGGAGGCGTGTCTGCTGCAATGAGTGACGTTTGACTTAATTGGCTGATGCTTAAATGAGAGAATGCAATGTAGCATAGCCTAAGCAGCTCGGCATTCCTCATCTCAGTACTTGCAGCTCAGCCCAGGCCTTTGGAGATGGAGAAAGAAATCACCCCAGGGAAAGTTGTTGGAACCCAAGGGCCTGGAGAGAAGATGAGCAGAGACCATCCTGTGCCTTCCATGTAAGAAAGAGCCTCAGTGGAAAGTTAGCTGCCTTTCCTCTGAAGAACTAACAAAATAAATCCCCGTTTATTAAAAGCCAATCCATCTCTGGTGCGTTGCATTCCAGCAGCTAGCAAACCAGAACACACCTATTGGAATTTGACTGGTATTTTAAGCATGTCAAGCTATTATTTTGCAACAGGCTTTGAAGTTTCCAGAAAAATGTAGTGATGAGTTATTTTTTTAATGACAACTTTTTCTCTATAACATAAAAAATTCTCCTTAGATGTTCCTCCTTCAAATTTAACCATAAATTATGAGAAAATTAAAATAAGCAAAATATCTCTTCAGAAAATGCCTCTAAACAATTCCAGGATATTTTCTCTTATATAAATGTTTTATTTCTGAAAAGATTATTCTATATTTCCAACAGGTAAACAATGTCAATAAATGTTTCCATAAAATAAAAGGCTGACATTCCAAAGAAGATTTGCATTTCCAGAGCAATAAGTACCTTTTGACCATTTTGTGATTCTAAGAGGTGAGTTCTTCAATCTTTCAGCTCTCCCATCTCCTATGACTTCATTTCACATACAGAGTCAAAGAGGACATGTAGGGGCAAAGCTTTGTATAAAAGGGTTAGCCTGAAAACACGAAACATAACTTCTATTTTGATTCCTTTGATTTAAACACAGTTATGTAGTTACACAAGGCTACAAAGAGACTGGATATTTTCTCTGCCTACAAAAAAAAATAGCAAGGAAATTTAAGTTAGCAGTTAGATACTTTGCTAAAACTGTGATTTTTGTTATCAATTAATTTCAATTTAAATTTTATAATAAGAAATGAACAATAACTTTGTATTAGCTTCCTGAATCTTCAAGGATGAAAACTCCACATTAACACAATCCCCCCAAATATGTAAATATTCCCATTAATGAAATGATAAACAAATTGAAATTATTATTAAAAAAATTTCACTGTTACTTAACTGGTCTTTTAAACGCCTAAGAAAAAAACTGAAAGAAAATTATAACATATTAGAAAATAATAATTTTATTCACAGAAATAGGTAGTAAATATAGTAGCAATCATGGAAATACCCCAAAAGCATACTTATTGCATATAAAATACACCTTTTTTTAGTGTGCTGTATTATAACTGAGAAAATAGGATATAACAGATGATTTTAATTACTGAATCATTATATAAATGTTTCTTTCGCGTTGGGGATTTTGGAGTAAACAAAAGAAAGCACCTAAAACCCTGAACTGTAATTGAGCTGTTTTGCACATCTGGAGGGGTTGTAAAAGCCCTTATCTTTTACCTGATACCCAGTGGCTATGAGAATAATAGCCCCTTTATCTGGTTAGTCTCTCACAGGCCTCAACGCTAAGGAAAATGACCATTAACTAGCCTCAGTTCCTTATATTTGTAAATTATTTTCACTGAGCTCTGCCATTGAAAGATAGATAACTCTGCCTTGCTATGCTAACCTATGCTAACAGTGTTTACTTATGGGCACAGCTAGGTTCTGCCATTGAAGGATAAGATAGTTCCTGTCAATTTATGTTAACTCAAGTTAACATTGTTTTCTTTTCTACTTTTAACTTACTATTAACACTATTGTCTTGTCTGCTTTAAATTTACTATCTGAAATGACCTCATCTTCCTTTTTTATAATTCTTAAAAACCTTGAATCCCCTTTGATGGGGAGACAGATTTGGGGTTGTTAGGCTCTCTGCTCTCCTGCTACAGGTTTAGTAATATACTCTTTCTCTCTTTGAAACTCTGATGATTCAGGAAATGGACATTGAGTGCTTTGGGCAAAAGAATCCACAGCTTTGTCTGGTAACAGTATGGTGGGGTCACATTTCATTATTTTTCCATGTGTGTATTCCATTATTGCAGGACCATTTGAATTCTTGTTTACTTGTGTTTGATTGTTTGTTTCTGATTGTTTATTATTTTTTTAGGAAGTACATGGACCAGGATCGAACCCAGATATCCCACATTGCAGGCAAGAATTCTACCACTGAACTACCCTTTCACCCTTAATATGAACTTTCAACACAATAATCGATGCATCCTTGTCCTATATAAAATAACAGAAACTGAGAAATGTTTTTAGCTCATTAATTCAAAGCTAAGAAACCAACCTGTCAAAACAATGCTTTTTCAAATGAAGTTATAGGAGCAAGTGTGATTCTAGATGCTTCAAATTCATATATGTTTAATTTTTTTCTGATTTTTAACTTTTTTTATTGTATAGTATACATATATACAAAGCAAAGAAATAAAAAAGCAATAATTGTCAACACATTTTTCAACATTAGTTACAGGACAGATCCCAGAGTTTGTCATGGGCTATCATACGATCCTGTCATATTTTTCCTTCTAGCTGCTCCAGAATATAAGAGGCTAGAGAGCTTAAATATCTTTTTATCATCACAATTGACTTTTTTCCTTCCTTTTGTGGGAAAAATAACATATATACAAAAAAGCAATAAATTTTAAAGCGCAGAACCACAATTAGTTCTAGTGTAGCACGAAAACCAGGAACGAGGCCACAGGCCTCCAGGAACATTTTGCAAAGTTAGAACAGGCTGAGACTAAGGATCCATAGTTTCAGGAAGCAGGTTTTATTTGCTATAGTCATAGGGCTCAGCTGAGTAGCCTTTGAAAGTCTGAGCCCCGAACAAAAGGCAACCTTAGCTTTTATAGACTCTTTGACATGTTAAAGACAAGGTAAACAATTGGCTGATTTAAGTTGAGAATGGCCCAAAGCTGAACCATTAAGGGAGGGGTCCCCACCCCAGGAATGTCTTATCTTGCCTACTTGCAGCTTCACCAGTTCCTGAAGGCTAGGGGAGGGGTTTCTATCCCAGGAATGTGTCTTATCTCACTTGCCTGCAGTTTTACCCATTCCTGAAGGTCAGGAGAGGGGGTTTGGGGATTTTCCACAGAGAGTACAGCTGAACCAGAAAGAGGGGAAGGCCTGCCTGCTACACTAGAACATATTTCAAAATTTAACATGGATTGGAATTTCACAATTTTAGGTTTTTACTTCTAGCTGCTCTAAAATACTGGAGACCTGACCAATTTAATGATTCAGCATTCATATTCATTTGTTAAATCCTACCTTTTCTATATAACTCCACCATCACCTTTGATCTTTTCATCCCTCTCTTTACAGGTGTTTGGACTATGGGAATTCTAAATTTTCATACCAGAAGGGTCTGTCACTAATATGGGGTAGGGAGATGAAACTAATGTTCTGGAGAGGCTACATTAGATTTCAGGACTTATCTGGACCAGGGACTCATCTGGAGGTTTTAGGTTTCTGACAAGTTACTCTAGTGCATGGAAACCTTGTGGAACCTTATATATTGCCTTAGGTGTTCTTGAGGTCTGGCTGGAATTGTCCTGGTTGGGGTTTGGCAGGTTATAATAGGTAGCAAGGTCTACCTGAATCTTACATAAGAGCTACCTCCAGAGTAGCCACTCTATTCTATTTGAACTCTCTCTGCCACTGATATTTTATTAATTACATTTCTTTTCCCCCTTTTAGTCAGGATGGAATTGTTGATCCCATGGTGCCAAGTCTGGATTTATCCCTGGGAGACATCTCCCAGGTTGCCAGGGAGACTGTCACTCCTGGATGTCATGTCCTCTGTAGGGGAGAGGGCAATGATTTCACTTGAAGAGTTGGGTTTAGAGATACTGAGGCCAAATCTGAGCAACAAAAGGGGTCCTCCAGAAGTAACTCTTAGGCATGCTTATAGGTAGTCTCAGCTTCTCTGCTACCTACATAAGCTTCACAAGAGTAAGCCTCATGATCGAAGGCACAGCCTATTGATTTGGGTGTCCCTAAATTTTAGCACAGTATCAAGAGATTCCCTGATGGTAAGGTTTAATAGTTCCATATTCTTTCTCCCATCCCTCAGGGGACTTTGCCAATACTTTTTGATTACTTGTTTAATAGACTATAGGATGTATCCAGGCATTACAATATTCTATACAGGACTAAAGGACCTCTTTCTTATTCTGTGCTCCTTATGTTTCAATTGTTCAAATGAACTATACATATAGGTTGAATTAGATTATGCACCACAGAAAATTCAGCCACCTGCATTCATCAAGCATCATATAGAGGGCCCAAAATCCACAGTCCTCAAGATTCTCAATTTCAGATAATTTCATTGTTCCCAAGAGAAAGAAAACAATACACACACCCTCACCAAATAGGAAGTCTGAACCTCCTCTTAACTCTTGTCCCTCCCCCCATTAATTTCCTCTGCTGTTGCTGTGGTAGTGCAGATGGTTTCCTTTTGAACATAGCTCATAGCATGCAATAGCAGTTTTCCTCCTGTACCCTGGACTTAAACACTCTTTGTACAAGAATTATATCCTTGAAGTAATTCTTGCAAGAGCTAATTCATATTTCTAGTGTTAATCAGTGGGACACATAGGTCTATACAAACCTTTTCAATCTTGTTCATCTTCAATACGGTAATATTACTTATAGACCCACTAGAGAACCACCTCCACTCCTATCTATTCCCTTACATTGAAGTTCAACCTCATAATCTAATGGTTCATCCATCTCTAGCTACTATGTATTTCTAAGCCCTCTATATTCTGTATTACAAGCCTTTGATTATATCTTTATGCTGGTCATAAAAGTGGAATCATACAGTATCTATCCTTTCATATTTGGCTTATTTCACTCAGCATTATGTCCTCAAGGTTCACCCATCTTGTCATGTGCTTCAGGACTTCCTTTTATCTTACTGCTGAATAATATTCCATTGTATGTATATGCAACATTTTGTTAATCGAGTTGTCTGTTGATGGGCATTTGGTTTGTTTCCATCTTTCAGCAATTGTGAATAATGCTGCTATGAACATCAGCATGCAAATGTCTGTTTGTGTCAAATGCTTTCAGCTCTTCTGGTTGTATATCAAGTAGTGCTATTGCTGGGTCATAGGACAACTTGGTATTTAGTTTCCAAAAACAGTTTTCCATAGTGGCTGTACCACTATACATTGCCACCAGCAGTGTACAAGTGTCCAAGTTTCTCCATATCCTCACCAACATTTATTGTTTCCTGTTTGTTTAATAGCAGCTATTCTTATAGGTATGAGGTGGCATCTCATTGTAGTCTTGATCTGCATTTCCCTTACAGCCAATAAAAATGAACATCTCTTCATGTGCTTTTAAGCCATCTGTATTTGCTCTTCAGAAAAATGCCACTCATAACTTTAGACCATTTAATACTTGGGCTGTTTGTTCTTTTCTTGCTGAATTGTGTGATTTCTTAGTATATGCAGGAAATTAAACTTTTGCCAAATGTGAGTTTCAAGCATTTTCTCCCATTGAGTTGGTTGCCTCTTCATCTTTTGAAAAAATCTTTTGACATACAGAAGCATTTGATTTTGAGGCGTTCCCAGTTATTTATTTGTCTTTTGTTGCTTGTGCTTTGGGTGTATAGTTTAGGAAGCTACCTACTTTTATTAGGTCTTGAGATGTTTCCCCACATTTTCTCCTGAAGCTTTATGGTGCTAGTTCTTTAGTTAGATGTCTGGTCCACTTTGAGTTAATTTCTATGTAGGGTGTAAGACAGGATTCTCTTTCATTCTTTTGGCTATTGATATCCAGTTCTTCCAGGTCCAGTTATTGAAAAGACCATTTTGTCCTAGTTCAAAGGATTTAGGAGCCCTGTCAAAAATAAGTTGACCATACATTTGGTGGTGTATTTCTGCACTCTTGATTTGATACCATTGGTTAATGCTTCTATCTTTTTGCCAGTATCATGCTGTTTTGACCACTGTGGCTTTATCATAGGTTTTAAAGTCAAGGAATGTTAATCCTCCCACTTTGTCCTTGTTTTTTAAGATGCTTTTAGCTATTCAGAGGTCCGTTTCCCTTCCAGATGAATTTGATAGTTAACTTTTCCAAATCTTCATAGTTGGTTGTTGGAATTTTGATTGGTACTGTCATGAATCTGTAGATCAATTTGGTGAGAATTGACATTTTAACTATATTTAGCCTTCCTATCCATGAGCAGAGAATGTCTTTTCCCCTATTTAGATCTCTTTTGATTTCTTTTAACAATGTTATGTAGTTTTCTGTGTACAAATCCTTTACATCCCTAGTTAGGTTCATTCCTAAACACTTGATTCTTTTAGTTGCTATTTTGGATGGAATATTTTTTTTCCTTAACTGACTCTTCAACTAGCTCCTTGCTTGTGTATAGAAATGTTATTGATTTTTGCACATTAATTTTATTTCCTGCCACCTTGCTGAATTTGTTTATTACCTCAAGTAACTTTGCTGTAGATTTCTCAGGATCTTTCAAGTATATTATCATATATCTGCAAACATTGAGAGTTTTACTTCTTCCTTTCCAATTTGGATGCCCTTTATTTCTTTGTCCTGCCTGATTGCTCTAGCTAGAGCTTCTAGTACAATGTTGAATATTAGTGATTATAGTAGGCACCCTTTTCTTATTCCTGATCTTAGGGGAAAAGCTTTCTGTCCCTCTCCATTGAGTAGGATGCTGGCTATTGGTTTTCCAGATATTCCATTTATCATATTGAGGTAGTTACCTTTGATTCCCATCTTTTGAAGTATTTTTATTGGAAAAGGATGCTGAGTTTTGTCAAATGCCTTTTCAGCATCGATCAAGAATATCATGTGATTTTCCCTTTTGATTTGTTAATGTGCTGTATTACATCAATTGATTTTCTTGTGCTGAAACATCCTTGCATTCCTGGTACAAACCGCAATTGGTCATAGTGTATAATTCTTCTAATGTACTGTTGGATTCAATTTGCTAATATTTTATTGTTAGTTTTTGCATCTGTGTCATTAGGGAGATAGTCCTATAGTTTTCCTTTCTTATAGTGTCTTTAACCTATTTTAGTATTAAAATAAAAATGAGATAGGTAGAGTTCCTTTTTTCCTCAATTTTCAGGAAAAAGTTGAGCAGGATTGGTATTAGTTCTTTTTGGAATGTTTGATGAAATTCTCCTGTGAAGCCATCTGGCCTTGGGCTTTTCTTTATAGGAAGATTTCTGGTGCTGATTGAATGTCTTTACTTGTGATTGGTTTGTTGAGATCTTCCATTTTTTCCTGAGTAGTGTAGCTTGTTTGTGTGTCTCTAGGAATTGTCAATTTCGTCTAAGTTGTCTAGTTTGTTGGCATATAGTTGTTCATTGTATTCTCTTATGATTTATTTTATTTCTTTAGAGTCTGTGGTAATGTACCCCTTCTCTTTTCTGATTTATTTATTTGCATCCTTTCTTTTTTATTCTTTGTCAGTCTTGCTAGTGGCAATCAGTTTTATTGATTTTCCCAAAGAACCAAATTTGGTTTTATTGATTTTTTTCCATTGTTCTTTTGTTCTCCCATTCATTTATCTTTGCTTTAATCTTTGTTATTTCTCTTATTCTATTTGCTTTGGGGTTAGTTTGCCATTCTTTCTCAAGTTCCTCCAGGTATGCTGTTAAATCTTTGATTTTTCTCTTTCTTGTTTTTTAATATAGGCATTTAGGGCAATAAATTTTTTTCTCAGCACAACTTTTGCCACATCCCATAAGTTCTGGTAAATTGTATTCTCAATTTCATTCATCTCCTGATAGCTAGTGATTTTTATGGCAGTTTCTTCTTTGGCCCTCTGGTTGTTTAAGAGTGTGTTATTTAATCTACATATATTTCTAATGTTCTCATTCTTTGGTGGTTATTGAGATACAACTTCATCCCATTGTAAGCAAAGAAAGTACTTTGAATAATTCCAGTGTTTTCAAATTTATAAAGATCTGTTTTGTGCTCCCACATATGATCTATCATGGAGAATGTTCCATGAGCACTAGAGAAGATTGTATAGCCTTGTGCTTTGGAATGCAATGGCCTATATATGTTTGTTAGGTCCAATTCATTTATCAAGTTATTTAGCTTATCTATTCTCTTACTGATCTTCTGTCTGCTTGTTCTATCTATATAGGAGAGTGGTGTATTGAAGTCTCTTACTATTATTGTTGAAACATCTATTGGTACCTTGAGTTTACCAATGTTTGTCTCATGTACTTTGGAGCTCCTTGATTGGGAGTGTAAACATTTGTGATAGTTATATCTTCTTGGTGAGTTGACCCTTTGATTAGTATATAGTGTCCTTCTTTGTTTCTTATAATGTCTTTACATTTAAAGTCTATTTTGTCTGATATTAGTGTAGCTACTCATGTTTTCTTTTGGTTACAACTTGCATGGAAAATCTTTTTGTGTTCTTTCACTTTCAGTTTATTTGTATCCTTGTGTCTAAGATGAGTCTCTTGTAAGCAACATATAGCTGTATTATATTTCTTAATCCATTCTTCTAATCTGTATCTTTTAATTAATGAATTTAGTCCATTAACATTTAAAGTTATATTTGAAAAGGCTTTTTTTGAATATACCATCTTATCTTTTTTATTTTATTTGTTACAAATATATATTCTTTTCCCTCTTTCTCTTTTTATCCTTTAAGTTACTCTTACTGGTACTCTTCAATTCTGCGCCCTCCTCCAACTTCCCTCTCTCTCTCTTTCTCTTTTTTTTCCTAACTGGCAGAACTTCCTTTACTATTTCTTGTATGCTGATCTCTTGTTGACAAATTCTTTCAGGATTTGTTTGTCTGTGGAAATTTTAATCTCCCCCTCAGTTTTGAAGGACAATTTGGTTGGAAAAAAATTATTTTCTGGAAGTCTTTCTCTTTCAGGATCTTAAATATATAATACCACTGCCTTCTCACCTCCATAGCGGTAGTTGAGTAATTCTGAACTTAGTCTTATGTGTTGTATGTAGAAGATTAAAAACAATCTTCAACGTTTGACAGATTGATTAGTATGTGTCTTGGGGCAGGCCTATTGGATTTATTCTGTTTATAGTTTGTTGGGATTCTTTTGACTTGTATATTTATAGCCTTTATAAGGGTTGGGAAGTTTTCCCCCATTATATCCTCAACTATTCTTCATAGCACTTTATTCCTCTTTTCTGCTTCTGGGAGAACAGTGATTCCTATATTTGTGTGCTTTGTTTTGTCTATCATTTCCCTGAGAGCCAATTCAAACTTTTTCCATCTTTTTTGCCATTTGCTGGCTTGAGTCTTTGAAGTCAGTTATCCTGACCTCTATATCACTTATTTTTTCTTTGGTCTCTTCAAATCTGGTGTTGTGTGTCTCTACTATGTTTTTATTTGGTCAACAGAGTCTTTAATTTCTGTGATATCTGCTATTTTTCTAATTCCTCTTAATGCTCTTCTAGTGTCTTCTTGATCCTCTTTATGTCATTTGCTATCCCACTTATTTTATTAAGTAGAATTGTATGAACATCTTTGATTAGTTGTTCAATGTCTGTGTCTCCTCGGGTGTTTTAATTTGGTCATTAGGCAGGGCTATATCTGTCTGCATTGTGATATGCTTAGTGATCTGCTGTCTTTGTGGCATGTAAATATATTGATCAATTTACTTTGAGAGTTGATTTCTTTCAGTAGTCTAAGGTCTTGTATTTACAGGACGGTTATACAGCAGTAAGCAAGGTATGGGGTGGGGCACTCAGTGTGGTGATTTGTTTCAGGGCAGGTATAGGCACAGGTTGGGGATGTTTAGCTGATGCTTGTGAATGTGGTGCCCAGTGGTCAGGAAAGATGTAGCTGTGTGGGTGCACCTGTCTGGGAGTTGCAGTCTTGTGTGTGCTAGTCTAAGGTATGGGGCCCTTTGTGCCCATACATAGAGCTGTGGCAGCAGGTTGGCATTATTCCTTCATGGATTGAGGGCAGCTGTCACCTGGCTGCACAGATCAGCACCTTCTCAGAACTTGAAAGTGTGACTGAGGGTTTTGTACATGTGTGGTTCTAGGACTGCTGTAAAGTGCAGTTCCCAGAGCTGAATGATGTCATTGAGGGCCCGTGTGCATGTGTGGGCCTAGGAGTGCTTTAAACTGAGGTAAAGATCACATGGGGAATGGGGTGAGGCTGTGAGCAAGGGCAGTAGTAGCCTAGGTATGGAGGTTAGTGCCTGCATACCTTTTATATGCTGGCAAGAGCTTGAAGGGAATAGGAAGCAGGAGGCAGTGATCAGGAGGGGTGCAGGAGAGGTGAGTTAGGCTGCACTTTGGGTGGGGGTGTTGGATAGGTACATGCACTGGAGGCTGGTGGGGTGGGGGTGCCTGGAGCACTGGGAGTAGGGGCAGGTGATGGGATTCAGGTGCATGGGGTGTAGGGTGAGTTGCTGGTCAGAGGGGCTGTGCTGGTGAGGGTAGAATGTCCAAGGAACATGGCCTGGCTTAATTCTTAGTCCCCAGCTGATGTCCATTCACTCCTGTGACCTCCGCATCTCTGCATCAGTCTCCAGCTTTCTGCCTCTCAGTTCCTTGGCATCTGCAAGCAGTGCTGCCCATGTGGTGCAGAAGACTTTCCCATGTCAGTTGCACTCTTAAGTCACTGCCTCAGTTGTCCCCCTGTCCCTTCTCTAACTTTTCCATGAAACAAAGCTAATCTCAAGCTACTCTATTTGTCCATCTTCCCGGAAGTCCCTCCATATATATTTTCTTTAATTATCTCTGTAATTGTGGACATGATATCATTGTTCATACATGTGAAGTTTCTTTAAAATTATAATAAAACAGGGTGGTGTGATGGTGGCTCAGTGTTAGAATTCTCGTCTGCCATGCCAGGGACCTGGATTTGATTTCCAATGTCTATCCAAGTTAAAAAAAAAAAAAAATTAGAATAAAACAATAAGTACATTATTATGATGTAAAGAGATGGAAAACAAGCTAATGAATTTTCACTTTTTAGGCACTTAATTTCTATTTTTTCTTAAATGCTCTGCATCTGGTTCTCATGGAGTAACTAGCTTTAACTTACATTCTTGCCATAAATATCTGTGAAACTGAATGGAATATATGAGGTAACAGTTTTCATGTATTGCACAAAAGACAACACAGTGTGTGATTCTGAGAGAAGGAAATAGAGGGAAATGCCTCTGCTTCCTGTTTCAAGAAAACAAAGCTCAAGGGGAGTCCTGAGTTTTCACATACTGCTAAAGATATAATAATTCTAGTCCAGCCAGAGTAGAGAGAATTCATTCAGCTCTGAAAACTCGATAAGCAATCATTTACATTCAGAGAACATCCATACTTTAGGGGTAAGAACCAAATTCTAGATTAAAACCCACACTCTAAGACTAAGGGGAAAAAAATAAGATAAACCTGCTTTACCAAGGTATAAAACAAACTTCATAGGGTCAAAAGGATCTTAAAATAATTTAATATCTACTAGTCAACAACCATTTAAAAGAAGTCAGCAACCATTTAAAGATGAAAACCTAACCTTATTTCTGCAATTGTCAGTAATCTCCAGTAACAACAACAACCAAAAACTAAAATTGCAAAAAAGTAGAAAAATTTAAAACATAATGTTGAGGGTTTTTTTAATGCAATTAATTTTAACAAAAATGACCTTAAACCAGTGAGGGAATTGGCAGACAAGAACTATGAAAAAGACCTACAAAAATATGTTCAATTAATTAAAAGGAAAGGTAGATATAATATTATGACAGCAGAGAAATGGGTATACTAAAAATATATGAATTTAAAATTATAGCGCTATAAAATATATTGTCTTTTTTTCTTTCATTGAATGGCCTGAAGAGCAGTCTGAACACTGCAGGAAAAAGAAAGCAGTAAACCTCAATAAAGATCTGTCAATATCATGCCAACTGGAAAGAAGATATAAAAGATTGAAAAAATAGAGTTCATTTTTGTACTATATAATATCAAGTGGTCTAATGTTCACCAATTGTTGGTTACATAAAAATAATCAAAAGAGAGAAAGGAGCAGAAAAGCATTAGAAAAATATAGTAACTGAAAATTAAGCAAACATACTGATTACAAATACAAAATAGTGCAGAGAACCCAAATTTAATACAAAAATATACATATGCACATCATAGTTAAACCGATGACAACCAAAGGTAAAGAGGAAAATTTTAAATGCTACCTGATGGAAATAAAAACATGTATATGGAATACAATTAGAAGTTTTTTAAAAAGATACATTACATGCAAGGAAGTAACAATACCATTTATGGCTGACCTTACATCACGAAAAAGTAGAAATTAAGTCAATGGAAATATTTTTGAAGTGCTACAAAACAAACGAAGTAAAACATCAATTCAAAATTCCATATCTTTTATAAATTAAAGGGAAAACATAACCTTTCTAAATTAAAGGGAAATAAAGATATTTTTACAGTATATGAAATAGAAAAATAATTGTCAAAGGCAGAAATATACTGTAAGAAATGTGAAAAGATATCCCACAGGTTAAAAAGAAACAATAGACAATGGAATTTGGATCTTTAGGAAGAATAGAACACTGGAAATAGAAACTGAATAAAATCTATCTTTGCTACTGTAACAAATTACTACAATTTTAGTGGTTTGAAATAATGCTGGTTTAAATAGTCACATCTTAGCAAGTCAGATATATAGATACAGCATGGCTTTGTGTCTCCCAGGTTAGAATTCAATGTGTTGGCAGAACTGTATTCATTTCTGTAGATTATGAGGATGACTCTCCTTATAAATTCATTCACCTTTTGGAAAAATAGAGGTTTGTTCATTCATTTGTTTGTTTTTTTCCAATTGGAAGATCTCTTGCCTGGGGCCTAGCTTTGACATAGTGGCTACTCATTGCTACTGAACTTTTTCTGGATTCATTCCATACTTTCCATGTAGTTCTTCAGCTGTTGTGGTTTGACTTATTCTCACTTTAAAGTAAGAATAATTCATCTTCTATACAATTTCCTACCTCCACCTGGAGAAAGTTCTTGGCTTTAGAGAATTGTTTGTTTAGATTGGATCCACTTTAATAGCCCAGTATAAACAGTCTATTTTAAGGTATATAACCTTAATTATATCTGCAGAGTCCCACTTTTCTTTACTTTACTTAATTTTCTGAAGATTACCATCTATTTAAAGCAAAACAATAAAATTACATTGTTACATAATTTATTGTATTGCATGTAGAAGTAGAATATGTGACAATAATACAGCCTTAGGTTTAAGTGGCAAATTGAATTATTTTATTTTTCTTGTGTTTACTTTAAGTGTTACAGTGGTAATTCTAAGTAAACAATTCACCAGGTACATATGTCAATCCTATGAATAACAAACCCTTAAAAAATACAAAGTTGCATTGCCAAAAAACCATTAGAACTTACAAAATGGAATAATAACAACATATAATTGATTAGAACAAATAAGGAAATTAAACAAAAAGTAAAGTGCAAAAGAAAATAAAATTGTGAGATGGCAGCTATAGATGTAAACCCAACAATATAAATTATTACATAAAATGTAACTGGATGAAATAATGTTTTAAAGAAAGAGATTGATGGATTTCATTTTAAAAGCAATACTCAACTGTATTATTGTCTACAATAGAAAAGTTTTCCCCTAAGATCTGGAACAAGGCAAAGATGTTTATTATCATTACTTTTTTTCAACAATGTAATAGGGACTGTAGTGAATTCTACACCAGAAAAAAAAATACATTAAAACTTGAAAAGAGAGGTGGAATCTTTATTCAGAGATAACATGTTTAGGTTCAAAGAAAATGCTGAGAAAACTACAAAAATATTAACTTTGAAACATCATGCACCACATGACCTATAGCGTAGGAAATGGCCACTTGATAATTTTTCCACATATAATTAGGTGCTAAGGGTTTTCTGCATGCTTTTTTTGTAAGATTGGGCTAAGCTTATAGTGTATATCACCAGCACTAGTCAAATCTAGAATTCAGGCTGTTTCTTTTATTGCTTTCTAATCTATCTGTCAAGAAAATACGTTCTTTGTTTTATTTTTGGCTTATTCCATTCTTCTGTGAGGAGTATAAACCAAAAGAAAAAAAAATAGAATGACTTATTTCTGACTAATAGCAGAAGCTTTTTTACTCACTCAAAGATGTAAGGTTTTTGCTCTTTTAAAAGCTATAACTAGGTCAAGATAAGAACTGTTCCTATAAATAGAAGTTTTCAAAGGAAAAATCAAAGCAAACAATTGCAAATAAACAAATATCAATGGCATTCTTAAATACTAATAATGAAATATTGGAAAATGAAATTAAAAGCAAAATATCATTTGCAATAGCAACAAAACTCATAAAATATATATGTATGTATTACATATATATATGAAGAATTCTATGTAATATGGAATATAAATATATATGACTTCCATGTTAAAAAGTACAAAACATTTCTGAAAGTGGTTGAAAACCTTTACCAGTGAAGAGATATCCCAGAGTTAAGGATTACAAGATTTAACATTATTAAAATTGAAATGTCTCTTTTCACCATTGGTCTAAAGATTCAAGTCAGTCAGTAGAAAATTCCATAAATTTTATGTTTTTCTTATAGAAATTTACAAACAGTTTCTAAAATTTATTTAAGAAATACAAAGAAACCAAATTAGACAAAATAATCTCAAAAGAAGAAAAAGTGAAAGTAAATAATCAAAGGATGACCCCCAGTACCTGATTTCATACATACTGTACAGGTACAGCAATGAAGAAAGTGTGGCTTTGGTATAAGGAGAGTCAAATACATCAATGGAATGTCATAGAGAGACAAAATATTTCTGCACATGGAGTCAGTTTATTTCTTATTTAAAATGAAAAAGCAATTTAAGATAGAAAAAGTGTGTTTTCAATAGACCTTGCTGAAACAATTGAAAAGCCATAAAAAAAAAATGAAATTTTGCCCCTTTGTCATATCATATGGAGGATTAAATTGAGTTGGAATAAATGTCTAAATGTGAAATCTAAAACTTCCTGAACAAAACATAACAGAGTATTGCTTTGTCCTTTAGATAAGTATTATTAAGAGAATGCACATTTATTTTTTTAAAAGAACATTTGGACTTCATCTAAATCAAAAACTTACTTTTTAAATAACACTTAAAAAATAAAACTCAATCACCAAAGGGAGAGAAAATATTCCAACAATGAATTTAATCTGAAATATGATGAATCAATAAGTATAAAACAAGCTATAAAATAAAAGATGGCCAAAACTTGAACACACTTCACAAAACAGAATATAAAATTTTGACTATATTTAATGATTGGGTATCTTAGTTTCCCAGGACTCCTTTAACAAATAGTACTGACTGGCTTAAACAAAGAATTTCATTGTCTTACAGTTTTGAAGACTAGAAGTAAAAAATCAAGGTTATGGCAAGATAATGCTTTTTCTGAAGTTTGCAAAATTTTTGTCATGATTTGCTGGCAATTCATAACTCATTCTCTATCTCCATCACATGGTCATGTCTCTCCTTCTATGATTCTAAGGATCCAGCAATACCACTACTCAGTATATACCCAGAAGAGCTGTTGTGTCTGTTGTGGCACAACAGATATTTGCACACTGATATTCAAGGCAGCATTATTTACAATCACAAATAAACAGCATTATTCACAATCAGCAAAAGATGGTAGCAATTCAAGTGCCCATCAACAGACAAGTGGATTAACAAAATATGGCATATACATATGATAGAAAATTATGTGGCAGTAAGACAAAATGATGTCCTAAAGCACATGACAAGATGGGTGAGCCTTGAGGACATAATGCTGAGTGAAATATTACAGACACAAAAGGATACAATACCATATGATTCTACTTTTATCACCACGGTAAAGGTAAAATCAGAGGCTTATAACGCAATATATAGGGGACCTAAAGATACATGAATGCTAGAGATGGGTGGACAGTTAGCTAATGAGATTGAATTTGATTGTAAGATAATAGATAAAAGAGGAGGTGGCTTACTAGTGCATCTATAAGTAATATTATTATACTGAAGATGAATATGATTGAAAGGGATTGTATAGATTCATGTGTCCCACTGATTAACACTACAAATATAAATAAGTTCTTGCATGAATTACTGCAAAGGTATGAATCTAGTAAAAAATGTGTACAATTTTGGCGTATGGGGGTAAACTGCTATTGCATGCTATGGACTATGTTTAAGGAAAACATCAACAGTACCACAGCAATACTAGGGGTAAATAATGGGGGGGGGGAGGGACAAGATTTAAGTGAGGTTTGATTTTCTATTGGTGAGGTTGTGTTTATTAGTTATCTTTCTTTTGGTAACAACGAAATCATCTAAAATTGAGAGTGTTGATGGATTGTTGACTTTGGTCATTATACATAAGACCCAATAGATGGAGATGGATAAAAGATGCACTGACTGAGAAGTAGATTGGCAAACGATGATGTACACATATGATTGAATAGTGTGTGCTGCTACAAAAAGGAATGAAGTGAGTGAGGTATGCAATATAGTGAAAGAACCTGTGGGACATTTGGTGAGGCAAAATAATCCAGAAACAAAAGAGAAAATATTGTATGATCTCATTTAGAAATTACTTATAAGGTAATTGTAAGTTCTTATAGCAGTCACATTTAGTCCAGAGCAGTAATTGTTATTTCAGGATTTTGAAAGATGGTTTTATATATGCATAACCTGGTATTTAGAAGCTGATCATGTCGGAAGTAAAGCATATGTGTAAGGATTACATTGTCTCTATTATAGAACTCCATCTACTATTTGAGAACAAAGGAAGGAGGATTTATTTTGTTCAGAACCTAAATTTTCTGTAACAAATAATCTAACTAAACTTTCTGGATAGATCATTTAAACAATCCAAACACAGGAAGCCCAGAATACGAATCAGAGCCTTTAGTCTTATGTAGCTTAATGCCTGGATACATCCCAGAGCATATTAAGCATATAATCAAAAAGTATTGACAAAGTCCCATGAGGGTTGATAGAAAAAATTGCCTTATAAGTAATACATTCAACAATATAGATAAATGTTAAAAAAAAATATGAGCTTAGTGAAAAACAAAAGAAGAGTCAATAT
Source organism: Tamandua tetradactyla (assembly GCF_023851605.1). NCBI lineage: Eukaryota > Metazoa > Chordata > Mammalia > Pilosa > Myrmecophagidae > Tamandua > Tamandua tetradactyla. Next base: position 78,703,116 of record NC_135336.1, read on the forward strand.
TGTGTAATTTCCATTTCAATAAAGTCCAAGAATAGGCAAAATGAATCTACAGTAACATAATCAAAACAAATGATTTTCCTAGGGAAGGAGTGCCATATGACCAGAAGAAGCACTGAGTATTGCTTATAATAGGATTGGGATGGTTTGAAGCTATCATGTTCTTTTAATCCATTGCTATTGTGGGTGTGGCATTTTGATTGGGTTATTTCCATTGAGATGTGACACACCTCATTCCAGATGGGTCTTAATTCTATTACCAGAGTCCTTTAAAGAGGATAAAGCAAAGAGAAGACAGAGAAAAAAGCCAGAGAAATTTAAAGAAAAGGGTTCACAGAAACTAAAATAGACAAAAACTACAAGAAAGGAACGTGCAGAAGCTCAGAGAGGAAGCTAATGAAGTCAGAAACCGGAAGCACGGAAACCCAGGAGGGAAGGGAGAGACCAGCAAATACCCTATATGCCTTCCCATATGACAGAGATGTCCTGGATGCAGAAGCCTGTGTTCAGAGGTATCGCTCTGTTTGGACTGATTGGACATTTTTATGACCTAAGAACTATAGGCTTGTAATTTAATAAATTTCCACTGTAAAAGCTAACAGATTTCTGGTATATTACATTCCATTGGCTTTAGCAAACTAAAGCAGATATATACATTAGTTAACTAACTGAACTCTATATTTACACATTTTACCATATGTAATGAAAATATATGCTAAACTTGTGAGAACTTTAAAAGTGAAGAAATGTATTAACAGATTTTTTGAAAAGTAGGTATTATGGAAGAAAATGGAAAGGGCAGTGAAATTTGAATCAGAAGATTTTGATTATAGTTTCAGCTCATGTGAAATAACTTAATTAAGCCTCATCTTCATCTGCCAAATGAAGATAATATCTATTCATACTAGTCAAAGTTCTCCAGAGAAACAGAAATGACAGGATAGATAGAAAGATAGATGGATGGATGGATAGATTAGATAGATAGATAGATAGATAGATAGATAGATAGATAGATAGATAGATAGATAGATAGATAGATAGATAGACAAATACATATAAATATTAAGAGATTTATGATAGAAATTGTCTCACAGGACTGGGGAGATTAAACAATCCAAATTCTTTTGCATAATTTGGGAATTCTGATGATGGTAATGATGATTTTTTCCAGGAAGAGCTAGCAGGCTTTAGTAGGAAGCAATTCTTTCTGACTGCTGAAATCATCAATTCCCTCCTGAAGGGCTTCAACACCTAGATGAAACTTCTTCCCTTAGTGAAGGCAATCTTCTTATTGATTGTAAAAGTTATCAGCAATACATACTATCAATTGACTAATGATTTAAATCCATGGGTACCCTCAAAGTAACAATTACATCAGGACTCACTTGACCAAACAACTAGAAACCATAACCTAATATTTGACACATGAAATCCTCCATTGCAATCTACCAGTTGTCAACTTTGCACCTATATACACATATACCTTCTTAAACTGCAGTAAGCTATAAATAAAGACAACAACATAGTCATAGTTTTGCCTAGCATAATTCAACTATCCCACATGGCAGCAGAAATGCATGAAGTCTTCCCTGAAGAGAATGTAAGTCCTTGGGTAACGTCCACTTCTTAAATGTGATATTCTTCAGCTTAAATACTATGACATGAAGTTAATACAATTAATGTTATACAATAAGGTGTTAAAATAAGGATGATAACAAAGATTTTTTTTTATGTATATATACAAGCATTTTCAGAACCAAACCAAAAATAGGGACAACCATGACAGTCCTCATTTCTGCAACATGTCACATGGTTTTACTTCATATGAACCATAATGTTTTTCCACCACCCACTTTATATTCCCACAATTCAGTTTATGGTGGCTTTTTGGCCTGGTGGGTGAGTGAAACATACCTTCTCAAATTATCCTGCCAGGATAGGGTTGTGGCATTTTTCTATTGACTTTAATCAGAGAACATGTTGGTCCTAAAAAATACCCTAAGGGATTTCCTGTATTCCATGCAAGCTTTTCTTTACCCCATTGTATAGCAGCACTTCTATTTCCCCATGAAAACCAGAGTCAATCACCCTAGCTGGTATTGTAAATCTCTACTTTGCTTATTGAGTCAAGGCATGAAGAGGCATGAAGAGACCAAAGTGGCTATGTGACACTCCTAAATTTGAGGTCAAAGTAATAATTCTTGGGTTTTCTGGTGAAAGCTCTTCTCTTTATGGAACAGAGAGCTACAGACCAGCAGAACATAAGGTCAAGGGGAAAGCTAGCAAAATTTTCCTTTTGGATCACTTGTGATAATAGTGAGTGGTGACACTCCCATTTCCCCACTTGATTTCCGCACCTGCGAATGCTAGCTAAGAGGGAAACAGCACCATAGAATGAACACTGATTTGGAACATATACAACCTCCTAGAGAACATTGCCCCAGCCCTGCAATGTATTGTGACACAGTAAGCACTGCAATTGAGTCTTCAAAAGCCATTCCACTGTTTTATCAATCTAGCTTCTTCAGTATGATGGCAAAAATGGTAATACCAGTGAATTACAGGAGCCTTAGCCTATTTTACCACTTCATTTGCTGTGCAGTGATTTCCATGGTCAGAAACAATGCTGTATGGATTATCATGTCAGTGATAAGGCATTGTGTAAGTCCATGGATGGTAATTTTAGTAGAAGCTTGTATTCAGGGAAGGCTAACGCAGATAATCAAATGATAATTGCCTTCCCAGAATACAATGCACAATTGACTATTACTTACAAAACACTGCCCTTTTATGGTGAAAATGGTCCAAGATAATCAACCTGCCACCAGGTAATAGAATGATTACTTTGAACAGTGGTTCTTTATAAGGGTCTGAGTGTTGGTTTCTGCTGCTGATAGATTGGGCACTGAGCAATGGCTGCAGCCAGATCAGCCTTGGTGAGGGAAAGTCCATGTTGCTGAGCACATGCATGACATCTATCCCCACCACCATGTTCACTTTGTTCATGAGCCCATTGGACAATGACAGGAGTAACTGGGGAAAGGGACCAACTAGTATTCACAGAGAAAGTCTTCCTATCACCTTGATTATTAAAATACTCCTTTGATAAAATCACCCTCTGTTGAGCATTCATATGGGATGAAAACATCTTTATGATTTTCATCCATTCAGAACATCCTATATACATACCTCTCTCCCAGACCTCTTTGCCTCCAATTGTCCAACGATGTTCCTCCCAACCTCCTGTCTATCCAGAAACATTACCGGCCACATGCATGAGCTGGTATATAAACAGGCCTCTGGCCACTTGTTCTTCCAGGCAAAACAAATGACCAGATGCACTGCTCAAAGTTCTGTCCACTACAAGTGCTTTTTAATGATTGCTCTTCAGATATGTCTCAGAAAGCAACTGTAGAACTACAGCTGCCCTCTTTCAGGTGATATTTGTATATTGTGCAGAACCAGATTTAAACCAGGCGTGAGTTTTGTCTTCTTTACTCAACTGATCATAAGGAACTCCCCAAGAGGCTATAACTGTGAGCTGAGAAAGAGAAATTTATGTAGCAGGAGGAGTGAGGGCCATGGACATTTGGACCACTTCCTTATGTACTTCATGTGTGCAATCAGGGCCACCTTAAGACCAATCTCATATAATATCACTTCCATTTGGTGATGGAGTGCTGCTGTGCATGCCCAATTTCATGGCTTCATGGGTCTGTTAATACCCAGTTCATGATTGGCAACTTAGGCATCATTACAACTTGTTGACCCCTGGTAAGCATTTGATCTCTTCTAAAGTGCAGCAGTAGCCTGAAGGTTATTTTTCATTAATAGAGTAGTTACCTTCAGAGGACAGCAGGTCTCTGCTCCAAAGTTCTAAGGATCTGGCCTGTGATTCTCCTATAGAGGCCTGCCAAAGTCTCCAGACAGCATAAATATTTGCCACTTCCAGCATCATTGCATCTACTGGATCAGATGGGACAAGTGACACAATAGTTTGCATGGCAGGCTGAACCCACTGCAGAGTATCCTCTTATTCTGGTCTTGACTCAAAACTAGCAGTTTTAAGAGTCACTCAGTAAATGGACCAGAGTAACATACGTAAATAAAAAATATGTTGGTTCCAAGTTCAAAGAGGCCAACTAGGTATTGTGCTTCTCTTTTGGTCATAGGAAGGGCCAGATGCCACAATTTATCCTTCACGTAAGAAAAGACAGCTTGAGATGCCCCGCATTATGAGATACCTAGAAATTTCACCAAAATGAAAGGCTGTCAAGTTTTAAAATTTATTTCCAACTCTCTGACATGCAAGTGCATTACCACTTAGTCTAGAATAGCTGCTAATTCTTGCTCACTAGGTATAATCAGTGTAATGTCACCAATATAGTGGACCAATGTGATGACACATGAAAGGTAATGGTAATCAATGTGATGATGTATTGCCCAGAGGAAGCTAGATTGCTCAAGTAGAGATAAAAATTCTTCTTTCTGACCTCACTTTAAGGCCTTCAGAATTTGGATGAGTTTGCTCTCACTGCTGAAAACAGCCTCTTTTGTTGATTGTAGAGGTAATCAGCCACAGATGCAATCAACTGACTGACCCTTTAAGTCCATCTATGGATTACTTCTGAAGTGACAATCAGACCAGTGATTGCTTGACCAAGCAAATGGACCCCAGAACCTAACCTACTTAACACATGAAATTGACTATGACATTACTGGACAAGAACATTGTGAAGTTTAAAAATTTTGAAAGTGCTTTTAGATTAGAATATATTATATAATAATATATTACAATTAATATATAATATATAATCATCATTTTCATGATTATGTTTTCATTACTAGTTAATATTCTATAGCACAAATTTGCATGGATTTAATGAGATAATGCACGTAATACTTTCAGCAAAGTGTGAGACAATTCTCGTGATAAATACTAAATATATTTTTATAATAGTACAATAATTCTCATGCAATCAATAGACAAAGGCTAATCATCTGGCATTTTTTTTTAACTATCAGTGAGCACCACTTTTGTAATGGTACATTTAACTTTTAGTCATAAATTTACATAGGACACTTATATGAATTAGACAGTTATGTTAGATGGGGTATAATGGTGTGACTGCCCTATCAGGGTATGGAGAAATACAGACACATAAAGGTCACAGCAGAGTGCTTGAAATATAGTAAACACAATATCTATAATTATTACTATCACACACACACACACATACACACAACTACATATCACATATAATAAGCAAAACATAAAGAATGAGCACCTAATGCAAAACAAGAGTAATTAATGGTAAAGCTGCATCCTGAAAGATTCTTAGAAAGTACAGAGGCCAAGAGGCTGAGAAGTGAACCTAGAAATTCTCAGCCTTAAAATTTTCAGTAAGGGTAGAACATAAAGTGTAAAGGTGAGTGAAAGAGATATGATTGAGGAAGTGAGAAGTAAATCAATTATGAAAAGCCCTATAAAGAAAATAAAATTTAACTTGAGATCAGTAGCAATCTATATAAACATTGTATTCAGCCACTTCACTTATACTTTAGAAATTGTGCACTGATTTTAAAAGAGAACATGTATCGGATATGTGTAATACTGGATGTGGCACATAGTTTAATAGAATGATTAGAATTCTAATTGAGGCAATCAGCTTCAAAATTTATGACTTAGAAGGCAATATAATGGGATAGAGAAAAGTGCAAAAGTTCATGAGGTATTTAGAGTTAGAATTATCAGTACTTGGTGCTTGAGAGGGTGAATTCAATGAGTGAAGAGCAAATATTAATCCCAAGTATTCTGCTTAGGCAACAAAGTACATAGAAGTATTCTAAACTAACAGGGATGAGAGGTCGATTTGCGAATGACTTTACATTTAATTTTTGAATAAGATAAATTTGAATGTTTTTGGTATATCTAAGTTGAGATCTATAGCAGAGAACTGAATGTGTGATTCTGAGAATGAAGAAGTCAGTGCTGAAAATACAGATTGAACTGATAAGACTAAACTATTTTTGAAGCCATGGAAGTGATAAGGTCTTCTATATAAAATACCTAGAGTTTGATTAAAAAAGGACATAGGACACTCTCCTGGAGAATAACATTTAAAGGATCAGCAGAAGAAAAGGAAACCATCCAATCCATGTGGAACTTTGTGTGAATTAGAAAAAGGTGTTCTTTTCTCAAGACAAATTGTTTTCATTATATGCCTGCTTTGCCGGAACAAGATACTCAGGACAGCTAAGACCCACAATAGGATTTATAGGTATAATACTAGTCAGGTAGGATGTAGGCCAATCACACAACTATAATTTGATGGCTACTAAGGGAAAGAGAATCCTTAGTATTTAATATTGCGATGGTTAAACTCTTTTGTCAATTTGGTCATGTTACAGTGTTCAATAGTCTGTTCAAGCAAACACTGGTCTGATTGTTACTGTGAAGATATTCCATAGATTTAAAGCATCAGAATGTTGACTGCATATATTCAGTTGTATATGACTGCATATATTCAGATGTATTCAGCCAACATTCAGTTGATCTATAATCAACAGAGGCCATTGCCTTCAACAATAAGAGAAATCTCATCCAATCAGTTTAAGGCCTTAAAAGAAAAGTGATGATTTCAGAGTAGGGAGAGAGAATTTTCATTTCTATTTCAGCCATCCAGTTTCTCCTGGGGAATTCATGAAAAGCCTTCCGAGAAATATCTGAAGTTGCTGAACTGTAATCCAGTAGTCTTGAACTTTGATGATGGTTGTATAATTCTATAGCTTTTTCCTGGTGATCATCTGATTGTAAAAACCATGTGACTGATGTGCTGTTTATCGAGTGTTTTGGTAGATGAGTAATATAGTTAAGACATCATGAAAAAATATTTAATAGGTCAGGAGCATGGGGAAAATTTATCCTGTGTAAATTATGGCAATAATTATAGTATTACTTTTATAATCTTTCATCAATTGTAACAAATGTTACTACTGTTAAAAAAAAGAATTACAAAAAGAAGTGATCATCAATTGTAACAAACTTTCCACACCAATGCAAGTGTTGGTGGTGGCGTGGTGAATGGGAGTCCCATATTTTGTGCCTGATTGTTCTGTAAACCCACAACTGCTCTAATAAAAATTTAAAAGAAAAATCTTCTGAATTCCTAGCTTCTGCCCTTCCCTTCAATATTTGGATTTTCCCATCCCTAGCGTCACATGAGATAACACTTATTAAAATCTCTTATTATGTATATATATATCTCATGTCAGTACTGTTTACCTAGCGATCCCTGACAAATACAGATATCACCTGATCAATTGATAACTATTTGTTTTTGGCAAAACTCTAAAAATTTATTTGAATGAAGCACCTGTGTGAAGCTGCATTCTGGATTGTGACCTAAATTTACACAGGGACAGCTATGTGGGAGTGGTAACTAAAATTAAATGAGCAGATCTATTTCAGTGTATGATTTTATGAAATGTCAAACCAATCCTACATAAATTTCTGTAAAACGGGATAGATTTCCCCTGTATTTTCACCATAGATTTTAAAAAGTTTTATTTAAAAATAATTCACATCCCATCTGAAGTATATATAATTAATGTTTTTAGAATATTGACAGAGATGTGCAACTATCACAGCAATCTGATCTTTTAGCATTTCCAGCTGCCATAATGCTTTAAAAAAATATTGTACCCATTAGTGATTGGTCCTCATTTCCTCCAGTACCATCCTCCAGCTCTGGGCAACCACTAATTTACATTTTGTTGCTGTATATTTGCCCTTTCTGGATACTTATTAAATTAAATCATGCAATATTTGCTATTCTATGACACACATGACGTCTTTTAATTTTCACAACCTAGTAAGATTTTATTATTGCATTTTATAGAGGGGAAAACTGATGATGTAAGTGGCTAAGCAACTTACAAATGGTTGGATAAGTTTAAGAGTTGAAGGCAAATTTAATATCTTGTTATATATCGCTCTCTTTGCATACTACAACTGGGCCACTGTCCCATATTTTGTTCTAAATAATCCACTTCACATTTTCAGCAATAGTCTTGACTTCTTGTCTTTTACAATATTTCCCCTAGGCCCAACTTTCTTGAGCAGGAACTAGTGTGTACATTGAAATGTCTCTTTCAAAGAAAGTCTATGGGTGTCTAAATTGTTTAGAAATTGGAGGGAAGTCTGTTACCTTTCCTACAAGATCCTATTCTATTTATCAATTGTAATTGTTTAGATCAAAGTTGAGGGACACATGAGATTCATCTATTGTGAAGCCTGCAAACTGCAGAACATGTAACATTTATTGCTTCAATTTGCTTCAGTGCAAAACCTTGAAATTTGTCTTTGTATTGAGCAGATTTCTAATAGAAATCATCAGTTTTATTGTGCATTTACTATCAAAGAATGAAACGAAGAATTTCCTTGAAAAAACATTCTGTTTGGAAAACATCAAAGGCCTTAGTAATTCTTTAATGAATAGATACTTGTTCATTGTGCTTTTATGAGCAAGAATTTATCAACATATAAACATGCCTAATCTCTGTTATATACACTTTGCTTATATTTAGCTGATACTGTAAATGGAATTTTTTTCTGGATTTCCTCCTCAGTTTGTTTATTACTAATGTATAGAAATGCTTTTGATTTTTGTGGTTGGTCTTCTACCTTACCACTTTGCTGAATTCGGTTATTAGTTTCAGTAACATTGCTATTGATTTTTCAGGACATTCTTTATATAGGGTGATGCCATGTGCAAACAATAAACATTTTACTTCCTCCTTTCCAGTTGGGTTATCTTTTATTTCGTTTTCTTGCCTAATCATTCTGGCTAGAACTTCCAGTACAATGTTGAATGACAGTGATGACAGTGGGCATCCTTGTATTTTTCCAGATCTTAGAGGGAAAGTTTTCAGTCTTTCATAATTGAGTATGATGATGGCAGGGGGTTTGCACATATGTTCTTTATCATGGTGAGCATGTTTCTTTCTATTGCTATCTTCTAAGTGTATTTATCAAGGAAGGATGCTGAATTTTTCAAATACCTTTTCTGCATCAATTAAGGTGATCATGTATTTTTTTCCTTTGTTTTGCTGATGTGATGTGTTACATTAATTGATATTCTTATGCTGAATCACATTCACATACTGAGGATAAAACCCACTGGATCATGGTGTATAATGCTTTTGAGGTGCTGTTGGATTCAATTTTCAAGTATTTTATTGAAATTTATTGAATCTATATTTCTTATGATAAATTGATCTGTAAACATCTCTTTTTTGTAGGATCTTTGTCATGGTTTTGTCCATTCTGGAAACTAGTGCCTTTTGATTGGATAGTTTAATCTATTAGTATTCACTATCATTACTCAAAAGAAAGTATTTACTTCAACGATTTCATCTTTTGCTTTTAATATGTTGTATCTATTTTTGTCTCTCTTTTCCTTTACCTTGACTTCATTTTCTGTATAGTTGATCTCTTGTGATGTATCTGGCATATCCCTTTCTCATATCATTTTCTGTACACTTTGAAAATACTTTTCCTGTGGCTACTTTGGGCTTTATATTGCACAACCTGCATCTATAATCTACCAATTTGAGAAGATACCAACTTAGGGTCAACAGCATACACACGATCTACTCCCATAGCACTCTATTTCCTCTCTTTGCATTGTTTTTGCACTCCTTTACTACTTATATTTTGTATGTCCATTATCAAGAATATGTGCCTTTTTGTTGTTCAATGCTATTCTGATTATTATATGAATCAAAGAATAGAGCTGTATATTCATATTGTACTATTGGATTTTGCATCTACCCTTTTAGTTACCCTAAACTGATGACCTTCATTTCATCATACTGCTTCATCTTACTCTTTCTCATCTTTTCCTTTCAACCTGCAGAACTTCCTTTAGTAATTCTTATAGGGCAGCTCTCCTGTTGATAAGCTTTCTGTTTCTGTTTATTTCTAAATTCTTTAAACTCTGCCGATTTTATAGGACAGTTTTGCCAGATAAAGAATTTTTTTAGCTGTCTTTCTTTTTTAGTAGCTTAAATATATCATTCCTTTGCCTTTTTGCCTCCATGGTTTCTGCTGTGAAATTGGCACTTTGTCTTGTTGAGCATCCTTTGTATTTGATGAATCACTATTCTATTGCTGTTTTCAAAATATGATCTTTATATTTGTCATTTTTGATAGTTATGTTCATGTTTCAACTTGGCCAGGTGATTGTAGTCAGTTGTTTGGTTAAGCAAGTAAAAGACCGATTGCTAATGTGAGGATATTTTGTAATCTTAAATCATTAGCAAGTTGATTATATCTTTGCATGATTATGTTTACAATCAATTAAGGAGATTGTCTTCAACATTGAGAGATGTCTCATACAATCAGTTGAACATTTTAATAGAAGAAGTGATAATTTCAGCAGTCAGAAGACAGGATTTCCACCTCTACTTCAGCTGGCCAGCTTTCCCTGGGAAATTCATCAAAAACCTTCATTGGAGTTCTCAGCTTGCTGCAGAACTTGTACTGGTGGATCCCCACAGTTGTATGAGACAGTTTTTATAAAATCCCCTAATATTTACAGATGCATCTGAGTGGATGGGTGGAAGGAAAATGGGAGCCTACCAGTGGTCTGGGATGGACTTCATCTACCTGAGATTTTTCTGTTTCTTTTGAATCAACATTTATGGACTCATTCTCCAACTCCACCATCCTCCAGAATTCAAAGCAAGTGGAATCTGTTCTTTTATTTGCTAATGTCTGGGAAGACTTTTTCAGGGGATATTTTCATCACCCTATTGATGATATCACCCATACAACCATTTGTTTTTCAAGTGGAAGTCCCTCCTATATTCTTTTAAAATTTATTTCCTAAATAAAATTTCTAAGACCATTAACATGTCATTTTATTCTTAAGTAAAAATAACATTTAGTATTTATGAATTTATGCTTGTAGTCTAATTTATGATCCATGTTATTTATTAACATATGCAAACTTTAAAAACAATTATTTGGTTGGATATTGCTTTTTGCTTTGCAGATAAAATAAAACAGAATTCTCTTTTAAAAAGGAATGAAAGAAATGGTCTTTGTGGTAGTGAAGGTTTTCAAACATTTGTGAAAATTAAAAGATGTGTGTTTAAGAAGTGAATTTTAAATTACGTAACAGTACTTATATGTTTAAATTGATCACATGTGAAGGTCAGCAGTTTCTCAAACATTTCAATATAATATTATTCTACTTAAAATAACATAACTACAGTAAATAATTTTCAAAAAATTGATTACTTGTAGAATTCAGCTAAACGTTCTAAAGAAAACATTTTGTTTCAAAATATTAACATCTGTGTTTTTCTACACCAAAAAATGTAAGAAATATTCATTTTCAAAAATGAAATCTACTGAACATTTCAAGTGAAAATTGAAAGACCCCCTTAATTTTAACTGTCAATGTGCCTGTCATTTGATATATATATAATGCATTTATCATATTAAATTAAACACTGGTATTCATAAGAAATTTAATTGATCTATAACTTTCACTGTGGTAATGTGTATGTTATTGCCGGTGTGTGTGTTTGTGTGTGTATATGTGTGTGCATTAGAGAGTTAAGTAGTCAATCATTCTCTTTGTGTTGTCACATGCTACAGAATATTTTATTGTTTGAATTTCTCATATTGTACAATAGCTTAATTCTTCAAAGAACTATGAAGTATTAAATAAATATGAATAATCACAAACAAATGAACAAAGAAAAAAGTGTGTAGGAGACAATATGGCACAACAGATATGCTGAAAGACTTTCTTACTATTTTGCAAATTGATATTGGATAAACCACCCCCACAATCTTTTGAAATTGTCAGTGTGCTCAAAATATGTTAAGAAATAGCTTGCAAGTTTTAATCAAAGCAATACATAAACTATTAACTGAACCTAAGCAGGGAGCTCTAAGAATACATAAAGTCATCATTGATGAGAGGTGGGAGTAGGGATCAGAGAAGGGCCTGTGCTAATATTTATCTGAGATGCAGTTCTTGAGCCTATGTCATTTTCTAAAGTGCCGAAATCTACCTAAGAGGCCTTCAGTAAGTCAGAGTCTAATAAAGGGGGAGGGAGGTGATAAACCACTTAAATTACATTGATGTTATTTTTCTTATAAAAATCCAGAAGTTAGTGTTTCATTGGCAGAGTTGCACTGCTCCATAAAATTATCAAGAACAAGGTGGGTGATTGGCATTGGGTTGGCCATACTAATCCTATGACTTCCATTATTAGGTCTAAACTCTAATAACATAAAAGCCATTTTTTTCCATAAAGATAAATAAAGATGAAAAAATATATCAGTAAAAAGGTATACCTTTGTACAAATTTGGGGCATTTACATTGACTAGGGGTGTCAATATTTTATACGTACGTACCTCTCAGCTAAAATGATTGTACTTCTAAGAATTTTATCTATCAGAAAATTATGGACATGTATGCAAATGTGTGTACAATGATGTGATATGACATTGGGTATAACAATGAAATAATACATTATTTATTCACAGAAATATATTGAATTTTAGCTGTTTGCTGTGATTTAAAGTAGCTTTATTTTTTAAACAAGTCCCAATAAACATGGAAGAATAAATGAGAATGATTTCTGCAATGTGCTTTTAAGAAGTAAATACTTTAAAATGTTTGCAAAATGGGAAGAGGTTATTTTAATTGTCTTCTTTTTAGATGTTGAAAAACTAAATCCAAAAAAGATATCAAATGCATATAGTATTGCATATTGAGTTTAAGTTATGTATATGTAACTGAATCATATTTACTACAAATCTGACATAATGAGAAGAATCACGAGCAGTTTTAGAGTACAGACATGGGTTAGAAGAAACTCATCTCAATTTGAATCCCACCTGTTGGATCTGAATGATTTCAGCAAGTTACTGGTCTTTCCTCGTTTTCAATTTTATGTCTTGAAAAATCAGTCTAGAAGAGCCTTTGCTTTATGTAGCTATAAGTACTAAGTAAGGTAATATTTATGAAATACGTGTTATAATGCTAGGAAGTACTTTTTATGTTAAATGGCATCCCTTAAAAAGATTGCTGAATCCCAAATCCCTAGTGCCTCAGCACTAGAGTCAATGAAGGTGGAAATAGAGTCATGGAAAATGAGGTCAGACTGGAGTTGAGCAGGCGCCTAATGCAATATGGCACCAGACCAACACATGCAGACATCTTGATTGCTATTGTTTTAAGCCACCTCAATTTGTGATATTTTGCAATAGAAGGCTGAGGAAACTGAGACAAGTGGTCAATGATTATATTTTTACTACTGTTGCTGTTGCTATTGTTGTTGATTTTTCTTTAAATAAAGAGATTTTTTAAATTATCTAAATCAAAAACTGTGTGCATACACTTTAACAGAAGTAATCCAGGTTTTCCAGGGATTTTTCTGGAGACATAGAGAACATTATGTTTTAGAAAGTCTCATTACCTACCTTATTATTGTATATAATTATTGCTAAGCAAATATATGCATTGGCATATACTAAAAACATAAATACCTTCAATCTGTTTCATGTATGCTCACAATTCTTATCTATTTACCTAATAATTTTTGAGCAAATAATATTTGAACTATTTTATTATTTTGAATAAATTCAAAGATAATACAATATAAAATATAACTAACATATATTGGTTTGATGGGAAAGTACCAACATAAGTCATGAATTTGCTTTGGAAACCAATTACATTACACAAATATTGAAGATAGATAAACTCAGATGTTGCAGAATAAGATTGATGTTTTACATTCTTCTTGAGAAATAATGTTTAATATTTGGGAAACCATCAGAGTTAAGCCACTCCATATTTCTATTACAAAAGTCTTATTTTGAAAATGAGTTTTTGCTTAGGTCCTTAAATCTCTTTTTTTTTTTTTTTTTTGTGGAAGGAGGATTAATGATCTGAGGGCAATTATCTAGGCATCTTTCAAGAAATCATCCATATGGGGAAAGTCTTTCATTTTAGGTCTTTCTTAAATACAGATCTCCTAGATTGCTTCCTTTTGTACATAGCCAGAACATAATTAAAATAGATAATTTAAGAAAGTAATTACTGAGTTCTTCTTTCAGTCCTTGCACATTCATTAAGGATTATATATAAATCTAAATTAGCCCAAAATGTACGGAAGTTGATAGTTTGAAAGCTATCTTGAATGGTACTATTAAAAAGACATCTTTTGTCATATATATCTGTGTTTAAGTTGGAACATGCAAACCACTATTTATTTGCATAATTTGGGATTATAAATTTTGCAGAGAAAATTATGATGTATAAAAGGACCGTATGAATGTATGTTTTATGTTTATTTTGAATGGGGAAATGGAGACAACTTAGTTTGACTTTTCCAATCTTACTTGCCTATATTTTCAAATCCAAAATGATTCAAAAAGCTATTATTATTTCTATAACATAAATTGCCTGGAAACTAATGTACTTTCTACCTTATTTGACCTGTTCAAAATATATGAAGTTTTTTTTTTTATATGAAGATTTTGACAGTGTCCTTGTATTAAACAAAAGGAGAGGCAAACAATGTGCAATGTTGCTGCACAGCAGTCACTGGACACTGCTTCTGTGAATAAACTCAAAGCAGGTTGATCTAAGAGAATTCCAATGCTAATCAAGAATTGGAAGCTCAAGCATAAGAGGATATTTGCAAACCACAACATAATTACAATGTGAATTGCAGGAGTTTATTTTAATTGATAATAGCCTTTCTACTACTCATCTTTTATTCTTCTCATCATTGATGTTGCTTAGGCATCTAATAATTTCTTTTCAATGGGAGGTTATATCTTTTGTAAGAAAAAAAAGAGATAAAAGATTAGAAATCTAACAAGTTATGTTAAAAATATTGGAACTTAAGATTTAGTCATCGCAGGCATGGTTTATTATATTACAGCAGTAAGGCTTTGGCAATATATATTAGGCAGTTTCATGTTACGTGTTACCCATATTTATATTTATATAGTTAGGGTTGTGTTTTTAAATTTTCCCTTACATTAACTTAAATTTCAGGTTTCCAACTTTTTTGCAAAATATTGACTCACAGCAAATCTTTGAGTTGATCACTCAAGAAGAAAAAACATGAAAAATTAAAAGATTTGCAAGACATTTCTTAAGATAAGGAGCAGGTAAGAGACTTACCCTATGAAATATCAGGATGCTATGCAGCTGTAGTAACTGAGCTGGTGTTCATATGGATGAATAAATAGATCAATAGAACAGAAAAGAGCTGTCCAAAATCCACCACCCTAAGAATGTTTAATGTATGACTGACACACATTACAGATTATTGAGGAAAAAATAGCATTACGTGCTATTTACAATTGGTATTCACAAAATAAATGTATCAAGCTTATTGGCAAAAATTAAAAAAAAAAAAGTTCATGATTGTTGGTGAAATGTGGAGCCATGGAAATAAGCACACACACTGCTGAGGGGAAAAATTGGTATTGTCATTTTAAAAATCAATCTGACATTACAATATCTTGCAAAGTTGTGTGTGCACATTCTTTCTTATCAGCAATGGCACTTCTAGGAATATAGTTTACACACCAGGAGATATCTTCATAATAGAAGAAGAGTGGAAATAAGCTCTCTGTCTGCTATCTTTAAAATAGATATTGACTTAGGGTGTACTCTTATAAATGCAAAATTAAACAATATGTTATTTGGGATATTAATCTATAAGATAAATGTATAATGCTAAGCAAGAGATTAAATAATGCAAAATTTAGAATAACAGATTCTTCTAATGAGAAGGAAGAGCACAATTGTGATTTCAAGGTTTGCGTAACGCTAAAATTTCTTAAGCAATTTTGGTGGGCCATAAGAATATATGTAATATAGGCTGACATCCATATTACATATAATTCAATCCTTTGTAAGAAAACAAGTAGAAATATTTGTTAATGAAAATCGGGGTTAATATTTTTAAACAAAAATACTAAAATGGTGGTCAAATAGAATTTTAAGTTTAAGGACAGTTTTAAGATAATAGAAAAATGAAGAACATCTAAATATTTTGATGTGGAAAATGTTATTAAGATTATTTTATTCCAATAAACCAAATTCAATTTGTAAAATGAACAGTAAATACTTGAGGTACACATTCAATTTCAGATGATTATTGACTTAATTATCACCAAGAATAATAATCTTAAAAAACAAAACAAAAGAACAATTCTCTTAGCACCGAGCATTGACAGAAAAAAAAAGAAAAAATAAAAATTGAGGCTACAGTTAGTGTAAGACATTCTTTGTCCACACCAGCAAGTAGAGAACCATCTCTGAATTAGAAAGACGGCATCTCAGTTCCCTTAGCCTGATGGTGGAACCCAGAACACTGCTTTCTTCCTTGATGGAAGAAAGACCAGAGGCTTATTCATGACAGGCAGTCCTACCTTCAACTGCAAAAAAGTATTGGTATAATCACCAATTTATGTGATATATTCAATATATACACTTGAATTTAAGGCAAATTTTCCTACTGAAGTAAAAATTTTGAAAAACATGGTGTGTTCTGTACCCCAGAAAAAACTATGTTCTTTTAATCCATTCTTGTGGTAGCAGACCTATTGTGGACCTATTGTGAAATAACCTAATAAAATAGGTTAACCTTATTAGGTTATTTCAATTGAGATGTGAACCAGCTCATTCAAGGATCTTGATTCTTCATTAGAATTATTTATGAAAGGATAAAAGTGGACACATTTTGGAGAGAGCCATCGAAACAGAACCCAGGGGGAAAGGTACCCCGATGCCAGCAGCCTTTCCTGTGGGAAAGTATCTTCCTCATGATACCTTAATTTGGGCATTTTCATGGCATTAGAATTTTAAATTTGTAACCTACAAATTTCCATTGAAAAGGCCAACCAATTTCTGATGTATTGCATTCCAGCGGCTTTAGTCAACTTAAACATGATGTAGCTAGTACATATAAGTAGATCATTACATGAAAGGAAGTTTAATTTTGGGAAAGGATTTCAGTTGAAGTATAATGCACTGATACCCTTTCATCATTCATATATATGTACTTACATTTATATTTATTGACATTGATAAATTAAAAGTATAAATCTGTTTAATAATTTTATATTATCATAATAGAAATATTGTGTTTAATTCATTTTCTATTTCTATAAGGAACTATAGTTCAGGAAATAATACCAAAAATAACATCAGTAAGCTATAACAAAGACAATATTAATTACATAAAACTCATTTTAAAAGTTAATCAAATAATGGAAAATGATAATAGAGACTTAGCAAGGATTTTATAATATAAGTCCAAATTAATTCATAAAGAAACTAAACAAAATATGTTTTATAGGATTGATTAATCATCATGGTACATTCCTCTTTACCTAATGAACAGATACTTCCTTGAAACTGAAGTTTAATTTTTCTTTTACTTTTAATACATGGAGGTCAAAAATGTGAATTGGATTGCATATTATTTTTCTTAGAAGAGAGGCTTAAGAATAACATTTTTATGGATTAAAAAAACAAATAATAGGGCTAACAAAGGTTAAAATATTGCGCAGATGGAAATACTAGTGGTCAATGAAAGGGAGGGGTAAGGGGTATGGTATGTATGAGTTTTTCTTTATTCTTTTTCTGGAATGATGCAAATGTTATAAAAAATGATCATGAGGGACTTCCTGGAAGATGGCGGCTTAGTAAGACGCGCGGATCTTAGTTTCTTCTCCAGGACACCTACTAGGGGAGTAGAAACGATACAGAAAGCGCCCAAAGCCACAACAGAGATAAAAAAGACAGCGTACCCCATCCTGGAACGGCTGGCTGGCTGAGAGAAGCAACTCGGGTGAGATTGCCGAGGCGCGCAGGCCTTACCGGGCGGGGTGGCAAGCGGCCGGAGTTACTCCCTTCCCCCTTCCCAGGCCAGCTGGGAGAATTGGAGAGGCGGTCCCCTGAAACCAAGGCGGCTGGCGCCCACACCACGCGCAGCTCCCGGACCAACTGAGAGAATTGGATCGGAAACCCCCAGGCCGCGGAGAACGGTGACGGGTGGGGGAGGCCCCTTCCAAACCCGTGACTCCCGGGGAACGTGCACTCTCTCGGGCGGGCCGCTGCCGCTGGCGCCCTCCCACCACGCTTGTTGCCCAGGGCCGACTAGGAAATTCGGACGGGCTCTTTCCCTGGCTGCGGCGACCAGCAACCCTCCCTGCATTCGGACCCCGGGCCGGCTCAAGCCGCTTCGGCTAGCGAACCCCCAGGACGGCGAGAGTTTTCCAAAGTTTAAGGTCCCACAGCACCATTTACTGGTGGGACCCGCAGACAAACGTGTGCCACGAGCGCCACCTACTGGGCAGGATAAGAAAAACAGAACCCAGAGATTTCACAGAAAAATCTTCCAAACTTTTGGATCCAATACCCAGGGAAATTTGTCTAAATGCGCAGACACCAACAGAAGATAACGGATCACGATCAAATAATTGAAAATATGGCCTAGTCAAAGGAACAAACCAATAGTTCAAATGAGATACAGGAGCTGAGACAACTAATGCTAAATATACGAACAGAAATGGAAAACCTCTTCAAAAACGAAATCGATAAATTGAGGGAGGACATGAAGAAGACATGGGCTGAACATAAAGAAGAAATAGAAAAACTGAAAAAGCAAATCACAGAACTTATGGAAGTGAAGGACAAAGTAGAAAAGATAGAAAAAACAATGGATACCTACAATGATAGATTCAAAGAGACAGAAGATAGAATTAGTGATTTGGAGGATGGAACATCTGAATTCCAAAAAGAAACAGAAACTATCAGGAAAAGAATGGAAAAATTTGAACAGGGTATCAGGGAACTCAAGGACAATATGAACCGCACAAATATACGTGTTGTGGGTGTCCCAGAAGGAGAAGAGAAGGGAAAAGGAGGAGAAAAACTAATGGAAGAAATTTTCACTGAAAATTTCCCAACTCTTATGAAAGACCTAAAATTACAGATCCAAGAACTGCAGCGCACCCCAAAGAGATTAGACCCAAATAGGCGTTCTCCAAGACACTTACTAGTTAGAATGTCAGAGGTCAAAGAGAAAGAGAGGATCTTGAAAGCAGCAAGAGAAAAACAATCCATCACATACAAGGGAAACCCAATAAGACTATGTGTAGATTTCTCAGCAGAAACCATGGAGGCTAGAAGACAGTGGGAGGATATATTTAAATTACTAAAAGAGAAAAACTGCCAACCAAGACTCCTATATCCAGCAAAATTGTCCTTCAAAAATAAGGGAGAAATTAAAACATTCTCAGACAAAAAGTCACTGAGAGAATTTGTGACCAAGAGACCAGCTCTGCAAGAAATACTAAAGGGAGCACTAGAGTCAGAACCAAAAAGACAGAAGAGAGAGGTATGGAGAAGAGTGTAGAAAGAAGGAAAGTCAGATATGATATATATATATAATACAAAAGGCAAAATGGCAGAGGAAAATATTATCCAAACAGTAATAACACTAAATGTTAATGGACTGAATTCCCCAATCAAAAGACATAGATTGGCAGAATGGATTAAAAAACAAGATCCTTCTATATGCTGTTTACAGGAAACACATCTTAGACCCAAAGATAAACATAGGTTGAAAGTGAAAGGTTGGGAAAAGATATTTCATGCAAATAACAACCAGAAAATAGCAGGAGTGGCTATACTAATATCCAACAAGTTAGACTTCAAATGTAAAACAGTTAAAAGAGACAAAGAAGGACACTATATACTAATAAAAGGAACAATTAAACAAGAAGACATAACAATCATAAATATTTATGCACCGAACCAGAATGCCCCAAAATACGTGAGGAATACACTGCAAACACTGAAAAGGGAAATAGACACAAATACCATAATAGTGGGAGACTTCAATTCCCCACTCTCATCAATGGACAGAACATCTAGACAGAGGATCAATAAAGAAATAGAGAATCTGAATATTACTATAAATGAGCTAGACTTAACAGACATTTATAGGACATTACATCCCACAACAGCAGGATACACCTTTTTCTCAAGTGCTCATGGATCATTCTCAAAGATAGACCATATGCTGGGTCACAAAGCAAGTCTTAACAAATTTAAAAAGATTGAAATTATACACAACACTTTCTCGGATCATAAAGGAATGAAGTTGGAAATCAATAATAGGCAGAATGCCAGAAAATTCACAAATACCTGGAGGCTCAACAACACACTCTTAAACAACGAGTGGGTCAAAGAAGAAATTGCAAGAGAAATTAGTAAATACCTCGAGGCAAATGAAAATGAAAACACAACATATCAAAACTTATGGGATGCAGCAAAGGCAGTGCTAAGAGGGAAATTTATTGCCCTAAATGCCTATATCAGAAAAGAAGAAAAGGCAAAAATGCAGGAATTAACTGTTCACTTGGAAGAACTGGAGAAAGAACAGCAAACTAATCCCAAAGCAAGCAAAAGGAAAGAAATAACAAAGATCAGAGCAGAAATAAATGAAATTGAAAATATGAAAACAGTAGAGAAAATCAATAAGACCAGAAGTTGGTTCTATGAGAAAATCAATAAGATTGATGGGCCCCTATCAAGATTGACAAAAAGAAGAAGAGAGAGGATGCAAATAAATAAGATCAGAAATGGAAGAGGAGACATAACTACTGACCTCACAGAAATAAAGGAGGTAATAACAGGATACTATGAACAACTTTACGCTAATAAATACAACAATTTAGAGGAAATGGACGGGTTCCTGGAAAGACATGAACAACCAACTTTGACTCAAGAAGAAATAGATGACCTCAACAAACCAATCACAAGTAAAGAAATTGAATTAGTCATTCAAAAGCTTCCTAAAAAGAAAAGTCCAGGACCAGATGGCTTCACATGTGAATTCTACCAAACGTTCCAGAAAGAATTAGTACCAATTCTCTTCAAACTCTTCAAAAAAATCGAAGTGGAGGGAAAACTACCTAATTCATTCTATGAAGCCAACATCACCCTCATACCAAAACCAGGCAAAGATATTACAAAAAAAGAAAACTACAGACCAATCTCTCTAATGAATACAGATGCAAAAATCCTCAATAAAATTCTAGCAAATCGTATCCAACAACACATTAAAAGAATTATACATCATGACCAAGTAGGATTCATCCCAGGTATGCAAGGATGGTTCAACATAAGAAAATCAATTAATGTAATACACCATATCAACAAATCAAAGCAGAAAAATCACATGATCATCTCAATTGATGCAGAGAAGGCATTCGACAAGATTCAACATCCTTTCCTGTTGAAAACACTTCAAAAGATAGGAATACAAGGGAACTTCCTTAAAATGATAGAGGGAATATATGAAAAACCCACAGCTAATATCATCCTCAATGGGGAAAAATTGAAAACTTTCCCCCTAAGATCAGGAACAAGACAAGGATGTCCACTATCACCACTATTATTCAACATTGTGTTGGAGGTTCTAGCCAGAGCAATTAGACAAGAAAAAGAAATACAAGGCATCAAAATTGGAAAGGAAGAAGTAAAACTATCACTGTTTGCAGACGATATGATACTATACGTCGAAAACCCGGAAAAATCCACAACAAAACTACTAGAGCTAATAAATGAGTACAGCAAAGTAGCAGGTTACAAGATCAACATTCAAAAATCTGTAGCATTTCTATACACTAGTAATGAACAAGCTGAGGGGGAAATCAAGAAACGAATCCCATTTACAATTGCAACTAAAAGAATAAAATACCTAGGAATAAATTTAACTAAAGAGACAAAAAACCTATATAAAGAAAACTACAAAAAACTGCTAAAAGAAATCACAGAAGACCTAAATAGATGGAAGGGCATACCGTGTTCATGGATTGGAAGACTAAATATAGTTAAGATGTCAATCCTACCTAAATTGATTTACAGATTCAATGCAATACCAATCAAAATCCCAACAACTTATTTTTCAGAAATAGAAAAACCAATAAGCAAATTTATCTGGAAGGGCAGGGTGCCCCGAATTGCTAAAAACATCTTGAGGAAAAAAAACGAAGCTGGAGGTCTCGCGCTGCCTGACTTTAAGGCATATTATGAAGCCACAGTGGTCAAAACAGCATGGTATTGGCATAAAGATAGATATATCGACCAATGGAATCGAATAGAGTGCTCAGATATAGACCCTCTCATCTATGGACATTTGATCTTTGATAAGGCAGTCAAGCCAACTCACCTGGGACAGAGCAGTCTCTTCAATAAATGGTGCCTAGAGAACTGGATATCCATATGCAAAAGAATGAAAGAAGACCCATCTCTCACATCCTATACAAAAGTTAACTCAAAATGAATCAAAGATCTAAACATTAGGTCTAAGACCATAAAACAGTTAGAGGAAAATGTTGGGAGATATCTTATGGATCTTACAACTGGAGGCGGTTTTATGGACCTTAAACCTAAAGCAAGAGCACTGAAGAAAAAAATAAATAAATGGGAACTCCTCAAAATTAAACACTTTTGTGCATCAAAGAACTTCATCAAGAAAGTAGAAAGACAGCCTTCACAATGGGAGACAATATTTGGAAATGATATATCAGATAAAGGTCTAGTATCCAGAATTTATAAAGAGATTGTTCATCTCAACAACAAAAAGACAACCAACCCAATTACAAAATGGGAAAAAACTTGAACAGACACCTCTCAGAAGAGGAAATACGGATGGCCAAGAGGCACATGAAGAGATGCTCAATGTCCCTGGCCATTAGAGAAATGCAAATCAAAACCACAGTGAGATATCATCTCACACCCACCAGAATGGCCATTATCAACAAAACAGAAAATGACAAGTGCTGGAGAGGATGCGGAGAAAGAGGCACACTTATCCACTGTTGGTGGGAATGTCAAAGGGTGCAACCACTGTGGAAGGCAGTTTGGCGGTTCCTCAAAAAGCTGAATATAGAATTGCCATACGACCCAGCAATACCATTGCTAGGTATCTACTCAAAGGACTTAAGGGCAAAGACACAAACGGACATTTGAACACCAATGTTTATAGCAGCATTATTTACAATTGCAAAGAGATGGAAACAGCCAAAATCTCCATCAACAGAAGAGTGGCTAAACAAACTGTGGTATATACATACGATGGAATATTATGCAGCTTTAAGACAAGATAAACTTATGAACCATGTAATAACATGGATGGACCTAGAGAATATTATGCTGAGTGAATCCAGCCAAAAACTAAAGGACAAATACTGTATGGTCCCACTGATGTGAACGGACATTTGAGAATAAACTTGAAATATGTCATTGGTAACAGAGTTCAGCAGGAGTTAGAAACAGGGTAAGATAATTGGTAATTGGAGCTGAAGGGATACAGACTGTGCAACAGGACTAGATACAAAAACTCAAAAATGGACAGCACAATAATACCTAATTGTAAAGTAATCATGTTAAAACACTGAATGAAGCTGCATCTGAGCTATAGGTTTTTGTTTTGTTTTGTTTTGTTTTGTTTTGATTTTACTATTATTACTTTTATTTTTTTCTCTATATTAACATTCTATATCTTTTTCGGTTATGTTGCTAGTTCTTCTAAACCAATGCAAATGTACTAAGAAATGATGATCATGCATCTATGTGATGATGTTAAGAATTAATGATTGCATATGTAGAATGGTATGATCTCTAAATGTTGGGTTAATTTCTTTTTTTCCGTTAATTAAAAAAAAAAAAAAAGAGAAGGGATAATTGGAGCTGAAGGGATACAGACTGTACAACGGGACTGGATATAAAAACTCAGAAATGGATAGCACAATACTACCCAATTGTAATGCAATTATGTTAAAACACTGAATGAAGCTGCATGTGAGGTATAGGTTTTTTGTTTTTGTTTTTTTTTGTTTTTTTTTCTTTCTATTATTGTTTTAATTCTTATTCTGTTGTCTTTTTATTTCTTTTTCTAAATTGATGCAAATGTACTAAGAAATGATGAATATGCAACTATGTGATGTTATTAAGAATTACTGATTGTACATGTAGATTGGAATGATTTCTAATTGTTTTGTTAATTCTTTTTTTAATTAATAAAAAAAAAAGAAAAAAAAAAAAAAAAAAAAAAGCTCCAAGGGGGAGAAAAATACTATCTCCCATTAGTTAAGCCTTTTCCCTCGTTTTACATATGAAGAAACTGGGGCATGGAGAAAGCATGGCTTTCCTCTTTGAAGCTTGTCCGTCTGGTGCCCAAGAATCCGAAGTGGGATATTTGAGATTTTTCAAAGAATAGTGTGGGGCAGGTTTTTCCACGAAATGAAAATAAATCAAGAAATGAAAAATCACAAAGTGGGCAAGTCAGAGTAGAACATATGGAATAAAAATAAATAATAGGGGGAACAAATGCTAAAATAAATTGTTTGAAATGCTAGTGATCAATGAAAGCAAGAGGTAAGGGGTATAGTAGGTGTAATCTTCTTTTTTTTCTTTCCTGTGTTCGTTTTATTTCTTTTTCTATTGTCTTTTTATTTCTTTTTCTGAATTAATGCAAATGTTTTAAGAAATGATGAATATGCAACTAAGTGATGATATTGTGAATTACTGATTATGTATGTTGTTTTATTTTGTTTCTTTATTTTTTAATTAATAAATAAATTAAAAAAAAGAAAAAAAAATGATCATGAGTCTGTAGCTATGTGATGATATTGCAAGCCATACATTCCATACATGTATGGAATGTTTGTGTTTGTATGTCGTTTCATCAATAAAAATATTATAACAAAGAATGTCATTTGTACCAAACACTTTATTTATAAAATTCAAAGAGCAGTCCATCATGGTCTATGGAAGATTCATATGGGACTAAAACCTCTCTTGCTTTCTTTTAGAGCATATTCAAATAACAGCAACTTCTCCCAGGAGCAAAGTTTTCCTTCTCTGAATTCTCTCATGGATAATCTCTGTAATCTCATAAAACAAACTCATATAACAATCAATGGATTGCAAACCTCTGGAGAAGCAAAGCACTCTCTGAATTAAAAAGTTGATCTCTCAATTTACTCATCCCATAGTAGAACCCACTAACTGACTTCATTCACAAGAGGCAAGTACAGATGCTAGTTTATAACAAACATTCCTATCTTAATTTACAAAGAATGTTGATTAACTTATTAGAAATAATGCATGCTTAGATGGAGTTTACTTTGCACAACACAATATTTTAAAGCATATATTTACTTTTGCATGTGACTATATAACACTTGAGTATAGAGGCAATTTTGCTACAGGAGTAAAATTTTTAAGTTTAAAAATAAAGACTTGTTTTAGCAGAATACTTAGCAAGAAACTAAATTTAGGGGAAGGATCATCATCAAGGCATAATGCATTGATTCCTTTCATTACTCCCTAATCATAATAAAAAATACGTACTCATAGGGAAGAAAGGGGGTGAATAGTAAGATATTAATGATAAAATTCAAAGAAAGTAAATGGGCTCTATCTGTTTTGACTTGAACTTGAGCTGAACCTCAAAAAATGAAGAGAAGATTTGGCATTAGGAGAGTATAGAGAAGTCCTACTGAAAATGAAAATGAAATACAGAAAGCAAGATTAATTTAAGGGAGAGAAACAGGATGAAAATTGCGAATTATGTAAACTCAAGACTTTCTGCTTTTTGCTAATGATAAAAGTTATTTTAAAACCTCAAGTTTGGGAGACAATTCTTTTTGACTTTGTTGTATTACTGCACATGACACATTTGGGAAACAGCTCTCTGTGGGTTTCTTGTGCTTTTTGTCTTACTGCAAACATACATACTGGCAGTTTTTGTTGCAGACTATCTTTTCAAGGATATTTGGGTGGCAAACAGTCTTGGAAAAGAGACGTAGTGTCTCTTGCAGCAGCAGGGAGATTTGTAAGTCTCCCTCTGGAGGAAAAGCTGGGCAAATTTGTTTGCATTGACTAATAAAGACTTTTATTTCTGAGATTTGAGTTCTTCAGATATGAGTGAAAACTCTGCATGTACAGCATCCCCCTAGACCCACAAGAATCACTGCCACGGGACCTGTGAGGCAAGGAGAGGCAGCATAAGCATAAAACTCATGTTATCTGTTGTTTTTGAGTAATCAAGCTCTTAGTCTCTGATTCAGGGATCTTGTGTCTTCTACATGGCAGCTTAACTTGTTAGCTTGAAAGCAGAATAAAATCTCAGACCCTTCACAGTTTTTGACACCTATGATTTTCCAGGAATTTTTAAGCATTGGAGAATATAAGTGAATAAAATGGATAATAATATCTACTGGAACTTGCATCTAGGGGAAAAAAGAGGGGGACATTTTAAAAATAATAATTGAATACAAAAAATATAAAATATGTAGTTAGTCCAAATTTTTCTATAAACTAAGGCAGGATATGGGTATAGAATTTTGAATGTTAGAATGTGTTTCTGAAAATGTGGCATTAAGCTATTACTTGAAGGATATTTATTAGAGGACAAAAGGTAAGTGCAGTTTGGCTGGAGTCTATAATGGGTTAGTTCATATTTTATAGCCAAGTAGAACCTCCTTAAAGGCTTTCATTTTGAGTTATTATTCACAATGAGAATGTAAAGAAAGTTATTTAGCCATTTATGTTTTGAGGAATGTTGTCTAACTGTAGTTGTATTTATTGTAAAATGGGATTAATGCCACTCTGAAGCTCATAAGATCAGAAAAATAAGAGTAGCAATGAAGGTAAAACTGTGTATTGAAAAATGATAAACTGGAAGATGACAACATGAATGGAAGAAGAAAAAATATCAATTAGGAACTGTATTTAGGATTTAAGTACCTTGATTTTGAGTTGCTATTAAGACTTCCAAGTGAAAGGATTCCTGAGTCTGTTGAAAATTTAGCACAAGAATTTAGGAAAAAAATTGAATGTGAGAAATGATTTGGGATCATCCTTAGAGAGTTGATATCTAAAGCTATGCAAATAATGCAAATAGATACACTCAAGAATTATGTAAAAATAGAGGAACAGATGGTCAAGTACCTAACATTGAATCATGTCCATTATCAAAGAGATGTACAAAATAATCCAACAAAAGAAAGAAGAAGAAACAGGAAGAGGAAAAGAGAAGGAATGAGAGAAGACAGAAGGAAAAAGGAGAACACAGAGGAAGAGATTCAAAACAGTTCAGGAGCCTAAATATCAAGACAAATAAAAACATCAGGAAAAAGGGAATGACCACAGAGTACAGTGGTCAAAAACACTTAGGACCAAAACAGAATTTGTTAATCTTCAATTTTGCTAACGTAAGTAATTTTATCACATATAAAATGCTTCAAATGTAAAATATTATTTAAATATACTATACTCTAATATGGATAATGGTATTTCAATATTAACATTAATAATGATGATGACTATATAATTTTAATTTAAATATGACTTTTATTTTTCTATCTAGGCTGATTCCTAGGGAATATTCCTGAGTTTCTTGCCCCATTCAGTTATATTAATAGTAAATGAAATGATGAAATGATTCAGTATGAATGAAAGGACATAGCACTAGAATAGCAATAAAAATTCATTAGCATGTTTTCTTTTTTATTTCAATTACGTTAACTTACTGTATATCTTCAGGAAAGAAAATACATTTCCACCTCATTTCTCAATTTTTGATGTGGGAATAATAATAATACATGCTTTAGATTTATCTGAAATGTATAATTCATTTCTAAGCAAATGGAAGAAAAAAGGAGAGAGACTGTAATTTAAAGTTTCTTTTCAGGAGTTCTTAAACCGTTTGAAGGGATTTTTATTGTCGTATCTGGTTTAACTGTACCATCTCATTAAATTAAGTATATGAAAATATATTTTTCTCTAAAATATATGTGAACTTTTAAGCCTCCTTTCCTCTAACCTAATTCTGTCAAGGTTTATGAATAACCACTGAGCTCATTAGAAACTGCTGATGTGTGCAAAATAATTTGATAGTCTGCAACTTCATATATATAATTTTGTGAAAAAAACACTTTAAGTCTTGTTTGATTTAATGCCCCTTTTATGTACTTAATATCTTGTGCATCAACTCATAGAAGTTAAAGTACAGTATTTTTTAAATACTATTTCTTGCAACTTCCTGGTAAGGTTTCAATTGAACTACTATATTGTCAATGCCAAAGAGAGAAAAACAAAATGGCATTTTTGTTTTTTTTCTGTTATTCATGCCACTACTGTCATAGCATAAACATAATCACAACTTAGCCATCTCACTTTACTATTTAATTTTCATTTTAATATTTTTGTGAGAAATGATTGTGTGCATGTGAGAGAAAGGCCACTATGGAAACTTAGAAACATATTCCAAAGCTATATTAAAAATCAACAGTGACAAATAAAGATTGCTGTGCTTTGAGCTTTATAACTAGCGAGTGAAATATTTCAGCTACTGTTTGAACCAAGACACCCCAACGGCTATCAAGAAATAGAATGATGGAAAATTTGAAATACCTTTAAGTTTCTCATTTATCTATACCTAAAGTGATATTAGTTTTTATTTAATGACATAATTTTATCACTACTCCATCTCCTTCCAATGGTCTGATCATAGCATTTTTCACTTTTGCATGTACCACCAGTCCTTATTTCTAAATAAAGTGAAATGAAGTATACATTGTGTAGTAATGGTTTAAGGTAAATTGTTTCATTGATACTCTATTTTATTTTCTTTCTAGTTCCACTTTAAGCACAGTTCTTGGACACAATCTAGCCTTAAACATTGTCAATTTAATAGTAACCAAAACTATTAAAATATCACTTTCTCATTTTATGTCATGGTAGTTTCCAAAATATAAACTATAGGTGCATTATTTTTACGTGATTTAATGAATAGGATTTTCTAACTGCATGATACTTATCGTACAACAGGAGTGACCAAATAACCCTTCATTTATATCAGAAAACTGCATATCTTGCTTTACCAATGTACATCTCTTCTGGAATCCAACGATGCTTGATTTTGACTCAGTGTGGGGCAAGAAGAACCTACAGAATGAGACTAAATAATAAAGAAATATATGAAGCAGAAATGCATTCCAATGAAAGAAGGGGGAAGACAGGAGGATATGTAAGCAAGAAATAAGGCAGAGAAAAGCAATGACAAAGTAAGAAATACAAAAGTCAGAGAAATTTTATTTATCTAAAATCTCTAGGGCTCCTGATGTTGCTACAAATAACTAATCTACATATTCACCCAAGTCTACCTCCAAATTCACCTCATTCCATTTTAAACAGGTCTTAGATAATGAATAAATTAGTTTCAACAAGATTACCTCAGATATTATAATCTAGAAGTTTTTATATATCCTCTGCTGCTTGAAGTCTCATGGAAAACAATGAACCTCTACCAGGAGCAACTCAAGAGTTTGTTGACAATTTCTAAAAAGCCAAGTGCCATTAAAGTTTTGTCTATCATACTCAAAAAAGGGAGTTTGTCTATATATAAATTTCATTTTCTTTCTTAGTAACATGAAATCCAGGGGCAAAATGCCATTCCAACATGAGCCAACTGTGAGCTACTGGGAATGTGTCAGAATCTATTCTTAGCAATCACTGTTTTATATTTGAAAAAGGAATCTGCTTTTATATTTTAAATGCAAGAAATTCATATGTGAAGAAGTGAGTTGAAAGATATTTTTTATCCACAAAGGAAGAAAAAAGTTAAGGAGGATTTGGGTTAATGTTTCCTATGTAAAACTTGAGCATTGGAATTTCAATTCCAAATAAGGGCTCTAGCTTGGCAGCTTCCATTATAAATGAAGCTATCAAAAATATAGCTTTTTTTGATCTACAACATACCTAGTGCATTTAATTTCAGACAAATTCATTATTGATAGATCTAGATAAAGGAAGTAAATCTAAGTCTTTGTCTGAAGTGGCAGCAAAGAAACTATATGAGAATACATACAGCAAGTAAAAACCTCAGCATAGAAATGTGTGCAAAAATGCACCTCTACTTTTTCAACGGAAATTGATGTTAACATGAACACCAACTCTGTCTAGTGTTATAAAGCAATCCATGTTAATTCAAAGTAGAAATAATCAAATAAGATATTCTGAATTGGCTGAGTTTTCCCTCTTTTCTTTTTTCCAGTTTGGTAAGAATTGTGAGGAGACACATCATTACATTGGCAAGGAAGCTTCTGATATTCAGTCGTCAGTTCTCCTTACATTCAGCCATGGAGATTATTTTAGCTAGCTGCTAAAACAAATACCATATCATGGGTTGGCTTAACAACAGGAATTTGTTACTCACAGTTGCTGAGCCTAAAAGGTTTGCTTACTCCTGGGATGTGTGTCTTCTGCCTGGCTGGCATTCTTCGGGGTTCCTTGGGTTTTCCATCACCTAACAATGCACATGGCAGTGTCTTCTTTCTTTTCTACGTTCCATTAATTTTCTTCTCCTGTTTACCTTCTCTTTCTCTGGTTTTCTCTCCAAGATCTCTAGTGATTGGATTAAGACCCATGCTGATCCAGTTGGACCGCACTTTAACTGAAGCACGCTCTCCAAAATGTCTCATTTACAATGGGCTCATACCCACAGGAATAGATCAAGATTAAGAACATGGTTTCTCTGAGGTAGCCTTAACTTCAAGGCACTACAGAGATATATATGGTTAAGAAGTCATGCCATTAGGCCCTACCAATTTCATCGCAACCAGTAACATTCAGTGAGATGTTCTAGGTCCATCTCTGTTATTGTTCTATCACCAATGTGTATCTTTTGTGGCAATTTTTCTACCCAAACTATGAAGTCTCTCTAATTCTCACACTTTGCCATCTATTTTTAAAGTTTAGAAAGCATTCAATGTCAGGTAACATAATACTGGTTAAAAAGTGAGTTAAATAATAAGGTTTACTTGTAAATGTAATAAGAAGTCCAGGGACAAGCTGTTCTAGAACTGATTCATTAGAGTGACAATGTCAGTGTTGTAGGTGACTTTGGTTTACTCTGTGTCACTCCCCTCTTTTCTGTAAGTTGGATGTTGCAGCCTCAGATATCATATAACATCGTAATACCAGCAAATGAACATGTTCCTTAAATAAATTAGTGATACTAAACAATCTGTGTCTAATTTTAGTCTCCTAAACTGGCTTTTTCATTACTAAGCATGTGTTCTTTAACTTTTTGCTCTAAAATATGATTTAATCACCAGGAAAATGGTAATTAAAATGACATTGAGATGTGAGATGATCAGTACCTAGGTTTTCGGTAACACATAATTTAACTCACATGTCTGGATAGATCATTTAAACAATCCAAATATAGGGAGCCCAGAATAAGAATAAAAGCCTTTAATACTGTATAACTTAAAGTTATGCCTGGATACATCCCAGAGTATATTAAGCAGATAATCAAAAAGTATTGGCAAAGTCCCTTGAGGGATGAAAGAAAAATTATAGAACTGTGAAACTTTACCACTGGGGGAATCCCAGATAATGTACCAAACATTATGGACACCCAAATCAGCAGGCCTAGTCCTTGATCTTGAGGCTTGTTCTTATAAAGCTTATGTATGTAGCAGAGAAGCTTAGCCTACCTACAGGTATGCCTAAGAGTCACCTCTGGAGGACCTTTTGTTGCTCAGATGTGGCCTTT
Source organism: Tamandua tetradactyla (assembly GCF_023851605.1). Classification (NCBI taxonomy): domain Eukaryota; kingdom Metazoa; phylum Chordata; class Mammalia; order Pilosa; family Myrmecophagidae; genus Tamandua; species Tamandua tetradactyla. The sequence continues at coordinate 78,734,818 of NC_135336.1, forward strand.
CTCTCTATAAGGCCAACTCTGCAAGTGAAACCATTGTTCTCCCCTTATGTGGGACATGACATCCAGGTATGAAAGTCTCCCTGCAAGCATGTGAGATGACCCCCAGAGATGACCCTGGCTCTGGAATCATGGGATCAACAATGCTGTCCTGACCAAAAGGGGGGAAAGAAGTACAACAAATAAGATATCTGTGGCTGAGACAGTTCAAATAGAGTCGAGAGGCTACATTGGAAGTCACTCTTATACATGCTTCAGTTAGACATTGCTACTTATCATAACTTATCAAACCTCAAATTAAAAGCATCCCTGCCAATCCTGAAGAATACCTAGAGCATTAAATAAGATTCTGCAAAGCTTCCATACACTAGGATAACTCTCCAAAACCTACAACCTGCAGATGGGTCCCTGGACCAGATCAGTCCTAAAATGCAGAGGGGCCAGCCCTTCCAGAACATCAACTAGTTCCATCTCCCTATATATATATGCTCAGCAGCCCCTTCAAACAAGAAAAAGTTAGAGTGGGCATAGCCCAAATACCCCTGATGAGTGGAAGAAAGATCAAAGTTGATGTAGTTATACGGAGAAGTTTGCTTTTAAAAAATGAGCATGAGTGGTGTATTAGTTAGGGTTCTCTGGAGAAACAGAACCAACAGGGAACACTTGCAAATATAAAATTTATGAAAGTGTCTCACGTGACCATAGGAACGCAGAGTCCAAAATCCACAGGGTAGGCTGCGAAGCCGATGACTCCAATGGATGGCCTGGACAAACTCCACAGGAGAGGCTCACCAGCCAAAGCAGGAATGCAACCTGTCTCCTCTGAGTCCTCCTTAAAAGGCTTCCCATGATTGGATTTAGCATCACTAATTGCAGAAGACACTTCCCTTTGGCTGATTACAAATGGAATCAGCTGTGGATGTAGCTGACGTGATCATGACCTAATCCTATGAAATGTCCTCATTGCAACAGACAGGCCAGCGCTTGCCCAATCAGATGAACAGGTACCACAACTTGGCCAAGTTGACACCTGTCCCTAACCATGACAAGTGGTGAATCATTATACTGATATTTCTTTTAGCCTCCAGTACCTTAGAGCAGCTAGAAATAAAAAACTGAAATGATGGAATTGTAAAAAAAAAAAAAAAAAAAAGAATGAAAAATGGATCTTTATAAGACTTCTCATTAAAGAAAAAAATGACGTTGAGATAGCTCTTAACACGCATGATAATAGCCAAAGTTGGAAACACTGATGTCTCTAAAATAAATGAATACATGTATAAAATAAAAAAAAAATACTTGTACAGAAAGATTTATATAATAAATGCTTTTCATATTAGCTCAATTAACCAAAGTGGATAAGGAATAAGGAATAAATCATCTTAATATATAGCAATGCAGTGCAATATTACTCCTCAGTCAAAATGAGTAACAAAAACAATTAACATTTGCTAAACAGTATTGATGAACCTTAACAACATGCTCAGCAATAGATGAAAGAAGCTCTTTTTGCATTTGGAGGATGGAAGGAATATTAATATAGTGATTCAGTAGCCATACCCATTTGTTAAATCCCATTTTCTCTGTTATAACCTCCCCTCTCTCCTTCAATCTCTCTTCTCTATAGGGAACTCAGAAAATGACCATTCCATCTCCTTCATGCTGAAAAGGGGTGTCCATACCAAAGGACAGGGGATGCAACAAATAATAATCCCAGAGAAGCTGTTCCCACTGGGTTTCAGGATTTATCTGACCTAGGAACCCTTAGGAATTATATTTCCCAGGAAAGCAAACCTAGTGTATAAAATTTTTATAGAATCGTCATTCAAGGTGTAAAATTATTTTAATGTGGTGTGGATTCAATTTGCTAATATTTTATTAAGAATTTTGCATCTATGTTCATTGAGGAGATTGGTCTGTAGTTTTCCTTTCTTAAATGGTCTTCTCTAATTTTGGTAGTAGAATCATGTTAGCTTCATAAAATGAATTAAGTAACATTCATTTTTCCTCAATTGTTTTGGAAGAGTTTGAGCAGAATTGGTACTAGTTTTGTTTTTTGTTTTTTGTTTATGCTATATACTTGGGGTCACACTTCATTCTTGTTCCATATGAGTATCCTGTTATTGCAGTATTATTTGTTGCATTTTTGTTTGTTTTGTTTGTTTGTTTGTTTACTTGTTTGTTTTGGGGAAGTGTATGGTCCAGGAATGGAACCCAGGTCTCCCACATGGCAGGCGAGAATTCTACCACTGAACTACCCTTGCACCCCTGGCACTAGTTCTTTTTGAAATGTTTGATAAAATTCTCCTGTGAAGCTGTCTGGCCCTGTGCTTTTATTTGTGGGAAGATTTTTAACGACTGATTGAATCTCTTTACTTGTAATTGGTTTGTTGAGATCTTCTATTTCTTCTTGAGTCAGTATAGGTAATTCATGTGTTTCTAGGAATTTGTCCTATAAGTCTGGAGCCCACAGGAGTGCATGGATGGGGATATGGGGACTAGGAAGTAAGCCAAGCCACATTTCTTGAATTCACTACCTCCTGATTAGATAATTCTTTGTCTAGCCAAGTTATCCTTCAAAACTGAGGGAGAGATTAAAATCTTCAAGGTAATTCATTTTTTATTTGGATTTTATTATCCATTAAAATGTGATTATTGTACAACTGCCTTCTTATAGGTAACAGGTAAGAATATGTAAATAAGATAGGAAAACATTTGAGACAATCCCCTTATCAAATTCAGAGAAGTTAACCATATGCTATAAATATTTTGTTGAAATATTTTTTCCATATTATTGACATGCATCTTATCATAATTGCTTCACAATAAATTTTGAAATTAGGTAATCATATCTCCATAAATTAAATTGATAAATTTTTATTAGCAGAATCTACAGAAAGATACTATTTAGACAATTCTCAATTAACAAGTTCTCCATGTTTGATCAAAGCACATTATTTTGAGAATGCTTCAAAAATAGAGAAAGGAATTAATTTATTAGTATTACCATTCTTATTAAATTGAGTGCTTAGATTTTTCTACCCATAATGTAATTTATTTCATTATGACAAATAGCCTTTTAATTTGTTTGGATGTTATCCATATTCATATGAGTTATTTATTCTCCCATTCTTCACCTCTGGATTTCCATATCTTTCTCTATTTTTTTCAACTTTTACCAATTAATTGGTATGGATAGTAAAAAAGAGTAACAGAGCAGTTCCAGGAAGATGGCAGAATACGGTAGATCAAGTTCAGCCCTGCTCCAAGGAAAAGTTAGAGAAGGGACAGGAAGGTGACTGACATGGCAATTCAAGAGTGCAACTGACCTGGGAGAGCCTTTTGCACCACATAGGGCAACCCTGCTTGCAAAAGATGAGGAATTGAGAAGCAGAGAACTAGAGCCCAAGACAGAAGCCTGGAGCCCTCAGGAGTGCATGGATGGGGATATAGGAACTAGAAAGTAAGCCAAGCCACATTTCTTGAATTCACTATCCTCAACAGTGCATCCCTGTGACCACAACTCACTGCACACCCCACACACCTGAACACTATCACCATCCCCTACTTCTTACACTCTAAGTGCCCCACCAACCCCCAGTGCACATACCTCCCCATGCCACCACCCCAAGTACAGCCCAACCCACCTCTCTTGTACCCCTCCTGAACACTACCCCCCTTTCCTTCTCCCTGCAGACTGTTGCCAGCACATGAAGGTTGCAGGTGCTTACCTCCATAACCAGGCTACACCCACCCCATAATGTCACAATGCCTCACCACGCCCCCCACAAGATCTGTGCATCAGTTTACAGCACTCCTAGGCTTGTGCATGCACTTGGCCCCCAGTCATGCCCCTCAACTCTGGGAACATCAATTTACAGCACTCTTAGACCTGTGCATGTGCACAGACCTCAATCACACACCCCAGCTCTGGGAAAGCACTTACCTGTACAGCAAGGTCACATACATCCCCAGGCATGCAGACATAATACCAACCCACTGTCATAGCTCTGTGCATGCACACAAAAGCCCCACACCCTAGAGCAGCACACACCAGGGTTACAGACCTGTGCACATGCAAAGCTACATCCTCCTTGGCCGCTGGGTGCCCATGTTCACAAGCACCAGCAGAGCATCCCTAGCCTGTGCCTGTACCTGAACTGCAATGCATCACCAAACTGTTGTGCTCCAACCCATACACTGCATCCTGCTACACACCCAACCTGCAAACACAAGGCTTTAAACTATTGAAGGAAATCAACTTCCAAAGAAAATCAATCAAGATATTTACATGTGACAAAAACAACAGAAGATCATTGAGCATATCACAATGCAGACAGGTATAGCCCAGTCAAACAACCAAATAAAAATTTCAGAGGAGACACAGATGTTAGAACAACTAATAAAAGATGTTCATATAACTCTACTAAATAAAACAAATAGCATGGCTTATGACATAAAGAAGATCAAGAAGACACTAGAGAACATAAAGAGGAATTTGAAAGAAAACTTAGAAAATTAGCAGATATCACAGAGATCAAAGATTCTGTTGATGAAAGAAAGAACATATAGAGACACACAACAGCAGATTTAAAGAGACAGAAGAAAGAAGACGCAATAATAAGAACAATACTCAAATGGCACCATGGAGGTGAGAAAACAGTGGTATGATACATTTAAGATCCCTGAAAAAGAAAGACTTCCAGCCAAGAATCCTGTACCCAATGAAATTGTCCTTCAAAACTGAGGAAGAGATTAAGATGTTCACAAATGAACAAATCCTGAAAGAATCTGTTAACAAAAGATCAGCCTTATAAGAAATACTAAAGGGAGTTCTGCCAGTTGAAAAGAAAAGACAGGAAAAGGAAGTCTGAAAGAGGGCACAGAATTGAACAGTATTAGGAAGGGTAACTTAAAGGATAAAAAGAGAAAGAGGGAAAAGAATATACAGATCTAACAAATAAAATTTAAAAAGATAAGATAATAGGTTCAAGAAACACCTTTTAAGTAATAACTTTGAATGTTAATGGACTAAACTCACCAATTAGAAGATGAAGATTGCCAAAATGGATTAGGAAATATAATCCGGCTATATGTTGCTTACAAGAGAATCATTTTAGACACAAGGATACAAATAGATTGAAAGTGAAAGAATCAAAAAAGATTTTCCATGCAAGTTGTAACCAAAAGAAAGCAGGAGTAGTTATACTAATATCTAACAAAATAGATTTTAAATGTAAAGACACCATAAGAGACAAAGAAGGACACTATATATTAATTAAAGGGACAATTCATCAAGAAGATATAACAATCATAAATGTGGACACCCTCAATCAAGGAGCTCCAATGTACATTATGCAGGCATTGATAAAACTCAAGGGAGCAATAGATGTTTCAACAATAATAGGAGGAGACTTCAATACATCACTCTCCTCTATAGATAGAAGAACCAGACAGAAGACCAGAGGAAATAGAGAAGTTAAGCCACTTGATAAATGAATTAGACCTAACAGACATATATACATCATTGCATCCCCAAACATAAGAATATACATTCTTCTCTAGTGCTCATGGAATATTGGTCAGGACAGATCATATGCTGGGGCACAAAACAGGTCTTTAAGTTTATAAATGTTGAAATTATTCAAGGTACTTTCTCTGATCACAATGGAATGAAGCTGGATCTCAATAACCACCAAAGAACAAGAACATTCACACAAATATGGAGATTAAATAACACACTCTTAAACAACTAGTGAATTAAAGAAGTTGCTAGAAAATCAGCAACTATCTGGAGATGAATGGAACTGAGAACACAACTTATCAGAACTTCTAGGATGCAGCAAATGCTCTGCTGAGAAGGAAAGCTATTGCCTTTAATGCTTATATTAAAAACAAGAAAGAGGGCAGTGCAACAGCAATGGCGGCTGAGTGGGGGAATGCTCGCCTGCCGTGCTGGGGACCTAGGTTCATTTCCTGGAGCCTGCCCCTGCCAAAACACACACACACACACACACACAAAGAAAAAGGAAGGGCAAAAATCAAGGATTTAACTGCTCACCTGGAGGAACATGAGAAAGAACAGCAAACTAACCCCAAAGCAAATAGGAGAAGAAGAATAACAAAGATTAAAGCAGAGTTAAATGGATGAGAGAATAAATGAACAACAGAAAGAATCAACAAAACCAGAAGTCGGTTCTCTGAGAAAATCCAAAAAATTGATGGGCCACTAGCAAGACCGACAAAGAAAAAAAGAGAGAGGATGCAAATAAAGAAAATCAGAAATGAGAAAGGTGCGTTACTACAGACCCTGAAGAAATAAAGGAAATCGTAAGACAATACTATGAACAACTATATGTTGAAAAACTAGACAACTTAGTTGAAATAGACAAATTCCTGAAAACACACAAGCAAGCAACACTGACTCAGGAAGAATTAGAAGTTCTCAATAAACGAATCACAAGTAAAGAGACTCAATCGGTCATCAAAAATCTTCCTGCAAATTAAAATCCAGGGCCACATGGCTTCACAGGGAAATTTTATCAAACATTCCCAAAAGAACTAACACCAATCCTCCTTAAACGTTTCCAAAAAATTGAGGAAAAAATGACTCTACCTAACTCATTTTGTGAAGCTAATATCATTTTTCTTTCAGCATGGGCAGGCACCAGGAAGTGGACCCAAGTCTCCTACACGGCAGAGGAGAACTCTGCCACAAAGCCACAAATGTCTGCTAATACCATTTTAATACCAAAACCAGGTGAAGATACTATGAGAGGAAAATTACAGGCCAGTCTCCCAAATGAATATAAATGTAAAAATTCTAAGCAAAATATTAGCAAAATCAAATCCAACACCACATTAAAAGAATTATATACTATGACCAAGTGGGGTTTATTCTAGAAATGCAGGGATGGTTAAACAAAAGAAAATCTATTAGTGTAATATAGCACATTAAAAAATAGAAAGGGGAAAAACTCACATGATCATCTCGATCGATGCTGAAAAAGCATTCAACAAAATTCAACATCCTTTTCTGAGAAAAAAAAATGACACTTCAAAAGATAATAACCTCCATATGATAAAGGGAATATATGAAAAACTGTTAGCCAGCATCATACTCAATGGAGAGAAACTGATAGCTTTCCCCCTAAGATCATGTATGACACAGGGATGCCCACTGTCACTACTATTATTTACATTGTAGTAGAAGTTCTAGCTAGAGTAATCAGGTAGGTCAAAGAGATAAAAGGCATCCAAATTGGAAAAGAAGGAGCAAAACTTTCATTATTTGCAGATGACATGATATTATCCTTGGAAAATACTGAGAAATCTACAGCAAAGTTACTTGAACTAATATGCAAATTCAGCAAGGGGGCAGAATATAAAATTAATGTGAAAATATCAGTAATGTTTCTATACAAAAGCAATGACCTAACTGAGGAATCAGTTTAGGAAAAAATTCCATTCAAAATAGCAAGTAAAAGAATCAAGAACTTAGGAATGAACTTAACTAGGGATATAAAAGACTTGTACAGAGAAAACTACATAACATTGATAAAAGAAATCAAAGAAGATTGAAATAGGTGGAAAAGCATGTCCTGCTCATCAACAGGAAGGCTAAATATAATGAAGATGTGAATTCTCCCAAAATTGATATACAAATTCAACACAGTATCAATCAAAATTCCAACAACTTACTTTGAAGAATTGGAAAAGCTAGTTACCAAATTCATCTGGAAGGGAAAGAAGCCTAAATACCTAAAAACATCCTTAAAAAGAAGAACAAGGTGGGAGGATTAACATTCTTTGATTTTAAAACCTATTTTAAAGCCCACAATGGTCAAAACAGCTTGGTACTGGCACAAAGATACATGCATTGACCAATGATATTGAATCGGTAGAAATAGACCGTCAAATCTATGGTCAACTGATTTTTGACAAGGCCCCCAAATCCTTTGAAATGGGACAAAATAGTCTTTTCAATAAATGGACATAGAAGAACTGGATATCCATAGCCAATAGATTGAAAGAGGGCCCCTACCTTACACCCTGTACAAAAATCAGCTCACAGTGGATCATACACCTAACTAAAGAACTAGAACCATAAAGCTTCTAGAAGAAACTCTAGGGAAATATCTTCAAGTCTTAGTAATAAGAGGTAGCTTCTTAAACTTTACACCCAAAGCACAAGCAACAAAAGAAAAAAATAGATAAATGGGAACTCCTAAAAATCAAATGATTCTCCACCTCAAAAGACTTGGTCAAAAAGGTGAAGAGGCAGCCAATTCAATGGGAGAAAATATTTGGAAATCGCATATCAGACAAAGATTTGATATGCTGTTTACACAAAGAAATCATACAACTCAAGAAGAAAAGAATGAGCAACCCAATTATAAAATGGGCTAAAGATAAGAACTGACATTTTTCTGAAGAGCAAATACAGATGAGCCAAAAGTACATAAAGAGATGTTCATTTTCACTGGCTATAAGGGAAATGCAGATCAAGACTACAATGAGATACCACCTCACATTTGTAAGAATGGCTGCTATTAAACAAACAGGAAACTATAAATGTTGGCGAAGATGTGGAGGAATTGGGGCACTTCTGCACTGTGCTGATGGGGATGTTTAATGGTGTAGCCGCTATGGGAGGCTGTTTGGCAGTTCCTTAGGAAACTAAATATCAAGTTGCTCTATGACCCAGCAATAGTACTACTTGGTATATACCAAGAAGAGCTGGAAGCAATGAAACAGATGCACAAACACACATTTGCACACCAATGTCCATAGCAGCATTATTCATAATCACCAAAAGATGGAAACAAACCAAATGTATGGATTAACAAAATGTGGCATATACATATAATGGAATATTACTCAGCAGTAAGACAAAATGATGTCACGAAGCACATGACAAGATGGATCAGCCTTGAGGACATAATTCTGAGTAAAATAAACCAGACACAAAAAGATAAATACTGTATGATTCCACTTTTATGGCCATGGTAAAGATAAATCAGAGGCTTATAATACAGAAGATAAGGGACTTAGAGATACATAGAAGCTAGAGATGGGTGAACGGTTAGCTAATGAGGTTGAAGTAAAATGAAAATGAATAGATAGAATTGAAGGCAGTTCTCTGATGGGTCTATAAGTATTATTACCACTTTGAGGATGAACAAGATGAAAGGGGTGGCATAGACCTACGTAATCCACTGATTAACACTAGAAATATAAATTAGTTCTTGCAAGAACTACTTCAAAAAAATGAATCATGTACAAAGAGTTTTTATGTCCAGGTTACAGGGGAAAAACTGCTATTGCATGCTATGGGCTATTTTTAAAAGGAAAACCTCAGCACTACAACAACAGCAGAGACAAATAATGGAAGGAGGGAGAAGAGTTAAGAGGAGGTTTAAAGTTCCTATTTGGTAAAAGTGTGTTTGTTGGTTTTATTTCTCTTGGAGACAATTGAATTATCTAAAATTGAAAGTGTTGATGGTCTGTGGACCTTGGGCAGTATACATGATGCCTGATGAATGTAGGTGACTGAAGGATGCACTGACTGGGAATTAGATTGGTGAACAGTGGTGTATACTTATGAACAAATGCTGTGCTGCTACAAAAAGGAACGAAATCGTGAGGCGTGCAAGAATTTGAATGAATGTGTAGGACATTTGGTGATGCAAAATAAGCCAGAAATAAAAGAATAATTATGGTATGGTCTCCTATAGAAAATGCTTATAAGAAAACAAAGGCCTAGATTGTAAGCTTTTAGAGCAGATACATTTAGTCCAGAGTAGTAATTATTATCTCTGGATTTCAAGAGGTTGTTATGTGTGTGTGTGTGTGTGTGTGTGTGTGTGTGTATGTGTGTGTGTATGTGTATATATATAACCTGATACTTAGAGATAAGAATGAAGCTGATCAGGTTGGAGTTAAAGTAATTCAGAACACAGGGGTAAGGAAGTCATTGTCTATATTTTACAACCACACATGTCCTTTGAGACCAAAGGATGAAAATTTTATTTGGTCCGGAACCAAAATTTTCTGTAGCACATAATCTAACTCAACCTATCTGTATAGCTCATTTGAACAATTGAAACACAGGGAGCCCAGAATAAGAAAGATGTCCTTTAATCCTGTATAGCTTAATGGAATGCCTGCATACATTCTAGAGTTTATTAAGCAGATAATCAAAAAGTATTTGCAAAGTCCCTTGAGGGATGAGAGAAACAAATATGGAACTATTGAACTATACCATTCGGTTATTGCCTGATGCTGTGTCAAACTTCAGGGACACCCAAACCAATGGGCAATGCTCTTGATCTTGAGGCTTACTCTTCTGAAGCTTATATAAGTAGTGGGGAAATTTAGCCTACCTATATGTATGCCTAAAGAGTTGCTTCTCGAGGACCTCTTTTGTTGCTCAAATGCAGTCTCACTCTCTCTAAGCCCAACTCTGCAATGAAATTATAGCCCTTACCCCTGTATGGGACTTGACATCCAAGGGTGGAAGTCTCCCTGGCAGTGTGGGAGATGATTCCCAGGGATGAGTCCAGCCCTGGTGCCATGGGATCAACAATTTCATCCTGACAAAAAGAGGGTAAAAGAAGTGTAACTAACAAAGCAGCAGTGACAGAGAGTTCAAACATAGTCAAGAGGCTATTCAGGAGGTTGCGCTTATGCAAGCTTCAGTTAGACATTACTATGGTAACCTGCTAAACTCCAACCAGGACCAGTCCAGCCAATCCTAAAGAACCTAGGGCTGTATGCAAGATTCTTCAAGGATCCCATGTACTAGAGTAACTTTTCCGAAAACTACAACCTCCAGATGGGTCCCTGGACCAGATAAGTCCTGAAACCTAGAGGGCTCAACCTCTCCAGAACATCAGATAGTTTCATTCTCTTATCCTATATTACTGACAGTCCCTTCCAACATGAAAAATTTAGAATGGCCATAGCCCAAACACCCCTAAGGAGAGGGATAGAAAGACCAAAGGTGATAATAGAGTTATACAGAGAAGATAGGATTTAACAAGTGAATGTGATTACTGTATCATTAAATTGATATCTCTTTTAGTCTCCAGTATCTTAGAGCAGTGAGAAGTAAAAACTGAAAATTGTGGAATTGTAACCCATGTCAAACTATGAAATATGTTCTACAACTAATTGTGGTGCTGTGCTTTGAAATTTATTGCTTTTTTGTATATATGCTATTTTTCACAAAAAAGGAAAAAAATCAAATTGTAATGACAAAAAACGATTTATGCCTTCTAGCCTCCTAAGTTCTGGAACAGCTAGAAGGAAAAATCTGAGAGGATCAAACGGTAGCTCATGACAAACTCTGGGATCTGTTCTGTAACTACTTGCGGAAGAGTGCTTTGAAAACTATTACTTTTTTCATTCTTTGCTTTGTATATATCTTATAATATACAATAAAAAGTTAATAAAAAGATTAACAGAGGATTGTAAAGGAGGATTAAATATATATATATATATATATATATATATATATATTTGATAAAGATTTTACAACACTATTTCCTAATCATTGGTTCATGTTTGTATCTTCCCCACTAAGTTACAAACTTCTAAATCTAGATATCATGCTTTATTCATTTCTGTGTTGTCAATACTTAAAACAATACCTGGAATATAGTTAACAGTAATTAAATATTTGACAATTGGAAAGTACACTTTGACAGAATCATTTTCCAACCTCCTAGATTCTGCTTTCTATCTTCACTTTGATCCCAACTCAAAAATTTTCGAGTTAGTAAGATCCCTGGTACATAATATAAACATTGCGGGAGTTAAAGGATGACCAGTTTATGCATTGCTTAGTTCGTTACCTGTTTTCCTTCTAATACCATAAGGTAAATAGAGTAAAATTGGCATTTTAATGATCTACATGGTGATGGAGGAAAGAAAATGAAATTTCAGACATAAATTTAGGGTAGGTTTGGATTTCATAGGGCTATTTTATTTAGTCCAAAGAAAAGTATAGGGTGTCAGGTAACTGGAGGAAACAGAAGACGTTTGCAAATGAAAAATAGAAGATCATTAAAGATACATATCCACTATTTGGCCGTTTTATTTAGAACTGTGTATTGTTATTATTTCCCTCTCACTTTTCTACTTTCTTATGCTACTATGTGTAGATTTGTTTCACATGTCATATTTTTGTTTCCAGTGAAATCCAGTCAAGATTCTGGCTTCTATACATGTTCTAATATTTTAAAAGGTTTAAGGAAATATAAAGTCTCATATAGTCTGTGAAAAATATGTTTGTTTCTATGCTGCAGTTTCAAAATTACTGTTTCATTTCTTTTAGGCTTCCCTGAAGCAGAGTTTGTCTTCCCTGGCTGCTTATTTCTATCACCTAGAGAGATTTTAAAGTGCACTTATATCCACACATGAGAAATTTTTAAAAGCACCACTGGTGATTCAAATACCAGCCGTGGATGAGAGGTATTGCCAAAAATCAGCTGAAAAAATTGATTCACTTACTGGACGCTTCATATATAGCTGATAATGTCTTTGAAATCAAATAAAGTAATGATTTGTTGGAATTTTTGCCCATATATAAATGGAGATGAGGATGTTTATCATGTTTACCTGAGAAGAAAACTAGAACTATCAATTTTTATCAATAATATCAAGATAAATATTTCAAGAAAGCCCCTTTGAAATTACATGTAGCTTGTTTTCCCTCTTTTTTGAAAAAGTTTTCTTTTAAAATCAAAGTAACTGCATTTATCTTATTCTGCCTCTATTTCTTCTTCCTCCATAAAACAGCACAGGAGCTACCACATCAGCAATCTATTCTTATTTCCCTATTTGTGGAGTTCTTAAGAAAACATGACCTATAATAAAAGTGTACTTAATATATTGCAAAGCATTCTTTAAAAAATGCAAAATTGAATTTGAATAACTTTTAATTTGAAAGATGCTCTTAATTTCAAATATCTTGAAAGTAAATTAACTTGATGCATTTAAATTCTAAAAAAGCAAGAATTGGTAAGATGAAATGTATTATGAAAAATACATGTAAAATAGTGAAATCTTTTAATATACTTTTCCTTTACTAACCACATAGTTCTACTATCTTTGAGGTTGATGTGATATATCTTAATTTTTATGTCTTATATTCTAGGAAATGCCCAGACCAAAGCAGCATACCCCAGAAATACATGGTATATGTATATTTTCAGTGTTATATCTAAAATGTTCTTGTTTTGTCCAACTCACAATGTGATTCATGACTCCTTGCAGTTTGCCCCTTAATTGTTTGGTTTTCTCTTCTAGAAAACATTTGGTCCCAAGGGTTTGATTCTATCTTCTAGAAAGAATTGTGGAATCCAGAAAACGTTTGGATTTAGAGATAGTCTTGGTCTTCCATTGTTACATTCAGACCATACCCTTTATGCTTAACTCAGAGAATATAAGGCAAAGAAATTCACATAATCTACTAACTATTGTTCAGAAAATCTGTTTCTAAGGTTTTGCATTTACTTGTACAGAGTCTTTAGTTGAAGTAAGATACCTGACTCTTCTTTCCACCTCAACAGTTTGTCTCCATAGAAAATGTATGTCTTAGGTTGCTTGAGCTGCTATTATAAATACCACCACAATATGGGTTGGTTTCAATCACAGGAATTTATTGTCTCATGTTTCTGAAGCTAGAAGATTTGCTTCTTCCTGGGGTCTGTACATTCTGGTGCTCTTCAGAGTTCCTTGCTCTCCATCACTTGGTTTCTCAGCTAGGAGTGCAAAAATCCTAATTTTATTTGGGATTTCCTGATATCATTGGCAAGTGCAATTTAATGAACAGCACCCTCCCCCCAAAATTACTTCTTCACTATGTTGTTCCATACTATTTTCAGGGTCACAGGAAAAAACTAGGGATAAGATAGTTTCTTAGATACATGCAGTTTTTCAATGGGCAGAAAATCATCCCAGCATGAAATGGTCTACATTGAAATAATTGCATAACACTGAATATACCACACTATTTAAACACATGAATACAATATGTGCTAGACAGGTGCCACTATTTCTTCTTTTTTATATACTGCCCTCTCCTGTGAATAAAGAGATTGTGAAATTATATGTACCCATGAAAGACATGTTCTTAAATCTAATATATTTTTGTGGGTCTAACATAGTATAAGTAGGACTTTTTGATGAAGTTTACTGTAGTTAAAGTGAGTCCCACCTCAATATGTATGGATCTTTTTTTAAATATTTTTATTGAAAACTTTTCACATACATCCAATCCATACATGGTGTATAACCAGTGTTCACAATATCATCACCTAACTGTGTATTCATCACCATGACCATTTTTAGAACATTTACACAACTCTAGAAAAAGAAAAAAAATTCATACATCCCATCGCCCTCACCCTTCTCATTGACCTATAGTATTTCAATCTTACTACTGGGGTCCTTTTTTGCATGAAATAAAAACCAGGGAGAAAGTTTGAAAGCAAGAAGCCTAAATCAATTAAACCCAGGAAAGGAGGGAGAGATAAGCATCGCTACCATATGTCTTGCAAAAGATCACTGGTAAACAGTCTTCACGAAGACAGTATCGCTTTGATGATGCTTAGACTTGGTCATTTCCCCAACCTCAAAGTTGTAAACTAATAAATTCCCATTGTTTAAGCCAACCCATTTCATGGTATTTGCTGGAGTAACCTAGGACACAAAAACAAACAGTTAAAAAATATGTTGAAATTATTGCAAATGAAAGCCTTAAAAAGAAAAACTTTAAGAAATGTCTACAATACTCTATAAATCAATTTTGTTCAAGAAGTTAAGAATTAATTGTGCTCACTTCAGCAGCACATATACTAACATTGGAACAACACAGAGAAGATTAGCCTGGCCCTTGCGCAAGGAGGACATGAAAATTCATGAAGCATATCATTAAAAAAAAGAGAAAAAGTAATAATTGGAGTTATCTGAATCATAAATCCATTATCCACCTCAGAATGGCAAGGAAGAGAGAATATAAAATAAAATACTGTTTTATACTTATTCCCGTATGATAAATTAAATTATAGATGAAATTATATACCTCATAACCTGGTATAAGGAATTATATGCCTCATAACCTCATGAGGGGAACATGTACCTGGAAGCATATGTGTGTGTGTGTGTGTGTGTGTGTGTGTATCCTGATTGTTGTTGTAGCATGCTAGAGCCAGCCCAGTTGTCAATACGGTGAAGAATAGATACACATATCAATATATAGTGGAAATTTACATATGTAATTATTTCACAGGAGTGAACATGGAGCAGCCACCTAGATGTGTATTAGTAACAAATATTGAGTCAAGAAAGCAAACATAAAAGGCAAACATATAAAAACATTTATAACTGAAAACAGGTTTATGTGAAGTTCAAATGTAAATAAAAATAACCCTTTAGGTATATACCTGTCTTTTATGTTATTTTCTTTTTTATCTCTCAGCTTGAATCATGTCTATAATCTTTCCTTCAAGTTCTTTAATTCTTTTTTTCTGTTGTTGAAACCTTTAGAGAATTTTTTATTTTAATTATTATGTCTTCCACTCCAGTATTTTTGTTTGGTTCCTTTTTAAAATTTCTATTTCTTCATAAAGATTCTCATATTGTTCATTCAGTATTTTTTCTGATATCATTTAGATCTTCCTCTGTGTTTTTTTTTTTTTTATCTTTTTGAGCCTACTAAGGGTCACCTTTTAAAATCTTTGTCTAGTATGTCCAAATCCTGTTCTTCTTTGTTGATAGTATCTGTATTTTTATTTTGTTCTTTTGGATGGGCATCATTTCCTGTTTGTTTGTCTTATAATACCTTTTTGTACACTATACTTTTTAATATTTTAAATTGTAAATCCTGTGATTTAGTCATTATGTTGTCTGTTCCTTCAATCCGTAGCTACTTAGTGATATGACAGATTTCCTTAAGTGCCAGGAAATAACAAAAACAAACAAACCAATACACCAAACATGTTTCACAGTCTTTGCAAATTGGCTCTGCATTGGCTGGTGTGCTCCTTTAACATTTTGCCTTTCTAGTAAGAAGGTCAGCCTGAGGCAGATGTGAAACACAGGGTCCTTTCCAGTTTTTTCTGGTGTTGTGTCTTATCCTGGGCTTTTATCAGTGACCTTAGGAATTCTCCTGTTCACAGAAGTATGAATGTCCCCTGTACTCCTTATGAAATAGACTTTCTCCCCCTCTTGGGTGTTCTATTTTATAACTTAAAGCAGGTACCTCTTTGCCTAGGGACATTTTGATTTAATTGTTTCTTATTTGTCTGCAACCTTCTACTGACTGCTAAGCAAGTTCTGGGAGGGCAAGTCAGAGATGAATTTCCTGGCTCAGTTCTTTAGGCTGCCTCCTGTGAGATTGGTATAAATGAAAAGACACACTAATATTGCACAGGGTTTATTCTGTTCCTTCCAAACAGGGCCAGTGACTCACACTGGGAGTGCAGGCAGACTCCACAACGCACAATACTGGTATTGGAGGAGGGACCAGGAAGGGAGTCACATGCTTCTCCTACCATTTTTAAAGCTGCATTTGCTTGATTTGGTACTTGCCCTCTTACGGCACATTTTAACTATTTTCCAGATTTTTGGAAGATGTCAGTTTTGCTAGTTGTTCAATTTTCTTTTGGGGAACAGCACCCTTGAGCAGTTTATGCCACCGTCTTGGTTGATCAGAAGTGCCTTAGTATATTTTTAAATGCATAAGCTCTGGTGAGCAGTATTAGATAATACAGTTAGAATATAACTTGAAAAGAGAAACTGAATAGAAAGTAAACTTTCAGTCTAGGATACTTAAGAGTATTGAAGTCAAGTAATTAATGTTTCCTTTTAATATTTTTAGTACCAACTAGGGGCAAAGACTAAATTGTTCACCAGTGGTAAGAGGAGATAAAAATGGTTTAATGGCTGCTTTTAGAAAAGCAGCTTTGTAAAAATGGCAACCGATTGCCCTGACATTCTGCTGATCTCCTCACAGAGAGTCAGATGGGCCATCTCAGTCTTATTCATTAAGGCCAACAGATCAAGATAAGACAATCTGGGTGATATTAAGAGACATCTGCATTTCCATGGCTTTGAGTGTTCATGTGGAAGGACTTCCATGAGTAATATCATGGGCTCTTCCCCAGTCCACACTCATTTCTCCCTTCGAAGGATGATCTCTTTGATTCTAATCCCTCTCAGTTTGGTAAGGTCACTCTTAATTTACTCATTATACTAGGATTGTAAGCACAGAGTTATACTCAGTACTTACTTCTAAATTAATATTATTAACTTCATTCCTCTAGCAATGCAACATTTATTTAAAATGTCATTGGATGGTGCCATAAATGAAATTTCTGGCATGGTAATATTTTGAGAAAGCCTACACAAGAATGTTTTGAAAACATGCAAAAGAGCTTTTGTTAGGAACTTCTGTGATCTAATTCTGTACAATAGCTTCCTTATTAGGTCTCTCTCGGGAGTGGCACTGTTTTTCTATTCTGAAATTCTATTGTTATTTTTAATCACAGCCACTTGAAAAAGGGAAAAAGCAGCACCACTACTTAATATGTGTATTTTCTATTTGTAAATAATCAGTGTATTCAAGTACATTTCTTCAAAGCTAATCTTTCAAAACACTTTCAAGTATGTTTTGATGATTCACACGTAAGAGCAATAGTAATAACTAAACTCTTTGGAATTTTTTTTCATCTTTTACTCATACATTTTTTTACTATAAATTACACATGTATTTTTTCTGATCAGACTTGGGTTTAAAATATGATGAGACTAAGACAGTCAGACATACCTCATAGAAGGATTTTATAAAAGAAATCTACAGATTAGACAACTATCAGAATATTAGTTTAGTATGAACAAAACCAAAGCAAGAAACTATTGCCAAATAAATTATGAATAAGGGCAATGATATTTAGTTTTGCTTGCTCTATCTATGTTACTAAATCTTCAGAAATAAAGATAGATGTTTGAGAGTATATGAAATGTGGTACATTCCAAAACCACTTTGTAACTCTATAAGTACGATATGTGTCCTTGCATGCATTTACATGTGAGAGAAATATATGCATCTGTGAAGATATATGTGCATATATATATTATATATATACAATTTTCAAAATGTATCCAAAGTTTTATTCAACTCTAACAAATAACCTGAAAGAAACAGGAATGAAAGCAAGTAAACTGGCTATTTCTTCATTTACTCCACTCCAAAGGTAGCCTTTACAGGGAAAGAATTCAAGGAACTTTGGCAAGTCTTTTGTCATCTGGATATTTTTTCCTAACCACAAATTATTTTTAAGCATAAAATACAGAAAAAAACAAAGAGCTCTGTCTTTTTAAAAGATATAAAGTGGTTCTTCTAGCCCCAAATAAAATGAAATTATCACATTATTAATATCTTTCTGGATATCCATGCTGCTTAAAGATTGGAAGTTGAATTTTAAAAGTAGACAGAGGTTTGTATCTAGAGAATGACATTTTCACTGTAATAGTTATCATTATTGTAATGCTTGTAATGTCTAATCAATGATAAATGTCAAATCATAATTGAATATGTTGTGTGCTGTATGAAGTCAGGGATACATGGAGAGAAATCTACTTTGGAGTTAAAATAAAAAAGGAAGAAAGAAAAGAAAAATCATGAGGGCTTTTCTCTATGGAATACTCTCTAAAGAAAAGTGACAAAGGAGTATATCAAAGGACCAATTAAAAAAAAAGTAGAAGAAATGGTGGGATATTTTTACTTGCTTCTTGCTTTTTTCAACCAGTGTTTCATTAAATATGATTAATAGTACCACTAAAATTAATGTAAGGCTGGGAATAAGGAGATGTGAAAAGTGGAAACACTTAGAATTGCAAGGAGGTAAAATAAAATAAAATGTGATGGAATGCTAAGCAAATGTAATCAAAATGTTTGAGTGTTTACATATGTCAAGAACTTTAAATATAGTATGACATTTAATATTCATATTAGTGTTCTATTATAGATTTCATTATCCCCCTTTCAAATGAACAGCAAGAAAATATTAAAAGAGGTAAAGTAAATTTGCAAAAGGTATACAATTTACAGCACTAATGCCAAGTGCTTAATTTGTTCACTAGTTCTCCTTATCCTCCCAACCCAGATAAAAGAGGTAAAGAACATTAAAGGGTATGTATATGAAGAAGTAACATGTGGCAGTGATGCTGAATTCAGCTAGGTAAAGGTGCAAGAAAAATGTGCAAAAAAATGTAAGGTATTTTTAGATACTAGCCATAGGTCTCTGTGTTTATGGAATGTTTAGAATCTTGGTTAGAAGCAGTTGAACAGGCACTGATGCATGGTAGTTCAACTAATACTATAAATGGACCATAAGGGGTACCGTCAGGGGAGCTTAAAGGAAAAATTCCTCCAAGAAACCGGTGGGGCTCAGAACCTGGATGTACATAGTTAATGGCAAAATGGGACTTTGAGGAATGCATTTGGTGGAGACAATTAGTTCATGTTGGGATTGTGAAGGTACAAAACTCAAAGCCATTGTTCCCAGAACAGTTCAAGGTAGAGGTAGGACATGTTTGATTTTTGCCCAGAGGTCCTTATTATTTATATATGTCATGAATACATTTTGAGGTTTGTGCTGAAACGGGGTTGCAGGAAAAGAGTGTGGAAGAAATACTTCTAGTTTTTAAAAGTCAGTTGTTATAAAATAAAGTCTCTGAGGAATTAGAGGAGAATCAACAGAATTGCCCAGGTGCAAGATGTAACAGACACCAAGATATTGTGCCCAGATGCCCCTTCAAGCAAGGACTTGCTACCTACTTCTGAGAAGTATGGTCAAAAGACAGCCTCCATCCATCAGTTCCTTCAGGTTCTTTGCCTGGACTGCAGAAGGTCACCTCTTCAAGGACCACACCCTTCTCCAGCAGCTCAGATCCAGTGGCTTGTTTGTGGAGATAGAAAGCTTGGCAGTTTCAGTTCGATATGGTCACTCTGAGAAGCACTCTTCCTCCCAGAATTATTCATGATACTGGCCAGGACTTTATCAGGACTGTGTTGCAGTTTTACCCTGTCACCTGTCAAATCCGGAGTCATCTCCCTGCCTTTTAAAAGTGTTGATGCTTACTAAATTTCTTGTATCCTGAAATCCATTTCAGAATCCACTTCCGGAAGACTTAACTTGCAAAACACAAGGTTGCTAGATCAAAAAATGCATTGCTAAAAAGAAAATGAAGGAAAAAAAAAAAAAGAAGAGCAACATTTAATCACTAGAGATATGCAATGTCTTTGAGGTGCTACAGTGGAAGATCAGTGTTAGAAAAAGTGCAGTCCATTTATTGATGAATATCTGAGAAAATCTTTAGTCCTCTTCTGTGGAAGAAACATTGAGCCTTAAGTGAGACGATCAAGAATCAATCTGGAATTAACCAGATTGTTTAGTTGTATGATTTTGGGCAAGTTACATCATCACTGAGCCCCAGTTTCTTCTTTGGTAAAATAATCTATTATTAGGATAATCAAAGTATGTACTTTATTTTCCCCTTTGAAACATTTATTATTCTACCTTTTCTATTCCCATAGGTTTGGATAATTATACTAGAATGTCAAAAATTCTACATTTTCTACATCTAGAAAAAAAGATAAGTACTCTATAATTGATTGAGGTGAATTATATGCAAGATAAGATTTATTAAACCAGCTGATCCTTAGCAACTCTGCTGCATTTCAAAAAAAAAGCTGTTCTCCAAATTCCTCAACTTCATGTATTTTACATTTTTCTCAAAGGGCTACGTGTATACATATTCAAGTTACACATTTTAAGTATACATTTTAAGTTAGACATTATTAAGTCTACGTAATACATTTTTGTTTAATAAAATTAGATCATTGGCCTCCATATATTTTTGATTTTCCTGACCCTGTCTGTAATTGCATTATGAACCAAGAAAGTATTTGATATGATTTCAATCTTTTTAAATTTTAAGTTTCAATCTTTTAAAATTTATTGAGGCTTGGTTTGTGACCTAGTATATGGTCTATCCTTCGGAATGATCCATGCGCATCCTGCTGTAATGTTTGTTAAGTCTCGTTCATTTATTGTATTATTCAAGTTCTCTGTTTCTTTATTGGTCCTCTGTCTAGGTATTCTATCCATTGATGAGAGCAGGATACTGAAGTCTCTAACTATTATGGTAGAAGTGTTTATTTCTCCCATCAGGGTTATCATTGTTTGCCTCATGTACTTCAGAGTACTCTGGCTTGGTGCATAAATATTTATGATTATTATGTCTTATTGAATTATTCCTTTTATTAATACACAGTGTCTTTCATTGTTTCTTTTAATTGTTTTACATTTGAAGTCTAATTTGTTTGATACTAGTATAACTAATCCTGCTCTTTTCTGATTATTGTTTGCATGAAATATCTTTTCCCAACTTTTCACTTTCAACTTATTTTTGTCCTTATGTCTAAAATGAGTCTCCTGTAGACAGCATATGGGGGGTCTTATTTTTAATCCATTCTACCTGTCTATGTCTTTTATGGATTAAACTTTCCAATCAACGTTTAATGTTATTACTGTAAAGGTTGTATTTTCTTCTACCATTATATCTTTTGAATTTTATATGTCATACCTAATTTTTTTTCTCTTTTAACCTTTACTGATAGTCTTCGTTTCTATACTCTTCTCCAGACCTCTTTCTCCTGACTTTTCCTATCTGCCTGTAGTGCTCCCTTTAGTATTTCTTGCAGACCAGTCTCTTATTTACAAATTTTCTCAGTGATTATTTGTTTGAAAATACTTTAATCTCCCCCTAATTTTTGAAGGATCATTTTTCTGGATATAGAAATCTTGGTTGGTAGTTTTTCTCTCTAGGAATTTTAAATTTATCTTACCACTGCCTTCTTGCCTCCATTGTGGTTTCTGCTGAGAAACTTACATGTAGTCTTATCTGGCTTCCCTTGTATGTGATAGATTGCTTTTCTCTTGCTGCTTTCAAAATTCTCTCTTTCTCTTTGACATTTGAAAATCTGATTAGTACGTGTCTTGGGGTATGTCTATTTTGATCTATTCTGTTTGGTGTATGCTGCATTTCTTGGATCTGTAATGTTATGTCTTTCATAAGAGATGGGAAAATTTTTAGCGATTATTTCCTCCATCAGTTTTTCTCGTTCTTTTCCCCTCTCTTCTTCTGGGACACCCACAATATTCATGCACTTCATATTGTCATTCAATTCCCTGAGACCTTGCTCATATTTTTCCATTATTTTCCTATATTTTCATTTGTCTGTCAAAGTTCAGATGTCCAGTCCTCTAATTCACTCTTCCTTTCATTTAAATCTTCAAATTTATTGTTATAGATTTCCATTGATTTTTTAATTTTTTCTATTTTACCTTTCATTACCATAAATTCTGTGATTTGTTTTATCAAATTTCCAATTTCTTTTTTTGTTCACACAATGTCTTCTTTATATTCTCCCTCAACTCATTGATTTGATTTTTAATGAGATTTTCCATGTCTTTTAAACATTCTGAATTAGTTGTTTCAACTCCTATATCTCATGTGAAGTGTTGGTTTGTTCCTTTGCCTGGGCCATATCTTCAATTTTCCTAGTATGACTCATTATTTTTTGCTGGCATTGAGGCATTTGATTTCCTTAAGTAGTTTATTCTAGAGGTTGTTTTCATGACTTTTCTTGGGATTTTCTTGCTAGATGGCTTCATTTTCTATCTATCTGTTCTCTGACATTTATTTCAACTTATTCTAGACCTCTAGTATAGGTTCTGTTTAATTGATCGGAATTTTTCAGTTCTTGTTTTTCTGTTTCTTGCCCTGCTTATATGGAGTGACCTTTTTTTTAGGAGAGTCTCCTCAGATATATTGACCCCAGTCAGATTTTCCCAGACAAGACAGGCCCACGTCTTGGGAGGAAATTGTAGCCACATCAGTTTTCCCTGAGGGTGAGAGTCAGTAGGTTGATTGATAAGTTTAAGAATCAACAAATCAGTTAATAATAAGAAACATAAAAGAAGATATGTTACTTAAAGTCCAAAATTTTAAACCATTCTAAGACTACACAATCTATCATTAATAAATCATACCTATATTATATTGACTAAAAGTTTGAATAAAAAATCAAAGACAAATATTAAATAACCAAGAAGGCATGCATTTTGAAAATTTGCATATTCAGTATTCTTTATTTCCAGAATTTTTATGGTCACTTTGATTGCATCAATTATGGCAGCAATTTATTAAATAACTCACCATTTAATTTAATTTTTTTGTTTTTTTGGAGTGCATGGTCTGGGACTCAAACCTGGGTCTCCCGCATACAAGGCAAGCATTCTGCCACTGACCCACCATGCACCCTTAATTTAATTTTAATAGAATAAATGACTCTCTTTTCATAATCCTCTTTTATTAATTAATTTAATTATTTAATTAAATTATTAATTGCAACCACAAAGTAACCAGCATGGAAATAAGAAGTGTTGGTTAATCCTTACAGTTATTTTAGCGGAGTATGATTGAGAGAGCTTTTAAACCAGAGATATTACTGTGTGGGCAGTCTAAATTGGAGAATTATTAAAATAATATTTACTTGCACAAAAGAAGCACTGCTCTTTGTGTAAAAAAAAAGTGGATGTAAATTTCCTTAGTTTTCTTTTTTGTGTAATTGACTCAGGTCACTGTTGCGGATGGATTTCCCAATACTCAATACGACATTTCAGAAAAGAGACCATTTTCCATAGAAGTAAATAAGGTTAATGAAAGAACAGCAAATCTTCTTTCCCTGAAATGTTCTTCTCCAAGAAAGTATAAAACATAAGACTACACTTTCACTTAGTATTCAAGGTAAAGTTACCTTGTAGACATTATCATACCCATGTTGTAGATGAGAAAACAGAAAGCTTCTTTGCTTACAGACACCATGAAATAAGCTGCAGAAAGACTATTGCAGTAAAGTGAATGGGCTTTTTTCATGACTTTGCTGAAAATATGAAGGTAAATTTCCATTTTGGTTCATGGTCTCTATTCTTGATATGTTCTTTCCCATGTCCATTCTTCTCACTTTAACCTCTGAATAATGTGCTCCCTTCCATGTCCCACTTGACAGCACCAACTCTCCCAAACATCTTTAAATCTATTCAAATAACCTGTCTTGAGGTCTTGTTAAATTCCCAACACTGAACTAGTTGTTAATACAATAGGGATGAAGAACTGACTTCTGTATCATCCAGAAGTTCACTCAAGATCCTCTATGGCATTGACTTCAGCCAAGGTACAATAATTAAGGGTAAATTAACATTTTTTTCTTTTTCATAATATACATATTGGTTTTTTCCAGAAATGTATGACTTTTTCAAGTATTATATACATTTTTAATTTCCTGTGAAATAGTATATTAAGACATCATTGACAAAAAATTCAAAACACTAATCTACTCTTTACACCATTGGATATTAATGCAAATGATACATATTTTTGAAAATACATTTTAAAGTAGACTTATCACTTGTAACATACAAGTGAATAGCCTTAAAAATGGTATAATTTACTAGGAAGAATATAAGATTAGTTATGAAAACTTTTGAATTCTTTTCTAATTCTGCAGTTAGACTTTGTCAAGGTTTAAAATATAGTCAACTTTTCACTTACTTCATGCATATGAACTAAATTAAATGATTCCCCTCCCATCCATATGGTGGTCTTTCTGCACAGATGCAGTCAGTTTTATGTGCCATGAAAAAACCCAGCTGTAAGCTGGAAACAAGACTTTCATTTCTTTTCTATTGGTTTTAGTTTCTTGAAAATAATCTTAAAAACAAATGAAAAACAGCCAGCAGAAACAGAATATTGTATAGAACCACAATTTAGTGATGTGAGATAGAAAGGGCTAGGAGCAAGGAGAAAAATATGAAGATATTTAAAAGAAAAGAATAATCAAAATGGGAAAAAATTGACATTACTTGTAAACTTTTAAAAATAAGTTCACTTCCAAATAAATGAATTCCAAAAGATATACTCAAATATCCTTCAATGTTCCATTTAGGAAAATTGGTTCTTAGAGAACATCCTTTGCTCCATTTTTCTCTAAGGAATCTGACAAATCTGGAAGGAAGGTAGAAAATTTGTACTTCCTCACATATATGTATTAACTAGTATTCAATTAAGGACATAGGCAATTCTCAATTTTAATACTAAGTTCCAAAGACGTGAGCTTAAAATAAAGTTAACTCTCTGCAGTAACTTTGATTATTCTTAAAATGAATTTCTTTCCAGACCATTTTTCTTCCTAGAATCCTATAAGTTCTTCAGCATGGAACCAGATTTAGAATTTTTCAGCCTAAAGCCAATATGAAACTCAGAAAGAATTCAGCATAGGGATATATGAGTATAGTAGTCAGAGACAGAATTATTCTTGAATGTGCATCTCAATTTTCTACAAGGTACACAAAAACTAATTTGTACAGAATAATTTTTATGTGAACCATTTCATTTCTTTTGATGTGTTTCATCTCTGCTATTGGTGCAGTCCCTCTCTCTGTCATATCCCTTTCCTCTCCCTCTCCCTCTCCCTCTCCCCCTTCTTCTTTCTCTCCCTCTTGAAGAAGCCTACCTAGAATTTACAATGGTGGTGAAGAGACTAGTTTGCAGAGGTTTAGGAAAGTATTTTCCTTGAGATATTTCATTAGTATGTAATTCTGCAACTTTGATGAAATGTATAAAAATTTTTAAAAGTTCATATCCTTCAAAGTTCCACTTCCTAAGGAGAAGGTAATGTTAAAAAAAAAAAAAAAAGAATGAAACTTGCTTTTTTTTTAGTCTAATATGTAATTCTCTTTTCCTAAAATGGGTATTTGGTGTCATGTGATACATAATACCAGCTAATTAGTTCCTAGAAAAATCTCTAGTAAATTCAAAAGTCCCACATCTAAGAGTGCAGGGATCTTATATATTCTTTCAAATATCCAGCATGTTTACATAAATTAATCAACAAACACCAGGAGTACATAAATTACTCATGGACTATTTGGTTTAAAAGAAAAATTCCTGCCATTTATAGCTAGACAGCCACAGAAGCTTAAAAAATTATTCAAAGTTAACCAAAGGA
Source organism: Tamandua tetradactyla (assembly GCF_023851605.1). Lineage (NCBI taxonomy): Eukaryota > Metazoa > Chordata > Mammalia > Pilosa > Myrmecophagidae > Tamandua > Tamandua tetradactyla. The sequence goes on from NC_135336.1 coordinate 78,760,961, forward strand.
ATGTAGAATATCAATGAATTATACTACATATAAATTAATAGCAGAGTATGAAATAAAGAGTACTGTTCTGTTTTTCAATAAAATATAGATAACACATAATTAAAAGAGTGAGTGGTTTAAAATAACAATTCTTTGCTTTCACCACATCCAGGCAGGGCTTGGGTGGGGTGGTTTGCTGCACTCCACAAGGTGTCAGTCATTCTTGACTCCACTGGTAATGGAGAAACCACTTCCGAGATGATTCACTCAAGGCTGAGAACGGAGCCAAAATTGCCAGCCAAAACCTCCACTACTCTCCATGTGGACAACTCCTCTAGGTT